>NC_132954.1:5441916-6071333 GCF_034638445.1 Ciconia boyciana
GGGCTGTGAGCACGAAGGGAGAACCCGCAACGGCCCACAGCACCGGCAGCTGCGTTTGACCTCCTCAAGAGCACGTCCCCAGCACCGCTGCAGTGTTTCAGGGTGTCTCAAAAGCTCTGCTGGCAGCACTGCTACAGAGAGAGACCCTCAAGCCACGCTTTATTCAGAAAGAAAGACAAGACAGAGCCAAACGCTGTGCCAAAGGAGACATTTACTAGCCCAAGCGATGCTCGATGTGGTGTCATTCCCCTTCAGCAGGGGCAGGGCCCCCACGCAGACCCCACCCCACCGCTACAGCGTAACCCGCTCGTGCCGTGGGTTTTCTTCCCAGAGGAGTTCCACATCAACGACTCCACAGGTGACCGACGGCCACGTCCCCCGCGAATCAAGGCCGCAGCTCCTCTTTGCCCTTGTGGTAGTCAGGCGGTGTGTACTTCCCTTCCTTGATCAACTTGTCCCTCTGCTCGAGGATGGTTCTCAGCCGCGCAGCCTGGCAAAGCGCACACGAGAGGGTCGGGGCAGACGCACGACAGGGTCGCAGCAGTCAGGGAAGCGCTCAGGGGGGCCCTAGCACAGGTCCCGGCAGCCCCCCAGGAGCCGTATGCACGTGGCACCCGCACCAGCCCTGCCCTCGGGGCTCCTCACACATCTCACACACGGGTTTGCGCCTTCCGCTAAAGACTTTGGGGCTTTCAGGCTGTGGCAACACATTTTACTACTAAGGATAATCGGGTTTTCACCCCACAGCTGACCAGGCAGTATTTTCTCCTCTCCAGCAGCAGCTACGGCCAGTCCTCAGCTGCAGCAGCGATGGGAGGAGGCCCAGGGAGGAAGGGACTGCGGAGGACAGAGCCCTGCTGCTACCACAGTCCACACCACCCCTTGGGGAAGGGGCTGCTGCAGGGCCCGGCTCCCCAACTTGCGGTGGGCAAGGCACGCTGCCTGCCGGCTGCCAGGCAAGAGATGGTGCCCAACGGCTCCAGGCACCATGAAGGCAGGCAGCCCCATGGCCAGGAACACCCCTGGCAGCGCTCCCCACCCCGATCCCCCTCCTCAGCCTGGCCCGGAGCCCCCAAACCCTCTCAAGAGCTTGGCCCGGACCCTCAGCACCCCCTCCCCAGCCTGGCCCAGACCCTCAGCACCCCCTCCCCAGCTTGGCCCGGACCCCCAGCACCCCCTCCCCAGCCTGGCCCGGACCCTCAGCACCCCCTCCCCAGCCTGGCCCGGACCCTCAGCACCCCCTCCCCAGCCTGGCCCGGACCCTCAGCACCCCTCCCCAGCCTGGCCCGGACCCTCAGCACCCCTCCCCACCCTGGCCCAGCGCCTCAGGTGTTCCCAGCCCCCGCCCGGCCCTGGTGCCCCAGTGCCCCCCAGCTTGGCCTGGACCCTCCCGAGCCCCGTGCCCGCCTCGCCTGCACCCCTGCCCGGCGGCGCTCACCAGCTTGGTGCGGTGCATGCACTCCATGAAGTCCTCGTACTCGGGCTGGCACTCCCGGCGGGCGCGGGTCTGGCCCAGGCCGTGCCCGCACTCCACCCACTCCCGCTCGAAGGCGTGACAGGCCCCGGCCTTGCCGTAGGGCTGCGCCGTGCTCTGCCGCAGCAGCCACCGGTCCACATCGATGCCCAGCTGCCGCTGCAGCTCCCAGAACGGCATGACTCCGCGCTTGTCGCGATACAGACGCTGTCACGACACTGACACCCCCAGGGCCGGCCGCTCCCCCCCGCCGCGCCTCACGGACCCGCAACCGCCGCCGTCCTTCACGGGCCTTTCACGACGCTGCCCGCCGTCAAGCGCAACCGCAGCCGCACCACCCACGTCGCGCTTTACGGCTGGGCGGCTCCGGCGAAGCCAGCGAGACGAGCGGCACGAGCGCCCTGCTCCGCTGCAGCGCACCCTGGCGGGGGGGAGGAGACGCCGCCCGCCGCGCCCCAGCGCCCCCTGGCGGCCGCTGCGGCAGCCTCCGAGGCTCCCCCAGTGCTCCCAGTGTCCTCCCAGCGCTCCCAGTGCCCCAGTGTCCCCCAGTATCCCCACAGTGTCCCATCGCTCCCAGTGCACCCCGCCCCCATGCTTCAGGGTCCTCCCAGTGCCCCCCAGTTCCCCCAGTCCCCCCCAGTCCCTGGCTTTCAGGGTCTTGCAGCGTCCCCGTTCTTTGGCTTTGCGGCCTCCCGGTCCCCATCTCCCCCCGCTGCGGTGCTGTACCTGTGCGGGACCCCCGCACCCATCCCAGGGGCAGGGGGCTTCGTTAGGGCTGACGAGAGCTCGGGGAGCGGGGAGATGCCACCAGGCCTGGGTCTTCCCCCCAGTAACACCCACACTTTTTCCAGTAACACTCCCCTATTTCCATCCCCCCCTGAAATCCCAGGGGTCCCTGCAGGTGCCTGAACAGTGTCCAAGCTTTGGGTGAACGACTCCACCTTCCCTAACGAGCAAAGCCTCGTTACGCAGCTAACTGCTTATTGCAGGCTGATTCTCCGCCGCCCCCGGCGCAGGGCGGGGAGGAAGAGCCGGGGGCTTCCTTATCCGAAACCGGGAGCCGCGCTCGACAACCATTATTACCATAACTCTTAAAAAAAAAGAACCCAAACCTGCTCGGCAGCGCCCACCCACCCCTTTAGTAGGCACGCGACACCGCACGAGCAGGAGGAACAGGATTTATGGTGCAAACTTCAAAGTCCTCCCCGTGGGTCCCCCGTGAGAGCGGAGCGGGGCGATGCCGGCGGCACGCGGGGCGGGAGGTGCTGCCGCAGCCCGGCCGCCGTGGGATCTTTACCCCCCCCAGGTACCGGTGCTGCTCAGATGATGCTGGCCGGAGCGAAGACTGGGGTGACGCACAGCGTCTCCGCCATCTCCCAGCCGCAGGACAGCGGGGTGCAGATGCTCTCGCGGTCGTCTCCTGTTTGGGGTGGCTTTCTCTGGAAGAGCTGGACGGCTTTCCTGCAAGCGGGAGACACCCGAGGGGGAGCAAGGGGGAGCAAGGGGGAGCAAGGGGGAGCAGCCCCTCACAAAATGGGCTCGGGGAAGGGGGAGCTCAGGGGCTCTCATGTCCCCCAGAGCAACAGCCCTGTCTGCACGGCCAGAGCTGGGCTGCCCATGGCTTCCCCAGTGAAAAACTGGCTCAAGTCTGTCAGTTTAAAAAAACGTGAGTTTTGCCTCTGAGGCCAGGATTTTACCCTGAATCTCCAGGTTCTGGGACTCAGATTTGACCCTCTCCCTTGGGCAAAGAGCTCAGCTGGAGGGAAAGACAGCATCTCCCACGGGGTTCAGCCCTGCGCCCTGGCCCTGCTCACACAGGACCGTCTCTTACCAGGCCACGCGGGACATGGCGTAGGTGATCTGTGGCTGGGGACACCCCCCAAGCGGGGACGAGGTTGCGATGGTGTAGGCACCCATGTCCTTGAAAATCAGCCAGTCCCCGACCTGCAGCTCGGGCAGCTCCAGGCTGTCGGCAATGCGGTCCTCCGCCTGTCCCGGGGGGCCCCGGAGGCTGCTGCGGTGCGAGGGGTGGTCTGGGCAGGGTTTCTGCCGGGGAGAGATGGAGCAGCCGCAGGGGATGAGGATGCGCCAGTGCCCAGCGACCTGCCTCGTCTCCACCCGCCCTGAAGGTCCCACCCCAGCAGCTCACGGACTCTGGTTACAGCCCTCCTGGTACACCACCATAGCCTCTTCCCCACAGCCTCTGCTCCCCTCTGGCTTGGAGCCTGGGGCCAGCCATGATGCAAGGGAGAGCAGGGTCGGCTGAGGGGACAGGACGTGACACAAGGGACCCGCTGGGCTCTCCTCAAACCGGGCCAGACCCCTCACCTTGTGCAGCTGAGGTCTGGGGCAGGGGCTGTCAAACAGGAGGCAGCTGAAGGTGCCGTAGATGCCATCGCTGAGGTGATACACGAGGCTCTTCTTGCTGCCAGACTCTTCCTCTGAGGGGGAGCGGGGAGAGGGCTCAGGGGGGCTCAGGCACACGGGCAGGCCCGTCCCACCGTCCCACCGTCCCAGCTACCATCAGAGCCAGGCTGCTCCACGGGAACCTCTTCCATGGCAGTGATGCTGGCAGCGAAGGTGAAGGCGGAGGTGACGTAGTATCGCCCAGGTCTTGCAACGATCTCCACCCCGCAGCCGTCCGGGAAATACAAGTCCAAGGTGGAGTTTATCACAGCGGCGATCTGGATGGGAAGAAGATGTTCCCTCTCGGTTAGCTCGGTCCCTCTGCAGGGAGCCAGACCCTGGGGAGACCCTCCAGCCTTGCTCTCTGCCTGCTGACTGCAGGCATCGGGAGCCAGGTACCTCTTCGAACCGGGCTCTGGTGTCCTCAGTGCCGGGGAATCCCCCTCCGATGTCCAGGAGGTGCATTCGGTAGCCCAGCTCTGTGCCCATCTCAAAGGCCAGCTGCGCCGCAGCCACGGACTGAGCGAAGGCCTGCGGCTCCAGACCGCAGCTCCCAAGGTGAAAGCTGAGGGCACAGTCCCTGTTTCAGCAGGGTTTGCCTGTCCCCAGAGAGCAGTGAGGGGACACGGCACTGGGATTATCACTCACTGGGGGCAGCTCTGCGCTTCCCACACACCACCCCAAGCGAGACCGCCTGGCCAGCCCTGCAGAGCCCCCCAGACCCTCTCTGAGGGCCAAACCTGCCCCAAATTGGTCCCAACAAGGGTCAACCTCCCCAGGTCCCAACCTCCACCTCGTTCCCAGCCAGAGCAGCCGGTGGCTCCGTGGACCCCTGCATTGTTCCGGCAAGGCAGAGCTCCCCACAGTCCCCTCCATCACAGGCTGAGCACCCCTATGGAAAAAGGACCATGTGCTGTACCTGATGCCAACAACCTCCACAGCCTGCTCCTTCGCTGCCTCTAGCAGGCGCCGGCAGGACTTGAATGTGGCCCCGAACATCATACTCGGGTGGGCAGAGGGGCTGGAGTCAGCAGCAATACCCAACAACATCCTGCAGAGCAAAGGCACGCTGTGTTGAGGGGTCTTCAGGCCCTCCGTCACCTCACAACCATCTCCCCAGCTCCTACTGCAGCTCCCCACTCCAACGATGCTGCCAGACACCTACCTGGCATGAGGGTGGCTCCCAGCCACCTTGCTCAGCTCCACTTCATTGTCGAAGGTCATCAGCTGGACGCCGTGGTTGGCTGCGTATTTGATGTGGGCAACCTGCTTGCAGGGGCTGCTGTAGAAGATCTTGTCAGCCGGGACCCCGATGCTTTGAACACGTGCAATCTCTGCCTGCAGGGAAACGGCACGCATGTAGGCAGGTCCCCGGGACCGGTGCTGCCCATGCTTGGCCACGATCAGCCCTGGGCCTCAGCCAGCTTGCAGCATTGCAAAGGGCAAACCACCAGCATCGCAGCCTGGGCTTTTCCAGGGAAAACCCGCAAGAGCTCAAAGGGATCACGGTGGACTTTATCCTGGCAGGGGCAGGTTGCAGCAAGGTGTTTACAAGTGGCAAGAGACCAGGAAGAGAGAAAACAAGTGGGTTTAGCAGGCGTAGGTTTGGTGCACGTGTCCCCTTTAAGCTGCAGTGAGGGTTACGGCTGCAGCACTGGGCTGAGCTGTCACGACTCTTTGCACTTTGTCCTCCTGGTAACACGTCCTATTTAATTACGTACAAATAAGTGGCTTAACTTTGGATCCTCCCTGGGAATCTGGCTGTGAGCAGATGAGAAGCAGGAGGGAGCAGGGTGCTTTAGGCTCAGCCTGAAAGCCACTGAGAGTTGGACGGCTGCGGCAGTGGCATCCCAGCGATGTGCCTTGCCACCAGCCAAGCCTGCCAGCCAGGACGCCAGTTCCAGAGACAGGAATGTCGGTCAAAGGGAACAAGCCTGAGTCACCAGACAGAGAGGACAGGGATTTCTGGGCTGTGTCGGGAGGGTTTTGACAGCAGAGGGAGACTCCTGCCCCTGTAAATGTCATCTAGTGAGTGGAAACTTAGGAAAGGAGGGTGAGCTCTGCCACTCTCCCACAAATGCCCAAAGGATGCTCATCCTGAGCTGTCCTCCCACGACCCTACCTTGTTGGTACAGGCAAAGCCTGCCCCCAGCTCAGCCAGCAGCCGTATCACTCCTTCACTGCCGTTGCACTTAACCGGGAAGTAGGGTTTCACACGGGGCAAGGCCTTCAGGAAATGCAGGTGTTTCTTCACAATGTCCCCAAGGTCTGCCACGAAGAAGGCTTGCTGGTCACTCTAGGAGAAAGCCGGAGTGAGCAACAGTCGCCTCCCCACGACCGCCTCTGCCAAGGGGGTGTTGGCTGCCGAGGAGCAGCAGAGCTGCCAGCCCTTACCTCCTGGCACAACTCCATGAGGAAGTTCTCCAGGAGGTCTCTGGTGGTGAAGCCCTCCTCCACCATCATGAAGTTGGATTCATTCAAGTACCCATTCATGGTCATGGTGCGATAACACTAGTTTAAAGCCTCCTTGAGTAGGGTATAGCTTCTAAGTATGGAACATACTGGAAAAAAAAAGGGAATATTAGAGGCAGGGCCCAGAAGCTCCACCAGTGTACACCACCCAGCCTGCACCCCGAGGTGCTCCCTGTCCCTCCCATGGGCCATACATGGCAGCAGTGCCCTGGGTGCTCTCCTCCAAACCAGCACCTCAGCTGAGAGCCCTACTGTGGGTTAAAGCGTCTTCTCCAGGGGGAGGAGACACATTTTTCTGCAGCTCAGAGCTTTGTTTTGGCACACAGCAGCCCTGTCTTCTTCAGCAGCAGTTCAGGCACCAATACAGTTAACAACAAAGCCAACTTCACTGCAAAAAGGATGGCCTATATATGCCAGAACGTGTCCCTTCACGCTCTGGCATGTAGCTAGATCTGCTGTATGTTGCACAGGGTGAAGTTCCCTTCTGCTTTCCAAATAGCTGAACT
Source organism: Ciconia boyciana (assembly GCF_034638445.1). Taxonomy (NCBI): domain Eukaryota; kingdom Metazoa; phylum Chordata; class Aves; order Ciconiiformes; family Ciconiidae; genus Ciconia; species Ciconia boyciana. The sequence continues at coordinate 5,448,775 of NC_132954.1, forward strand.
CTCAAGGACCCACCTTCCCAGGCACACAAGCCCCATGAAAAGGGAGGCATCTTTAAAGAGCACAGCACGGGCGGCTCCCCGCTGCTGGCTGACCTGGGGATGGTCTGAATCCGTGCTGTGGTTCCAGTTTCACGTCTCCTCCGTGACACAGGGTGTGGAACAAGGGGCAAGTTAAGCTGCACAGTGTTTCCTGGTTCGCACACTTAGCGGAGCTTTAGCTTTAAGCTTGCACACTTAGCTTTAACAATCTCCTCCCCTGGATCCAGCCCATCCCATAACCCAGGGAACTGACGACCTAGCACAAGCTCACAGGAAACATTTCCACTCCAATAATCCAGGTCTAGCTCCAGGGCTCTTACAGGAACATGGTCTCTCTGATCGGAAGTGAGCGGGAGACAGAGGTTTCATTTCTCAGAGCTGCACACCACCTCCTCCTCTGCAGAGACCTACTTATGACATTTTGGATGGGCACTAGGAGAAAGACCATGCTGACCCCGGAGCAGCAGGGTGTTGTAATGCATTGAGCAAGCACCACCAGTGAACTCCAGAGATGGGGAACAGGCAGAAAAACCGGGTTTTGAAGCTCTTAGAGCTTCACACTCAGGAAAGGAGAGCAGCTCCTCCAGCCTTACCCTTCACTGCCCAAAGACATCACTAACCAGCACCCAGCCCGCCCTGGTTGGGCACGGAAATGATGAGCAATTAAGTGGGTCATTCCTGCCAGCCCTGGGCAAACATGCCCCAGCCTCAGACATCCCCTCCTTACCAAGGTCCAGTGCCTCCCTTCCCGGTGACTAGGCGTGCTGCCAGGGGGTCCCCCCGAGGAACGCCAAGCTCCCGCAGCACCCCGAGGTGTAGCTGTTGCTGGGGGTCCGAGGTCTCTGGGGAGAGGCAGTGCAAGGGGTTAGCGGAAGGGCACCGACAGCAGGATGCCCTCCACTCACCATTCCCAAAACTCAGCATCTACAGGCATGCCTCTCTGGCCCCCTCCTCGCTGTGCCAGGCAAGCCAGCTTCCTCAGCAGCCCCGCCCACCCCCCCCCCCCCCCCCCCCGGTTACCTTAGAAATCATTTAAATAGATTATGCCCATGGGTCTCTAAAGAGAATGAACGGGCCCCAGCAGCGGCTGTTTGTCCTGCCCCGGTTCCCTGCCTGCCCCAGCCCCTGGACCAACTACCCCTGCAGTGGGGGGGGGGTCTGCACCCCTTGTATCCCAGCATCCCGCTCCCTGCTCTGCCTCCCAACCGTGGCCATGGCAACCAAACCCAGCCACCCCATTGGCTGAGCTGCCTCCGAGCATCCTTCATCCCTTTCAGGGAATGCTCCCCCCCCCCTTGCCCACCCCCTCCCAGGGCTGGGGCTGCCCCCAGCCACACACCCCAGGTTCTCACCGAGTCCCCTCCACGCCGGCAGCTCATCCCCAGCCTGCCAGCGCGGAGCGCTGCGAGCCTGCCTGCAGCCCGGCCCTGGTGCGAGGGTGCTTGTGGCTGCGTGTGCATCGCGTGCGCAGGGACCCTCGGGGGGAAGAGTGCCAAAAATACCTCTGAAATATTGCTGCCAGGGAAACCAGGCTTCCTGCAGATTAAAGGCTGAGCAGCGCCTGTTTGGCTGGGGGAGATAGTCGGGAAGATGTCAGGGACTGATTCTGCCCTTGTTGTGCTGCTCCCGGTTTCAGTGGGTTCCCCAGCAGCAGATCCAGCTCTGGCACACGTGCAGATGCCCCGTCTGGTCGATCAGCCCTGTCTTTGCTTGCATTTGTGCTTTGCCTGCATATGCGCACTTGGAAACGGTTCCACTGCTCCATCCCACAAACACCACAGGCTGAGCAGGGGATTTTTTTCTTCTTCTTGTTAATTTGCAATTCCCTCTCTGGTGTCGCTGAGGAGGCAATGTTCTGTGCGTGGAGGGGTAGCTGCCCCTGCTGAGGAGGTGAGAGGGACGGACTTATCCTGGGTTCTGGTATTTAACTCTGTGGTCTTGGCTTTGCCATGGACTCTCCTGGCAACCAGGGCCAAGGAAGCTCTTGTCTCCTCTGAGATCCTGGCCTGTTTTCCCAGTGCTCTGGCACAGCACCCAGCCCTGCATTGTGCAGGATGGAGCGGAGCTGCGCAGAGAGCACCGCGCTGGCAGGAGAGCAGAGAGCCAGCGTGGTGCAGAGCACCGCAGTGCCCGCTCGCTTCTGGATGTGCCGAGCACTGCCGTGATGCACAGCCCAGGCAGTGCAGCCCGGTGAGCCCATCCCTCGCAGAAGCCGGCGGCCCACGCCGCGCCGGGGCAAGCGAGCAGGGCGCGCTGCAAGCCACGCGGCGCCGCCTAACCCCGCCCACTCCCGAGTAACCCCGCCCACTCCCTACAAAACCACGCCCCCTCGCCGAGAAACCACGCCCTCTCGCTGCGTGACCCCGCCCACGAGGCGCGCGCCCCCGGCGTCACCGCCCATTGGCCGCGGGGCGGGGCGGCGGCGCAGTCGGCGGCGGCCATGGCTCCGAGCGCGCAGGTGGGGGGCGGCCGCGGGCAGGCCCCGGGCCCGGGGCTCCGGCAGGGTATCCGCGCCGTCCTGCTGGGGCCGCCCGGTGCCGGCAAGGGCACGCAGGTGAGGGGGGCACCGGGGTGAGGGGGCGCGTCGGGGGTCCCGGCACGCCTCCTGAGAGCGGCTCGGCGGGACCGGGCCGCCCGGCCCTCCCCGCTCCTGGGCCTCAGCGTCTGAGCCCCCGCCTGGAGGGACGCGGGCGTCCGGTCCCCTTTTCCCCCGCCGAGGGACTGGGGCGCGCGGCCTGCCCCGCTCCGGAGGGCGCCGGGCCTCCCCTCCCCCAGGGACTCAGGCGTACGGACCCGCCGCCCCCAGGGACCCGGCGGCCCTTTGCCCCGGACCCTCTCCCTAGGGTCGGCCGCGGGGCACCGGTTGCCTCCGGTGCCCTGGCCCCGCTCCCGGAGCACCCGGCCCTCCGGGCTGTGTCCCGGGCCCTGCCACGTGCTGGCCGGTCACAGAGCATCCTGCTGCTGCGAGTGGGGACAAGGCCCCACCGGGGTGGGGGGCCCAAACCCCGGCTGGGCCTCAGGCCCCGAGGTCCCGGCTCTGAGACCCTCAGGGTGAGCTCACCTCATGTCTGTCCTCTCCTGCAGGCTCCGAAGCTGGCTGAGACCTACTGCGTCTGCCACCTAGCAACGGGGGACATGCTGCGGGCCATGGTGGCCTCGGGGTCCGAGCTGGGCAAGCGACTCAAAGAGACGATGGATGCGGGGAAGCTGGTGGGTAGTGAGATGTGCTAGGGGGGGAGATGGTCTTGGCAGCACCTGGAATGAGAGCAGTCAACATCCATCTCTTAATTAGAAGCCTCGGTGACAAAACCCAATTAGTGGAGGAAGGGCAGATTGTAGGGTGAAGGCAGGGGTGGGGATTCTCCTTCTCATTATCCTGCAGGAGAAACATCCTATGAAAATATCGTCGCTCTTCAAAATTGCTCCTTGCTTACCAGCAGCCTCTCTGTCCCTGGGCTGGTTCTTTCCGCCACGGTGCTTTTATGTTCACGGGGTACAGTCTGGGTGGTGGCTCCTGAACGCTGTTTGAGGTGAAGGTTTGTCCTTGGAGCTGCAGGATGTTACGGCCATGCTTTGCAGCTCCTGTGCCTCTTCACATGATGCCTGGACCCCTGTGGGGCGGAAGAGTTTGTTCCGAGGGTTCCAGCTCTTGCATAAAGGCCATTTGCTTGTAACTGTAAGGTGAAAATAGACTTAGGGGTGTTGCTGTGGTAGTTACAGCGGGTGCTGTGTAATGCTGTGTGAAAGAGACGCTTTGGATGCCCAAGAGACAAGAGTTAGGATCTCTGACACATTCACTTTCTGAGGATCTAATTATCTTGCCGAAATGACTGAAATATCTTGAGGAAATTTGAAGGACAGCAAATTGCAGCGACTAGCCCCAAAGCTAAGATCTTGGGACAGATCTTGGGCATCGCAGCTGGCTGTCACGGGCTCGTAACACCCCATGGAGAATCTGCAGGCCCCGGGTGGCAAGGGCGACGCTCAGAGCTTGCATTGCAACACCGAGCTTGCAATATCCCAGCTGGTTATGAAAGATAGGGACGTTATCTGGCCAGGCTGGTGGTGTCTGCTACGTGTGTGTGGCAGCCGGCGCTGGGCTGTTGTGCAGGTATATTCTAGCAGTGTACTCTGTCTCCGAGATAACTCAGCTGGGAGCACAGCAGGGTTTGGAGCCTGGGATGGGTTTTTACGCTCGATTATGAAGCAGGACCCTTTCCTCTAAAAGGGGTAATCAGGAGAGCACAGAAGTGACTCGTTGCTTCACCCAAACTGCCTCCCGCCTGTATGCTTCCTGCTCCGGGGCTCTTGTAAACAAGTGCTGTGACAGTCTGGTCCCCAATCCTGCTGGGTCCCAGCTGTGTGTGCTGGAGAAAACAGCGCTGCTGAGGAGAGCTACTCTCAAATAAACAGCTACTGTTGGGGCTGCAGCATCTGTTAGTACTTCCCAAATGCTGCAGTGTAGAAAAATCACTAATCCCAGCGGCACGCGGAGATCGTGGTGTGGGAAAAACTATCCAGCGAGGCCAGAGCTTGTCAGCAACTACTGGGCATTTACCTTCACACAAGGTTTATGAGAGTCAAGGAGCAATTCACCTGCTTTGCCCTTCCTGGCTAGGCCAACCTGCTGAGGGGGATGTGGGTGAAGGTACAAAGTAACAGGAAATAAAGGTTATGGTGACATTTTGTATTGTGAATTGGTTTAAAAAAAAAAAAATCTAGGGAGTTTATCTTCAAGCTGACGGTCTCCCTTGAAATACAACAACCTTTGTAACAGTGAGGTTACAGCGCTGGTCCAAGTCCCTGCACAGGCTGGAGTGTCCCTGGCGTGAAATGTCTCATTAGCCATGTCTTAGTGTTGACACCCATGGCAGGGAGTGCTTCTCTGATGTGAGCAGGTCTGAACACGCAGCTCTCGCCCTGTTAACAGCAGTGTCCTGCGCTGTGGCTGCTGCCTCTGGGACCCGGAACGGCTGTAAAAAGGGTCTGGTGCAGCCTGGGCACTGGCCTGAGTACAGCAGGCCTGGAGGTAGCGGTGTGTAAAATTGGGGTGTCCCTCCTGACCGTGTGCCTGTCTCCGCTCTCTGCAGGTGAGCGATGAGATGGTGGTGGAGCTGATTGAGAACAACCTCGACTCCCCGCCCTGCAAGAACGGCTTCCTCCTGGATGGCTTCCCACGCACGGTGAAGCAGGCCGAAATGGTATGTGAGCTCCTGTTCGGGAACTGCTCTGGCATCTCCTCCTTCCCTGGAGACAGGGGTCCCTTGGCTGTGCCTCTGCCCCTCTGAGTTGGGTGTTTTCTGTTGCAGCTGGATGAGCTCCTGGAGAAGAGGAGAGAGAAGCTGGACTCCGTCATTGAGTTCAGCATCCCCGACTCCTTGCTGATCCGGAGAATCACTGGACGGTAATTCTTCTCTCCCAAACACTTGGTGCACAGGGTGGGGTTTCCTCGTTTGGGGGAGAGCATCCTAATTTTAGATCCTCATGTCATTCTCACAGTGTTTAAGGCTAGCTGCAGTGTTGGTCTGTATTAGATTTCTGCTCTGTTCGAGCCTTCCTGCCCTGATCCCTTGCCTACTCTCCCGTGCCTGGCCCAGCCTTGAACAGAGCCCCTTTGGTGCCCTATAAATAGGGGTTGCCGATAGGAATCAGCGTCCTTGGTGACCCAGCTCAGCCTTTAAGCCTGGTGTCTGACAGCTAATGTCTTCGTGCCCTTGCTTCTCTGGAGCTATTACTGCTCCCTTACGCAGAACACTGCATACATGTTCGGGCACTGTTGAACGTGCTGTCCAGGGTCAGTTGTGGTCGTGCGGGCACACAGAAGTCTCCCGCTGTTTGCTGTTGCACAGTGTCACCCCTGCACTTCCAGGAGGTAGCCCCCTTCCCCAGTAAAGCATAAAGTAAAAATCCCTTCTCTGTTTCCTAGCGTAGCTGCTTTTTTCAAGCGCCTAAAGAGGCCCTTGGTACAGAAAGAGCTAGAAGAGATTTTTCTTAATAGAGGCTAAGTGGGTTGCTGTTGCAGATGTTTCTGTGCTGATGAGTGGCAGGTTCAGGAGACCTTGTCCTGGCACTGGGCTACTTTGCTGACATTTGCTTTCTGTCTTAGGCTGATTCACCCAGCGAGTGGCCGTTCTTATCACGAGGAGTTCAGACCCCCGAAAGAGCACATGAAGGATGATGTATGTGAGCTCCCAAGGCCACAGCTTACGTTGCTTTGGGTTTAGCTGATGCTTTGCAGCGTCCCTGGAAAAACTGATTTCTTTCCTTCTCTTGTACCTTCTGTCCTGACTTTCTGGGGAGCGTGGGGAACTGCCTGGGCAGCCTGAGCCGATGGCACTGCGGGGAGCGAGGCCTGGAGGGACAAGTGAAGGGCATGGCCGTTCTGCAGAGCCAGCCCGGGCTCTGCCAGCCTCAGAACTTGTTGGACTCTGTCCATAGCTGAAGTTGCGGTGGGTTGTGACTGGTTTCCCTCCGGGGGAGCAACTGTAGCTGGTGTCTGCTCTCAAGGCTCCTTGGGTTCCTCTTAGCAAGCAGAGTGGTGTGTGTGGGAAAGACCACAATGCTGAATCGTTCTCTCTTCAGTGACTGCTCTGGGACTTGTTTTGGCTGCCCCAGGTTTGCCCCGCTCTCCCCTGCGGACCTGGGGATCGCCTCTGCAGCTCCACATTGTAGCCTGTCTTGGAGGAGGGGAGCAGGGGTTGTCATAGCTGCGGAGAGAAGGGGGGAGCATGCCAGGCTGCAGCTAGCTGGAGACTGTCCCCTTGCTTCTCCCAGGTCACTGGAGAGCCCCTGATCCGCCGTTCAGATGATAATGAAACAGCCTTGAAAACCCGCCTGAAGGCCTATCACACGCAGACCTCTCCCCTGGTCTCCTACTACAGCAAGCGAGGGATCCATACGACGGTGGATGCCTCCCAGTCTCCCGACGTGGTGTTTGCTAGCATCCTGGCAGCCTTCTCGAGAGCAACATGTAAAGACCTGGTTATGTTCATTTAGGGCTCTGTCCCAGGACAGAGCTCTCCCTTTTCTCTCTCTGTGTCTCTCCATCTCTGTCTCTGTCTGTCTGGGGCCAGGGAGGGTGAAGAGCTAAGCAGAGTAGAAGAGGAGGGGACAAGACGGTGCAGCCCAAGGCAGGGCTGTGCTAATTCTCTATTAAACAAGCTGTTAACGGTCTCTATCTCAGCATATGTGAACGTCAGTCTGTCTGCGGATGCCGGAGATTTGGCCCCTAGAGGTCGCAGCAAGCCTGAGCACCAGCTGCCTGCTGCCAGAAATGGGGTTTGCACCCCTTTAGGTCAAAAGGCTTTTGTTTCATTCTAGAGCTGTAGCTCCCTGGAAGGAGCTGTACTTTCAGCTCCTCCTGGCTGCTCCACAGGCAACTAGCAGAAGGTTGGAGATCAGGACTGAGCAGTGGGGGGAAGGACCTTCACAGGGTGCCGGATAGGTGATGCTCTCTGTTGGTTTCAGGAAATGAAACACAGGGTTGCCTGTGGGAAGCATGTGAAAGGCTGTGTGTGTGTCGGCTGGGGAGCAGCCATGGGAGGGACAGCTTGGCTGTGCGTGTGAACGCAGCCTGCTGCTGCTCGGGGCTGGGTGAGAACTTGTTCTCGTTTTATGTGCTTTATTCTCTGTGGGATGGCAGGTGAGAGCACAGCCTGTCTTCCTCCCATTCTGATGGTGCTTGTGGGGCAGAACGAGGGTGGGTGAGAGCTGGGGGTTTTCAGCCTCTCCTCATTTGTGGGCCCCAATATAGCAAATTAGTGAGATGCTTTTTGCTTTTTTTCTTTTTAACAACATGAAGTCTCTGGTCTTCATGAGTCTGACAGTCACTTCACAGAGTCTGACAGTCACTGTGTGTGGCAAGTTGGGATCTCCTGAGGACAAGAAAAGGACTTGGGTTTTATCTCTTCACTCTTCCCTTGGCTTTGGCCAAGGAGCTTCTCCTGATCCCAACATCTAAATAAAGCCTTATTGCAAAACAAATTATTTTTTCAAGGCCCAAGAGACAGCGTTATTAACCGCTGGCTTCATGTGCCCTTGAGCCAATGACCTTTGTTATGAGATCATGGAAATGTACTTGTTTCTTGAGCAAATCAAACAGCTCTGTCAGGCTGTCCGTTTGAGGACACCATGTGCGGTGTGGTTAGTGCCCCGGCTTCTGGGGGCCATTATGCTGCTATATGGTGACCCTGCAAGGCTGGTGATAACCTTTGCCCATGCGGGACTCCAGCGGGGTCCTCTAGGAAGGGCTGTAAATGCAGATTGGCCCAGATGAAACTTTGTCCTTTGGCCTTCCATGTATGTTTACTGATTTAGTGTTATTGAATACCCTCCTCTTCAGAGGAGATGGCCAGTCTCCCTCTTGTGCACTGAGCTGCTGCGGGCTGTGTGTCCAGAGCAGATGCCTAATCCTCAGGAATCCCTTGCTCTTTTTCTTGATAACTTCTCTTTTGTCTGAAAATCATTCTTTGTCCTTGTACATCCTTTCCAGGGAAACAACCTCTTTCCTTCTAGCAAACTGGAAATAACACCAGGAACTGAAAGCAGTTGACTTGTTGCTCTTGAAAACACATGACTGCGGGGAGAGAGGGTTTGAAAGTAAACGGTGCTGGTTTCGTCAGCAGCCTGCAGTCCCCTGAGATCCCCCAGATGGCCGTTGCCTTGCTGATCGTCTCTGGCTTTCCTGTGAAAGGGCAGCCCTGGCGCGTGGCGTCGGCGTGCTGGGAGCATTTAGAATAGGACTGCCGTGCTCCAGGGTAGTGGAGAGGAAAGTGTGTTAGAGCTGCCCTGGCATCTCGATGACTGTAAAGAAATTCTGAGTGGAAGCAGCTTTTATCTTGGTGTCTCAAGAGAGACAAAGAGGAGAGCTGCAGCCCCCTACGTGCTGCTGTAATGGCAGGAGGTATTTCCGGCCAGTTGGTGTTCCTGGATTTGGTCAAGGTTTTATTCCACAGCAAGAACAATGTGTTCTTCCATTCTCCATTCCTTTTCCTCTTTGTGCTCACTTTGCATCCAGCTCACCAGCCTTTTTCTGCCGTAAACCATGATTAATGTTTTTTTCCCCTAAATCTATTTTTTTCTTTGTTCCCATTTATTCCAGCCGAGTGACTCCGTGAACCAGATGAGAGACCACCAAACGCTGCACACTCTGCTACATCACCCGTTGCAGCCCTCCCCTGGGTGCAGGGGAGGCAGGGAGGGCAGCTGGGAGGGGGTTATGATTGATGGGAGGGGAATAAGGAGGTGGTAGACAAGGGGCTTGGGGGCTGATTTGGTTGGGTTTTGTTTGGATTTCTTATTCAGCAGAATCACTGTGAAGAGGAGATAGCCTTCTCCTTAGAAATCACAGTTTGGGGAGGCAAAACAATTGTACAGAGTGAAACATCTCTGCCAGTGATCAGACGCAGGTCCTTGACCTGTTAGGAGGGTAGGGCTAGATGCTATTCCAGGCTTCTCCAGGACTTTCAGGGCTTGTCTCGTGGGCTCTTAGTACTCTGAGGCCACTGCAAGGTTTGCTGTGATTTTTTTCTAAAGTTGCTTCCTGTCAACGAGGACCAAAATGAACAAATGACTCATCATTTCTGAAATGGAAAGGAAAAAAAGATGCCATGGTCTTTTCCTGGAAGTTTTGTTTTTCTTGTTCTGCTGCATTCCTAAACCCTGGCATAGAGACTTCTCAAGGTTTCTCTGCTGCTGAACAGAGGGGCTGCGGCTCTAGTCCAAGCCTGCCTTACTTGGCAATGGGGTGGCTTTTCTGTGATCTTGACCAAGCTGGAATTCACACAATTCTGAAGAAATGCAAAAGAGACTTTCTTAATTGACTGCAAAAAATAACACTTAATTGGGTTTTTTTGCATTTCTTTTTAGATCAAATGGTGCCTTGTCTAACCTCTGAATCAATAATAAAATAACCCCTTTACATTTTGTATCTGTTGCTGTGTCCTCTTTGACCTGCAGACAGCATGGGAGACGAGAGGAGGCAGATGACAGCACAGCCGACTAACAATGGAGCTGGGTGGATCCTCGGGCATGATCCTATCTCAAGGATGTTGTTTTGCGCAGTTGAAAATGTGGCTTGTAATTCCTTTTATCTCTTTTCCTTGCTGAGTGTGTTCCAGTGCTTTATATCACCATAGCAATGGTGTCTCTTGCTGCTTTTCTCTCTCCTGTTTCTTCATGCGTGATGCTGAAGGCACTGAGCCCCTGTGTATCCTGACCCTTCCTGGTCAGAGCTCCTTTCAGGTATTTTTTAACTGATGTAATTCCTAGCCTTTCCCCCCTCCCTTCACATTGCTAGTGTGTGGAGGAGCTGATGTTATCTCCTTCTCTCCTCCTGCAGTAACTGGAAGCCACGTATTGTGTCTTCTGTTTCTGCTCATTTGCTTTCTGCCTTTCATACCTTGTTGCATCCCTCCCTTCCCCTCCACCAGTGCCTCTCTCTAGCTATGCAGGGCAAAATCTCTAACGCAAGAAACGAGAGCATTTCCTGGCTTCCCTTTATCCTGCCTCCACAGGGACCCTGACCCTGGCTCTCTGAGGTAGCTCAGAGGAAGGCTGTTCTTGATGTGCTGATGGAGGGTCTTTGTTTTTCTGCAGTGCCCTTGGTACCCCCTTTGCAGCCCTGCTTGTGTTCAGGGCTTTGGTTTAGGCACTGTGGGCAGGCACCAGAAAGGGTCAGGCTGCATATGCCCATTTCCTCCAGAAATGACCGGTTTCTTCAGCATAATTGGGCTCTCACTCCTCCGCCATTCAGTCTCTGTGCTCTGGTGGTGTTATTACCTCTCTGTACCTCTGATTAGCATTCTCTCTCTTTTGAAGGCAAGCTTGTGCCTCTCTGGCATTTGTGGTGTTCTTCCCTGGTTTCTTTTGATGATGGATGTTAAACTATGCTCTTCCTTGTTGTTTGGGATTGTGTCCTCTACTACTTGCCTGCTGTTGTTTTAAAAACCTGTTCTGCCTGCTCGTCCTGGCTTTCTAATACGTGGGATGGAGAAGTCTTGGCTCCTCTGAGCTGGGCTGCCTCTGTTTGATCCTTACCTAAGAGTAGAGTGTGAAATGAATTGTTGGGGTGCTGTGGGAAAGGCTGCTGTGGGGAGGCTGTTTAGCTCAAGCCTACGTCGTCTGTAGTTGGATCTGTTCTGTGACCTGTCTCTGTCACGTTGACCTTGAATGTTTTCCACAGCATGTGATGCTCTGCAGGTGCTGTAAATTCCTTCTGTTCAACGATTTCACTCCAGCAAGCTGCTTATCAGGCACTCTTTTGAAAACTGTTCATATTTCATACACAAAATTATTCAGCAACTATAAAAGGGGAAAATTCCTATTTATAGCACAAGGACCAGCATCAAATAGGACACTGAATTCTCACTGATAGAGGAAGTGACCTGTTCTCTAATGCAGCAATATTTCTGCTGAAAAGAAACAGCATCTTGGATGGGGGGGAGGGATGAAAAGCCCTGGGCCATCTCTTTCCATTAAAAATGTGCTGCAGTCCTAAAAATATAGAATCTGCCCTTTTCCCTTCTTGATGAAACCATCTGCAAAAGAGAGATTGCAGAAAAACCTTTCACTGTGGATTTGCGGTTAGTAATGAGTCCACTGACTCCGGATGGTCTGGTTTGGAGCTGGTTTTAAGTTTCTGATCCATACCTGATCTCTGACCTGGACCTGGGAGTGAGAAGTGACTGCAGAGTGCCTGCTGTGCGCAAGTAGCACAAATCCCTTGTCTGTACCTCATCTGCAGAGAGTTTGTACAATCACGGTACACATGTGCACAGCCCTGAAACAGAAAGAGCACGTGGGGCTGAGGAACAAAGAACTGGCTGAGAGCAATGAATGAAGGGGGTGGGAAGAACGCTGGGGACACGGGTGGTAACTGCTGCGGAGAAGGTGAGTGCCTGTTTTGTCTGAGCCTGCTTCCCATGACTGCCTCTGCTCTCCCTTCCCTTCCAGGTATGTTGAGCCACGGCTTCCCGCAAGGCCATCGCTGTGGCCTTTGCCTGCAGCTGTTCCCTGCTGTCACCCTGTCCTTCCTGTGGCCTCCAGGCTCTTTAGGAAGAGCTGCAGTGGGTGATACCAAGCGAGGCCCTGGGAGGTGGAGGACCAGAGGATGGGATTCCCCCTCCTGTCGCTGTGGCAACCGTTGGGAAGGGAAGCAAAGCAGCAGTGGGGTGTGATGGGCGGCTGGGTGGCGTGGAGGAGTGTGATGGGGAGGCTGCGGAGGCAGGGCTGCACTGACATCACGCCGGGGAGGTGGTGCAGAGGGAAGGGGAGTGGGAAAGGGAGAGCCAGGGAGACTGCGGAGGGAAGAGAGCTGCATCGGGAGTGGGCTCCAGGGTGAGGTAAGAGACGCTTCGGGGACAGCGGGTCAGGGTGGGCTCCACGAGCGGCTGCGGGATCCGAGCCTGCCGATCGGCATCTTTCTGGCTAACACGCTGATGTGGGATGGCTCTTGGGCAGCAGCAATATTATACAGTGCCCTAACAGCCTGGCACAGCAGGGCTTGGTTCTTGGACAGTGAGACCGGGTCAGAGCCTGTCTGGCTGGTGCAGAAGCTGCAAATGTGTTCCCCCAGGATACCAGTGTGTGTCACTGACGCCGTGCTGGGAAGAGCCAGGAGTACCTGAAATTCCAGGATGGGCTAAAGGGACTGGGGAGCGGCCCTGGTCCTTCTCTGGAGAAGGCAACCAGAGTTCCCTCCTGGGATTAGAGCACGAATCACTGATGAAATGAATCAGAAGTTTGGAGACCTGCATCTAGCTAATAGGAGGCTGTAAGCAGAGCTGGTGCACTGGGACCGAGCCCAGCAGTGTGCATTTGGGGTAGTAATCCTAAACTGCACATCTCCAGCAGCCTCAGCACTTACCTTGCTGGTGCAGAAAGCAGTAGTTCTGGGGAGGGCAGCCAGGTGCACAATTACTGCCGGGAGCTCTCTGGATGTGGATCCTGGGGATCTGCAGACCTGGAAGGCAAAATAACAAAGTCCTTGAAACTGCTCTGGATGTCGTGTTGCCTTTTAGTGTAACGGTTGCATAACAGGATCCGATCTGCTAGTGGAGAGAACAAGGGGTGACGGTCACCTCTGTGCCCTGCAGCATCCTAGCGGTACCTATGCGCTGTGCTGGCCCATGGCCCTGGGGTGAATTTCATCTCTCTTCCTAATCCAAAAGCTGGGCTCATTCTTTAATGCTTGAAAAAGCTGGTGGGTTTACAGCTCCGATTCCATAGCAGGGGTGTGTATGGACTCTACACCTACACGCAGTATGTTAGCAAACTAGAAAGTGAGTTCCTTAGCACCCACTCAATCTGTGCTAACCTGCCTTTTGCCTGTCAGGATCCTCAATGTGTATCTGACTGAGGAAAGTACATCTGGGGTCAGAAGCCCGTTGCTGGTAACCCCTGTGGGTGTCAGAAACCAATACTGGAGTGGAGATGGAAGAAGCACAAAGCAGAAGCTCAGTAGGGCTGAAGAAACCTTGTTTGGTATCCAAGAACAGGGAGAGGCCGATGCTGCTGTCACAACCCTTTTGTTGAAATAACTTTCACGCATTTCACATGTCATTTAAAGGGCTGAGGGCAGCACTGGGGCCGTGGAGAAATGTGGCCAGGAACGCCTGAGCATACATGAGAGAGGAGAATTGCAATAAGGAGCATAAATATGCTTTAATTAGGGAAGGCTATTGCTGTGACATGCATGATCCTCCCCCATGAAGGCACAGATGTGGCCCGGGGTGGTCGTACCGCTGCTTATTTTATGGTAACTCTGCAAGCAGCAACAGTTTCTGCTGCTGTGTGGGACTTCTGTGGGAGCAACCAGTCAGAGGCCCCACACTTGGAGGCTTTTAGGAGCTGGTGCTGTTGCCCAGGTGGCTGTGTGGCCAGCTGTGTTTCAGGCCTCTGATGTGGGCAGGCAGGGGAGGAGAGGACATGCTAGCAGCTCTCTGTGCCAGCCCTCAGTGCTGCGCAGGGCAGCTGTGGTGGGAGGGAGCCAGCTCTGGATGGGCCCAGGCACTCCCAAATGAGACCTTGCCAGGCATGGCCTGAACCAGGCTCCCAGGGCTAGTTTGGGAAGGGCACAGGGAGGAGTTAACGCTGCTTTTCTGCAGCTTCAGTCCCTGAGATTGCAGTTCTGCATGGCCAGCAGCTAATGCAGCCAGGACTGCTTCTAAGTCATGTTTCAGCTTGATTTTTTTTCAAGGTTATTCAAAATTTAGTGGGGGAGTGGCACCAGGACCTCCTACAAGCAGAAAGGCCAAGTCAACCCTCCTAGTCCTTGACCTTCTCCACTGCTCAGCTGGCTCTCCTTGCCGTTCCCCCCATACTTGCCTACACTGCAAAAGGGATGATCATGTGAATATTACACAGCCTGGCATCTGCATATCAGCTGAAGCAGATGAGTCTCCGACATGCTCCTAGTGCTTTCATGTGATCCTGTTCCACAGCTGTGCTGTATTACCTGTGCATTTGGTCCCTACCATAGGCTATCACTGCTAGATATACAATAATATAGAAATACAATAAATGGGAACTTGTACTCTGCTGGGTGTTGGTACCCAGCCTGCAACACAAGCGCTCCTGGGAAAAAAGGGCTGTGGACCTGCAAGCCTCTGCAGAGGCCTGGGGCACCGGGAGGAGCTGTCCTTGTGCCAGTGTCCAGAGAGGGCCCTGGGAGCTGAGCCAGGTTCTGTGAGACATTTTAATCCTTCCTATTCCACGGTCTATCTTGGCCATGACTCGGCTGCAGTGAATGTTTTCCAGTTCCTTTGGCAGGGGTGCACATAGGCACTCACAGGCGCCTACCTTGCATTTGTTTTCATTCCTTATCTGGTACCATTGAGAGCAGGCAGCACAGCGGCTGAGTCAAGGACAGCAGGTTGGTGTGTTCCCACTACTGCCTGGGCCACCCGGGAGTCCCTTCCATCCTCTCCCTAAACCCAGGCTGCAATTGCCTTCTGCTGAGGTGGCTGTTTGTTTAATAGCTGAGGTTACTTGAGTAATCAATAGTTCTCTGGTTTCCAACTGAAATACTATCCCTATGGCCAAATCAGCATTTCTATCTTTGTTGTAAACCTGGCCTTAACTCTCAGCTCTGAGGGGATCTAGGTGCATTCCCAACCTACCTGCGCAGAACCCTGCTCCTTTTCTTTCCTCCTGCCAGCGTCGCTTTTTTTCTCTGAGGTTAAGCAAGAAGGGCTGGAAGCACACGGAGAAATTGCTGGAGCTGTTTGACTTTCTTTGGTCTCAGCCCCTCTCTTGGCTCTGCCCCAACAGCTCATTGTCTGTGCTTGCTTCTCTAAGGAGGGCAGGGACGACGGAGTCAATGGGATCCTCATGGCCAAGGGCATTGCTGATATAAATCCCAGTCCATGGGCTCCAGGAGAACTTGGCTCAGCTGCTGCCAGCAGAAGAAAAACTGTTCCCATCACACAGCAGGACCTGTATCCCAGAGAACCAGGGCTGGAAGACAAGGTGCCCATAGTAAGGCTCCATGGCTGCAAATAAATTTTCCTTGCAAACAGGCAAAGGCACCGACTCCCTGGAGCTGGATTTCCACTGGTTCCATCCCAGGCAGCCAAAGGCTGGGCTGTGGCTCTGGGCTCCAGTTTCCTCTGACTGAAAGAAGCCACAGGGTTTGTTCTGCTTCTGGGGCAGTTGAAACACCCTCACTGTGCATTGTTAGCATCTCTGCACATCTCTCTCATTTCCAAACCAGAAAAGGTCACAGACACCCAAGAGAAACCCACTTCCCTCCTTCACTGGAACTTCTCTTTCTGCCTTGCACATGCTTTTGTTGCCATCTCTTGCTTGCCAAATGCAGGAACAAACACTGGGGTTTGGCAGGGCTCAGAGCCTTGGCTTGTCAGATGGGAAAGAGGCATTCTTGGTCCTCAGCCTGGGGACAGGGCTCTGCTCCATGTCCACTGCCAGGTTCTCCAGCTGCAATTTTGGTGCTCATCCCATGCTGAGAGCACTGTTCGTACGTGTCTGGGGACGGGCAGCACCCCTGGGTGCTGGGATCCTGCAGGAGATCCATGGAAAGTGGGCGGGAATAGCTGGAGCAGGACCCAGAGCTATGTGAACCCCAGCATGTTGCTGTGGCTGAGCTGCACGTACAGTGGGAAACGCAGGAGTCAGCGCTGCCTTGAGAGGCTTTTCCCCAAATATGCATGACAGCAGGGGGGCAGGGAAAGGCAGAGGGAGGCCATGTAAAGTCGGGCTACCTCTGCTTTGTTTAAATAGGGCTGTTATTGCCAACAGTTGCCCCCTGAGAGACTGCAGGGCTTAAACTGGGGAGGGATCCTGTAACTCAGAGACAGCTGGGAGGCACTTGGCAGCTACTGCTGTTTCAGTGGCAGGCACTGGACTTTTCCTGGTGCTCAGGGGAACTGGGATGGCAGCCCAGATCAGGGAGGGCAGGGCTGGGCAGATGAGAGACGGTCATAGCTGCTGCCTACCTGTTAGAAGGATGCTATGGAGCAACAGCAGGGCCTGATTTCAGAGAAACATTTGAGGTCTCAGTGCAAGCTGATCACCCCAGAAACCTCCTACTCAATTTTCTGCTGTGCACAGTCCAGCCTCCTCAGACAGCACAGGGGCTAGTTTCCTTAAACACTGGCTAAGGCAACCCACAGATGACATCAGCCCCAGGGAGGGAAGAGGGTTTCTCATGGTGGTGAAGGGGTGAGGGAGAGAAGGGAGGGAGAAGAGGAATTTCCTGGCTGTGGTAAAGGTGAGCTGTGCTTGAAGAGAAGTTAGAGAGAATGGGCTTGTGGTCATGGCATCAGGCCGAGGGAAGGAAGGGGTGGCTCAGCAGCAAACCTTGGCAGAACAAACCCCATTTACCTTTCCATGCTGGCCCAGGAATGAAGGACGCACCAAACCACAGCTCCCCTTTCCCCTTGCCCACCTTGTTCTGCTGCAGAGGGAACAGAGCACTGGGGGAACAGCCCTGGACTGAACCAGGCTGAGGTCAGGGGCTTGGCAACCAAGGGTCAGGCGGAGGAAAGATCTCATCTGAGACAAGGGAACCCTGATCAAGCTGATTTTCAAAGTGAGACACTCATACATTTCCCACCTGGTTACTGCTGGCTCAGCCCTCTGGAAAATGACATGTTTTCCTTGCTGCGGGGCCAGAGGGCTGTGCTGGGAGCACTCTGCTGCTCTCCTTTCCTGGCTGCAGATGGGAGGTGCTGCTGGGAGGGTCCAGAATCATTCTTCTTTCCCCTTTTGACAGCTGTTGCTGGTTATGAAAATGGGAATGTTCCCCAGCCAGTTCTCGGCAGGAACTGCCCTTTCCAGGGCTGACCACATGGGCTGTTTCTTCCTCTTCCCACCTCCTGAAAGTAGTCACAGATTTGGGTATGTTCTAGTCTTGGCGAAGCACTGCCCTTCCCTGCTCCTCTTCCTCACGCGGCATGCAGGAGAGGCCTGTAGCTGTGGCCTCTGAAGGGGGGATGTTTGTTCCTTGGCCTCAGATCAATACAATTCTTGAGTCAATTCTCTTCCCAAAGCACAAAGAAAGAAATAAGAAACACTGGGACCAGTCCTGCTGTGGGGATTTATACCCCAAGCTGTCAGTCTGCAAGTAAACCTTGTTCCTAGCACAGAGATCCTGACACCAGCTACTGTCCCCTCTCCCCACAGTGCAGGATGGAGATCACACCTTGCAGGGACATCACGGCATCTTGCAGGAAAGTCATTATTTCTTGTCACATCTGATGCAGAGGCCAAGCGAGTGTCCACAGCATGGACAAGGGAACACCGGGCAAAGCTTAGCGAAGACAGGAAGGAGACAGCGGGACTTATTGCTACTGGAAGCTGTGGGTGTCCAAAGCTTAGCAAGATTTGCAAAGGGGTCAAGCATCTCTGTAGGCAGCAAGACTGTGCAGAAGTTACCACCGATTACGGTTGCAGCAGGGTAGGAAACCCCGGGGTTCAGAGCTTAAGCCAGTTTCTAAGAGAAAAGAGCAGAACTAGCAGGAAAAGGAAATTACTCCATGCCAGCTTACTTGCACTGTCCACGCAGCAGCTAGCGTTGGCTACTCAGAGCATGCTGATGGCATGAAAATGGGTGGATTCAGGGCACATCCTACCCAGCAGGTTGAGAGTTCCTCAGAAAGCCCAAATGGTGCAACTGAGCTAACTTAGAAAGAAGTCTGGCTAATGACAAGGTCAGTCTGAATAACTCCTTCCACTCTCTCTTCCACTTTTGTTGTGCGGTGAGGCAGGAAGCTGAAAACTCCCCGGCTGATTTTGGGACCCCAGGCAGAGGTCGGTGAGCAGCGACTGCCCTGGTTCTGAGTAACGGATGAGTGTGTTGGCACCGAGCCCCCTGTGCTCAGTTCCCTCCCTGACTCCTAACGGCATACGATGACAGAATTTCCTTGCTCTTTATTTCAGAGCTCAGGGAAAATTTCTGCCACTAGCACTGAGTTAAATAAAAAGTTGGTAAATTCAGGAGGAAATGCAGCTTCACACAGCAAGGCGCTAACCTTTGGAATTGCTTTGAGAGTTGGTTAAGTCAAATATGATAACTGGCTTGGAAATATCCTGATGGTTTTATGACCTTTAATAATGTCTGTACTTCTGTACCCAGACAAGGGTCACCAGATTGCTCCAAGACATGACCAGATCCCCTTAGAGGGATAAAGAAAGAATTCTCTTTCTGTCTTTCCCTGTCCTGTTGTGATTGCCATTGCTCAGTTTGTGTAAAGCACAGGAATTACCCCAGGCCAGAGCAGCATGGCTGGAGTGCTGAGCGCACCACATGGCCTGTTCCCATGAACCCCACTTTGGTATAAGAATGATCTCTGTGTTACGGTGCATCTGGAGGTGCTGAGATGGTACATGTTCAGGAAACTTTGCCTTCGAGACAAAGAAGTGCAGGGTTGTTACTCAGGGGAAAGAAGTCCTCAGGAGCAGACGGCAGGGTTTGAGCCCCATGCTAATATTCTCCCAGATGGTCCTGAAGAGGCCTGAGATGTTCAGGTCTCTCCGTGAGCTCCTGGCAAGTGAGGGAGTGTGGATGTGTCTCTTCCCCTGCCAAGATGAAAACAGTCCCTTTCAATTTTCTTATTTCACTTTTACTGTCCCCAGCCCCAGTGCAGGGCTGTGAAGGTTGGGTGGTGGCTCTAAGAGGGTGTTATTTCACAGTGACCTTCCCATGGCCATTGTGGAAGGGGCTCCAGGTAAGGAGAGGCCCTGCTGAGGGCAGTTGTACTCTCGTCCTTGGAAGTTCTGCTGAGACCTTTCTCTCCCCAGGTGTTAACTGGTGCTTTGTGGGACCGGAGCTCAAACCTTGGCCTCAAAGGCCAAGCAGCTGTAGGGACAGGCTTCAGCCGCCACCTGCCCATGACAGCAGGTCCCCCTGGTGCTCAGTTCACTGGAGCCTTCTCCCATTAGCAGGTCACTGCGAGCAGTGGATTATACCCTGGCAACAGGGACAGTGCAACATGCAAGCCCCGAAACTGCAGCGCCTGTTCCACTACATAGCAAAATAGGTCGTGCATCAGCAAATGAAAAAGGACAGATGGTGTCTGCTAATACAGCTTAGTTTATGGCCTGCAGGATTAACTCACTAGTTGTCATGTCTGCAGAAAATAGGAAATGGGTGGGTCGGGTGGAGGAAACGTGTGGTGTGCCCAGCTATACCTGTGTTTGTAGGATACACCAGCTGGAAAGGATGTCAGAGATGCTGTGAGGTTTTGAGATGCTGCTGAAGGGCTGCCAGTGTCTCTTTGGGGCTCTGGGCACCAGAGCTACTGCCTTGTACCAAGCCTTCCCGTCCAGCTCCAGTTCCCACACTCCCACTGCAAAGGTCAGCACTGTAGGGAGAAAGATGCTGAGCCGTGTGGAGATCTCCAGCAGAGACAGGGACACCGTTTGTGGTCTGTGTGCCAACAACGGCTCTGCAGGAGAAGCCCACAGCTTCCTGTCCTGCGCCAGCTGCAGGACAGCCTCCAGTTCAGCCTTTTGAACTCCCAAGCACCCACGTGTCTGCAGGAGTGAGACAGAAAGCTGAGGCAGAAGCCTCAGGTCTTTTCAATGCCTTCTCTATGACACACTGTTCTCCTTTCCTGGAAACCAGGCCAGTGTCTCACTCTGTTCTCCTTGCAGAAATCAAGCCCTGAGCCTGTGCTCTAGCTTCTCTGCATCTGCTCTCTTGAGGCAGAACAAACCCTTCCTCAGTCCTCTGCGAATGGTCCTCCTGAAGATTTCACCTTGATCCTTGCTGCCTCTGCTGCAGCCAGGTTTGTTCACATCCTGCAAGATGCTGAGCACCCTGAAAAACAGCTGCCATCAAGGAGTGAGGAGAGAGGAGAGCCTCCAGAGCCAGTGCTAGGTTCCTGCCCTGTCACACCATCTCTGCGCCTCTTGCCGGTGGCACCTGGCTCCCCCCACTGAGTCCCTGGCCACCGCCGCCCTGGCACAGTGTGCCCCGGACAGGCAGCTGCCTGTTGCTATCAGAGGTGTTTGTCACCCCCACCTTCTTCTAGCCACAACCAGCTGTCACAGGCACTGGGGTTTTCTCCAGTGACTAATTTGCCTGTGTTTATGCCAGCACCAAACACATAATTGTCTGTTTAACAACTCGGGTGAGGAGGGAGTCTGGCTGCTTACCTCATGCTGTAGGGATCAGACCAGCATTTTCCTGATGGCAGCACCCTACTGTGCTAAACCTTCTCTGTTATAAATCCCCTATCATTAAGGATGACAGGTCACCAGTAAGAGTGAATCGAGAGTGGGGATCATTGTTACTTCTATCGCCAAAGCTGTACAGTGAGTGTGCAGGACAACAGGTGTATAAAGATATCAGAACAGCCTGTGCTTTTATTACAAAAGGAAATGCTTCTTTTGTAGAGGGGAAAAGCATGTCAGATTACTATTATAAGTAATTGCTTAACGCTCCCTACCTTTACGTCATTGCTGAAGTAGATGGTAGTTATCTCTGCGTCCCTGTTCGGGGTCTCCTTTCAATGCACGTGTGTCAGCGATGGAACCAAGCCCATGGCCCTCCTGGCTGGCTGAGCCCTGGAGGAGACAGGATGGTGAGCTACGTGGGCACACGAGCGTCCAAGTTCTTCCCCCTCAAAATCTCCCCACCTCCCACCTCTTTTATCAGCTGCTGACAAGACTTGCCATGTGTGTAGGCGGCTCCCAAGCTTACAAGATGATTCCCCGCTCCCTCCACCTCCATCCATGAGCGCGTTCAGGATTACGAGGAGGGGGAGCACAGCGTTCCTCCGTCTGCAGGCCTGTTCTGCAAGGGACGCACGATGCTTTCAGAGAGCTCCATGTGGTAACTCTCTCCCAGGATTTCACATGACAGCATCTTCCCCGGAAAGTCACAGCAAGGAGTGGAAGATTGCTGTGCTGTGCATGTGGGTGTTAGGAGAGAGCAGAGTGGGATGGGAAGATGGAGGGGAAAGAAGGTGTAGAGTAAACCAGAACAAGCCTCTTGGAAGAGCCTTGAATTTCTGATCCCAGGGCTCCCATCTCCTGCCTTTTGCTCTTCATTTAAAAGAATGTCAATCCTTGTTAAGTCCAGCAGAGAAAAAGAGAATCAAGCAGAATCATCTCTTCCTTCCTTGAACACATCTCAGGGGACCATGAGAGGCAAACAGAACATGAACTAACTAGATCAACCCAGAAAGTGTGTGCAGATTTGCACACTGGGGAGAGCCCTCCCCAGCCACCGGCGTCTTCCCCGGAGAGACATAAATGGCTGTTAATGACATCTCCATCTGAGAAATTATCAGAGTGCATGTCATTACAAACCAGTGTTTCCCCAGGGCCCTGGCAGAAAATGACCCCAATGAGCTTCAGTTCTTGAATACACAGCTGCTACCTCGTCAATGCAAAGCATCCCTCACCGTAGATCTCAAAGCTCTCGGGGTTAAGCTTCGCTGCATCCCGCTGACAGACCAAGACTGCCATCCCTGCTCTGCACACAGGGGAGCCAGGCCCCGAGAGGAGGAGTAAGGGAAGCCCACATGCTCCTGGCATGACTATTCAGGGCAGGGAGCTGGGACGAGAGCCCCCACTAAACCTCTGAGAGGTTTAAAACTACCTTTGTGCTACTTGGGTCTGTCTGTCCCTCTCACCTTCATCTAGAAACTGTGACTACAGCAACCTCTCAGGTTTGTCTGCAAGGTGTCACAGCACGGACCTGGCTGTGCCCCGTGGTAGGTCCTCAGGAGACAGACCCTTGAAACTGTCATCTGCATTTTGGCACTGGTGAATCCCGATGCGCCTGGATCCCTTTAACAGCCCTGGCTGTCCCACCCGAGCAGGGCCAAATGTCTCAACCTGCCCAGCAAGATCAGAGCTGCGTCATTCCAGAGTGCCCCTGTCCGGCAACAAGGAAGATTTCCTGGTGTAAAGCTGTTCCTCTCCTTCCCTCATTTCACCATGTCTGTGGCTATTTCAGAAAGCAGCAACATGAGCTGGATTTTCTCTAGACTCCATCTGCTCTGAAACACAGCCTGTGACCCATGAATAACTGCCTATCCCTGCCTGGGTAAAGAGGGAGAAACCCCGAGGAGACCCATGTACTTCTGGAGAAAACAGTCTGTTCCAGGGAGGGGTTCACACCTCAGTGCCAAAATGACCTGCAGGTTTCAGGCAGATTGAATCGCTGTGTGTCCCAAAATAGCTGTTTCAACACCCCCCTGCGTCCTGCAGGCCAGGGACAAGAGCAACAGGCAGTTATTTATCATACCTGTGCTATCTGGGTAACCAGGAAAGGGGGGGCAGGCAAAGGGGGATGTGGTAGGAGCTGGAGTTTCTATTTTATCGGCTGCAAACCAAAGCCCTCACGCCTGCCTGCCAGCACCCCACCGCAGCAATATTCCCGGCCACGGCTCGCCCCAGTCCCTCCATGCAAATACTCCCAGTCTGAGAGCTGAGTTTCACAAACCCTTCCCGGCAGCCAGCCTCTGCTTTCACTCTCTGAATTACGAAGGGGAGTTTTCATTACATCACCAGAGGCTCTTCCTCCTTGAAGCCAGTGACAGAGCTGTCACTCTGCTTTGTGGGGGTTTTTGGGGTGTGGGTGGCTGGGGTATTTCTCTGGGAAGTGGCCCTGTGCCTCCCAAAGGCAGGTTCAGCCCAGCCCAGCCTCCCTGGCTGCTCCGTCCAGGCTGGGAATGGCACCGGGCAGTGCGGGTCGGATCCAACTGGTACCTGGACAAAGCATGCCCCACACTGCTGCTGGAAGCCTTCCTGGCAGATACAGTATTTTCAGGTGGTTTTAAAAGTCACCTGTGCCAAATCCTGCCCTGATTTAAGCAGTGGGGTTGGAAGTCAGCAGTCTTCCAGCTTTCTGCCAGTGTAAGCAAGAGCAAATTTGCCTGTCAGAGCTGGGATTTGCTGAGCGATTCACTGAAGCGTTTGAAATCTCCCCCTTTCTGTTTTTTTGGTTTTTTGTTTATCTTTTCAAATATCCCTCAATTTATTAAGTTAATCAAAATACTGCTAAAGGAAACTTGGTCACCGTCTACCCCCAAAGGGAGAAGTTATGTGATTACAAAGGGCTTCTTATTCTGAGAGATAAGAAAAAACCATTTCTGATAGCTGGAAGTTGTCTAGCTTGCCGGTGGCATCTGCCCATGCCAGTGTTTGCCCACGGCGGCACCAGCTTGCTAGTGGCATCTCCGAGGCTGTCGCTAGATTGCCAGCAGTGTCTGCCTACACCAGCACCAGCTTGCCAGTGGTGTCTGCCCATGCCATCGCCAGCTTGCCGGTGGCATCCACCAGGCCATCACCAGCTTGCCAGCAACGTCTGCCTACACTGTCACCAGCTTGCTGGCGGCATCCAACATGCCATCGCCAGCTTGCCAGCGGCATCTGCCCATGCTGTTGCCAGCTTGCCAGTGGTGTCCACCAGGCCATCGCCAGCTTGCTGGTGGCGTCTGCCCACTTCAGCTGTGTCAGCCAGCTTGAGCTGATCTCATTCCCAATCCGGTGGCTTTCCAACCAGCCTCTTTCCTCCCCTCCCTGGCAGCCCAATTCATGCCCTCTCCTTCCCAGCCCCAGGTCCTGGCTGTTTTGGTTTTTTTTTAGTTTGAATCAAAACAAACTACCAGGTTCAAACTGCTCCCTAGTCAGGAACGTGCTGAGCTGGAGCCTCCGCTCCTGGCAAGGGCTATGGAAACTCACCACGGAGAAACACCTTAGGCACAGAGAACTTGTTTTCAAGTAGGTGGTAGGTCTGGACCACGGCAGGGTCAGGACAGTTAGAAGTCTATCTCTGAGCTCCATAAAAGCACTGAATTCCCTTAATCATATAAAGACTGGCAAGAGGTCTGCGCAGCTCAGGAGCAGGGAAGATGGCTCTGAAGCTAGCATGAGCCCTCGGATTCACCCTGGCCTCCCCCAGCCCTGTTTGTATCATGATTCCTCATATAAGGGAATGAAGAGTCATTTCTGCCCCATCAGCACGTTGCGAGCTGATGCCTTTCCCAGGGACTCCAGATGGTTTTGCTCTCTGTCTCTCTGTTTGTGTCTGCACTACTGGTAATTCAGGCCTGTCTCACATTAGTTTTTGAGATGAAACCTTCCCACAATTAGTTACAGTCTGTGCTCTTGCGCTGCAAAGGACGTAGGGCTGAGCTGTCAGGGTGCTGTCTGGGAGATCCGTCCCACACACAAGTCCTGTTCAGGTTTCTCTATTTCAGTCAGGAGTGTGATTTTTCTAGTGAAATCATCAAACCCAGACAGTCTCTGCGACAGCCATTTAAAGATGCCTCATACCTGGCCTGTCTCAGACAGGAATAGCTAATTTCAATATAATCTTGTTTTACACCAGTACAACAGCTCTCCTTTCTTTCTCTGGCCTTCCTTTCCCACTAGTGAAATGGGAAGAGGATCCTTTCATGTGTCAGTGCACTCCAGGAGCTCCACATCAGAAGCGTCAGAGAAATGCTAAGCATTTTCATGCCTGCCCATGACCTGCCAGCCTGCCAGGGACCAGAGCGCAGCAGCTCACACTGCTCAAGGGCATCACGCTCCACAGACACCCTTGTAGCATCCCTGCCTCTCTTGGAGCAGAACTGTTTGGCTCCCTTGCTAAATTAGCTCACTAATAACAATGTTCTTGATCCCAGATGGGAATTTAACACTCTGAAGCCAATCCTAAGTGTGGTCCAAAACCTCCAGCTGGGCCAAAGCCATGTGTATTGTGGCAGGAATGCCGGAGCACAGCAGAGGTTAGGGAGAGCTGACAAATGTCTGGGGATCGTAAGCTCTAGGGAAGACTTGGGTGCAGCAGGCATCTTCGGATAAGCACTAAGTGAGGGTGTATGGCAGGCACAGAATTAATGAACAAAAGTGCAGGGAAGGTAACAGGAGAGTTGAAGGGTATTAGGAGAGGAGGAGGCTTCATTTGTGTGCTCTTATGCAGGTGATTTACTCCCTCTGTGCCTTCATTCACCCGTCCATCAAATGGGGAAGCATCATCATTATCTCTGCTGTACAGACAGCCACAGGGTCTTTGCCTACAGCAAGTCAGGCAGCGCGAGCACCGACACCCAGGTGCTTTTTGACTGTCAGCCTGGGTTCGGTTCGCTAAACGTTGTTCTCCATCCCAGAGGCACTGAACAGGGCCCTGCCGGGAAGGAGCCTGGTAATAACTACGCAAATAGGCTTTGCTGAGAGAAATTTCAGGAATGGTGATAGCTGGAAGACAGTGATGAAGCCACACTTGTCTTGTCACACAAATAACTACAGTCTGTCCAGTCAGAAGCTGACAGTCTATAGGGAAAGCAGCCCCTTCTGTGCCGAGTTAACATGCACTTCATAGACACAGCAGATCTTTCTGCTTCACCTCCCCTGCATAATAAGAGGCAGCGTCCTTCCTGTTAGCTTATCTGCCTTTGAACAGGAGACGAGGTTGGCAGACCCCTGTGGGCATGGGGGAACCCTGGAAGGAAACGGAGGCTTTTAAATTTCTGCATGACTGTAGTTAAGAATGTGGGTTGTAGTTTCAGTGGCTCTGTGTGAACCCTGCACTCGGGGAAGAGTTCCTGGGTGACTAAACCTCCACATGACTCTTCACAAATGTTATAAAGGGGGGCCACGCAGCCAGGGACAAGATGCCCCAGCAGGATGAATTAATTTAGAGGGGATTCCTGTGGTTATAGACCCCCCCTCTCCAGCAAGAGACACGTTAAAAAGCAAACTGCCCCGGGGGAACAGCCCTCCACCCGCCCTCAGGAGAGCACCAGGCCCCTTCACAACCTACCATTAGCGCCAAGCCTGGGACGGGGAGGGGGAAACCTCTGGCTGGGTGAGGCCAGCAGGCTCCGGGCAAGCCCTGCGGCCCTGTCAGTGCCGAGGGCGGGATGCTGAGGGGAGCTGGAGGCGCTGATAGGCACCGGGGTGCTGAGGGGAGCCGGGCTGTGGAGAGGAGGGCGCAGCACTACCGCGCTGCCCCACACTGCTGAGGTACTTCAGGGCCACTTGGGGCACCGCTGCCGCGGGCCGGGGCCGGGGCCGGGGCCGGGGCCGGGGCCGGGGCCGGGGCCGGGGCCGGGGCGGGCCATCGCCGGGCCGGGGCCCACGGGCTTCGAGCCCGCCCGGGGGCGTCGCCCGCAACTAAAATGGCGGCGCCGGCGGCCGCGCCCGCTGACGGGCGGGGCGGGGCGCCTGCGCAGTGGGCGGGGCGGGCGCGGCGCCGCACTCACTCGGCTCCGGGGCCGCTGTCGTTGCAGCGTGGCGGAGGCAGCGCCCGGCGGGACGGGACGCCCGGACCCCCCGCTGCGGGCGGACACCATCGACTGGCAACCGCCGCCCCGGTAGCCATGGGCTCCGAGCGGGACTCCGAGTCGCCGCGCTCCTCCTCCATCCACTCGGCCGCCGCCAAGTGCCCGAAGCCCGGCCGCCGCCGCCGCCTCTCCTTCCAGAGCGTCTTCTCCGCCGCCGCCGCCTCCGCCGCGGGCGGCCGCCGCCGCGCCAAGGCCGAGCCGCCTCCCGCCGCCCCGCCGCCGCCTCCCGCCGCCCCGGCGGCCCCGCCGCCCCCGCCGCCGCCGCCTCCGCCGCCCCCCGAGGAAGCGCCGGTGGTCCCGGAGGGTGGCGGCGAAGAGGAGCTGGAATGCCCGCTGTGCCTGGTGCGGCAGCCGGCGGAGAACGCCCCGCGGCTGCTGTCGTGCCCGCACCGGTCGTGCGGGGCCTGCCTGCGGCAGTACCTGCGGATCGAGATCACCGAGTCCCGCGTCAACATCTGCTGCCCCGAGTGCAGCGAGCGCCTCAACCCCGCCGACATCCGCCGCCTCCTCCGCGACTCCCCGCACCTCGTCGCCAAGTACGAGGAGTTCATGCTGCGCCGCTGCCTCGCCGCCGACCCCGACTGCCGCTGGTGCCCGGCCCCGGACTGCGGGTGAGTACCGGGGGGGACGGGGCGTCCCGGTGGGGTGCCGCCCCCTCCGTCCTGGGACAGCCTGGGGAGGGGGGACCCGCTGTCCCCACAGGGTGCTGCCCCAGCCGTCCGTCCTGGGATGGCTCAGCGAAGGGAGACCCCCACCCCGGTGGGGTGCTGCCCGTCCCCGGCAGGTCCCGGGACAGCTGGGTGAAGTGGGACCTGCTGTCCCCGTAGGGTGCTGCTTGTCCCCACCAGGTCCTGGGACAGCTGGGGATGGCGTCCCAGCTGGGATGGATGTGGACCCGCTGTCCCAGTGGGATGCTGCTCGTCCCCACCAGGTCCTGGGGATGGCATCCCGCCCGCTGTCCTGCCGGGGTGCTCCCTGTCCCCACCTGGGTCCCAGGACAGCGCAGGGAGGGGTGGCTCGCCCCCAGTGGGGTGCTGCTGCTGATACACACTGCTGGTCCTACTGAGTCCCATGAAGAGCCCTCGTTGGGGGTGTTCTTTGCTTGTCAACAGTCTCTTCAGGACAGTTGATGGGCCCTGGGTACCAAAATGACACTCCGTCTATCCCTCCTACCTCGCTAGAGCACTAGGATTTGACCTTGGGGATTGTGGAAATACAGACAAATCAGATACAGGTGATAGGACTTGAAGGGGGTTTTAACTGAGCCATCGTTTCCCTCATTTAAAATAAACCTTTTTTTCTGCACAAATGGGAAGCATGGAGTTTCCGGGCACGTGTATCGCTGCGAGCTGTGGGGACAGTGCATGGGGACAGCCTGCAGCTTCCACGCTGGGGAAGAAGGAACCGTAAACGGTCACTTTTTCCCAGTGAGGACGTGAATGCATGGCACAGAGGAGTGGTGTTGACTCATTATCCATTGCTGAAGTGAGGAAATGTCTGTCTGTCCAGAAGTCAGCCCGGCCAAGCTTGATGACTTTGTAGTTATCTGCGTGTTGCTTTCATTTTCTCTTCTCTTTTCTTTCAAACGAACTCTGTTAGGTTTCTATTTGAGCGTAAGCCAAAGCTGCCTGGAAAAGGGCTTTGTTTGGGACACTTAGGGAAGTGCTGGAAAGTTTAGCTAGAACTCGGTTTGGATTGCAGTTCTGGGTAGCAAGAACATGAAAGGAAAGTCTGACCTAGCAGTCGGAATGGAAAGCGTGGTGGGAGGGTTGTGAAGATTTAATCAGAGCATTGTAATAGCCTTCCTATGCAAATCGGTTAACCTGGCTCAGGTTACCCATTTCATGGCCTCTGAGCATCTTTGTATAAGGGCTTGTTTCTTCTGAGGGCAACGTTAATAGCAAACAACAGCTTTGCTCCTTTCTGAAGCAAAATCGAGTGCTAGAGCTTGATATTTCAGTGGCGCTGGGGATAAGATCAGGGAGATAGAGCAGGTTATGCTGCCCACAGAGCAATACCAGAGGGAATGCCCCTGCCGTTAACCAGCTAGATAAAATCTGGTACCTGCTTACCAAATCTCAGCGCTTTGGCTGCTGTGATATTTATCTGTATTCAGGAGAAGGTGTAAACGCAACGTACGTCACCCAGGCTGTCTGGTTGGAAGGAGCCGGCCCCAGCATGGCCTGGAGGGCGTTGTCTCTTTGATGATAACCCATCCGGAGTCTGATCCGGCAGTTGCTCTGGGGAGTTTGGGCAGACTGGTGTCACACACAGCTCTTGGTGTGAGCAAAAGCCTCCTCTTTGGTTAGCCTGTTAGCAAGGAGAGCCAGACGACGTGCACGGGCATCCTCCTCTGAGCTGCCCAGCAGAAGCAAGAAGTGACCTGGCTGTTTGAAACCAGGCAGCTCTCGTGGGTCGCTGCGGACCGGTGCTACTAGTGTGGCCGTAGCACTTGAACAAAGGCTGTTGGAATCAGCCCTCCAGCAGTGAGAGGAATTAATTACCCTATTCATTCTTCCCAGCAAGCTTGTGTCTCTGTGCTTATGTAAAGTCAGGGTATGAATTATTTACAGCGGGCTTTCCCACCGTAGTAGTGCCCGAGTACCGTGCCAGAGCGGGAGCGTAGGGCTGGGGGCACGGCGATGCTCAGCGCTGGGTGTCACCCACCGCCGAGGTGACGGCAGCGAGGGGCTGCTGGGCGATAGCAGACAAAACCCTGGGCGTGTGGCTTGCAGCATCCTGTGCCTTCCGTGCTTACCGCAGTCTTTCGTAAATGAAAGAGCTTGGCTGTGCTGCTGGGGAGGAGGAGGAGGACCAACACAACACCGCTGCATGTTGCCATGGAAATGCTGGTCAATTGGTGCGCCATCAATCGCAGTACAAATCATTTTCTATGTTTGCAGCTTTTTTTTTTTTTTTTTTTTCCCCCCTGCTACAATCAGGTGACGCTGCTGTCTAGTGTTTGTCACACTGCATCTCTCCTAGAAGCTTGGGAGGATAACAGAACCTTTAAAGAAACGAAGCTGTGTAGGCTGAGCTTGGTGAATGAGGCTGGAGGCAACTGGTGAGGCTCTGACTCCTGCGGAGCAGCAGGAGGAGGGACGGAGGCAACTGGTGGCCATCCAAGGAGTGGGCTGGGAACGATGCTCTGCGATTCCTGGGGTCTCAGGAAGACGCTTGCTGTCGTCGCTGTGCGGGGAAAAGTCGGAGTTTCCCTTTTCATCTGCTGGGGTTGAGCCTGGAAGCGGCTGTTTAACGCAGTGATGTGTCAGAGGTCAGGTGAAGAGGAGGCATGCGTTGGCCGTGCAGATCCTGCCGTGGCTAATCCTAGGCACATCGCTTCAACAGCCTCTGTCTAGTTGACCTTGAATTCGGAGATGTGTTATTTTTTTCCCTAATAGACAGTCATGTAGTTTGTTTCCCCACAGCTGTGGGCTTGTTCATGATATTTGTCATTTCAGCTCTAGGAATAAAATATAAATGGTGATGATTTTAATTTCTCATAGAATTTGCTCGAGTGTTTAGAAAAACCCTACGTTTCAAGTGAGGGGTTAATTTGGAGCATGGGTTTGCTTAATGTGTTACACTGAGCTTTCCTAGCCCGCTGTTATGATTTGAAATAGCAGTGTGTCGTAACACAGCTGGTCAGATGAAGCTTTTTGTTTGGTGGTTGTTGTTTTTTTGCCAGGGGTAGGTCTTTGGCTGCATGGTAGTGGCAGGGTAAGAATGCTTAGCGGGATCTTCCCTAGCCAAGATGCGTAGGAGTCAATGTGGGTCAAGTTTGTCCCTCCCAAACCCCCAGACCATCTGTATCCCATCTCTCCTCCAATATTGGCTTCACATTCAGGAGTGCACAGCCGTTGATGCACGCGGAGAGTCTGTAGTCGTGCCTCCCAGCCCTGCGCTCGGCGCAGAGATGTTGTTTCTTTGGCGATTATGTCGTACCCTGGCAGGATGAAGTTGCTCAAACTCCCACGGGATATGAATCATTGTGGTATGACACATTCAGCGGTTCTCACGCCGCTGCCTCTGAGAAGAGGCAATACAACTACACAAGCTGTACATATAAAACCTTAAATAGGAGTTATTCTCCTCTGACCGCTAACAAAAATACTGCGGGTGATCGACAGAAATACCCTTTGCCGTACCGGTGTCGCAGAACTGGAAGGCGCTTCTGGAATTGCTCAGTTCAGCCCCTGCCAACGGAAACAACCTCATCCTAGATGGCTGTAAGTCAGGTTTCCTATAGTGGTGCTTGGTGATGCTCCTTCGACTTTTGTGTACACAGCACGCTTCCTTCTGGAAGCATCACACTCGTATCAGAAAAAGTGAGCTGCTTGAACCTGGCCTCCCTCTCCTGCACATTCAGTTGGTTTTATTCAAGTTTTGGCTTACTCCGGAGGCAGAGCGTTGTTCGTCACTGCTCTTTAAAAAAGGAAATTCTGTGGAGGTCAACAAGAGCTTGCTTCTTGACATAGCTGCACATGGAAACCCTTGTAGTTCCACTCTTGTAGAATCATTCAGTCGTAGAAGTGCCCAGGACAACGTCCACTTTCCTAGACTCCTCTGGGCCATATAGCATCCACCCGTATGCCTGTCCTAAGGAACCGGGGTACGCGTGTTTAGCCACAGGTGTCTAGAAAGAGCAGTGTGAGTCTGTTCTAGGAGCCTGAATCGGCAGAAACAGCAAGCTGTTAGCTGGGCACACCAGGCAAGACGAAGCTGGTCTGTGTGAATTGGCAGTGAGAACTGCCAGCAGTTATTGAGGAGAGAATTCAATATTGTAAGCTGTCTGTATAAAAGGTATCTGCCCCAAGTAACCCAATCAGTGCTACTTAATTTCAGGCCCTGCAGTGCAAGCCACAGGACTGGAGAGAGTAGGAATTTGTCTAGCGTGCAGGCTGCTGTACGGACAGCGATCGGAAATAAGATGAAAGAAATGAGATGGGAGAGGTGGGCTGCTCTGCTGACCTGCCCCGCAGGGCAGCGTCGCTGCAGGCTTCAGGGGTAAAGCGCATGTTGCTCGGCGTAGCCCGAGATCTCGCTGCAGCAGCTCTTCAACCAGCTGCTTTGAGCAGAGCAGCTCAGGCAGCGACAGCCTCCCGTGCCGCCCCTGGGCAGGCTGAATTAAAAGGATCACTGGACTGTCGCTTGATAACTTTGTCTTTTACTAATTCACCCGGTGTCTTCCTTCTCCAGTTACGCGGTTATTGCCTACGGCTGTGCCAGCTGCCCCAAGCTGACCTGCGAGAGGGACGGCTGCCAGACGGAGTTCTGCTATCACTGCAAACAGATATGGCATCCCAACCAAACCTGCGACATGGCCCGCCAGCAAAGGGCTCAGACGCTCCGAGTACGGACCAAGCACACGTCAGGCCTCAGTTACGGCCAGGAATCCGGGCCGGGTATGGATTCATGTGTTTTTGGTTACTCGGTGCTGCAGTTATGCCTGTGAAGCTGAGGGAGAGCCACCTGTGCGCAAAACCCTGTCCCGTCAAAGCAGGGGGGTGTTAGCGCCCTGCGGGGAACGCTGCTGCGTGGCACAGCTGAGGGTCTCCAGCAGCCGCGGGTGAGAACAGCTGTGAAACTCAGAGTCATTTCCCCTTCTCGTGTGTGTTAGCACAAATCTGTTGGGCTCCTCCAAGAATGCAAAACAGATCAGTAGGTGATGATGTGCTTTGGGTCCTTCCGCGTCACAGCAGCTCCCCTCATCCGCCCCAGCTAGGCTTGTGGCTGTTTTGATCTTGGGTGTTCTCACTTCTTGCTGATCTAAACCCTGAACAAATAGGCACTGTTTAGGCTTGCCACTTCAAATTTGCCTGCCATGGTAATAAAGAGGAGCATTCATGCCTGGCTGAGTGTGGGGAGCCTCGCTCCCTGCGCTGTTAGGTGTTAGTAATGTCAGGTACAGAAAAAATGCCAACCCACAGACTCCTACGCTGCCTGGTAGGAGCTGCTGTGTCTACTGAGTTAGCGTTCGTTAAAAATAACTGTATTGACTGGAAGTGGGCAGTAAGGCCATTTCGTAAAGTCCCGCCCTACCCCCAGACAAACCCCCCTGCTTTTCCTTCTGTGTCAGGAGTTAAAACGTTAATACACTTACTTAGAATGGAGCTGTCGTGGGTGGTTCAGAGGTGGCTTAGTGGTATGTCGAGGTTCAACACGCCCCAGTTAGAGGTCCCTGATAATGGACAGCATGGATACTACCACAGCCTGCAGTACAAACCAGCAAGTAAAAAATAGTTTCTGAGGTTTTACACCCTTTTAAAGGAGATCCCTGCCAGGAAGAGCTTAGCACTTAGCCACTGAAAGAGAGGTTCTTGAGACAGTGGTTTTTCCCCACCCCGTTCTTGCCGGATTCAATGTAGTGATTAATAAGGTGCAAGCTGGATTTCAGCAGCTGGATTTCATATTGTCGAGCATTGCAGAGGCTGCCAGCAAAGCCCTGAACCAGTGCACAGCCATTGCATAACTGCGATCAGATGATGCTTGAATTAAGGAAGAGTTGAAGGACCCTTATCCCGCTCTGCCAACAGCAGACTGGGGACTGGTCAGCCTCTGCACCGGACTCCCATGTGCGGCTGCAGACCTGCTTCCCTTCTGGCTGCTTTTGAAGGCCAGGTTCGGAGTTTCTCCGATGCCGCCTTCTCCCAGTTGTTCTGTTGTTCTTGGCCCGTGAATCACCTTAATGGAGCAATTTAGTAATGGTTCGTTCTTACGCTGTTGCCTTGGCTAGCACAGGGCAGGTATGACTTGTTCCCAGCATTTAAGCATGTTCTGGAATACATCCTGTTCAAGACTAGAATAAGCTTTTAAAGTGACTGCTGTTCTCAGTCTCTGCTGTCCAGGCAAATGGCTTTGGTGGGATCTACCTCATCAATATTACCTTCTCGCTTTGAAGATAAGCTAAAGCTTATCTGAAGCTAAAGATAAGCAACCATCCCCACTTTATCTGTGATTAGTGAAGGTGTTCTGCCCGCACAGAAAACAAGGGTTTCGATCCATAACGAGAACCCCCTCGTTGATTCTTCATACTCGCAGCACAGAGAGTCCCAACTCAATCCCATGCTTCCTCCCCGTAGCTGATGACATCAAGCCGTGTCCGCGTTGCAGTGCTTACATCATCAAGATGAACGATGGGAGCTGTAACCACATGACCTGCGCGGTGTGTGGCTGCGAGTTCTGCTGGCTGTGCATGAAGGAGATCTCGGATCTGCATTACCTCAGGTGAGGAGGGGAGCAGCACGCCTGGGTTCCTGCCGGTGGGGTAGCACACGCTTTGGAGGAGTTCACTTTGTGTGTTGGCCTTTCATCCTCCTGCCTCTCCAATTAGTCAGCAAAATTTTATTCTTTCTGACCCAAAGAGCTGAACTTTCTTCCCACTGTATAGCATGAGGATGCTCTTCCACACCAAGAAAAGCTCCTCCTGATACAATTGGATTTGAGAGCTCTTGGCATACTGGATATTAAACATAGGGCCGGTAGTGTGATAATCACCTTGATGAGCAAATTAATCTTGATGGGGGGAAAAAAAGAGGGAAACCTTTTTGTGTTGTCTGCCTGCTTCCTAAGGTTTGGGTTTTGTTCATGTGGAAGTTGAACTTGGGGTTCTCAGGAACGCTTAGGAATTGCTATGGTGTTAATGTAATTTTTTTTTGCCTTCCATTAAGCCCCTCTGGCTGTACATTCTGGGGCAAAAAGCCATGGAGTCGTAAAAAGAAGATTCTCTGGCAGCTGGGCACATTGATTGGCGCTCCTGTAGGCATTTCCCTCATTGCTGGCATTGCCATTCCTGCTATGGTCATTGGCATCCCTGTGTATGTCGGGAGGAAGGTAAGTGTGGAGAGCACGAGGTTGGACTTGAGGGATCTAGGGCTTTTGGGGCGTTCTCTGTACTCAAGGCATCTGACCAGAAATTTAGAGCTGATACGAAGGGTGGATCTTTTCACGGAACCAAAATTCAGTTGTCTCCTCTAAGCCTTGTCTTATCTTTTGGGTTTTGTGTGGGGAGAGGGAAGGTGGTGGCTGATAGCCCTTCAGGCTGAAGTCCTCTCAAATGCATTTTGCATCGCTCTCGTGCCTCTGCCTTGAACCAGGAGCACCCAAGGAGAAACCTGGTCCCTTTTTAACACATCCTGCGATGATGGGCTCTGTGGGACGGTGGCTGGACCCTGAGCATCACACTTTGGCTTGCATAAGTCACTCGTGTGTTTTGATGCTGACCTGCTGCCCCAAACTGCATGATGCTGTTGTGTGTCTGTGCTGATAAGCGTTGAGAGGGAAGAAATGGCATGTCAGCACTATATTTGTAGCTGCTTCTTTTTCTTAAACACAGACCCACCTGCTAGATCTGATCTGTGAGGAGATCTGTGATCAAGATGAGGTTCTTTAAGGGCTAATGCAGCTGACAAAGCTGTAAAATCACAAGCTTATTAATGTCTTCTGCTGGTTTTTGCTCATGGCCAGGCTCTGTTCTCACCTGGTGCTTCTCCTTCCATCAGATCCACAGCAGGTATGAGGGAAAGAAAACCTCTAAGCACAAGAGGAACTTGGCCATTACTGGTGGGGTCACCTTGTCTGTCATTGCCTCTCCGGTCATCGCTGCTGTCAGTGTTGGTAAGTGGGCACAGTCCCTTTCCCAATGGCCAATAGTCACCGAGACAAGTGGGTAGCCTAGCCCTGTGAGACGGGGGTGGCCAAAGGGCAGTTTGCAGACTGCTGCTGTGCGCTCTTCTGGGCACACCCCTCCATTTCACATCCAGGCTGCACGTCCTCATCTGCTCGGGTTGGCCTGGAGCCAGCACAGGGCTTGTCTGGAGCACCGGTCACCTGTGCCACAGCCCATGGTGGAGTCCCTTGACACATGGAGCGGACTCTTACCCATGGACTGGTGTGGTGGTTGATGTCTTGGGGGTTCAGCCGAGGTTGTCTGTGCTCTTGGGGTTCCCTCATTCTGCACTGCAGTAGCACAAATGAAGGGCTCCTCCACTGTCTATCTGCGAAGTTGTGAACTAGGACCTTTAAAAGCAGCGTAAACATAACTGAAAGAGTCCCAACCCCAAAGAGTCCTTTCTGTCTGCCCAATGCAGCTCAGCCTTAAGCTCCTCTTAACTCAGCGCATCCTACTCTCCAGGTATTGGAGTCCCCATCATGCTGGCTTACGTCTACGGTGTTGTGCCGATCTCGCTGTGCCGAGGTGGTGGCTGTGGAGTTAGCACCGCCAATGGAAAGGGTGTGAAAATCGAGTTTGATGAAGATGATGGACCAATCACAGGTAATGTGATAGCTGGTGAAGGGAAGGGGGTGAAGCAAGACCCTGTCATTGCCTCTTGTAATGAAATGGTAGGGGGTCTTAACATTTCCCAAATCTGAACATATGTCTTTACCTGGGTTTGGCTAGAAGCAGTTATTTGCTTCAGTCTTCTGGTGATCAGCTCTGTAGCTCTCAAAGCAACATCTCAGCTCTTCCTTGCCCTGGACGAGGCAGGGAGGCAGTCTGAGACGAGACACGCTGCCTGCTGTCTGACCCCCAGCTCTGCCGGTGCCATCACAGAGCCGAACGGTTCCCTTGCTGATTCTGGTTCCTGTGCTCTTCTTCCCCGCAGTGGCTGATGCCTGGCGAGCCCTGAAGAACCCCAGCATTGGCGAAAGCAGCATCGAGGGGCTGACCAGTGTGCTGAGCACCAGCGGCAGCCCCACCGATGGCCTCAGCGTGATGCAGGGCAACTACAGCGAGACGGCCAGCTTCGCCGCCCTCTCGGGCGGTACCCTGAGCGGTGGTGTCCTCTCAGGAGGCAAGGGGAAGTACAGCAGGTAACTGAACCGATGGGCACAGCGAGAAAGGGGTAGAGGCTCCCAAGGCCTGTGTTGGTTGAGCAGGCTTATTTTGGGGAGCTTTCCAGGACTGTGAGCGGTCCTTCTTTGAGTTGGGAGTCATGTCCTAGTATTTTTTTACTTCTTGGTCTGTTGTAGAATAACCAGTCCAAGCAGACCAGGCTACTTCTGGAGTCAGTGCTAGGCTGGTTCTTGCAAGGAGGACAGAAGATAAACAAGTTTCTGTCCCTACTGATCACCTTGAAACTGCAGAGCTGATGCTTCAGGTTAATTGGGAGCAGCGCAGGGATGCCTGCGTGGCCTGCTTAAAGATCTTCCAGTCCTCTGATCTCAGCCTAGAGGCTTTGATGCTTCCTGTTCTCCAGTGGCCTATAGCAAGCAGGGTCACTGCTTTCCAAGTCAGGAGGTTACACCGCAGTTTTCCTCTAAACTTGACTGTGAGTCAGTTTGCTGGGTAATTAGAGACACGTGTTGATACGGCAGCCAGGATATAATCATGGCTGTGTGCTAGATCTGTGGAAACCGGTTCTTTGCAGGAGTTGCATGAGTCATAGATATAAACACAACTTTACTTTCGTCATGGAAAACAGAATGGGTTTACCTAAATGGAGCCAAAAATGAGACTAAATGAGAGGAACCATCGGGGTTGAACTCTGTCATGCTGAGCTGGGCCAGCACAGAGGGCCTCTTGCTTTCCCATGATGAACAGCAACTATTTGGTGCCCGATGGGGACCGTCGAAGGCATTTCTGAGGAATCCTCTTCTTTCCTGCAGGCTGGAAGTTCAGGCAGATGTCCAGAAGGAGATTTTCCCCAAAGACTCAGTCAGCCTGGGGGCTATCAGTGACAACGCCAGCACTCGAGCCATGGCTGGTTCCATCATCAGCTCCTACAACCCCCAGGACAGGTAGGAGGACATGCGATGGTGAGAAGAGTGTTGGTAGTGGGTGTCCTGGAAAAATCTGTGCTCTGCAAGGTGCTGCTGTGGGTGGTGAGATGACTGTAGTTGCAGCAGCCTGCTCCTCTGTAGCTGGCAAGTGGATTGATCCTTTTACTTGCACAGAAGGACAACTGGGGACAATTTGGGAGCAGCTTTCATGTGTAATGTGAAGGCTGAGGAGGGGATCTGCAGCCCAGGACTCTCAAGGTCTGGTCCTGGCTGCTTGCGGGGACTCTGGTGCTTTCCCAGTTCAGTTCCTGGCTCAGGCTGGGGGTGATCTTGGTTACTCTTGAGAGGACTTAAGGACAGCAGCGAGTAGTGCTGTTTCCCAGATGCCGTGGGGTGATGAGCAGCATCTTGCTTGTGTTTGGGAAACGTGATCCTCCCCGGTACAGCGACGTGGTGCTCGGTGGTGACCCAGTCAAACCCAGTAACTGGACCCAGTAACGCAAGGGTGCTTGTTTCTGCAGGGAGTGCAATAACATGGAGATCCAAGTGGACATCGAAGCCAAACCAAGTCACTACCAGCTGGCCAGCGGCAGCAGTACAGAGGACTCTCTGCATGTCCACACCCAAATGGCAGAGAATGAGGAAGAGGAGGAGGAGGAGGAAGAGGAAGAGGATGGTGAGCAGGAGCAGACTTGCAAACACCAAAGCTGTGAGCAAAAGGACTGCATTGCCAGCAAAACCTGGGACATCACCCTGGCCCAGCCTGAGAGCATACGGAGCGACCTGGAGAGCTCCGACAGTCAGTCGGACGACGTGCCAGACATTACCTCGGATGAATGCGACTCCCCCCACTCTCAGACTGCAGCAGCCTGCCCACAGACCCCCAAAGCTAGAGGTGCCGAGAGCCCAAGTGCCCACCTGAGCCACTGTGCCCAAGCCGAGGGCTGCAGGCTGGATGAAATAGTCAAACTGGAGTGCATCGAAGCCAGAGTATGAAGTGGCCTCCTGCTGAAAAGCACAGTCGCTGTCATTGCATCTTTTGGGGCAGGGTTGTGTCCGTGTTGGCTTCTGTTTGCGATTCTCCAGCTGGCTCCCCAGCCTCGCCTCGGGGAGTTGCTGTTTCTTACATGACAAAAAAGAAAAAGGAAAAAAAAAAATCCCCCGCCCTCTTTTTGTTTTAATTTATTGGTTCAAGCTCTGTGAGGTGCGTAAGAGTGTAAATATGTACGTGTGTCTGTATGTCTGCAAACATCCTAAGGGACTATTTGAATAAAGACTCTGGTTGTCGTTTGACTCGCATCCAGCTCATCCTTTCCAGAGACGTACGGTGAAATCCTCTGGCCGCCTTTGCCCTTTGTTCAAGCGTTTGTCAACGCTGCCCTAGCCCAAGGCATGGGGAAAATGGGGGTATCTCCTCTTCTGCCTCTAGAAAGTGTGGTATGACAGCCTTGTTCTGTCTGCAGCGATGCCGAGGACGGTGCACGTGCCACGCAGGGCTGCAGTGGCCGGACCTGCTTTGTCCTGAAGCTGTAGCAGGGAGAGGACTCTCTTCTCCCCCCTCCCTGTGCAGCAGGGCTGTGTACAGGTTAAACGAAGGGAAGGAGGGGGACTAACGCGGTGCTGAGCCCAATTCCCAGCGCTGCTGGGTGTAAGGGATCTGAGGAGGCTGAGGGCTGGGCTGGCAGCTCAGTTGGGATATTAGGGACAAGTGTCTTTGAGTCTCTGCCTGGACCAAGCCCTTTCCCAGAGCAGTCCCAGGAGCCAGGGCCGCGTTGCTGTCTGCGTAATTAAATTGTTGGTGCCATGAGGCTTTGCAACGAGCTTTGCAATGAGCATTGCTTAGCAAGGATCTCCCACGAGTGAGGGAGGGCTCTGCTGGTGTGAGCGGAGCTGGGTTGCTCTTCCTCCAGCCACCTCGGCAAGCCCTCGTCCCCAACCCCTCTCACTCCATCTCTTGCTATCAGTAACTTCCCTGGAAGCTTCATTAGGGTGATTGCCACCACTCTGGCTCCTCTGAGTCACCCGGGAAGTTGGCACCAGCCCTGACCCCTCTGCTTTTCCCTCTCTCTGCAGGTCCGTCCCTGGTACCTGATAGTGCTGGTATCTGCCCCGGGGTCTGGCAGCATCCCACCCCGAGGGGCTGCCCCTTCCCAGACCCCCAGCCCGTGACCTCGGACCTGTCTGGCCACATCCCAGACTGCTGCCGTCGCTTTAGGGTGGACCAACCCGAGTGTGCTGGCAAGGTGGAGATGACAGTGATGGATGGGGAAGGGGATGAGGCGGCGTGGCATGGTGTATCGGCGTGGCATGGCATGACACAGCATGCCACGGCACGGCCGCTGCCTCGGCAGCAAGGGGAGGACGGGTGGGGACAGGGCTGTGCTTCCCCTCGGCGGAGGCAGGCGAAGGTGGAGTTATCCCTTTGTTCGTCCTGGGGAGCTGGTCCGACAGGAATTGGAGTAGCAGTGGGGTGCAGCAGGCAAGTGGCTGCGGTGGCCTGGTCCTGCCCGGCCATGCGGGGACCCCAAAGGATCTGGCTGCCAACCCCGGGGCTGAGGACAGGGCAGGCGCTGGGGGCATCGAGGGGCTCTGATGGCCTGCTCCTGGCCCGGTGAAGATGTGTCGAGTGGGTGAGTCCGGGTCTGGCGTGGTGATCGCGACAGGAAGGTGCCACAGCCCTGCCTGCAGCTCCAGCGCTGCCCTCCTGCAGGGGAAACTGAGGCAGGGAGGGAGGGGAGCTGAGGGGCTCAGACAGGGTCGGGGACGGAGCTGGGCTGAGCACCAGGTGATGGTGGGTGTGTGAGGAGAGCACCCCCGATGGAGGGACCCTGGTGGGTCCCGATGGAGGAATGTCCTGGCTGCTGCTGCGGTCACTCCTCAAAGCGCTGGGTGCCGAAACCCAGCGCTGGAGCTGTCGTTTATGGGCAGCCGCTCTCCCCAGAGCTTCCTCATTGCTCCGGGGAGCCCCAGCCCTTCCCAGCCCCACCAGGGACGCCTGTCCCCATGGCTGCTGGCCCTGCGCCGCTGCCTCGGTCCCAGGAGAGCCGGCTGGAGCAGTGGTTTGTATACCTGGGCTGCCGGCGGCTGCCACCACATCACCTCCTGCCTCGTCCCCCTGCCAGCATGGGGCACATCCTCTGGGGCTGTCCCCAAATACCCTGTGCCTGTGCTGAGCGTGGTGCAAGGGCAGGAGGGATGGCTTGGTGCTGGCCGCCCCGCACCATGCAGCCTCCTTGCCCCTCCTCTCTCCTCTGTCTCAGGCCACCTCGATCCCAGCAGCCACCAAAGGGTCCTCATGAAAACAGGTCTCATCCTCCTCATCATCGGGCACCTGAACTTCATCGCTGGTGCCCTCGTCCATGGCACTGTCCTCCGCTTCGTGATCGACCCTCAGGATGCCATCTCCCTGCAGTACGCCGTCACCAATGCCGCCTCCGTCATCTCCGCGCTGCTGGTACCGCAGGGTGCAGGGTAGGGGTGTATGGGGGGCGTGGGGTGCATCTGGGGTGGATGCAGATGCATGTAGGGTGGGCAGGAGGTGGGATGCAGGAGGATGCGGGATGGATGCAATATGGATGCGGGGTGGACACGGGGTGGGATGCAGGAGGATGCGGGATGGATGCAATATGGATGTGGGGTGGGCAGGAGGCGGGATGCAGGAGGATGTGGGATGGACAGTGCTCCGTCTCCCCTTCTCTGCTCTAAATAAGCCTTTCTAGCAAAAAACCGGGAGGATTAAATGCACAGGGACTTTTTACTGGGTGGAGGCTGGGGGAGATGAATCGCTACCCCCCCGCGATGCCGAATTGGCCAGATGAGCTTTCAGGGACAATGTCAACAGGGAAAGGGGACTGATGTCCCTGGGGCAGATGGGCGCGGTGCATCGCTGACGTCCCCGCGTCTCTCGCAGACCATCTCCTGTGGAATAGCCGCCCTCATGCTGTCCCGCTACCTCACCCCCACCGCCCTCGTAAGCACACCCGGCCCCGCAGCCCCTCGCCCGGCACCCAGCAGGC
Source organism: Ciconia boyciana (assembly GCF_034638445.1). Taxonomy (NCBI): domain Eukaryota; kingdom Metazoa; phylum Chordata; class Aves; order Ciconiiformes; family Ciconiidae; genus Ciconia; species Ciconia boyciana. Next base: position 5,490,317 of record NC_132954.1, read on the forward strand.
TGCAGCCATCCCATGGAGCATGCACAGCCGCCATGTCCCCTCGCTCGGGGGCCGTCCCCAGAGAGGGAGCCTGGACGGGCGGATGTGCGTGGCCCTGGCTCACCATGCTGCCTCTTCTCTTCCCAGAAATGGGCGGTTTTTGCCCTGAGCGCCAGCAGCAGCCTGGGCTGCCTGTCTTGCCTACTGGGGCTGGCCATCTCCATCGGGCTTACGCTGGGTAGCCAGGGTCGGGTGCTGCTGGCCCCCTGCACTTTTGCCAACGTCACCCTCGCCCCGGTCTCCCGCGAGTGCCCCTTCGATCCCACCCGTGTCTATGTGAGTCCCCAGTGGGCTGTGGGCTGGGGCTGGCCATGCCTGCACTGGGCATGGGGGGATGCAGGTGGGGACGTGACACCCCGTGTCTCCGCAGAGCTCCACGCTGTCCCTCTGGGCCATCTCCCTCCTGCTCCACTCGATGGAGATCGTCTTCAGCATCCGCTGCCTCCTGCTCACCATCGACCTCCTCCACCTCGGCCGCTGCTGCCGCAGGGTGCACCGGGGGAAGGTGACTCGTGGTCCCCGGGCTCAGTGCCGACCTGCTCCCGTGCAGGGCTGGGACAGACCCAGCTGGGCTCGGGGACTCTGGGACGGGGGTAGGACTTGCTGACCCAAAACTCTCGTCCCCCCAGTCTCGTTCTTATCATCCTCTCTGGCTTGCAGGTCTCCTTGCAGGCAGCCCCTGCAGACAGCCCCGACCCCGGGCAGTGCCTGGGCTTGCTGAGGCTGGACAGTGTGGAAACGGCGCAGCTCTGAGTGGGGCCCAAGGGCCGACCCCGTGGATGTGCCCCGGCCAGCCCTGTCCTGTCCCAGTGCCCACACAGCCCCACGATGGGACCCAGCTGCCCCCCAGCCCAGCTATCGGGCAGACATGTCCCCTGGATGCCACCAGCCAAGAGACATGAGCCCATCCCTGTGGCCTCGGGTCACCTGGGGCTGCAGTGAGGAAGGCGACTGGGCTGGATCCAGACCCTCCAGGGAGGAACTTTCTCCTCAGCATCGACAGCCCCTTTCCTACCACGGACTGCACTGACACAAACTTTTATTCTGCAGGTATTAAAAGACCAGAAGTGAGTCCCCTCCCTGCGGCCCCCACCCGTGCGCTGGCCGTGGGGAAGGGGCTGGCCCCGCGGCCGTGGCAGTGTGTGCATGCGTGGGGGGTGCTGGGGGGCCCCAAGTCACCGGGTCTTTGTCCTCTGGACCGTGTCCCCGCGCCCGCCGGAGACGCAGCGGTGGCTTCGCCGCCAGCCTTTCCCACCAGGCTGCGTTGTCCCCCTGCTCCGAGACCCCGGTGCTGGGGGGGGACCGTCCTTGCTCAGGGCAGACCCTGCCTCCATCCTCCTTCCCCCAGTCGAGCCAGGGCAGGAGCCCCCCTGGTGATGGGGACCGTCCCCCCGGGCTCCCCCTTGTCCCAGCCTCAGCCGGGCTCCAGCTCTCTCCCCACGAGGGGCCACGGGGGCACGGCGGTGGGGACCGCGGGACCCAAGCAGGGGACAGTGGCAGTGGCCGGCTGCAGGGTCGGGGGGTGGTGTGGGGCCATGGGGGGCCGTGGGGGTCCGCAGGGCTCAGAGCTGCGCAGCACCACTGGGGTCACACTGCAGCAGGCGCACGATGGACGGGTCGCTCTTGGCACCTTTGATGAACTCCTCCAGCGAGAGCTTGCCTGCGGGGGGGACACACACGGCTCAGCCCCGTGGCCACCACCCCGTCCCAGGTGCACACGTGGGACCAGAGACCTCCCAGCACCGCGGACGCCCACCCATCCAGGATGAGCACCCCTGGGGTCTGCTCCCTGGGCTGCGGGAGCATGCCGAGCCCCTCCGGCTGCCGGGGCTCCCCCCAGCCACCCCGGCAAACGCGAGCCATTTAATCAGCACGCGTGTGGCTCCTTCTAAGACCCCCGGATTTAGCCATGAGACCTTTCCCTTAATCCCCTCCATCTCCTCTCATTTACCATCGTTATTAGTATCCATCTGTCGGAAGATTTTTTCCGTTCTTTTCTCCGGAGTCGATTCATCTTCGGGCATGTTCATCACGGAGGAGACCATTTTGTAGATGGCCTGGGAGCGGGAGATGGAGGTGAGGGTGGGTGCAAGGTGGGTGCTGGCCATCGCCCACCCAAGACAGGGGACAGAGCTCTGGGCTTCGCTGGTGTTTAACCCCCTCCCCATGCGATCAGGCTATGGGGAGCTTTAGCTCCCAGCACAGCCGGGGTGGATGCGAGCGGCAGCCCCAAGGAAACAACCCAGCTGCAGGAGGCAGTTGGAGCTGCTCCTGCAGGGAGGAGGTGCCCGCTGAGATGTCACTGCAGTGGCCTCGGGAGTCACCTTCTGATGCCGATGCCACCAGGTTGCGATCTGGGCAAGGAGAAAATCTCCTGCCAGTTTGCTGACAACACGTCCCTTTGCCCCAGGGTACTCGGGGACAGCTGCCATGCACCCAGCCCTCCCCAGGAGCACAGTGAGTGGGGCCAGAGGGAAGAGCCCTGGGATAGGGTGACAAAGAGTTGTCCCCAGGACAGGGAAGGACCAGGGGATGCCCCAGGGTAGACTGATCCCTGCAGCCGCAGAGCTCAGCGGGAGTCTCTCTGCAGACAGCAATAGGCTCCATCCCATGCGCTGTCAAGCCCTGTGCCAGGGGTAAGGCAGGGTGCACGTCCCCAGCCCGCTCGCATCCCGGGAGGGGACAGCCACCGTCACGCCAGGGTGACACGCAGGACCACACGCTAGGAGCCGCGGCGGGGCGAGGGAGCCCGGTACCTGCACAATCTCCAGCATCTCCTCCCGGCTGATGTAGCCATTGCCGTCCAGGTCGTACATGCTGAAGGCCCACATGAGCTTCTGCTCCAGCTTCCCGCGGGAGGTGACGCTCAGGGCGATGATGAACTCTCGGAAGTCGATGGTGCCGTCGCCATTGGTGTCAAAGGTGCGGAAGACGTGCTCGGCGAACTTGGAGGCATCGCCGTAGGGGAAGAAGTTGGCGTAGATCTTCTTGAACTCCTCCACGTTGAGGATACCCGAGGGACAGTCCTTCAGGAAACCCTTGTACCAGCCCTGCAGCTCCAGGTCGGAGAACTCGGTGTTTTCTCGCAGGTCCTGGAGCATCTCGGGGCGCAGTTTGCTGTTCTGCTTCCCCATGCCGCTGGGACGTGCCGGCCGTCTTGGGGGACGAGCACTGCAGTGGGGCAGGCTCCTGGCCCGGCTCGGGGGGGTCCCTCTGCGCTACAGGAGGGGAGAGGGACGGGGCAGCGCTCCCTGGCAGCCCCCGGACACCCGGGCGGACGCGGACACCGATGCAGCCCCCTCCATCCCCGCTGTCCTCTCTGAGCTGTCGGGGCCAGCCCTGGGGACCACCCAGCGCTGGGCAGCGCCAGCCCCCTCGCGTTTGCGTAATAAGCCCTTATAGCTCATTTGCATAATATATAGGCGATATATAGCTGGCATCAGGAGGACAGAGCAGCCTGGAGGAGGGGAAGGGGCCGGATTCGGCTCTGGGTCCAGCCCAGCTTTGGGGCTGGCCAGATCTGGGTCAGCTCCCTTGGAGGGAGGGTTATTTTCAGCTCCTCCGCTGCCTCCGTTAATATTTGATGCCTCTGGCTGGCACTGGAGCCCCGGGGAGGACCGGGGGCCGTGGGGCTCTGCTCGGGGCCCCCTCCTCGCTTCAGGGTGCCCACGCCCCTGGGGGACCCAGTGCACCCCATCCCGCCGGAGTCATCCCCGAGGAGTGCAGAGGGGCCGGGAGGAGGTCGGGGTGGGTGCCCAGCATCTGGCCACACACCCCAGGTCCCCACACTGGGGGCTCTGGGGGGACCTTGACCCGCTGCCCCCACCCCAGGCTGTGTTGTGACCTCTGAGTGGGGAGAGGATGGGCTCGGGGGAGCTTCATGGGTGCATGGGGGGCCTCAGTGCCTGGAGCACCCACTGTCTTACCCAAAGTAGGGAGGAGCCCCAGCACCCCTAAACCCCCCGTCCGTTGGTTTCGCAGGGCAAACAGGACTCCCCAGGAGGAGCAGCTCAGTAGGGCTGGACCCCCTAGTTACATGGGGCTGGGACCCCACAGTGTCCCTCCATCACCGCCCCCCATGGCTCCATCCCCACTCCAGCAGCCCGAGGGAGGATCTGCGTGTCCCCACCCCACTCAGGGGACCCCAGCCAGGGGCCCCCAGGGCCGGCATGACCCCCAGCCCCACTGCCTGGGGGGCCGTGCCCCCTCCCCACTGCCCGGGGCAGCTCCCGCCACTGGGAGGGGAGCCCGTGGAGGGCTCCGAGGGGGGGTTGCAAGGACTCCCCCAAAGCGAGCACCTCCGGAAAGGTGGTTGGGCACCCCCAGGGAAGATGCCCCCGGAGCGGGGGGGGGGGCTACAGGGGATTCCCCCCAAAGCGGGCACCCCCGGAGAGAGGGGGGTTGCCGGGGACACACCCAAGGAAAGGTCCCCCCGGGGGGGTGGATTACCAGGCACCCCCGAAAAGATGTGGCGGGGCGGGAGGGGGGCACAGGGCACCCCCGGCACGGCGCAGCGGGGCGGGAGGGGCTCTGCAGCCGCCGGCGGGGAGGGACGTGCCCGGGGGCTGGGGCCGCGCCCGTGCCCTGGTCCCCCCGGTCCCCCAGTGCCCCCCGGTGTCCCCCCCCGGGTCCTCCCGCCCCCCCCGCCTCCTACCTGCCCGGGGACGAGCCGCCGCCGCCGCCGCCGTGCGCCAACGCAGCCCGGGAGCGCCCGCCGGTAGCGCCCGCCGCAGCGCCGGGCTGCGGGGGGGCACCGGGGGGCACCGGCTCCGGGTGGGGCACCGGGGGCACCGGCAGCAGCCCCATCCAGGGTCTCCCACCCGCCCCGGGGCCCCACGCGCACACTCCCCCCCCCCCCCGCGGGACACTGCCCCACGCAGCTCCCTGCTGTGGGGCTCGGTGTGCAGCCCCTGGTCCCCCCACGGCCGGGGGCTGGGGAGAGGGGGGGAGACCCCTGTTGCACTGGCAAGGGCTGGGGGGGGACTGGGAGCACTGGGAGCACGTCAGGGTTGCTGCGTTGGCACACCAGACGGGTGAGGTGGTCGCGGCCATCTCCGTCCGGGAGCTGGGGTCTCGGGCTGCCTGCAGACCCAGGCAGACATGACATGCCCCTGGTCAAGTCTTCAGGGACATGACATGCCCCTGGGCTCGGTTATAAATGTCACTTGTCCCTTTGCAGGGTGCCATCCTGCCCCGGGCTGCCATGAGGTGGGTGGGATGGGGAAGCACAAGGGTGTGTAAAGACACACACACGCACATCCCTGTGCATGCACCGAGCTGGGGCCCGCTCTCTCCATGTGCCGCCCCTGCCATCACACCTGCCTGTCCCCATCCCGTCCCCTCGGAGAGAGCCGCTGCCCCAGGACACGGGCCAGGGTGGTCCCCGCAGGGACAGAGCGAGCCAGGGGCTGCGGGGATCCCCCACGCATGCCTCGGGCATCCCCAGCTCCAGGGCACCGGCTTAGCCATCACCTTCCCACTGGCCCAAGAAGGTGTCAAGCCAGGCGTTTTGGGGCTGGAAGAGGACATTTTGGGGTGAGTGTCCCCAGCACGCAGCCGGGGGCTGATGCGGCGTAGCATCGCAGCGGCCTCACTTGTTCCAGGGGCTGGAGCAAAGCAGCTTTCGGCAGAGCCTCCAAGCAGGCTTGGGTGGAGACAGACGCTCGCTATAAGGAGGTGCCATTCCTGGCAGGTTTTCCTGCGTTCCTGCACCAGCTCCGTCCATTTGCAAAGCCCGGGATTGTTCAGCAATGCCACGGGGAGCAGATGGCAGGGGCAGATGGGAGGAAGAGGCACTCTCCTCCAAATTACACAAATAAACATGCATAAAGTGATTAAACCCACAGCCCCGTCGCCAGTCTGGGGAGAATGGGGAAGGGACGAGGGTGGCTGCTGCGGAACGGGGAGCTGGGGGGAAAGACCGCTTGAGAGACCCAGGATGGGGCTAATTCACCCCAAAATCTGCTGGGCACTGAGATCAATGAGGCTGAGAGGCTGCAGGTGCCCGTCGAGGGAGACCTGGCACCTCCAGGCCTAAACCACCAACCTGAAGCGGGGTTGGAGATGGGGACCAGCCCTGGTAAAGTGGCCAAAATCCACGGGCACATTTTGAAACACCGGTGGGCAGCACTTGCCTGAACTGCTGCCGGGCTGGCGAGGGGACCCAGCCCAGCCTGCGGTTCTGGCCCGTGAGGACCACAGGGACCTTGCTGTACCGCAGGAACAAGCAGTTATTAATAATAACGGCAATATTGTTCTCTTATTGTGGTTTTTCTCCTTTTTTTAATAGCCTCGTGGTGGTACCGTTCCCCTGCCTGTTGCTGGAGGACTCTTGAGGACCACAGACCTGCACAGGCTCCTTCCTACCCTTCACCTGCACCGTTCGGTGCCGAGCCTCCTCCTGGGCGCTGCCGTCTCCCCATCAATTCCTTCTCACCCTCCACATCGCAGCAGCCGTGTCCGTGCCCCAGCCTGGTCGAGAGGCCGGCAGCTCCACAGGGTCAGAAACCCTCCTTGGAGTCTGGGCAGGGGTCTCACACAGGCCTGGCATCGAGCCCGAGGGGCATTTTGGGAATGAGATTGGGCTGGAAACAAGGGAACTGGTGATGAGACTGGTGTCTCTCCCCATCCCACATAGGAAAGATGTTTGGAGAGGGGTATGGGATGGAGACTGGAACTGGTGTGAGCAGAGAGGTGAGGAAGAGGGAGAGATTTGTGCCCGCGGGGCTGAAGGCGTCCTGGGGGGCCGGAGCCGGGCAGCCTGCGTGCTGGGAGGTGCCCCACATGCAGCGGTGCCAGCAGCGATGCTGGGAGGAAGGACCAGGGCCCCTCAAAGGTGGGGGTGCCATTTCCCCTCTGATAATCTTCATATCTATTTTAATCCCCCTCTGCATGAGTGACAGAGGGCACAACTGACGCAGGCTGATTTGAAAGCATCCCATTTCCGACTCAAACCCGGCCCTAAACCCACCTAATCCCCTGCGCTGGAATGGATTGCAGGAGGGAGAGAGAGGATAATACGGGGTGCGGGGGGCTTGGGCAGGGCCGTACTCTGCCATCAACCACTAAGTGATGTACAGGGTCCCTGGGGTTGGGGCAAATGACCCCCAACCCATCCCCTCTGGCTCCTCATCCCAAAGCCTTGCATTTTTTCGGCTCACAGCCCCTCCATCAGCCCATGTTCCTTGCAGCAGTGCTGGGCACACCAGCTCATGCTCCTGCCAGCCAGTTTCAGGGCTTAGCTGTGTCATGGGGGGAGAAGGACCATCCCTTGGGGTGCCAGAGCCCCAAAAGAGCCAGAGCAGGGAGCTGGGCTGCCTCGGGGCTGGCTCCCACTGGCCCCAGCCTTGTGGCCGAGCCCCTGGCAGAGATGCTGCCAGGAGGATGCTAAAATGGACACAGGGACCGCTGCAACGTCTTCCCCACTGCCAGCGGGGAGAGACATGGGGTGTTGGCAATGCTCTGGCTGGGAGATTGCCCCTCCTCTTCCTCCTCTGCCTTCTTCTTCTCCTTCTCCTCGCAGGGATTTCTGTAGGAATTTCCTGCACCGTCATAGCAGCCGTGAAGCCCCCGAGGCTTCACTGCAGCGGGACGGGGTGGGATGGGGCTGCAGGTGAGACCCCCCCTTGCCCTGCCTGGGGCAGGGGACACACACACAGAATCACAGGAATCACAGAATCGTATAGGTTGGAGAAGACCTTTAAGATCATCGAGTCCAACCGTAAACCTAACACTGCCAAGCCCACCACCACACCATGTCCCTGAGCACCTCACCCAAACGGCTTTTAAATACCTCCAGGGATGGGGACTCCACCACTGCCCTGGGCAGCCTGGTCCAGTGCTGGAAAACCCTTTCGGTGAAGTAGAATTTCCTCATATCCAGTCTGAACCTCCCCTGGTGCAACTTGAGGCCATTTCCTCTCGTCCTATGGCTTGTCACTTGGGAGAAGAGACCGACCCCACCTCTCTACACCCTCCTTTCAGGCAGTTGTAGAGAGCGATGAGGTCTCCCCTCAGCCTCCTTTTCTCCAGGCTGAACAACCCCAGTTCCTCAGCCGCTCCCCATCAGCCTTGTGCTCCAGACCCTTCCCCAGCTCCGTTGCCCTTCTCTGGACACGCTCCAGCCCCTCAATGTCTCTCTTGGAGTGAGGGGCCCAACACTGAGCGCAGCATTCGAGGTGCGGCCTCACCAGTGCCAAGTACAGGGGGACGATCACTGCCCCAGTCCTGCTGGCCACGCTATTTGTGATACACGCCCCACTGAACACGTCCCTGTGCCCCGGCACACACGCAGGGTGGCCATGTCCCGGGGGTGCACAGCTCCGCACACACGTGCACGCAGGGCAGCGAGTGTTGGTGTCGGCTTTGGCGTGGCCCCGCTGCCGTGCCCAAGCTGGCAGGGCTTGGCGATGCTCAGGGGGGTGCCCAGGGCTCGGCACACCATGGTGGGACATTCAGGGGCTTTGGTGATTTGGGGTCCAGCATCAGCCACCCCAACCTCACCGGCCACACGTGCTTACGGGAGAATCCTCACGTGCGGAGGAGCCCAGGCTTGGCCAGGGTGGCTGCGGGTGCCCCAGAACCATGCCCTAAGGAGGGTCAGTGCCCGGCAGACAAACAGGCACCATCCCCACAACTGTCCCTGCAGCCTGGCGGGGTACTGGGACGAGCTGGGAGGGGAGAGGGCAAAGAAGAGGGACTCAGCCCCTGCCTGTATCAACAAACCCAACCAGGGTCTCCTCTATAGCCTGCAGACCCCTCCCCGTGGGCTTGCACTGGCCCCAGAGCTTGTCCCCGTCCCCATGCCATGCACGGCCCCGCGGAGGACATGGTGAAGGTAAGCGGAGCCGCGGCAGGGACGTGGGGCAGGGGCTGCAGGAATAGCCGAGGATTAAGAGCAAATGCCCAGATAATGAGGATCTTTGGTAAAAAGCCCATTTGTATAATTTAAATCTCTAATAGGCTTCCTGGAATACAAAGCCCTTTGTGATGCCCGATCTCATCTGGATCAGGAGCTGCTCGCTTGCTAAATCTTGACTTAGCGCCGCGGGGATGCAGGGACGTTTCATAACGGAGTGGTTCCATCCCACGTCCCCGTGTCCCCGTGTCCCCATGTCCCTGTGATGCCCACGCTGCCGCCCTGAAGCACGTACAGCTAACCTTGCCCAGGCAGGCAAGGTCAGGGCTCCTGGGGACATCTGTCCTGGGCCCCATGGGGCACATGCGTGGTGGCACCTGGACACGCATGTTCAGCAGTGCCGTGACATGGAGCTGGGACGTGTTTCAGGGCAGTTTAGGCACAAGTGGGTCCCCAGCTGTATAAATGGCCATGGGGGGGGTGGCTGCAGCAGAGTCGAGGGGAAGAAAGCATGCTGTGGGCATCTTCGTGCCTCGTTTTCTGTGCCACCTTCCCTGGCAGGGTCTGCAGAAGCGCAAAACCCCGAGGGGTTTCCTCCCCATGGAGGCAGTTTGTCACCATGTCCAGAGTGTCACAGGGCTCCCTGAGTTGTGGTGGGGATGGCCCATGGCCAGGCTCTGCCCCAGCTTGTCCTGCCCGGGGGTTTGGGGCCGCTGGCAGAGGTGGCCGAGGGCAGCCAGGACGAGCCCAGGGCTGGCTGGGGGGGGGCTGCAGCTCGTCCCCACTGTGTCCCACCGTGGGACTTGAGGGCTGCCGAGGTGACGCCACCGTCCCGGGCAGCTCACGGCCCTGTTGATGGGGGTGGGACCGGGGGGTCTGGCGCTGGGGTGGGGGGGAGCACGCCCAGAGGGGTCCGGACCCAGCCTTGACCCTTGTCCCCCCACCCTCCCCAAGGACCGGAGGGGTTAAACGCCATCGCTAGTGTCACCAGTGCCACCAGTGCCACGGCCACGGGCTCCCTCTCGTGGCAGCTCGCTCCATCTCATGGGGTGACCGAGGAGCCACGGGGACCCGGGGGGCAGCGGCAGCCGGGGCAGCGGGTCCGGGGAGCCCGGGGTGGGGGGTTGGAGCCGGGGGAGGGGGCTCCGAGCCGGGAGGCCCCGCTCCCCCCGCCGCCATCCCCGCCGGGCCCCGCGCCCCCTGCGGCAGGACCCCGCGGGACGCGTCTGGGCGTGGGGCCGGGGTGGGGGGGTCCCTCCCGGGGGGGGCCCGGAGAGATGGGGGGGGTCCCGGCTGCGGCCCCGGAGCTACGCGGGGCCGGGCCCGCCGCGGGGTGTCGGCAGGTGGCAGCAGCGGCCTTTGGCAGCACCCGCAGCACCCAGCCGGCACCCAGCACCCCGCAGCACCCCCTGCACCCAGAGAGCACCCTCTGAACCCCGCAGCACCCTGCCAGCCTGGCACCCTGCACCCCTGCACCCTGCAGCAACCCCTGCACCCAGAGAGCACCCCATGCACCCAGAGAGCACCCTCTGCACCCCGCAGCACCCTGCCAGCCTGGCACCCTGCACCCCCCTGCACCCAGAGCACACCCCCTGCATCCCGCAGCATGCCCTGCACCCCGCTGCACCCTGCCAGCCTGGCACCCTGCACCCCCTGCACCCCCTGCACCCTCTGCACCCCGCAGCACCCCGCTGCACCGAGACAGCACCCCATGCACCCAGAGAGCACCCTCTGAACCCCGCAGCACCCTGCCAGCCTGGCACCCTGCACCCCCTGCACCCCGCAGCAACCCCCTGCACCCAGAGAGCACCCCATGCACCCAGAGAGCACCCTCTGCACCCCGCAGCACCCTGCCAGCCTGGCACCCTGCACCCCCCTGCACCCAGAGCACACCCCCTGCATCCCGCAGCATGCCCTGCACCCCGCTGCACCCTGCCAGCCTGGCACCCTGCACCCCCTGCACCTCCCTGCACCCTGAACAGCACCCCCTGCACCCCCCATCACCCTTCAGCACTCAGACAGCACCCACTGCACCCCACAGCACCCTGCAACACGCTGCCAGCACGCCACTCAGCACTCCACAGCACCCCCTGCACCCTACAGCATCCCGCAGCACCCCCTGCACCGCACCAACCCGCAGCACCCTGTACAGCTCCCCCTGCCCAGCCCCACACCCTGGCAGCCCCCCATGCAGGACCCCCACACCCAGCACCCTGCGCAGCTCTCCCCCAGCGCTCCCTGCAGCCCTGCTCCCCTTTGTGTGTGACCCCTGCGGTGTTCCCTCCAACATGCGGAGTCCCCCCAGAGCACAGCGTCCCCCCGACACGCAGCACGCCCCTGCGGGTATCCACGGCCGGGCAGGAGCCCCTGTGGGCTGGGGGGGTCCCAGGGCCTGGAGCGGTTCCTGGTGAGCGATCACGCAGGTGATGCGCTGCTGGGTGAGCTCTGCGATGGGGTGCAGGACGCCTTCACCCCAAGGGCTTGGGGTGCCACAGGGAGGTGCAGGCAATGGTTGGGGGTGACCGAGCTGCTCCTGGGGAATGACTGCGGCTCTGGGGGCTGGGGCTGGCCCAGGGTCTCCTGGGGAGCAGCAGCACAGGGTCCCCCAGATCTTCTTCCCTGAAGAGCGTCCTTCTGTCCCACCATCGCCCCTGGGGACCCCAGGGCTGGGACTGTCCCTCTCTGGGGACATCCGGAGCACCTCCGCACACCACATCCATTTCCCTCATGGGCTGCACAGGAGGCAGCCCAGGCCAAAAAGGGCCCCTCGCAATGGCCTTAATCTCATAGCCCCGATTTAGGGACAGTTTTCCATGTCACAGGGGTGCGGTCTTGGTGCTCAGCTCCTGCCGGAGCCCGGCCCAGCATATTTAGGGTGAGGTGGGACAGGACGGGGGCTGGGTGCAATGAGGGGGACGGCTGGTGGCCTCCCAGGTGTTCGTCCGGTGATGCGAGAAGCAAGAGGAGCGACCGGCGAGCCTAAGTGCGTAATTAGAGCTGTGACTTAATTAGCACACCGGGAACTGGCGATGGGCATCGCATGACTTGAATAGCGATGGGCTGGTACGGGCTGGGGAGGTGGAGGAGGCTCCGCACTGCACAGGGAGGCAATGGGAGCCCAGAGGAGACCGGGGGGGGCCAGGACACCCCAAAAGGCCTTGCCCCGTGGAGGGAAAGGAGAGGCGACAGGGGAGGGACGAGCACAGCATGGGCTGCCCCGTGCACCCAGGGGCAGCCAGGACCTGAGCCCCTGGAGGGGACCTCGGTGTGGTGGCGATGTCCCGGGGAATGTGCCGAGGATGGCAGACATGGCAGGGCTGGAAAAGAGCAAATGTTTGCCCTTTGTTTGGAAAGGGAGAAAGGAAAAACCAGGGAATTACAGTGTTAAGACTCTGGAAAAATACCAGAACACATCAAAAACCCTCTTGTGAGAGCTTGGGAGGTAGCAGGGGGACGGGGACCAGCCCTCTCGCATCTTTCAGGAGCAACCGGGACAGAACACTGGCTGTCCCGCATGCTGAGGCCCGGCCTCGGCTCGCTGTCGGCACAGGACGGGGTCCAGCCCAGGCGGCGCCTTCCTGGGGCTGACCAGGCAGTCCAGCTGCAGGGAGTTACTGGTTTTGTGTGACAACCCCTCCGTCTCATGGCTGCCGGGGGATTTGGGGCTCCCCGTTGGGAAGCAGGGAAATGCTGCTGCCGGCGGCGTGGAAGCGCATCCTGCTGCAACCTCGGCTTTGCGTTTCTGCCGGCGGCTGGAACCGGTTCGGCAGTGTCTGCCTCGGAGCTGGGGGCTCGTGGTCCCACCCCGGGCGCACAGCCCACGGCAGGAGCACTTGCAGGAGCCCGGCATGCAATGGAGTCTCCTGCCCAGCCTCGTGCTCTGGCGAGGGAAGGCCCGGGGGAAGCAGGAGCCCGGCCTGCAGCCACCCCTGCATGGCTGTGCCCAAATCCCGGCTCCATCAGCTGAGCTCACCCAGCCCAGCCCCATGCAGCTGGATTTAGAGTGGGCACCGAGCTCAGCGCAGGCTGCTCCGGCAAAGGGCTGAGCCCCGCTGCCAACCTGGGGCTCCCGCTCTCCCCCAGCACCTTCTCCGCTGCTGAAGTGATGAAATTTTAATCTGCTGCGAGGCAGGAGATGAAAGGAAGGCACCGCAGGCGCTTCCCTGGGAAGCAGCCGGCTGCAGCCGAGCGCCCCAGCATTGCGATGGGGTGCAGTATGGGCACGGCCCTGGCACCACAACGCAGATGCCGTGCTGGGAATTATCATCTCAGGCTGAGGAAAGAGAGCAGTGGAATGGCACAGGGCTGGAGTTTGGCAGGACAGCGTTGTCTCCTGGCTCTGGCGGAGGCTTTTTGGGTCTCTCTTGGGTGATGGGTACCTGTCGCTTCTCCGGGAAGGGGCTTTGGTTCATGGGGAGACACTGGGAGCTCTGCAGGATCTCCTCTACGCGAGGGGAGCCCTCGGTTTGGGGCGTCTATCACCGTGATCTGCAAGCACGACTGCGGTCTGTGCATGGCCAGAGGGTCCCCAGCACCGCTGCGGGAGGACAGGAAGGGGAAGGCGGCGGAGGCTGCCAACGCCAAGCCCCTCACGCCCGATTCACTCCCCACTTCGTCCAGCACGGCTCTGTTGACACCACTGGTGCAGAGCAGAGAGAAACCACCAGTCCATAAACCAAACCGCAGGGACCAAACGAGAGGACCCCACCGATGCTCCCGGGAGCCCGCAGGCCACGCCGCGCTCCCTGGCAGGCAGCAACAAATAAATACCCGGGCCGGACAGACAGCGAGTGAGCGAGGCCGCCCAGACACATGGCTCCCAGCCGGACCCGTCCGTGCGTGCTGGGACCTGTAGCCCCTGCCCACTGGCACCCTGCAGCCACCGCAGCTGGTGGGACCACCCCGGGCCACCACAGCCAGACCCTCGTTGCTGGCGGGGCGCGGTGGAGGGCTCGGCAGAGGCTGCGGTGGCCAGAGCAGGGTCCCCCCATCCAGCGTCACCCAGTTTGGCATCGCTGAGCTGGGGAAATGGCTTCTATTGCCTTCAACTAGTTACCATAAATCAGAGCGCTGCCGGCTTCATTAACCTGGAGGCACGGCTAATTCCAGAAGCTCATCTAATCCTCATTACCTCGGAATTTAGAGCCCGGCGACTCGCAGGGGCTGCGTGAAACCCCGGCGGTAAAATGTCACCGCTGCTGTCTCGGGGTGAGAGCCCACCTCCTTCCCCCGGCGGCCCGGGGGGCCCGGCGGGGAGCAGCCCCCGGGAGGGCTGGGCTGGGGGTGGGCCGGGACCCCGGCGGGGGCGGGAGGGGCGGGACGGGGAAACCGAGGCAGGCAACGGGGCCGGGCTGGGCGGGGGGGGGGGGTGGTGGGCCAGCCGCCCCCGTCCCGCCGCCCCCGGGGCCGGGGGAGGGACCGGAGCCGGGGCTGCCCGGCGCTGCAGCGGGCGGAGCCGGGGCTCGGCGGGGCCGCGCCCGCCCCCGCCTCCCGGCCGAGCCCAGCCGTACCGTACCGAACCGAGCCGTGCCGGGCGCTCCCGAGCCGTGCCGAGCCTTGCCGAGCCCAGCCGAGCCGAGCCGAGCCGAGCCGAGCCCAGCCGAGCCCAGCCGCACCGGCCGGTACCGGGCGGCCCCGGCGGTACCGGGCCGCGGCGCTCTCCGCGGTGCTGAACGGCGCCGCCGCGCCCGCAGGACGCGCCGCCGGCGGGGCCCGGCTCGGCCCGGCCCGGAGCGGCTCGGCCCGGCGCGGCGCGGCGGCCGCGGGGGATGGAGCCCTTCCTGGGCTGCACCGGCGCCGCGCTCCTGCTCTGCTTCAGCTACGCCGGTCTGCGCCCGGTGGAGGCAGGTAAGGGCCGCCGGGCCCCGGGAGGGGCTGCCCGGGGTGGGGGGGGGGGAAGGCTTCGGCGGGGGGAGTCCCCCGGTGCGCCCGGGTGGGAGCAGCGGGTGAAGCGTGGGCGCTGCGTGGAGGGCAGGGCTGTGCCGGGGGGGACGGAGTCCGGGGGCATCGCCGGCCGGGACTTCGTGGGGAACTGGGTTCGGGAGAGGCATCTGGGGCATTTCGGACACGCAGCCCCGGGGCACCGGTCTCGGGAAGCGCCGAGCTCTCGCTCCCACCGGTGTCCCGGCGTGGGCGCTTACGGCCGGCCGGCCCCGGGGAAGGCGGCTCGTAGAAATGTGGCGTGAAAACAGGGGTTCGGGGAGAGCGAACAGAGCCCCTTGCCCAGCGCCGGGCACGGGGGAGGCAAAGGCTCTCCTGCCCCGGAACAGCAGCGCCCGCTCATGTCACGGGGCTGAAGTAGAGCAGAGGAGGCAAAACCAGGTCTGCTCTGCCAACGCCACGGCACGTTAGCCTTGGCGATCCGCCTCCCCGACTCCTGCTCGCCCCGGGCTGTCCGGGGCCCAGCCAGGCACTGCCGGGAGCCACCTCTCCATGGGGCACAGCGCATCCCGGCCACATCAAACCGGGCCCCTTCGAGCTGAGCGAGTCCTCTGAAGTGGGGGATCTTTCGGGAAGGCAAAGGTCCCCATGAGCTAGCTCTAATTTTGGAGCGACCGGGACGTGCTCAGGTCCACTCTCCTCCTCTGCATCAGCTGGGCTGAGCCTTCGCTCGAGCACCCCGCGCCCGGGTGCCACGTCTCGGCAGGTGCTGGTGGGTGCTTCCCAGCCCAAGCCAGATGCCCTCCCCGGCTCTGTGTAGCCAGCCGGGGGGCTGTCTCCCTCGCTGGCTGCAAGATGTTGGTGGAACAGCTGCTTTGATTTGCAAAACGCTGATTGACAGAATATCTTACATTCCAGGAGGCTGGGGGTGACAATTAGGGTTGCAGAGCTTCGGGGAGTGGAAATTCCTGCGCCTGAGCCAGCCCCGGGAGTTGCTGGAGTTACATTCGCCCTCGTCCTGCCTGCGCCGGGGCCGCAGCAACCCCCCGAATGCCTTCGGCTCTGACACACGCGTCCTTGGCCAGACATCGGCACTCTGAAGTTGCCGTTTCACAACTGACAGACCCGGGGAGATTAATGAAACATTCCCAAAAGGAGGGAGCGATGGGGAAACCACCGCGGCACAATGGAGGCGTCTGCAATTGTAACAGGCCTCCCGATTTTCTGTCAACTAGGCCACTTCCCCTGCTCGTCCTTATCCTCGAATCACCTCAGTCAGTGCCTGAGAGTAAACAGGGAGTTGTGTCCCTGCCCATAACCGCCTTCTGCTCCTGTCTTACAGGCAGCGTTTCTGTGCCGTAAGGTGTCCGTGCCACGTTAGGAGCCGGGCAGCTCTGTAAACACAGATAGCCTCCCTGTCTCGCGGCTACGGCGTGCGGTGGAGAGGCAGGAGACTCGGGTCTGGGCTCTGGTGAAGCTGCGTGACCTTGGTGCTGTGCCACGTGCCCGCTGCCTCCTCTTTCTGTGGTCTGCTTTGCTAAGGGTTGTGATGGGCTCTCCCCGCACCCCGGCGAGGCAGCGAACTTGTGCTGTCCCTGTTTTTCAGAGAGGGAAAAGAGGAATGAGGGTACGGAGTGATTTTCCCAAGGTCACACAGAGGTAGCGGCAGCATCACCGCCAGTTCTGTGTCCCCAGCTCTACCCGACGATGTGGCCACGAGGCTGCCAAGGCGTGCAAGCCAAGAGTCATTGGAAAAGCCCGTGGAGAGGAAACTGTCCCCAGCAGGGTCAGGCAGGGATGGAGGGTTGGCGGTCCCTCCTTTGGGACCCAGAGCTCATGCATGGGTTTAAAATAATGCCTGTGGTGAAAGTTAAAGCTGCTTAAAGTTAAACTTAAGTCCCTGGGAGAGGAAGGGTGCAAATTCCCCTCTGCCGATGCAGCGGCGAGGGCTGGTGAGTGAGCGGCAGAGCACGGACCCTGCTCTGAAAGGGGGGGTTGGCCAGTCAGGACCGTTTTTTGGCAAGGTGATGCCAAGGTGAGCAAGAAGAGGAAGCAGGACCAGGACAAGCTGAGAAATAACCTCCACGCTAACGCCCTTCGATAGCCCTCAGCATCCCACCAGCACCCCATGGGTAAAGCCCTCCAGCTCACTCCCACTGCTGCCTGCTCGAGAGGGTCCCTGAGAAAACATTCAGGATGGTTGGCAAGGCAGAAATACAATTTAATTTTGCCGCAGCGCTTGCTCTGGCAGCGGGATGGCCTGCCCCGCCCCGCCTGCACGGTCCGAGGTGCCAGCAGCCCCCTCCTCGTTAGGCAGAGGTAATGAAGAGGGTGAACTGTGCCGGGCTCCGTGGCGCAGGGCTACCGTTAAGGGCTGTAAGAGCAGCAGGGCGATGCTGCGTAACGATGATGAAAGACCCCAAAATAGGCCGCGGCCCCTGCAACTTGCTAGGGCAAACAGCATCCCTGCGAGGCGCCTGCCGGTAGGGCAACTCAAGTCAGGTTTATTTCTGTGAGACGGAGGGGAAAGATAGCGCGCGGCTCGGGCGGAGGTGAAACTTCACCCTCCAGCGCAGCTCTTGCCCCATCCAGCTCTCGGCCTTCACAGAACCTGGACTGGCCTCCAGTCCAAGGAGCCCCTGACCAGCTCCTCCACCTCCGCTGCCCAAAACGGGGTCAAAACCACCTGGCTGGATTCTGGTCGCTGCTCAGCTTCAAAGCAGCTCAGTGCTCTTGTGCCTTTCCTGCGCGTTCTCACACCCTGAGCCACTCTGCAAACCAGGCTCCTCTTCCTCTGCTGAGGTGGGTCTCCATCCTCACCTCCTGCCCAGACAGCCCCACCAGCCGCAGGGGGGGAAGGAGAGCAAAGCGGAGGTGCCAACCGGACTGCAGGTGCTCTTTCCCGACCTGTATCTCACCAGGCACGCTCACCTTCTCCTCCGAGCCAGGGGAACTGAGCTCGCCCGAAGTCTGGCAGGATCAAAACCAGAAGCGAGCAATAGGCTCAGCACGCACGAGAAAGCAGCGATCGGTCTGACAGCTGTTTGGAGATGGCAAACGAACCCTCTCCAGCCCCTTCCCGTCTCACGAAGGCCACGGAGATTCCTGGCCAGCTGACCGATGGCGTAAGCACTTTATTGATTTTTGCGTTCAGCGTAGGAGAGATTTAATTGAAATATGGAGGTTTCTAACCTCAGTGTCAGCCTCTCAGCAGGGATGTTGCTGTGCAAAGCAGCCAAGGTTGCGCCATCCTCTTCCAAATGCCACCTCCTGCTGGGAACATACATGTGGAAAATGGAGATCCCTCGCAGACAGGGACGCGCTCGCACACATAAACCATGCGCAGGCACCGTGGCAGGATCCAAAAGCAGCCTTCATGGAGCGGTACCCATGTCCTGGTACTGAACATGGCCTCATCCTTTTGGCATTTCTTGTTAAATAAACCCCTCCTGGTTTATATAGTACTCCGAGGCCAAATTAAGGGCTGACTCAAGTATAATTCAGTTAAAAGCAGAAATGTATTGAGCAGCGAAGCACGCAAATCTTTATGTGTGCAGAGCTGGGTTGGGACCAGCCAGCAAACTCCCAGGAGAGGTATGGGTACTGGCATCCAGCGGCTGGCCGGGAAACTCCAGGGCTCGCTCACCCTCTCTGCCTCTGACAGATTTCTCTCCTATTTCCCTATTATGACATAGGTGTGGGCTGAGACGAGCTAGAAAAGACCGTGGTACCCAGTCCTCCCCAGAGATTTGGGTCCTGGGTAGAAGGTGCCATGGCAATGACTCTGCTCTGGGTTGGCAGCGTTAAAACCCAAGTCACGGCATTGGTGAGAGCTGAGCAAATCCTGCCCGGCTTCGGGACTCAAGAGAGTCGGAGGTTTGGCAGCACGGGACAAAAGTAGGGACAGGTAGGGACAGGCACAAGTAGGGACAAGCACAAAGGGCAAAGCAGGGACAGGCACAAGGCTAACCTAAACCCCAGCTGAGGACCAGCGCTGCTGACTCCTCTTCCTCATTCCTCCTGCCCTAAGGAATTCCCGGTGGCTGGGCTGGGTACAGCGAGCATCTCCGTGCTCCCTGAGAGGGCTCCATCCTCCTTGACAGCGTTTCCACCCGCACCTTTGGGCACCCGCTCCCTGGGGAACTGGCAATAGGGCTGGGGGGGTAAGAGGGGGCTGGCCTATTAATATCCCATTTGTACAGGGGGGTGGGCAGTCAGCAGGAAATAATTGCCTCTTTCCCAGACTGAAGAACCACCGGTTGGTCTTTCTGCTCTTTGAAATTCTCAGAGCTTAGCAAATATCCCCGCTTCCCGTGCAGCCGGGAGCGGGATGGCAGCAGTGGGCCCTGCTCCCTCCCACTCCCTTGCAGGCTCCCTTCATTAAAACACTCGGGGAAGCTGAACGGAGCGCCAGCCCTTCCTACATACCCCATAAAGCTGACAAGCAATTATATCCACTGAAGGGAGCCATGCTGGGAGAGCAAAGAAAGGCTCAGAAAGGCAGGGAAAGCAGGTCTTTTTGTACCCACGCTCAGGGAGCGGGCAGCAGTGCTTCGCGGAGAACATCACACAGGACCTTACGGGACGCTCCTTCCCCTTGCAGGTCGTGTCCTTCCATCTCCCGCATCCGCAGGGAAGGTTGCGGTGCAGGAACAAAGGGCTACTGGTATTTAAGGCTGACATTCACTGCTTCCCACAGGAAAGGGCACGCAGCTTGCAGGTGGATAGCACCGAACGAGCCGCTTCAGAGCCTCGGCAGGCACGCTGCTCGCTGGCCCAGGTCCTAGGGGCTCTGAAGCAGCCGAGCCTTTCACAGCAGGAAAGGAGCTGCTTGTGGGAGAGGAGCTAACTGAATGGGAAAATGCCGTGACTACAGCATAGCCTTGCCCATGGAGGAAGCAACTGCACTTCATTCAGGCACTTCCAAGCAGATGGAGTTTCCAGGACAGTTGAATTCAGAAGGAGCAGATATGGGGGGAGGCTGGGCCCCTTGGCTGGGGACATAAATCCAGGAACAGGCTCCAATTCCAAACCTATGGCCTGACCACAGGACTCGGCTGGCCGAGGTGACCTCCAAGGGTGTGATACTTCCACAGATTCTTCCTTTCACTCTAAGCAATAATTCCTCCAGCAGCTTACGTGGCTAAAGGCAGCAAGGCGGCTCTCACCCCCCACCCCACCGTAAGAGCTCCTGGCAGAAGCTGCACATTGAGAGTGGCTTCAAAAGAGAGAGACACAACAGTAAGGAGAGGGACCACGGCAGAGGAGCCAGGAGCTCTGAGCATCTCCCAGTGATGTCTTTGTGGCCTAGGTACCTCTCTGATCCTGGAGGTGCCAGGCAAGACATCCTGGTGTCTTGGACACCCTCTTTGCTCACCCCACCACCCTCGATCAGCAGCCCCCCTTTTGCAGGTGATGGCAGCAGTGGGATGGAGACAATCCTTCTTCCCTCTCATTTTCCCTCCCCATCCCATCCACGCTACAGCTCCGATGGTGAAGTCAATATAAGGGGCAGGCGGGTGGTTTCCTCTTCCTTGTGCCAGCAGCCACTGTGTCGACAATGAAAAGCCAGGGAGGAATCAGCCCAAAGCTGTAAAGTATGGGTTGTTTTTTTCTCTCTCTCAAATAAAAGTCCATTAATAATCAGCAAAGCATTTAATGAGAGGCTGGAAGGAGTTCTCAGCATTAAGAGGGGATTAAGGGTAATCTTCACCGCTCGTGCCTCCTTGCTGTGTGGAGGCGGTTCTGACCTGCTCTTGCCAAAAGGGCCCAAGGTGGGTAGGAGCGAGGCCGGGCTGGGACACACAGCCCTCGGGGATATAGGACTGCGACTCACCTGATGAAGGGTCCCTGTGGGAAGGAAACAAGACATGGTTTAAGCATGATCAGTTCTGAAGCAGCCATTCACATTTAAAAATCGTCAGGATTTCGTCTTAATTAATCAGGGCTCCCGCTTAAGGAGGGGGCTGCAAGTTCTGCTGACATGAAAATGAGAGCAACTTTTCATTTCGTCTTAATTAATCAGGGCTCCCGCTTAAGGAGGGGGCTGCAAGTTCTGCTGACATGAAAATGAGAGCAACTTTTCATCCTAACCCACAGCTCTAATTCAAATTTGGCCAAACAGATCCTCTGCCAGTTTGCAATGTGTGATTTGCTCCGGCAGGCATCGCAGCCTCTGCGCTGGGATGAAGCTAAACTGCTAAACCAGAAATCTTGTACCATATGGGTCCCTTACAGAACAGACAGGGGATGTGCTGGCCTCGGCGTCTCTGGAGTAAACATGCATGAGAGAGGTTTGATGCACAGCATGTTCCTTGCTATCTCGCCCGCAGCGGGGGGAAGGAACAGCCCCTGGGGCCATCCGCCTTCTGCGCCTGCTCCCAGAACACCGGCAGCTTCCCTGGCCGCCACAGGCACAGAAGCAAAGTTTCCAGGAGTTGTATACGACTCTCGAAGGAACCAAACGTTTGGATTTGGCACCTCAAGGCCCTGCTAGAGATGCTGACCCCCTACAGCCAGCTGGGAAACAGAAATTACATCTTCTCCACCTGACCTCAGCCAGGCTGGCACTACAAAGAGCCGCAACTGGCCCAGGGAGCCAAAAGCGGTGTGGAATATCTTGGAACAGTCATTAGATTTTAGAAAGTCATGATCTCATCATGCATCTCCTGGGAGCGAGGAGAAAAGCAACCTCATGGATGAAAATTTTGGTTCCAAATTATTCATTCAGCTCTGGGAGCAGGAAACTCATTTTCCTGGCTTTGTATTTCTCTCAAACACTGTGCTTAATACTCTTCTCATACCGCTTTTATACGGGTTTGACACCACTGATTTATGTGTAGCTACTCCTAATCTGTGGTAGTGAAAGGAAAGGCACGCTCAGATCTGCTGTCCTAGATTTCACTGTATTATCTGCTGACTCCAACTACCCCGTCCCTCTCTCAGGTATTACTACGAAGGGGGTTTTCTAGAGCGCTCTCGACCATCCAGACCAGCTGATTTCTCCCCTGCCTACATTCAGAGTCCTGCTTTGCAGGCTCCGAGCCCTGGGTTGCAGCTTTGCCGAGTGCTTCCCTCCTGCCTCGCAGCCCTCCGCCCTCTCACCAATTCCCAGAGAGGTTGCTTGCTCTTCTCCAGCTCTGCTAGGTCTTTCTGACTCCCCCATGTTTTAGGTCATCAGGAAACTTAGACACTTTTTATGCTGCGTCTCCCTCAAGGTCACAAATTTCAAAGGGGACTCGGGCACCAAGTGGGGTGTGCCGTATGTTTCCTTTTCCCAGCCTGAAGGTTTTTCCTCGATACACTGCTCTCTGTTCCTGTGGGGTTAATTCATCTCTTTTCAAAGGCCTCCTCAACCTAAGCTGGGTAAATCAGTGGTAGCTCCTAAAAAAAAAATTTAGCTCCTAAAAATATCTAGGAAAGACAACCATGCCGGGATTTAACTGTACAGCTGCACTTTGAGAAGGGCGAAGTGCCTGGCTGCAGCTGGAGACTGTTTTGTCTCCCATCTCTCAACTCCGTCATGTCCTCCGTATGTTCTAGCAAATTCATCAGGCATGACTCACAGACCTTCCCTGTACGCATTCCCGTCTGCTGACTGCCCCTTCCTAAAATTAGACCCTACTCTTGTCGGCACACGGGTTCAGTCACGGGGGAAGGTGAGGAGCTGCAGACCCACGTCCCTTCCTTGTGTCAGAGTAGGGAGCTGAGTCCAGAAGGGACTGGTGTTCAGGCCGAGGAGGATGATCCGTCTCCCCCTGCTCAGCTTGTCCTTGGCCCTGCTGCTGCAGTGGAGGGTGAGGATGATAAGTGTTTCCATTCTCTGAGAGCTGGCTGGATACCACTGCCTTATTTCATGAAGGCCAGCCCCTGAGAGATGAGAATGCTCTGGGTCAATACCGACTTGACCATCTGCTCCAGAGAGGAAGGACACCTCCCCCTATGAAATCCCGGAGAGCACGATTGCTTGATGCTCCTCCTTCTAAAGTCCCAAATTTGTGTGAACATAGCCATGCACCTTTTAGCGACCTTTTGGCTCACTGAAGGACTCACTAGAATCACTGGGTCCGAACGGCTTGTCCAGACATCCTCTTCCTACGGGTTTCACTGGTGGGTGTGGGTCTCCCATCATACCCACAGAGCTCGAAAGAGGAGCTCTGAAGGCTGGACTCTGGGTGGTGTTTGGGGAGGAGAAAAAGGAATAAGCTCATCGCTCTGCTAAGTGTAGAACAGCACTGACCTTCAGCTGGGGAATTTTGTGCTCCCGTTATTTTCTCTGTTCCTGGGGGAACATTCACCAGGAGTGAAGTCAGTTGTTAGGAGACATTGACACTATAGCTAGAATATTTTTGGCCACATTCAGGCGGCTGGGACTGACTATAAATCCGACAAGTGTTACTGGAGACGTGCACACATGCATCCTTCTTTTACTGTTGACCTCAGCCCCGGCCCCAGAAGGGCAGTGTTGTGCAATGGTTACAAAGCAATAAAAGTATTATTATTTGATGAGAGTCAGAAAAAATGACTCCTCCTCACCCTACTGACCTCCTGGGGGTAGTCGGAGTGCTAGCAGTCTCGTTAGCATTTACTGCCTTTGGGTTCGGGGCACAAGCTGGAGATTGTGAATTAAATTTGACCAGAGGAGAGGGAACAGGAGTCCAGCCTCCTGCGCTGAGGGCTGGAAGGACTGTGCCAAGCCTACGAGGTAGAACCTTCCCTCTGAGATGCCAAGAAGGGCTTTGCACTGTGCAGCTCCCTTGGGAAGAGGCTCCCAGCGAGGCTGTGCAGGAGCCCAGCTGGTACATCAGAGCCCAGCTCTCCTTGGCAAGGCCGGCAGCTACGCAGACCCACCCTGCGGCTGGAAACTCAGCTGCGCTCTGGAGTTGGGAATAAACACGGAGCCTCGGGCTACCGCTTTCATGGCCTGCCCTTTTCACATTACAATGGTCCATCGGTGCCGTTGCAGCATGTTCTGTCCTGTTAGCTGTAAGCGGATGGTTGCTGGATGTCCTCCGACCATCTGAGAGACAACCCATCAGCCGCAAAACGTGTATAAAAAATTTTCTGTCAAACTAACAGGGAAAAGCAAAAGAAACACTCTAATTTACTACTGCTGAATTTCAAACCTCCAGAGTGCTCATCAAAGCATGCAGTGTTCATACTTCCAAGGCAGATTTTGCATTTCCTCCCAGCTGTCACTGTCAGACTGTAATGGGAAACAACAGAGAAAACGTGGTACGTGGCTGGGAAGGATGGGATGAATGAGCCACTCTGTGGTCTGCTGTGTTGTCAAAAGAAACTCTTTCCAAGGGTCAGTTATTTCACACCTCTAATGCAACTCATATTCTCAGCAGAGGGCTCCTGGAACCTCACTGGTAATTAAGACATGGAGTACCTGCAATTTCCAGGTCCCATGACCAGAACCATACACAGGAAGGACAGTGGACAAGGTCCTTTCCCACTCCCTTCCTTGCCCTTGCTCTGTCTCCTGCCTGTGGCTGTGACTTTGCCTCTGTAAAGGCTCTGCTCTCCCTCCTTGCAGACAGCCCGTCGGCTCCAGTAAATGTCACAGTCAAACACCTGAAAGCCAATTCAGCCGTTGTGACTTGGGATGTTCTGGAAGATGAAGTTGTCATTGGATTTGCAATTTCCCAACAGGTATGGTGCCAACAGTTACCCAGTTTTGGTCATGTTCATCTTCACCCCAGGTCCCCTCAGTTTCCAAATTCTCTTGCTGCAGTTTAAGCCCATTCCTTCTCGTCCTGTCCCTCGTGGCCTGGGAGGGGACTTGGCTTCCCGTCCTCTTTGCAGCAGCACTTCATGTATTGGTAGCTGCAGAGAGGAAAGGGTCCAACGGTCTCCACATCCGTGGTGGACAGGGCAGGAAGCAGTGGTCTTAGGTGACAGCAGTGCACACGGGAGGCCTCTCCACCACTCTGTGCTCTCCTCTCTCGGCTTCCAGAAGAAGGACGTGCGGATGCTGCGCTTCATCCAGGAGGTGAACACCACCACCCGCTCCTGTGCCCTCTGGGACCTAGAGGAGGACACTGAGTACATTGTGCATGTCCAGTCCATCAGCATCCAAGGCCAGAGCCCTGCCAGTGAGCCAGTCCTCTTCAAGACCCCCAGGGAAGCTGAGAAACTAGCCTCTAAAAATAAAGGCAAGTGTGGGTGAGTTCCTATGTGGCCCCTGGGACGCCCAGGCAGCGTAGGGCTCTGCAGAGAAGAAAGCAGTGTCCTGTGCAGTGAGAATAGCTGGGTTAAACGCACACAGGGCTGCGCCTGTCCCAGCCCCATGTAGACAAGCAGGATGTCCCGAGTGTCCCCAGCAGACAAGGCTGACGGGTGCACAAAGCGATAGGGAGATGCTGCCGAAGGCTGGCTGTTCATTTCTGCCATTTCAGATGAGATTTAACAGGCAAAGTGAGGAGAAGGTTTCCAGACTGGGAGCTGTGTGTCCAGCAACCTTGCAAGTGGAGAATGCCAGGGGAAGTTCCTGAGCAGCCTGTGAACTCATGTGGAAATAGACCCCTGGATGGCACTGGGCACACCACCACTGTGCTCACAGGGCACTCGGGGGGATTCGCTGAGCCTCCTGTGCTTGGATTCCAGGACAGCAGGGGGAAATACACCCAGAGACTGCCACTTTTCTTACATTTCAAATATATCTGCCAAATCACAGAAAGTTGAGGTTGGAAGGGACCTCTTGAGATCACCTAGTGCAAACCCCTGCTCAAGCAGGGTCAACTAGAGCAGGTTGTCCAGGATCACGTCCAGTTGGGTTCTGAATATCTCCGTGGAGGAAATCAGGCACTTCCTCACTGGCAGCTCCTTCACTTGTTCCTCTTACACCAAACCAGATTGTTGAAGGTTTTCTGTCAGCAAGAATCTCTGCTACAAAAAGGGCTAGGGAGTACAGGGGTCTGGGATATAAAGGGTTACTGCCTGCCTACTGAGGACCCAGCCTGTTGCGGGGCTTTTGGCCGCGGTTCCTAGGATGTTGTGAGTTCTTGACTCTTTCTGCAAAAATGATTTGGTGTCTGTAAATACTGAATTGCTGTTCATTTGAAAGCACTAAGAGGAGCACTGCTTCCGTCCCTGGAGGCCTGAACTGTAATCTTCTTAGTGCTTTGAAGCCAAGGAGGCGCATTACGCCCTGCAAAAAGGCTCTACTAATTTCTGAATCCCAGGGCTCCACTGAAAAAATATCATGCCAGGCTCCACACTGCTGAGCTGGGAGAGGAACTGCTGAAGCATGCAAGGCTTTGTGACAGGCGCAGACGGCACTAACGGAGACCAGAGACAGAGCAGAGCGAGCTGCCACGGGGCCAGATAACATGTGGGCTTACCCCATGGCAGCTCCTCTGTGGTAACTGCCTGTTGATCCTGTCTCACCACTCCTCCCTCGCCCCATCTCCTGCAGGTTGTCAGGGGCAGATGCTGCAGAGCAGCTGATGCTCTGCAAGTTCAAAGCTCAGCCTGGCATGACTGACGGGCGAGGACTCTCTCCCTGCTAGCTTCGACCCTGACGCACTAATGATTTGAGTCAAAGGCACTGTTAAGCCAGTGTCTAGTGCATCCCGAGCCATGCAGTTAGGTTTCACGATCTCTCTTTCCCCTTGTGCAGATGAGGTGACAATGAAGGAGGTGGCGAAGAAAAACCAACAGCTGCGAGCGGGGGAAATTCTCATCATTGTTGTGGTGTTGTTTATGTGGGCAGGTCAGTTCAACGTTTCTGTCAAAAGCACGCAATATCGCTAGGGCCTGGTGGCTTGCTTGGTTTGCATGTGTAATCATGTAGGACCTGAAAAGAAACCCTTCCTCCCGTGAAGAGTACTGTATATTCAGCTGTAAGGGCACCTCGGTTCCCTCTGCAGCATCCCAAGTCGGGCAGTGCCAAAAGCAGGCAAATCAATGGTCTGATCTGGTCCAGCAGGAAGCAGATAATGGACTTGATGAACCAATTGCCTAATTCCCCATGGCTAATCCTGTAATCTCAATTTTTCCAGAATGCACTGATGATAATGCCCTCAGCTATCCAACAGGATGCCTCGAGCCCTTCAAGTGATACAGGTCACTGTAATTATCTGGCCATTATATGTCTCCAACTCTCATGCAAAACAGAAATTTAAGAGTCTCGCTCTCAACACCCACTATTACATATACACTAAAACCCACTTCAAAAAATCAATTAAAATAATAGAAGCATTGAAAGAACAAATGGCCCCAAACATCTAAACACCAATAAACCCAGGTCCTCTCAACATCCACTATTAAAATACAAAGAATAGTATTTCATAGGAAGAAGAGGGACATTAGCAGAAACATATTAACCAAAAGGAAGGCAAAGTCTACACAAGCTTGGGACGGTGGGAGGAGGAAGGACCAGCATTAGCTGAAAGCTGCTGTCCAAAAGGGGGCTTTGAAGCCAAACTTTTGGCAATCTTTTGAAATTCCACCCTAGTCCTCCTTACACCTTGCAGCCACTAATCCTTTTAATCCAAGCGGAGGCTCCGCTACAAGACGGCTACCGTAGTATATGATTTTATAAGCAAGACCACATGCCCAGCTGCAGCTGAGAGCACCTGGTGCTGTGGGAGGTGCAGTAAAGCCATCCCAGGGCCACTCTGCTGCGGGATGCGATGGGCATAGCTAGGCACATACATTAACCCAGCCTGTAACACAGCATCAGATAAATGTGCTCCTTCAATACAAAGATCCCTCACTATGACTTTCTGTAATATGTACAAATATATACATTAAATTTCCAAAGAGAACCAAGCGTTTTCCAACATGAGTTTGGGACCCCATTTCAATAGAGCTTATACCAAATTGTACCTAGGACAGATCTCGCTCATATGTTTTAAACCAGCAAATAGGGAAAGGAAAATGCCTCTGACTCCTGCTCCATCGGCTTTTATGAAGTGGCTGCGGCCAGTCCTTCAGCTTGTTCAGTTTGGAAATGACATGCATGAGTTAATGGGAAATAAAGTTTGCACATGTTTGTTTTCTATTTAGAGCCCCAGCCTCCCCTGCCTGCCAGTCAGCTGCTGCTCCTGCTGCAACGTAAAACATTAATGAAACAACATTTGCTCCCTGCGAGTCACAGAGCTCGTTGCCCAAGGGGGAATGGTTCAAGTGACCCAAGGAAATTGGCAGGCCAGGAAATTAGCACTATGGTAAATCTATGATCCAGAAAAGACCACCTTTGCCACTCGCTATTTAGTTCTCTTGTCCCAGACAAACCACTTTTCCACACACAGAGCGTGTAAACAGTCGCACAGAGAATCTTCCTCGGTCAGAAGAGAAACCCACCACAATAGTATTGAGTGGCTGATGACTTTGACAACTTGTAGTTTCAGTGGTGAGCATAACATTACGTCCTTTAAAGACGGTGGTCTGTCATCTCTGCTGCTGTAAACTGCACTGGTAGGGGTTGCATCAGTTTACTCCAACAGAGGATTTGGCCCATTTATACTAGATTCTGCTGAGATGAGATGAGATACCTCCAGGGAGAGATGCGGAGAGGAAACCAGGCACTGATCCGAGATCTGTCACAAAAGAGGGGGACGGAGGGATTACCTGTGTCCTGTACAGTTCTGCAAGGCTTCTTACAAGTGAATCCAGGTGACACAGAATCAGATCCACGTATAATTTTTTTTTTTTGCCCCGGAAAGTCCTGAGTTTACCATGCATTATTTGCATTTCCAGAGACTCGACAGCAATTACTGCTAAAGATGATAACCAAATGAAAACCTAAACTAAATTACAAGGCTTCCAAAACCTCTAGTCCATGATCTTTTCAGCATTTATGTCAAATTTTAGCTGTGCGCATTCAAATTTAAATGCCCTGCCAGTAAATACAATCATGAAACAATCATGTGAAGCGACTGAACAACTGATTCATCTCCCACTGTTGTATAATCTAAAACTCAGATCAGCATCTGAACAAAGAATTTGCTAATACCACAGTATTAGCAAATTAGACAGATGACTTACCTTTTAAAAGGAAGGGGGGGGGGGGGCGGAAATCTCTCTATATCTAGTGGGTTCTTTACAAAGTCTCAATACACAGCCCTTAACCTTGCCTGGCCATAACCTGAATGTATGACGATGTTTTAGCAAATGCGAACTGGAACCGGTCTGTGCCCAGGGCTCTGAACTGAGACAAGACCCAAGCTCTTGTGCTGTCTGTTTTTCTGGTATTTTTCACAGCAGTTTGCTTCTCTGTCCCTCAGTTTTACCATCAGAAATCACAGAAGGTGTGACTGTGGCAGATGTTAACCTATTCTCCTAGGATCAGCCATTTGTTCACATATGCAAGAAAGAATTTGGACCACTGTGTTTATCAGCAATACCTGGGGGCAGCTGCCATAACAATGCCTCACTTTATAAAGCAGTTTGTGATGGTCCGGTGAGAGCTTTACATATGTTTTGCTATTAGGGGAGCTGGAATATTTTTCAGTAAGGGAGAAGCAGCATCTGCCTGGGTCTGCTTAACCTCTGTGTTTGGCATCTGCAGGGCAGAGAAGTTACTTGGTCAAAATGTCATCGAAAAGCTTCCAGAAAGACATTTGCAGCCTTCTTATGTGTCATGGCTGCCCCTGCTTTTCTCTTCATGTGCCTGCGTGTGTGGGAGGAAATTTCCACTGGCAGCTTTTGCTGCCGTCACTGTTGCATATTTGCAGATGTTGTCCTGCTGCTCAAAAGGCACTGGCTCGTATCACATGCCGGCAGGTACGGTACCTGCCTCTCATCTGCCAGCTCCAGCTCCTTCTCTTCACCCCAGAGGAGAAAGATCAGAGGACACATTTTCACTAACCAGAAATTACAGGAGTTCCTGTGTTTGCAAAGCAAAGATCCCATTTACCTGCACAGTTAGTGTTGATCGCTATCCAAATGGAGGGCTTAAAACACTTGTCCCATTTAATGACAGGGAAGTTGGAATATAATTAATCTCCTGTCCTTCTGTCTAACTAGTTTAGTATGGAATTAGGCACCGAGAAGGAAACAGCCAGAGGGCTGACTAGCTGTGTTAGAAAATGATTCTTAGGAGCAATTGTGAATGCTGCTGAGATCTCTACCAGAAGGCATAAAGCTGGCTGGCAAGCAAGGGATCTCTTGGTCTCCGCAGGCTCCAGGAGCTGAGCTCATTTGTGTGATCACTAATGCTTTTTCCTGTTAGGGGTGATCGCCCTGTTTTGCAGACAGTACGATATCATCAAAGATAATGAGCCAAATAACAGCAAGGAGAAAGTCAAGAACGCCTCGGAGAACAGCACTCCCGAGCACCAGAGCGGAGGGCTCCTCCGCAGCAAGGTGAGATGCGGCTGGCATGCAGTGGGGGACGGGGCAGACAATCAACTTCCAGCTGGGCTTCAGCTAAATTACCCAAAAAGCAGTCTCTGTTGAACATCCTCCCTCCAGCCTCCTCCCTCCAGCTGGGATGCAGAAAGGAAACACCCCTTCACATCCACGCATGCCAGTACCACGGCTTCGTTAATGGTCTGAGCCTCCCGGACGCATCAGGACACCAGCACTTCACTCCCGCCTCTGCATTAGCCTGCACATCCATCAGTAAAACAGATTTCAATCCATATTTCTGAAATATCTGAACAGCTCTGGAAGAAAAATGCACTAAGCGATGCTGCAGTCCCTGAGCTGCTTGGGTCCTTACCCCCACAGCAGCCCTTAGATGGCATGTGGTAAAGGGGATATTACTCTTGCAATTAACTGAAGAGCTGATCAGCAGAAGCATGGCTGGTAATACACACGATGTTAAAGGTATGCCATATCCATAATGTAAGCAGACTCAAGCCTATAATTTATACCAACTTATTTCCATTAATTTAAGTTTCTTGCGTTTCTATTCACAACTTGCACTCGGGCACATCCCCACCACTTCACGTTTACTTATTATTTGAAATAGTCCACTAATTCATGCTCATTCAGAAGTAGACAGTGATGAACCACGCACCCCTAAAGCCTCAACTCTGGCCCTTTGTCATTATCCTGAGGGGACAGGAACAAGAACTTTTACAAACCCCAAAATTGACCAGCACACTGCACTGATCTCTGATGTGGGGTTTTTTCCCCTCTCTAGCGATTCCTATACATCCTTTCTTCCTTTGTCTCCTCTTCTCTTCTAGTTTCCAAAAAACAAGCCCTCAGTGAACATCATTGAAGCGTGACAGCCTGCCATCTGATAGATGGACTCCATTCCTCACTCTCACTTTCTGCCTCTGAGCCTTGATGACTAGGGAGGTGAAATATTGTTGGAGCAATTTGGAAAGAGACCTAGCGATTGTCACTTGCTGGCATACACCTCCTTGTCTGTGTTCTGCAAAACATCGGGCCAGAAAGAAAAATCCTGCAAAAAACCCTGAAACCCAAACAAACAATTAAGATGGAAAAGCATCAGCGAGACAGCTGCTGCCGGTGATCCTGTACTGGACTCATGAATCACTTGGGCTGGAGCAACTTCTCATGCACTCCTCTCCACCCTCACACTCCGTCTTCTGGTTTTCCTGTCTTTGGAAATGTACAAGGTTTTGTCGTATCTTTATTTTGTCTCACTGTCACTACATCTTGACAGTATTAATGTGAGCTCAAGCATCAGTCACTGTCACTCCTCTCCAAGCAAGAAAGGAGGAAAGCTCATCACAGACACAACTAGCAACCAGATTTTGGCTGCTGTGTGCTCTTGGCTTGCTTTGTTCCATTGATGTGTGTGGTGTAACACGTCTTTTGCAGGTGGGTTTTTAAAACAAAGAAAAGAAAAAAGGCATACCCCAGGTTTCCATTCCCACTGCGAGAACTTCTCTGGTTGTTCTCCAGTTAGGCTGCAGTACATGTCTCCACTGTTGCTGTCTCTCCTATCTTGCACTGGTGCTCTTCATCTCAGATAATCGGGGCACACCGAACACTGAGGCACAGACCAATATGAGGGGACACCAGAAGCCGTTATTTAGCTTCCAGGATAATTTCAACCATTTTCTTCATGGCATTTTCAGCTGGGCCTGTGTCCACCACCAGTGTGATAAAAGGTCCATAAAAATGTAGCCAGTCAGCAAAAAAAAAAAGAAAAAAAAGAAAAAATCATGATACCGGTTGCTATGCAAGGTCTCCAGTGGCAATAGCTATTTATTGTGAAAGGCTCTTGCCTAAGGGACCTTTTTCTGAGGGCTTAAGTTCTTAAATTGCTTCTTTTAGTAGGGTTCCGGTGGGAAGGTCTGGTTCTCCTTACACGTCCTGTCTGCACTATTTTTGTGACATTGCAATGCCAGGTATCTGCTGGAGGCAGTCCTCCATAAAAAGGAGGACCATGAATGGAAAAGATGTTGGGCTGCTTCTCTCTCTTATTAAGTGCTTGATGTTTGTAAACTGACAGGATCCCTGGGATTGCTGGTGCTCTGGAAGCTGGTAGATACAAGTCCATCACATGGAAAAGATTTACTCTTTGTAGTGTGCCATGGGGTATCTGTATTTATTTAATTAGTCCACAAGACCACTCCATATGCACTAGGGGATGAGGCAAGATCCTACCTGTTCCATCAAATACCAAGGCAGGTTGGCCTGAGTAGGGTTTGAATCCCATTACAACAAACCTGCACTGGTTTAAAAGTCTCTGCAAAGAAACAGGCTGGCAGTAACTGAGTTCAGCCATCTCTCCTCTTCCACTGTCACCAGCCTTTCCAAAATAGTTGATTTGGGAGAAAGGCACTAGGAAGTCAGATGTGTTGGTGAACAAGCAAGGGTTTCCCTCGTGCCAGTTTCAGAAGGCAGGCCAACCCCCAAGGTCTCCTCAGTGGATCCTTTGCCAGAACATACTCCTCCATCACCAAGAGGGAGAGGTCAACACCTCTGATACAGACAGAGCAATAAACATTTTATAATGTACAATAAAGGATTAAAGGCATCTCTTGTGTCCTTGTAATGTCTGAATTTAGTAATATTTCATCTTTGTCTGCTTCAAGCAGAACACACACGATAGAACAGGGAGATTTTCTCTCTATTTCCCAGGGACTACAGCATAAACTGTTTTCTCAGTGTCTGGGTGTAGAAAACCAGAAAGGTTCAGAGTTCACCCTGGTCACGGGATGAATGGGGAAAAAAAAAACCAACAAACTTTGCAACATAAATAGCACTACAGCCATACCTAGCAAGATTCTTCAGACATGCCTGTTATCTCCTAAGAAAGAAATGTCATTTGGAATCCATACCCCTATAAAGGGAGATTTAGGACAGATGGTACAGCATGTGCAAAACGATAAGGGAGATGCTCTCTCATAATCCTAGAGCAGACAGCCAAGCAAGCAGCCCTCAGAAGCCTGCTAGTGAGGAAATTCAGCCTGGTAATTTGGCAGGTTTGGGGGGTGGGGGGTTGTGTGTCTGTTTTTAAAGACAGTTGTCCCTGGGAATTCAGACCA
The DNA here is from genome assembly GCF_034638445.1 of Ciconia boyciana. Classification (NCBI taxonomy): domain Eukaryota; kingdom Metazoa; phylum Chordata; class Aves; order Ciconiiformes; family Ciconiidae; genus Ciconia; species Ciconia boyciana. Next base: position 5,523,521 of record NC_132954.1, read on the forward strand.
TATCCCCTTTTTTACAGAAACTGTTGTTCCCTAGTGACAGGTTTAAACTGTTTCTTTCCTAACAGAGTTGTGCTCACTCCTTGTTTGGAGGAAAAAAATTAAAATGTAAAGCGTCAGTGTTTGCGCAGAGTTAAGTATTCACGCCACAATGTGGCAGGAGGTAAAAGGGTTATCATTATGTTCCATAACTGCAGGCTTTAAAAGTCAGGTAATAATGCTATTAGTGAGAAGAAACAAATGTAGGCTGGCAGCAACTCAACTCAGAGAGGGACTTCAAGCCATCCAATTCAAGTGATTCTCTTAAAGGAAATGTTCTCAGCAACTCTGAATTGAAGTGATGTAATAAGTCCACACTTTAGGAAAAAGTGTTTCCCATTATAGGAGAAGAAAGTTACTTAAGATCCTACTTTTCTGAGGGTCATAAACGTCAAAGCTTTAACTGCAGTTTCAGTATCCGCTTCCACTGTAACCCATGAGAGTCAGATACCATTAAGGCTCTGGGCCTGTGTGACTTCAAGCCCAAGCCCATCTTTAGAAGAGATACCTCATTCCTGGGGTGTTTTACACTCAATAAAGGGAAGAGATCAAGAAAAAAAACCCAAGATAGTGCTAAGAAAAGTCATGTTGGGCCACAGAAGAATGCACCCTGAAGGCCACCCACGTTTCCCCGCATGTTTTTGCCTGACTGCTGGTTTTGACTGGTTGTTGGAAGCAGGAGCTAGGAAGGGGAGGTTTCAATAAATACTAAAAAGCAGCAAGTGGGACTGGGCTGACACGACAGAGATCCCAGAGAGCCCTGCAAGAACCGATTCCCTGTTGATCTCCAAAGCAAAGGAAAGCAGCCCTCCAGCCGGCTCTGCCGATGCTGTGCAGCCCCTGAGGACTAATCTCATTGATTTCCAAGAATCAACTGAGCAGAGACTATGGGCACAATAAAGAGCAAGAAGCTGAAAACAGAACCCTTTGCCAACAGATGCAGTGCGTGTTTAAAGTTAAGCACCACTTGCCTTCATCCTTTCAAGCACTGTAATATTATGCCTACATGTACAATTTAGCCAATATATTCCTCCCCCAAGAGTTTAGTAAAATGGAGCTGCAGGAGGCGGTGTGGAGCAAACAATCCTGCACAGCATGTCCTTCCAATTCACAACACAGCACCATACACTTCTCACCACCTCCCTCCGTACAACAAGCAGCAGCACAAGCTCTGTTCTCTGTCTCCTCGCAGGAAAATGAGAACATTAGGCATTTTATTCCCTGACAGTTCAATAGCATCAGAGGAGGAAACACCTACACGACAGAAAGTGTTAGTATAATCTCAGCTGGTAATGACTTTCTGGAGGAGATGTAAATGGAGAGGAACAGACTGCTAATACCAGTATTTGCCAAAGACATTAAAGGTTACATCACTCAAAAGCATATGTCACAGCTGCACATCCATTTTGCTGATAAAAATATAGCAATTCATTGACTGAGTAGTCAGACTTCACTTCCCAAGGAGAGAGTCGAAGATTATACCATATGTTATACCAAATGTAATTTCCCCAGATTTGCAGAAAAGCTTCCTAACGGCATGTAATGAGCTATTACTGGCTAGTCTGGAAGCAGAAGCCTAGCTGACCAAATTCAATCAGCTTTCTAGCATTTTTTAAAAAGCTGTATGATCAACATGCTTGTTATGCTAAAATATCTTCTGTTTCCTCCACAAGTCTGCTGTCTATTAAATCATCTGATGACCTTATAGATTAAAATGATTACGTTCCTACTTGTTAGTGCTTTAGCCCACACATCTCGAGGAAAGCGAGCTGGATTCTCTTTCAGCTCATGCATCAGCATCAATTTTGTTTAACTAAGTTCCAAATGAAGAATCTTTATTATTAGCCACACAGCCAGGAAAGACACAGCTTGAATTTTAGATCCCAGATGGAGTCAGCAAAGTTGGCAGCCAGAAAAGCCATCTTTTTGCTCGCAATCTGAACACATTGGATGCAGAGTCATTGAGTGGCAATAACGACATAGCCCCACGATGCCGTTTGACACTTTGCAGCACATCGCTGTCCTTTTTAACTGACAAAAACCCCCACATTTAGTGCCACCAACTGCTAAATATAACCTATTTATACCATCCAGACCTGTTTGTGGAGGATGCAACCAGCATAGTACTACACATCCTCTCAAACCAAAGGGAGAATATTATCAGCTTCTACTATTTCACATTTCAGGACAATTTCTTCCTCCCGTTTAGAATTACCTTACAGCACAAAAGCAGGGAAGAGTTGGTTAGCTTTTGAGAGCACGGCAGAAAAAGCCACGCAGTAGTTTAATTTCAGTCTCATTGTTTTCTAGCTGCTGTTGTTAGACTGCAATACGTTGATGAATGTTATTAAATTTTTAATCGTAAGACATTTCACCACAGAGCTCACGCAGGGCTTGCACAAAACAGTCTCTTCCAATATTATCTGATGTTGCTGCATTCTACTACAGCAAAAATCATAAACAGAGCCCCTGGCTACACTCTAGCAGCAAACATGCAGCATGTCCTTCCACGAAGACTTAATACACAATCTCTCCTTCCCTTTGCACTATCTCTACCGTTCAGCGTATACGAATCACACTGCAATGTCAAAGAATGAAATCTTCAGCAATAAGGCTGCCCAGAAGCCTAAAGCCTTTACAGAGTGCAGAGCTGCTCCATAGCAGCGTTCATTCACGTGAGAGATTTACAGTCGCAAAGACCCCAAAACACACGTTCAGGAGGCAGCACCTGCTTCTGCCCGAGGTCCTCTAGCACAGGGAAGCCGGTCTTAGACAGAGCACATGTACAGACACCATCATCTTGCTGTCATGGTAAGGTGTGTCTGTTCAGAATAATTTCATTTTCTCAGCATGGCTGAACTGGCAACAGAATGCCTGCTTTAAGAGAAGGCTAATATAAATAACATCCTGACTGCTCTGCATCACTTAATAATAATCTCATAAAGAGATGTATGACAAAAATCAAGACAGCTAGCATGGAAAGCTCTGAATGCACAAAAGGCACCACCTCAGCATGCAAAGCCAAGGAAGCAGATTGCCTGTGGTCTTCCACCGCTCTGATCCTGCTCCGTTATATCATTGCTGATCAGCAGCGACCATCGATCACTGGTTGAGACAGAACTTCACTATCCCAGCAGTATGTGACTGCAACAGCTGCTGCCAGGCCTGCATTACTTCTGGGCCTTCAAAGAGCCAGTCTGTTAGCAGTTTAATATCAGATAAACCCTCCAGCAGGCAAGCTAGTCTGCTTTTGCAAGGTGGGGCGGCAGGAGAGGCTCTGCAGTCAGACTCCTGCTATCCCACTTGCCTTTTCAAAATGACAAGAGCGAGGGAATTTGCAGCAAACTTCCTCCTTCCTTTACTACGCGTCTATTAGGAGCAGGCGGACTTCACAGATATGACAACCACCTGGACAGCACACGAAACTGCCCTCAGGACCACAAGAAAATTATTCCGTTTTCAGAGACGCCTCTTCGATTTAATACATGGGATTCACTGGTTTAAAAGACAACAGCCGCCATGTACTAATAACCCCCACGCTACCCAATCAATGGCTGCCAAGGAATGTCACCTCCTCTTTCTAGGCACAGCTCTCTGAGCAAAATTTACAGTGGTAAAAGTCACATGAGGGGTTATGCTGGCATGAAGAACGTGTTATTAATGGGAGAAGATCAGTTATTCACACAAAGCCCTAAGACTGGGCATGCACCACCCATGCCTGTACAACCCATCAGAAAAAAAAAAAAAAAAGACATCCCCCTCCCCACAAAATTGCTGTATATGGATTACTTAGTTAATGGAAGCAGTATTATCTAGGAGTTAGTGCAGTCAGGCAATACCAGGCTCTGTTCCAAGCTTCGCTGCTTATCCTTTGGACAAATTACTTCGATTCTCTGCGCCACAGTCACTGCACATCTAGGACAGTGACAAACTTTGCCGGCTTTTTAAAGCCACTTCCTCCTGTCCCGCTCCAGATTTAAAAGGTGCTACGGAAAGGCAAAATAATAAAATATATGAACCACAACATTGAAAAACATTAGTACTGTACCTGAGTTTTATTTCTTTAAAATCACAGTAGCCAAAAGTGTCACCAAAAAATTCAAATTACTATAATAAAAATATAGTACAATTTCCTCCATGAATAAACCTAATTTGCTCTCTGAAATCCACCTAGAAACGCCTAAAGGGTTCGCAAGGCCCGTGCAGGCCCTGCTAGCACCCCTGGGGCAGAAGATCAACCTATCTCTGTTTTACAAATCCTCCAAATAACTTGGAGTTTCTATGCTCTGTTAGGGAAGGAGATGGAGGCAGCACGGAGACCGGTAGTTGCTGTTGGACTGCGTACCTTAAATGAACACAAGGTCACGCTCTTCTGGACACTCCAGAAAGCAGGTAAGTGAAAGAGGAGGGCCTCACAATCACACAGCGGAAAATAAAACTACATCTAACAGGTGCAAAATATTTATAAACTGAAGTGAAAATCTCATGAAACAGTTTTACAAGAACAGTTACAAATGAAACAAGTAAAAACAATCAAAAAAGGCAAACTTTTCAGGGAGAGAAAGAATAACACAAGACAAGACATAACCAAACCAGGTAAGTCAAGAGCTGCTCCTGAGTTTACAGTAAACAAACACAAATTTGTCTTTGCCAAATGGAGGGGGACAGCAGCCACAAGCTGTTTTTACAATTTAAAACCTTAATTTTATTCAAAGGGAGCCCAATCACTGCAGGAGATTTAATACTAAGGTTTAGGCCCAAGCTTTAAAGAAAAGTTTTTTCCACTTCAAAGCACATTTTCCAGTTTCTACCATTGAAATATTACATCCTCACATCCAACGTGCAATCTTGCCTCTTGAACACCAACTACATTTGTTACCTACTCTGTGAGGAAGTCGTTTTCAGTTCAAAGGGTAACACTGATGCAAAACATAGAAGTTACCTATACAAAACAGATCACATTTCAATTGCACTTCAAAAACAGTTCCAAACATTTCTAAGACACAGAAACTTCCATTTGCCTTATTAAAAACAGATCATAAAACAACTTATGAAAATACAAACTACTCAAAACCAGAACAACTGAGAACAGCTCTAAATGCAGAATAAGAACCAGTCCCTCAGCAGCAAAATCAGACATTAGAAAAGGCTGTGACAGGGCTACGCTGGAAGCGGTCAGGAATGCTCTGGAAATGGTGGTGTTTGGCCAAGTTCTTGCTCACCCACTGCGTAAGGCTGTACTTTTGTGGGGGTTTCTTGGTCAACCTTGGGTAATTTCTGCAAAAGTAAGTAAAATAGTTAAAACAAACACAAGAGAAGCATCTGTATGAGAGGCTCGAACAGCATCTTCTCTGCAAATGCCTTCCCCATTCCTTGGGGCTTGCAGCTGTTACCCAATTTTCTTGTAAGAGGTTTTAAAAGGGAAACCACATTATAAGGCGGCACCTTGGTAAGTAACAGGATGGAAGTTTAAAGTTTGTCCTTTCAGGAACACCGCCTCGTGCTTTACCACCTTCTTTGCAAAGCTCTTTCTCCCCAGCCCCGCAGAGAAGGCTGAGGGCTCCCCTACACAGCAGTTTAAACATGAGGTAAATTTTCCTCACAAAGTGCTGTACACATGTTAAATACTCTCATTTGCTACATCTAAGCACGTTCTGAAATAACAAGACAAAACCCCACAAACTTTAAGCAGTCTTATAGGAGCAAGATTAAAAAAAAATTACATTTCAATAAGCTTAGTTATCTCTAGGCCTCAGAGTGTTACAAAGCTTTTCCACATCATTAGAGGCTGCTTTGCCCCTTTTGCATTTTGAAAAAAGCCAACTCTGCTGCCTTGTTTTTTTCTTATTTGTGCCCAGGCATCAGCATAACTCAGGAAACTGCATTTATAAACTACAGACCCATCTGAAGAACAGACAACCACAAGGGTCACTCCCGCAAAAACACTATCAAAACAGTTGGTTTGGAGAAGGAGCATCCGGCTGGCACAGGGTCGTCACATCCACAACACGGAGAGTTTCATTTCTACAGCAGTTGCTCAGCAAGAGCAGCCAGTGACCAGATAGGTCTCAAGCCAGCAAAGCAACTTGTTCATGCCAACAGCTGGGGAGAGATACCTGTGTTACACTCAACATATATTTATCATAACGTTCAGAAAAGCTATGTTGTGACTGGATCATACGGGCTGCTCCCAAGAGGTTTGTCTAGGTCAGGGTTACATGGGTCACAGAGCACCAAACTTCTACTCATTACTCACGCGCTCCAGTACTACTGGTCTTACAGCCAGTGCTATCTGTGTACACAGAACACAGATCTGCCCTCTATTCAAAAGGGCAGATCGAAAGGCCTTGCGCAGCAAATCCTTGGCAAGAGGTGGTTGAGCAGAATGCAAGAATCCTGGAATTCATGTCACAAAATATGAAACAACCAGTAACTCCAGCCTTGCTGTAGCGTTTGCCCTTCTGCTCGCTCAGAACAGGTACTACAGCTCAGTGAAAGGCAACTTCTTTGGAATACTGCCCTTGCTGAAGTTTCAAGGTGCTCTCAAGGTACAGAACAGTGTGTGTCCTTGCCCAGTCCAAACTCAAAGGTTTTTCCATCCTCCCACTGCAGTCATGTGATTCGTGTGAATCACGGTTCTGCGTAACACCACTTCCTTTGCAGGGAACATAGCGTCTCTTGAGCAAATCCAGGTCTCCTTCATAAACTGTAGTATCAGCTTTTATTTACCCAAAGAAATAACTTCTTGTCAAAAAAAATACACTTCTAAAAAAGAGTTCAGAAGTGTTCTTGAAAATAAAAAATCCATGTTTTCGTGCTGCATTGTTTAGGAAGAAGGGAGGCACTCCAAGACAGCTAACAAAAGGCAAACTCTTGTCACGCAACAATTCATGTTGTCTGCAACAAGCTGATGCAAGACGTGTGTGTGACTAGAAGAAATCACAGCTTTTCACAAATTCTCAGCCTTCCTATATAGAAGTCCCCCTCCCTTGCCACTGAGTCACAGTCAAAATGGCCCACAGAAACAGGGGGTCATTTCCTACTGTCAAGGGTGCACCCGTCACCCCTGCATCTGAGGGAAGACAAGAAGCTGTGCCAACGACCACCATGGCTCGTGAGCACTTCACAGCAGTAAGAGGTTTGAGCTCCTCTACAAGAGGCAAAGTCACAGGAGCAGACTAACCCCATCTCTCCCATCAAGTATTTGGAGAGAGCTATTATCACAGTGCCTCACATAACTACCTAACCCAAGACTCAGAGTAGGAATCCTTATGGCCATTACACGTGAGGAAAGGGGACAATGACACCCTAGATAAAGTGAACTGCCATGGAAGAGAACTTAAAACATTTTGATTTCTTTCTCCTCAGGCACAGCCCATCCTCCATCCTTCCACAACAGTTAAGACCAAACTACAGATTTAGGACGAGATTTTCAGGCAAGTTCCGCCCTCATTTAGAAACCAGGAGCTCTGACTATCTCAGCAAAAGTACCTGCAAACCAAAGCCATGTGGTTTGCCACTAGAGAAGCCCCTGGACCAGTCGTGTAGACCAGGGACTATCACACTCTGCCAAGAACAGCCACCTCCTCCCACCACTCCCCTCACAGTAAGCCTCCTTGCAATCTGCTTTATCAGCTCCTACCCCATCCCCTACTCCAAACGCCATCTCACATCCCTCTTGAAATTTAGGGTTTGTAGGTGGATTTCATTTGCTTTGAAGTGAAATCTCCCTCCTAGGCTCAGCCACACATGTTATTCCTCCTTTATGTCAGCACAGCCCAAGTCCTGTACCTTCTCTGCATACTTTCCGTTCAAGCAAAATGACTTTGGGCAGGTAAGAACTGTTCCAAGTTTTTTTCCTCAGCCAGCTTAGTACCAATCAACAGACCAGACTCTTTCAAGGCAGAGTCTGATAGCACAGCATTCATTTATATTTCACAGATTTGTTTATCCATATGTTCCCTTATAATAGTCTCCCTTTCCATCACCTTAAACCTGGTGCGTCTGTTTTTTTAAAGATATTGATCTTTGTTATCACAGTAAGACCAGATGGTCTGTGACTCTATAAGGTATTTCTTCCTCCTCCACCTCTCCCTTTGATTCAAGAGGGATCCAAGAAAATAATTTATCAGGTTTCTCCCAGGTTGTAAGAAGTCTGATAAAATTGCTAAGCATCATAAACCTCTACCAAACAAACCAACCCTCAAGGAGAACTCCTGGTGGAGTCTGGCTATCAGGAGCAGAGAACGCAGTGTTTGGAGGTCAGACAGGAGCTAGCTCAGCTTCTCGGGTACCCGGGGGGGCGCGACTGCTGAAAGTGATGCTGCTCCAAATAACACGAGAATACTTGTCTGAGCAGCAGGTGGTGCAAGCACTAGGCCATATGCACAATTGCACTGTTAATGACCTGCAAAAGCAGATCTCCTGAAGTACAGATGTTTGGGTGGAAACCAAGAGAAGGCTCTGTTTTTAGAGAGAGAAATGCTTTTTCTGTTAAGTTTGTCCTTCCCCTGCCCATTTAAAAATAGGCCTATCCAGCTACGTACATTGCCGAGGACAAGACTAGGCAGCGGAGTCCTAACATTCAGTGCCAAGAGTCACAGTTATAAATGTAGGAGCCTCATTACTTCTGTAGACTGATACAGAACTAACGAGAATTGCCAAGGAGGATCTCATCAAGAAGGATATGATTCTATTTACTGTTGGATAAAGGGCAATAATGAAGTGTGAATGCTAACAAATGGTCATCTGGCAGAAATCTTTTGTGGTCAATTATCAGTTTCAGCCACCCATTTCCAAGCAGATGTTCAAATCACATCTCATTTTTACATCTGCTACAACGCAGCCTCAGCAGCATTTCGATTCCTATAGCTGCAAATAAATTTATCTATTCAGATTGAATATCCTCTAGAAACTAGAATGAGAGGAAGAACAACCAGAACCACGGGTTATCTCCCAACTCACTTGAGATGGCTAGATGTGAAAAGTTTACTCGGAATACAAAAGGATTTCTTCCAACTAGTCGATGTTCAAAGATTGCACATGTGGTAGCCAGTGCAACATGCTCACCCAACACAGATATAAGAAAACTGTATTTATAGAGAACCTGCAAGTGCAAGATATCATGCAGCTAAGTGAAAAGATAAAGCCTCTGCTGTAGCCAGCCTGTAATTCACCCAGACAACATATGAGCAAGGAGCAAGAGACAGGACACAAGGAAGAGCAGACAGATCATGCAGAAGAGGGGATAGCAAAGTCAAACACTACCATAAGACAAATGCCAGGAGATTTGCAACACAAAACAGAGCTAAAGATTCGTAGCAGCACTATATCAGTTACTGCTTCCCAAAGGGAATTCCCTTGCTGGCTCTGAAACCTGCTAATTTTCCTTTAGGAATTTCTTGGGATCATTCTGCATCTCCTACGCAAATGATACGTGAGACACTGCTGCAGATCCAGGTGCACAGAAGTACCATACAGGGTCAAAGTCAGCCCACTGAGAAGGTTTTTCTGTGACAACTGGGAAAGCCCACGCTGTCTGTCAGGCTGAATTCCAAGCCTATAGCTATCTGGAATACGAGAGGTTTGCACTAATAAGAAAATCAAATTGTGTGCATCACAGACAATGTTCTTCTCCAGCAAAATAGATCTCTATTTCACTCACCAGCCTTGTTCATTTGGAGCTCTTGCCTGATTTTCTGTGACTCAGAACATACGTCTTGCATTTTTAATTTGAAAGGAAGAGAAAACAGGCCATTTTAGCTTTCTTTGCATAGTCCCCTCTGCATTACTTATGCTGTATTCATACACTGGAAAGCAGCCCTGTGGCTATGCAGCTGTTCGTGCTGTCCAGATAAGTGCAGGCTCCATGCAATGAGCCACAAAACTGTCACTTTCTTATAACTCTCAAGAAATGACAATTATTGCATCCATGAATACTCAGAATAACCACAGCGGGAAGCCATCTCTGGAAGCTACCAGAACACTCTTTGCCCTTCAGAGCATCCCAGTTCTACCCGCCAACCCATCAGACACTGCTCTTCAGCTGATATCCATACCTGCTCTTTACAGACATCTTCCTTTAAACCTCCACAGTTGATAGCTCTTGGACGATACCGTTGGGAGAGGCAATGTCTAGAAGGTGTTAATAGTAAATCCAAATCTCAGCACTTAAGCTAAATATTCCCTGAGTCTGGGTTCATAGTTGTGGACTGACCAGAACAAGTTACCTCCCAACACAACAAGCCAGAGCTCAGCTCTGCTCTTCCCAGGTAACACGGGCCTGTTTTGGGAGCACCCCTGATTTACCGCAGCAAGCCCCCTGTATAACATTTCCCAAGTATCCCAAACTGTGAAACTCATCTGAACCAGTCCTGGAACAAGACTGATTGCTGTACAGAAACTCTGTGCATGGTAGTGCTAGCAAGTGTAGCAGGCATTTTATTTCCCTCTGAAAAACAAGTACATTCAAAACATCAAAGAATATGAGTTCAGCAAGCCAGGCCTCCTGCTAGGATATCCATCCTCCACTCTGCCCCCTCCCCACCAGTACGGCCTTACCCCATCCCACGCGGGGGCTACCTGGTGTAGGAGCTACAGTTTTCTTCATATGGATGCGCACACTCTGGATATAAATGTTTCTTTTGCTCAAGCTCCGCTTCTGAAATGCATGCCACTTGATTCAGTCTTTAAAATAAAAGACAGCGTTAATTTTTTTAGGCAATTTGTCAAATTAGGTTACAGAAGACAGAGGGGACAAAGTGTCTAGTACAGACATGAACTTCTTGTAGCTATTCTACGATTGCAAAAATAAAAGTATTTATTTGAATAAAGCTGCAAAGATAACATACCGAGAGCAAAGCAGGAGAGCATGTCAGCTGAGTGAACCAGCAAGTCACTGTCCTGATTAACAAGCCAGAAACCTGCAGTGAGCCCTCAAAAGCAGCAGATTTTTCATGTTACTCAAGGCCACACTGGGAACGGCAACGCACAGAACATCTGAGTGCAGCAGGTCTGCAGCGGCCACGGGGAAGAACCACCAAACTGACAACTGCAGGCCCAGGAGCACTGAGGAGCAGAAGGCAACCATCCCTGCCCAGCACCCAGCGCTGCTCTGCTGCTGCCATCTGCCGGAACCCACTCCAGGAGGAGAGCGGCCACCAAGCCATGCCAGCACAAACATCTCCTCTTCTGCCCTGCGGACCACTGCCCAGGACTGCCTTAGCAACCTTCCTCCCATTTGGGCCTTCCCATTTGTCCCCCTCTTACAGTATCTTACAGGGTAAAATATTAAATACTTTTCCCCACCGCTTCAGTGTACCTTAAGAAAAAAGTAAAGAGAAAACGGCAGCACACAACCAACCAAACTGGTTTGGGAAGCTGCTGGGACATTTTTCAGAGTGCAAAGGCATTTAGAGGCTCCTAAGAAATTACCTTTCCTCCTCCTGTGGCACAGGAATAATTTTGCCAGGATTCTTCCCACTGGTTGTCTCTTCCTGCCCAATCTGGCCTACTGCTGTATCACTTAACTAGAAAGGTAAGGAAAAAGGGGATTAACACCTAATAGAAAATCATTCCAAGTAAGTCTTGCTTATACAGTTATATAAAAATCACACTTTCCTCCGCTTGAAAAACCTTCCCTTGCTGTGTAAAAATGCACACTTGTGTGCATATGGATATTACTGCAAGTACAGATCAAAAGGAATGGAATGAAAAACATTTTAGTTACAAGAATTAAGATGTGTGTTTACTTTAATGCTGTTTGATGGCTGTTCAAGTTCTGAAGATTCCTGCCCCCCATCATCCTCTGGAGAATCTAATTTCCTTGGAAAACAGCTCTTTGTTGCTTTGGAAAGTTCTTGGTTTCTGGACCCAGAAGATGGCGTGGGACACCTCGGCAAGACAGGTGCTGAACTCTGGCCACAGGCAAGGTCAGAAGAGGGCAGGGATCTTTCCACATGATCACCAGAGAAGTTACACACATCTCTGCTTGCAAACGGAGTCTTTCCCAGGCAATCCACACCCAGGCTTTGCCAGCCATTAGACATCAGCCCCTCTGAGGATTCTTCAAGAACACAGCTACTAGCAGTTTTATCATACTCTACGCAATCATTTATGATTGCTTCTGAAGCTTCTCTTTCAGCTTCCTCCGAACAATTGTCCTCCAGAGGCTGATCTACATAGTCAGCATCAATTGGGCTAAGATTCAGAAGCTCCTGAATGTCAAGGTCAAACAACATGCGAGTTACTTGGGCTGACTGCAGATGGTTCTCATCCAAACTAGCACTTTCATTGGAGAGGCTAGGATAACATTCGGAAATGACTGAAGAACACGCTCTGGACAGAGGTTCATTTGGTTTCTCCACAATCTTTGAGGCTATACTTGCATCTTCACTGATGACTGATGCCCCACTGCAGCTGCTGCTCTCATCCTTTCTGCTCTCTCCACTTACATTTTGGCCCAGAGTGCTTTTTCTAGTTAGGTACTGCTCAGATGCCATGCAATCATCTGCCAAGATTTCCTGGATCTCTTCCTCAGTGTAACTGAAAGGAGAATTCCCTTCTTCATTGTCTGACAGTTCCAACAAGCAGTCATCTGGCTCACTATCATCAAAACATCTGGTTGTATCTAGAGAAACGGCTACATCATCGTAGTTTGATGCGGAAGAACTGGCAACAAGGTCGTCATGGCCAGTATCATCCAGAAAATGAGAGGATCCTTGAAAGCAGGCAGAATCTGGGGAACAGAGCAGCAGTTTCTCTGATGGATCTGGAGTGCTACAGTGATGACTCAACACACAAGCTTTCTTAGCTGACTGTAGGGCCTGAACCTGCTCTGCAGAATCCAACAGCCTTTTGGCCCCAGGAACCGTATTATGAACAGTAGGTTTGAATTCATTACAAAGCCCAAAGGCGTGAGGGGAATGGTCATCCATTTGCTGTCGGTTCCTGTATCTCAGTGACCCTGTGCCTTCTGCTTACAGCTCTAGAAGCCTGTTCTGAAGTTCAGCTGATCCCGGTGCCCTTTGATCAGCCCTTTCAGAAAAGAAATCAGCAAGAGTCAGCTCCAACCTGCCAGCAAAAGACAACATCTTAGATAAAAGAAACTCAGCCGGTTTTCCAAAGCTGCAGCAAGATAACAGGGAAGGCAAAAACACTAGCTGAGGCACAGCAGGCACAATTTTAACTCCCTGGTCTCCATTACCTCTAACTCTTGACCATTTTAGGTCTTAACAACATATAACAACAACCAGTCCCTCATTCTGTGAGTGTTCTCAGGCTGTTTGGCTTTATCAAGCAGCGCTAATACAAGCTCCAGTCATCAACGCAGTCTGTACCATCTCCTCCAAAGCTGCTGTAAATCAGTCATTCTAACACCAGATACCAGTATTCACAAATTACATTCCTTACGACCTTAAAGTACAGAGCACACTTTAGGTATTAAATAAAGCCTCACAGACCCTCCCAGTCTCCTAATCCCCACCTCCGTCCTTCAAAGATATTAAACAAATAAAAAGTCTTTTTTGGGTTCGGAAAAACTGAGCAACGGAAGAGTAACTGTCAGGGAGCTGAAAGGACATTCAGCAGCATGTTAGTCACCAACACACTCATACAAAATGCGTATTATAATGAAAGATCAGACGATAAAGAACCTTCCTGTAAAATTCAATAGCTTAAGAGTACTCACAAACAAAACCTGTTTTCCTCTTAGTGAGGACTCACACTAACATGAATCTTTTGACCTGAAAGCCCTGCATTTGACTGTCACCCAGCAGGAGAATCTGGACTAAGAAAAGGTATTTCCTGTCCTCTTTGACAACAGATTTAAAGGAATATCTTTTGTCTTTCTGTTGGTTTGACTACTTACTGCTTTCAAAAAGGGAGGGTTACCTACTGCAGGAATACAACCCAGGCAGTTCTACTGCTTCCTCTCCTGTCATTCTGTGCAAAAAATAAAAATCAGCACTTTCAGAATAATGCTGTAACCACCCTGAAGAAAGAAAATACCTTGGGAATCACCTATGGGCATACAAAACCTATACAAGAACATACGGAGTCACGGGCAGTCCTCACTAGACAGTACTTGCCTGGAGTTCTGCAATTTAGCTACAAGTGCTTCAAAGAGAAAGAAAAGGCAAATAAAAACAAATTAAATGTGGATTTAGTTCTACAGAGTGTAGCAGTCCTATAATCTAGCTCCTAACCAATAAGGACTTGTAAGAGACCCAAACATTTAAAGCCTTTTCTCTGGAACTGGCTTACAAAAAGTACATTTGGAGATGTTTATATGCTCAGCTTGCAGACAAGGAAATGGTTTCTTTACTGCTGAGACCTTCCCAATTCACCTAACTGCATCGTAAGCTGGGTCCATACTTTCAGCCCTACATCAACTGATTCTGGATGCAGAACTCTGGTAACTACGCAACCGATCATGCACGAGCCCAGACAGAGCCCCCTGCCATTCCCCATACGAGTGTGTTGAATTCAGGGGCTGTTCAGGGATTTACACCAGGGCAATGCTCTGTAACACCTCAATGGCTCTTAAACTGATGTAAGACAGGGCTGCCTGTTGCCATCCTCTCGCCCTGCCCCTCATTCCCGCACTGGTGCTTGTATGGTCAGACCACGCTGGAGCCAGCTCACCCCCAACTGCGAAAGCACCAGCCATGGATGGGCCATTCTCCCAGGGGCTGCCACAGGAAGGCTCTTTGGGAAGTTACACACACTTTATGGGGGTTTCTAGCACAGCTTCAGTAAATAACAAGATCAAAAGACAAAGCTACTGAGAAACACAGCTCTGCCAAGGCTCACGGACACAAATCAGACACAGATCTCACAAGCCTGCAGCGCTGCACTGCTCTGGGATCTGCTCCCTGAAGAGGGAGCGGGAAGCAGGGGGCACCCATTAGAGACAACAATCACGGGCCACAGGGTAACAGTCCCCTCAGCCCCATGATTTGCCCACCACATGAGGTCTCTTCTCTGGAAAAGACCCTGCTCTCATCTCACCCGAGAGCACAACGGCAAACACCAGCGCTTCACCCCCGCAGCTCCCCGACCTCGCCCTCTCTCAGCCACGGGTCTACTCGTACCCGCTACGGGCCTGCCCCTACCCCAGCGGCCCCCTTTTACCTCCCCACCCCCCCGGGCCGCCCGCCCCGCGCCCCAACAGCGCTGCGCGGGGCCGAGGCCGCCCCGAAGGAGGAGCCCGGCCCGCCCCCGGCTCCTCCTCCCGGCCAGGCCCGGCCCGCCCAGGCGCCGGGTGTTCCCCCGAGCCCCGGAAAGAGGAGTTAAAAAACCCAAAGAAATAAACAAAAAGCTACAGTAACACAAGGGAACCGCCGGGGCCGGGGCCGGCCCTGCCGGCTGAACGGGCCGCGCTGCGCTCACCCGCCGCCATCTTAACGGCGCGAGCGGCCCGGCCCCGCCCCGCCCCGCAGACGCCGTCTCATTGGCGGAGCCCGGCCCCGCCCCAACGTCCGGCGCGCCCCGCCCCCTCCTCATCGGCAGCTCGGCGCTCGGGCGGCGGAAGTGACGTCCAGGCGCGGCAGGCGAGCACCGAGCGGAGCTGATGCAACCCGGGGAAGGTTGGTGGGGCCGGGCCGGGGGACCGGGGCGGCCTCGGGAGCGGGCCGGGCCTCGGGGGGCCCCCGGGGGGCTGGTGCCTCCGGTAACGCTGTCTCGTTCCCTGCAGCCGCCGCCATGGAGCCCGTGCCCGGCCCGCAGGAGAAGTATCACCTCATCACCCGCAACCTGCAGGTACGGGGGTTGGGATCGGGGCCGGGGCAGGCCGAGGCGGGGGGGATCGGGGCCGGGGCAGGCCGAGGCGGGGGGATCGGGGCCGGGGCAGGCCGCGGGGGAGCGGACCAGGGCCGGGACAGGCCCTGGGTGTAGCGGAGGGGGCCCGGATCAGCCTCTGGACCCGGCAGGAGCCCCGGGGAGATGCTGCATGCGGGGTGGGCCGCAGCCTGGGCACGGCTCGGGGCTCGGCCGTTCAGCGGGACGTTGTCCTG
This sequence comes from Ciconia boyciana, assembly GCF_034638445.1. Taxonomy (NCBI): domain Eukaryota; kingdom Metazoa; phylum Chordata; class Aves; order Ciconiiformes; family Ciconiidae; genus Ciconia; species Ciconia boyciana. The sequence goes on from NC_132954.1 coordinate 5,539,570, forward strand.
CCCACGTCCTCCCCCAGCCACCCCAGCGTGTTCCCGGGGAGGCTCAGCCGTGCCGGGTGTGCGTCTTGGCCGTCCACAGGAGGTGCTGGGGGAGGATAAGCTCATGGCCATCCTGAAGGAGCGAGAGTTGAAGATCTACTGGGGGACCGCCACCACGGGCAAGCCGCACGTGGCCTACTTTGTGCCCATGTCCAAGATCGCGGATTTCCTGAAGGCAGGGTGTGAGGTAGGTGGCCGGGCTGGGAGCTCGGACCCTGCGGGACTTTGTCACCACACTGGTGGGTGGGAACGTGCAGTTCCCCTGAGCAGTGCGGCACTGACTCTGTCCCCCTCCGTACTAGGTGACGATACTCTTTGCTGACCTCCATGCTTACCTAGACAACATGAAGGCCCCCTGGGAGCTGCTGGAGTTGCGCACCCGCTATTACGAGAACGTGATCAAAGCCATGCTGGAGAGCATTGGGGTACCCCTGGAAAAGCTGAAGTTTGTCCGGGGCACTGACTACCAGCTCAGCAAGTGAGTCCTGGGGCACCTGGTCCTCTCGGGAAGGAAGAGCCTGACCTGGGGCTCTGCTGTTCCTGACCTTGCCCTGTTCCTGAGCCTGCTCCCAGGCGCTGTCATTCAGGAAACAAAGTGAAGGTGCCTCCAGGCCTTGGCTCCTCTTGATGTGGCCAGAACCAGTGTTTGCATGAAGCTGCTCTAAAACATGTCCCCCTCCCCGGTGCTAACAGTGCTGTCCCTTCCCACAGGGAGTACACGCTGGACGTGTACCGCCTCTCGTCCGTGGTGACGCAGCACGACGCCAAGAAGGCGGGAGCGGAGGTGGTGAAGCAGGTGGAGCACCCCTTGCTGAGCGGTTTGCTCTACCCAGGCCTGCAGGTGCGTGGCGAGGCAGGTCAGCAGAGCCTCTTGGCCGGGGAGGTGCTGGGCGAAGGCAGGACTGCAGGGACGTGTGAGGCTGAATGCCAAGGTCGTTACGCTCCACCCCAATATCACATCTGGCAGCAGCACAAAGCATAACCCGAGCGCAGAGCTGCTTTTACAGCGACTCTGGCCAGCTGCAGGACAGCAGGCAGTCCGGAGAGCTCCCGTCCTTCCCAGGGTGGGAGTGCCCTGGCAGAGGCTGGGCAGATCCTGGGGGACGGGCAGGACCTCCAAAGGCTGAGCACAGCTGGAGCGTGGAGTCTTGGGTCCAGTCTCAAGGCTGTCTCTCTGCAGGCCCTGGATGAGGAGTACCTCAAGGTCGACGCACAGTTTGGAGGAGTGGATCAGAGGAAGATATTCACCTTTGCAGAGAAGGTGAGGAATGGGGGTGTTTCTGAGCCCCCTGTGATGCTGATGCCTGACTCAAGGCTCAAACGCTCGCTAATCCCTTAGGAGAAGCGTGTCCGTGATTTCAGTTGGCACCACAGCGCCCTTCGCAGCTCCTGCTGTTGCTTTCGTGGTCTGCAGGGCTCTGGTGTGCTGCCACGCATCCCTGGCTGTGGCTGTCAGCGCCTTGTGAACTTGCGATAGCTTTCTGGGTCCTGTTATTCTGAGTCCCCGAGTTACCTGGAGCCAGGAGCAAGCAGGGATTGTGAGTTAAAGCTGATCTTCAGCAGAGGATTGTCCATGACTTGCTTCCTTGCTTTTTCCCAGTACCTTCCTTCCCTGGGCTATGCCAAGCGTGTCCATTTGATGAACCCAATGGTTCCCGGTCTGACAGGCAGCAAAATGAGCTCGTCAGAAGAGGTTGGTCCCTGAACGGTGGCTGTGGTCAGGGGTTCTGCGGGGGGATGGGTTAATGACTGGGAGCAGAGAGGCTGCACCCCAAGAGAAGGCGACTTCTCTCTCTGCTCACACTGGGGTCTAAGAAGAAGTTGCAGCAACTCCAGCATGGCTTGTCTCTTTTGGGCAAGAGGTTGGGTAAAGGGCTGCGGAAATCTCTTCCTGCAGGACTCAAAGATTGACCTTCTGGACCGCAAGGAGGATGTGAAGAAGAAGTTGAAAAAGGCTTTCTGCGAGCCAGGGAACGTGGAGAACAATGGCGTCCTCTCCTTCATCAAGCATGTCCTCTTTCCCCTCAAGTCAGGTGAGGGGCTCACCACGCTCGGGCGCTGGGGCTAGTTTTCCCTGTGGGTCAGGGGAGGGGATGGGAGCGTGTCCCCGCTGAAGCAGGCTGCCCCCGAGTGCCCCCTCCCCAGCCCCTGCTGCGGTCCCCCTCGGCTCTTGGGCTACGTGGGGCGGCTGGTTTAGCTGGCTGAGCAGGGGGTGAGTCTCCGCTTGGGTTAATCTGAGCCTTAAAAATCTGTGTGTTGCAGAGTTTGTGGTTCTGCGAGAAGAAAAATGGGGAGGAAACAAAACCTACACAGCCTATGAGGCCTTGGAGAAGGACTTCGCTGACCAGGTGAGTGCCAGGAGGGACTGAACCCTCTCCCTGTCCTTGAGGCTCCCAAGAGCAATCTTGGGGGGGCTCTGAGCAGCACTGGGAGATGGAAATCTGCATCAGGGGAAAGTGTGGAGCAGAGCGTGGCCCAGTGGCTGTAGGGTGGCAGGGAGCTCCCAGCCAGGAGAGCCCGAAGGTGAGAGGATGGGTGAAGGCTGTGAGGGCACCAGCTGTCCTGGTGCAGGACAGGACCACGTCAACCACATCCTGGAACAGAGCAGCAGTTAAACTGTTTTCAGCTGTTCCCACCTGAGGCTGCAAGCAGAAGTGTCTAGAAGAGGGGCTTTGTTTTCCAAGGGGGAATCAGTCCAAGTGCTGGGGTTCATCTCCCCGCCCTGCGTGGTCTCCAGTTCCTACCTCTCTAGACTCAGATCAGTGACTTGAATTCTCCTGCTCCCCGTGCCCTGGAGGAAACCATGCAGGAACCTGTCTGTCTGTCACGATACAGGTCGTGCATCCCGGAGACTTGAAGAACTCGGTGGAAGTAGCCCTGAACAAACTGCTTGACCCCATCAGAGAGAAATTTAACAGCCCGGAACTGAAGAAGCTGACCAACGCAGCGTATCCCAACCCGTCCAAAGCCAGTAAGGAGGTGCTGGGAGCTTGGGGAAGCGGGGCCCTGGCCATGCAGGGCTGGGTGGGAGAGAGTCCCTCCAGGGCCTGAAGTTAGAGAGAAGTTCTGAAACTTCAGTCCCAGGAGCAGCCTTGGAGAGCATTAGGAAGGGTGAGGAAAGGCCAGGGGTGTTTGCCCGCTCCAGAGACGACAGATGCCAGCATGCTTCTCTGATGCTTTGTGGTATAGAGACAAGCAGGGAATTCAGTGGGCCCCCGGGCCAGCATTTGGGGGTCACTGTGCGCTCCCCAGGGCTTGGCCAGCTCCCTGGGTTTATGCTGAGTGGTGCGACTGTTCCCTTTGCACTGCAGAGCCTGCAGAGAAGGGCACCAAGAACTCGGAGCCGGAGAACGTGGTCCCATCCCGGCTGGACATCCGCGTTGGCAAAGTGATCAGTGTGGAAAAGGTATGGGCACAACGGGGAGAGGCGAGTAACCTTCCCACATGGTGATACGGGCACTCGGGGGGTGTGTGGGGTCTGCCCCCTTCTCCTCTGCCACCCCAGTCCCCTCCCCTGCTCCTCACCTTGCTTCTGCTTGGCAGCACCCGGATGCCGACAGCCTGTACGTGGAGAAGATCGATGTGGGCGAGCCTGAGCCCCGCACTGTGGTCAGTGGCCTGGTGCAGTTCGTCCCCAAGGAGCAGCTGCAGGACAGGCTGGTGGTGCTGCTTTGCAACCTCAAGCCCCAGAAGATGAGGGGTGTGGAGTCGCAGGGCATGGTGCTGTGTGCCTCCAGGTGAGGGACGGGGGCATCGGGGCCGTACCCTTCCAGGGGTGCAGTCCAGACCCCCTTCTCCTGTCACAGAGCCCGGCAGTGCTGAGGGGCAGGTGGGTACCTCCTCAGGGTGACTCTGCTTCCTCCGTGCCCCTCCGCAGTGTGGGGGAGCCGCGGCAGGTGGAGCCCCTGGACCCGCCGGCTGGGTGCTGTGCCGGGGAGCGCGTCTATGTGGAGGGCTACGAGGGCGGGGAGCCCGACGACGAGCTCAAGCCGAAGAAGAAGGTCTTTGAGAAGCTGCAGGTGAGGGGCTGTGTCAGTGGGGGCTGGGGACCACAGCTCGGAGTAGCTCTAGGTGTTGAGTGGGGCAGTGCTTAGGGCCACAAAGATGCCACTGTCCCTACCTCTGGGTGACCCCAAATTAGCTATTTGCCACTCACTGCTTGTGTTTGCTACTGTCGGCAAAGCTGTGGAGGAGACAAACCTCTCCCCACCGGCTGAGAAAGGTGTCACGGTCCCACTGGCAGCCCACACCTGACCCTGCCTCCCCTGCTCTGCTCCCCAGGCCGACTTCCGCGTCTCCGAGGACTGTGTCGCCCAGTGGAAGCAGAGAAACTTCCTCACCAAGCTGGGGCGAGTCTCCTGTAAAAGCCTGAAGGGAGGAAGCATCAGCTAACAAGCGCCAGAGCCGCTGCTCGTGCCTCCTGCCTGGCCCCCTCCACCACCTCAGCCAGGCTCTCCTCCCCGGTCTCTGCCATCTCCTCCCCAGTGCCCCGAGCTGGGGGCTGAGCCCTGCGGGACCTGGGGACTCTGGGACTGAATTTGCAGCTTCCCACCTGGAGAGCTGCCTCCGACATCCCCCTCGCCCTGGGCCTGCTCAGCCAGCGTCCATGCCTCGGCTGTGGGCCAGCTCTGGGGACCGGCGGTGGCACCACACCTAAGGGACCTTGTGCCCGTGACCTCAAGCTCTACGCTGGGGCCATCGGCTCGCTCCCAGTTGTGCCACGGACTAGACACCTTGCCCGCTGGTCCTGACTGGGATGGCATGTGTGGGTGCTGCAGTGAGGGCAGGAAGGGAAGGCTGCTTGCTCAAACCTGTGTTGCTGCTAACAGAGCTGGGGGCAGCTGCCCAGCAGCCGGGCAGGCCCCGTCCCCTGCTCTGCCCGGGCACCCCCTGCTCCGTGCTCAGCCTGCCCGGGGCTGCGGCCGCTGCTGGTGCTGCTCTTCGGCCGGGAGCCCAGGCAGCACCGGCGGCTCTGTCCTGAGCCCGTGGGAGGCCGGGGGGGCGCGGGCCTTAAACACTGACTTGGGAACCATCTATCTGTCGTAAACCCAAATAAAATGTCAAGCTGACTGCGCACGGGTGTGCCTTTCTGTCCGGGGAGAGGCGGCTGAGCTGGCAGCCCGCCCTGCTCCTGTGTTTTAGTGCTGCCCGAGCCTTCTCCCCGCCCTGTGTGGGCAGCAGTGCCGGCAGCTAGCCCACTCGGGATCTGTGCCTGCCACAGGGCTCGGCACCACCGGGAAGGGCAGCTGCCGCGCGTGGCAAGGCCGTGGCCATAAGCCAGGAAGCACAGGAGGCAGCAAGCTTCGGTCATCATTTTTACCAGCCAGGTACAGAGCTCTGAGCAGCTACTCGGCGGCAGAGGGTTGGTTGCTTTTGGTTTGGTTTTTGGTTTTTGGTTTGGTTTTTTTTTCTTACAATCAAAGAAATCAAAATGTGACCCAAGTTTACAGAAAGAGAAATCAAGGCTCTACCCTGGAGCCCAGGGCCTGAAGACCAGCTCGTGGGGCAGCCGGGCTCCCCCTCCACCCTGCGGCCAGCAGGCAGAGAACGGTGCTGGCCAAAAGCCCCCTCTTGCCTTTCCATCAAGGGCCGAGGCCCTGGTCCCTCCCAACCAGCGCCTGCGTCCCGTCCCGCTGCTCCTGCCTGCGCCCCTCCGGGCGCTGCCGTGGCCGAAGCCTTCCTGTTCCCTCGTCCAAAGTGCTTCAATTCCTCACGGGCCCGGCTGGCCGGGAGCAGAGCGGCTCCAGCTCCAGCGTCTTTGGCCCCTGCACTCTTCTCTGCGTGGCTGCTCTGCTCTGCACACGCAAACCAAGCGGCAGCCCGGCAGGGAGGAGGAGCTGGCTCTGGGCAGGGGCCTCGAGTCCAGTAAAAAAAAAAAAAAAAAGGCAAAATAAAGCTGTAGTACTTAGGAAAGTGAAACCAACACCATTTTTGCATAAATATCATCAAGGCCGTGGAGGCTAAGGCTGTTCGCTTCTTGTATTAAGTTAGTTGCCAGTTCCACACTCGTCCATTGACCTGCCCAGGTCCCTGAGAGATTTGGATTCCTGTCCACGGGGGCACCAGTCCTGCAGCTTCGTCCTTCAGGCTGTCTCGCCCCGTCCGTCTGCAAGGCAGGAGGGAAAAGCCCATCAGCCACCCTGAGCCCCAGCTTCCCGCAGCCCCGCCCCAAGTCTGGCCCCGTGGCCAGGCTCTCCTAGCCGTCCCCGTGCCACCCCAGCCCCAACAGGGCCCGTGTGCTGTGCTGGGAGCCTATAGCTCAGGACAGTATAGCTCAGGAGCCTGAGCACCTACAGAGGCATCATCCCCCGGTGGGGCCGAACCGAGCCCCCAACCCACGTACCTTGTGCAGGGAGGCTCTGAGCCGGTGGCTCCGCGGCGTTCCTGCCCTCCATCCCCGAGGCCGCCGTCCCTGCCGGCTCACTCTTAGTCCTGCTCTCGTCTGCCGGCACTGCCTTGGCTTTCCCGTCCGGCACAGGGGAGCCCAGCGCCTCTGCCCCCGGTGCCTTTGGGCTCAGGGGGGAAGGAGCCGGCCCCGGGCCAAGCGAAGGTTTCTTGGCTACTGGAGGGGGAATCTTGCCAGGTTTTCGGTGGGCTTGCACCTTGCCAGGGCCCTGCTGGGTTGCAGCCGGGGCTGCCGAGCGCTGCCCCGAGAAATTCATTAGCTCGGCCACCAAGTTCCTCTTCAGGTCGGCCTGCGCCTCGGGGGACGAGGCCGTCTCGATCACCAGCTTCCTGGAGCTCTTGGCAAAGATGAAGCTGGCAGTGGAGGCCGGCGACTTCTGCCTGGGGGAGAGCTGGCCGTCCCCGGGGGGCCCCTCGGGGCCGGGCAGAGCCGCTCTGCTGCACGGCTGCTTCTCCGCAGCCTCACCGGAGGACAAGGCGGTGGCCTTGAGGTGCACGGCATGGTGGAGCTGGTTCGAAGGCACCGCGTCTTTGGCAGGAGGGGTCTGCCGCGTGGACAGGGACCGGCGGACGGGCTTCTGGGGTGCCGGCCGCTCCTCGGCACCGGCCCCGGCCCCAGCGGGCGGCTCCACGCTCACGGAGCGCAGCCGCACCATCTGCAGCAGCGAGGGCGTGACGATGGGCAGGCTGGCGTCCTCCTTGGGCACGGGGCCACTCTTGCTCCGTGACACCGGCTCCTTCTTGGCGTCTGCCCGGGGGCCGTTGGCCGCTTTCTTAAGGCTGATTTGGGGCGGTGGAGCCGGAGCCGAGGGCGGGGGGAGAGGTGGTGCCGGTGGCGGGGGCACGGTGGCCTCGGGAGGGGGCTCGCTGGGGGAAGGCAGCTGCGGTGCCCCGGCCGGCGGGCCTTGCTGCTGGCTGCGCGAGGAGACAGCAGCCGAGAACGAGGAAGACGCAGCCCCCAGGCTCGGTGCCGCTTTCTGCCCGGCCGCCAGAGCCGGCGTGGCATCGGGCAGGCTGGAGAAATAGGCTTCATCCGGAGGGGGGAAGTCCGCCATAGACAGGTCATGCTCCTCGGGAGCTGGCGGGGGCGGCGGGGGCCAGGCGGTGTCGGCGGGGGCTTCGCTGGCGGCTTGGGGGCTCCCCTCCGCCTTCTTCGCCGGCGGGGGAGGCGGGTGGTAGGCAGGCGGCGGCGATGGTGGTGGAGACTTGCTGCTGTGCTTGGCCGAGGGCTCCTGGCAGGCAGTGCTGGGCGCCTGTGGCTCTGGCGAGGGGAGCAGGGGGCCGGCGGGGGCCGTGGGCTGCTGGGGCTTGGTGGGTGGCGGGGAGAAGGGAGCGGGCACCTTGGGGTGCGGCGGGATGATGAACCGGTCCGAGCGGCAGGGCAGCGTCTCGGGGGGGGCTGGGTCCGAGGCCGAGGAGGAGATGGAGGTGAGGGAGGAGGAGACGGAGAGCGCGGGTGACTGCAGGGAGCAGACCCGGTCTGGCTTCTGGGGCTGAGCCCTGCCCAGGGACACGGATGGGGGTCCCAGCCCCTTGGCGGGCAGCGTGGGCGTCCCGCTCTGGCTGGAGTAGCCGCTGGAGGGGGACATGGTACGGTCAGACCCATCTGGGCAGCTCCACTTGGGCTGAGCCTGGGGCTCCCTCAGCACCACCGTCACCCTGGGGCTGCCCCGGGAGGCCTCAGGGGAGCTGGCACCGGCCAGGCTCTCGGAGCGGAGGCTGCTGGTCTCGCTCAGCGACGACGGGGAGAAGACTTCATCCTCGGCCGTTGGGCTGAAGGGCTCGGGGCGTAGGGACCAGGGCGCGCTGCTCTCCCGCTGGGACCGCCGGTCGGGCTTGGGGGGCAGCCCCAGCACCTTGGGGTCCCCCTCGGCCTTCTGGTGCAGCGAGTAGGTCCTGCGAGGGGGGGCCGGGGGCTTCTTCATCTTCCTGAGGGAGACGCTGCGGCTGGAGGAGCGCTCGCTGACCAGGCTGCCCGTGTCCGAGCCCTCCGCCTGGCTGCTCGTGCTGTAGGCGGGGGACGTCCGGCCACTGCTACCCCCCACGACCAGGAGCCCAGGGGCCGCAGGTGCAGGGCCAGCGGCGGGCTTGGAGCAGGAGCTGGCGAAGCTGGCGGAGCTGTAGATGCTGACTTGGTCGGTGTCGGAGCGAGCCACAGCATCCGCCTCACTGCGCGGCCCTGCCTCGGGCTGCCGGCGGTCGGAGCCACCCTGGGAGGAGATGGTGGAGCTGTTGGAGACGATGGTCTCCGTGGACTGCGAGTGGCTCCAGTTGTCACTGGAGGAGGAGGGCTCGCGGCTGCGGGCGCTGTGCTCTGAGAAACGGGTGAGGGATCGCACCGAGGCCGGGCTGGACGACACCAGGCTGCAGCGGCTCAGTGTCCGCACGCTGCTCCGCGTCAGGGCCACCACGTCCACCATGGGTGGCAGGATGGCGTTGGGGATGATCTTGGACATGTAGGTGCCCTGGGGCGAGATGGACATGACGGGGCTCAGCAGCTCTGGGGTGCTGGCGTTGGTGGTCATGCCTGGCACGGCCAGTGACTTTGGCCTCACCATGGGTGACAGCTTGGCCGCCGTCTTCCTCCCCAGCAATGTGTCGTCGTAGTAAACCCGGTCGATGTGCTTCTGCAGGGCTGTGTCCCCCTCCTCCAAGGCTCCCAGACAGACATGGGCGCCCCTGGGGACAGCCAGTGGCTGCAGCTTCCCGTCGATGGTGGGGATGCGGATGGCATCGCCGGAGACCTGCCCACCATTCAGCAAGGGCTGCAGTGCCTGACTGTCCCCGCGCCCCGCCTGCCCTCGCCCGTCAGCCTCGGGGCGTCCCTTGGCTTCCCGGCTGTTCCGGAGACCTGGGAGCAGGGAGAGACAAACCCGGCGTGATCCCAAGGCAGACGCACCAAGCCAAGGCAAACCGAGCCTGGGCAACGAGACCAGACCCTAAAAATCCCCCCCCTTGCCCCCGACACTTACCCAGCTCCTTCTGGACATGCTGGGGGATGCCCAGCACCGTTGTCCTCCTCTCCTTCTTCTTCTTGCCAGCCCTCTCTGAGGATTTGGGAAAGGAGTCATGCGGTCGGAAGGTGGAACCTGCAAGAGGCATGAGCAGGTCCAGCCGGCGTGAGGGGGGCTCTGGCCAGGGCATCCCCAGCAGCCCCAGCAGCCCCCCACTGCCGGAGATGCTCCAGGACAAGCCGGGCTCAGGCGCTCGGCACAGCCTGGAGAGGCACCAGCAGCTGCCGAACAGCCGCGCAGTCTGAGCAGGGAGGAGACGGTGTCTGTCCGCCCGTCCGTCCCCCTCGCCCAGTCCCAATGCTCTGACTCAGCCAGAGTTGCGCTCTTCTCTCCAAGGGCCCCCAAATCCCCACACTGGCTCGTGGCCACGCCAACGCAGAGCCCAGCTTTCCTGCCGCGTGCCCCAGCCCCCCTCAGACCCCCTCGGCTCGCATCGCCTGGCCCCCCAGCCTGGTACCTTTCCGCTGGATCATCTCGGAGCGGATGGAGAGGGCGTCCTCAGAGGTGCTGTCCGTGGCACAGGAGGCCGCCCGGCTCCGGAAGGACACGCTGTCATCCTCCGAGGATGCACAGGACTGCATGGGCAGAGAGCGGGCTCAGGCGGACCCCGGGCTGCGGGGACGGAGCTGCCCCGGCCCCCACCAGGCCCCTTCGCCGCCGCAAACTGACTCCGCAGCCCAGCGCTGCCGAGACAAAAGCTTCTCCGAGGGCCAAAGGCTGAGTCAGCCACGCCGGCATCCAGAGTCCTCCCACCAGGAGCGGGGCCGGGAGCAGCCCCAGGGACCCCGCATGGCCTCGCAGCCCCTCGGAGAGCAGGCAAGCTGGGGTCCGGCCCGCCGGAGGAGCACCTGAGGGAACGGCCAGCCTTGCTGCTGTGCCAAGCCAAAAACCGTCCCATGGCTGCGCCCAGCCCTGCTGAGACCCAAAACCCCGGGGCTGGAGGGCTGCCGCGGCTGGGAGAGGGGTGCAGGGCTGGGGCAAGCCAGGGGATGGGGACAGGGATGCACCCCGCAGCATGTGTGTGCCCCCCTGGGCACGGCCAGCGGCACGGCCCCACGACGGGCACGGCTTTCGGTGCCCCCCCACCCCTCCAAAGCATCTCTCAGTGCAGGCGGAGGTTGGGATGAGACACATCAGCGTGAACCACCACCCAACCCCTCCGCCACGCCGCTTTGAGCCAGCCCCGCTCCCCCCGTGGCTCTGCCCTCCCGGGGGCTCCTGGCCGCCCGCTGCCAAGGGGTTAAGGGGGCCGAGAGCCAGCGGGAGGCAGCGGCTTGAGCAAACACGGGTGGGTGAGGTGCTGGCAGCGGGGTCAGAGCCCGGGGAAGCGGCAAACCCCAGCTCAGCCAAGAGAGTGGGAGTTTCTCCTCGTCAGCAGCCAGGGAGGGGCCCGGCCATGGGGCTGGATACGGCCGACGGTCCCTGTTGCACCGCCCCGTCACCCCACCTCGCTCGGGGCTGCCGGGGGACACCAGTGGGGTGGGAGGGGCGGCACGGAGGGACGCGGGCACGGTGGGGGTCCCCGGGCAGAGCCCCATGAGGCAGGGCAGGCCATGCCGAGGCTGAGGACAGGGAGGGGGACAGGGTCTCGTCACGGGGCAAAGGGGATAACACCAAGGGACGCACAGCCCCTTCCCGCCCCACAAACCCCCCGGCCATGGTCCTGCAGCCTCGGCTGGTTCCCCATCTGCCCCCAGCCCCCAAATGCCACCCAGGGGGGACAGCGGGGCCACCCCGTGTCCCCTCACACCCAGGGCACCCCGAGAGCGCTGCGGGGCAGAGCCGGCTCCTCGGCAGGGCTCACCTGGAGGCTGCTGGTGTCCCCGTGGTCCCAGGCACTTTTGGTCTGCTTCTGCTTCTCTGCGGAGGGAAGGCAGGGGGTAAATCCCTCCGGGGGAGCCGGGGGAGCCGCCAGCCAGCGAAACGGCTGCCGAGTCCGGCAGCGCTGCCCGCACGCCCCAGCCACCGCTGCCAGCCCCGACGCTGGACTCTGGTCAGCCCCACTGCACCGCCCCTGCAGCCCCGCCAGCCAGGAGCTGGGGCTGGCCGGCTGCGTCCTCCACCATGTCCCCAGGCCACCCCAGGGCTGGGGACACCTACCCTGGTGCTGCAGGGACTTCAGTCCCTGCTGGGCCTGGTTGTGCAGCTCCTCCAGGTGCGGGGGCCGCGTGCTGGGGAAGAAGACGTTGTCGGGGCATTCCTCGCCCGCTGTGTACTGCACGCTCAGCCGCTTCTCGGCCTCGCCCTTGGCAGCGCCTGCGGAGACAAGAGGGGTCAGCTTGGCTGGAGGGACACGGCCGCGCTCCCACAGACTCACCCCCACCCACAGGATGTGGCCCCAGCGAGCCAGGAGAAGCGTCGGGCGGTGACAGCCGGCCTGAGGTGACGTTATCCCGCTCATCTCTGAACCGGGTGCTGGAAACGCCATGTGAGAAATCGTCTCCCGTGGCTTTGCCCGGCCGGTCGATATGCCGGAGTCGGGCTGTCTCCACCGCGAAGCCGCAGGGTTTTCTCCCCGCTGGCTGGAGCGGAGCTGGGGCACGGCACCGCTCCCCTCCCCAGCACCTTCGTTAGGAGCAAACGAGGCAGCGAGTTGTGCGGGGCTGTGGGCGGCTGAGCAGAGAAGGGGCAGCATGGGGGGATTAAACGAGGATAGAAAGGCGATGATTTTCCCTTTGGAGGGTTGCATCATGCCCAGGCCTTGCAAAGCACCCCAAGAGCAGGGACTCACCCCACGCCCAGGCAGGCTGGGAACTGCACAGACGAGGGAAACTGAGGCGCAGCCTGGTGCAGAGACCCCAGAGGACCCGAATCCCCGCTCTGAGCCCCCTGGGTGCTGCAGACCCCGTATGCCATGCCAGGGCTGGCACAGGGCCCTCCACGCCCCATCTCGCAGCCCCCTCCCCACAAACCATGGCCAGCACCCCGGGGTGCCCACGACCAGCTCCGAGCGCTCGCTGGGGGCTGCGCCCAGCCAGGGCACCGCAGCACCGCGGGCACAGCCCTGCCTGCTCCTGCCTGCACGCTGCCGCCTGCCGCGAAGCCTCAAACTCTTCCTGCCTGGAAAAAAACAACTTGAGGCTGAGGAAGGGAAGGGCGAGCACAGGAAACCGGCAGGGCCGGCGGCAGCACCCCAGGGAGACGGGCACCTGCTGCTCAGCATCGCCGGCGCCACGCACCCGTCCCCTATCCCCCGTGTCCCCCATCCCCTCCCGGCCAGCCTGGCCAGGCAGCGAGGCGGCCACGCTCCGGCTCCGGTGCACAAAGGAGCAGGCCCCGAACAATGGAGCTGGCCCGCCCTGCCGCGCCATGCCACCACGCCGGCCTCTGCCTCCACCGGCATCCACCGGCACCCACGGCACGGTGAGACGGCGCTGGGGGCACGGCCAGGCCGGGAGAGCGGGTGGCGGTGCAGGGGACCCCTGTGCTGTCCCCCTGCAGGGGACACAAGACACCCACAGCCCCCCCACCATCATGTTCCCCTTCCCCTAAGCCCTTTCCACCCCCAATTTCGGCAGCCCCTCATCCGACACCCCCCCCCCGGCACGCTCGGAGCCGCCTTCCGGCAAGAGGAGCGCAGTAATCTATTCCGTTAACTTCCCGGCGGACGAGGCTGGGGCTGGGGTGACCTTCCCTGCCCTCCCCCTGGGATGGCAGCCCCCCCTGCCCACTGCGGGTGGGCGAGCGCCGGGCAGGCAGGGGTCCTGGTAGGCAGGGGTTGTGTAAGGACAAGGCGCTGCTCTCTCCCTCCCGCTCACTCACCCTTCTTCTTGAAGAAAGCCAGAAGCGAGGAGAGGTTCCTGCCCATGAAAACCACCATGGTGGCCGGGGAGAGGGTCTGGTCCCCGCGGGAGTGGGGGCTCCGCTGCCCCCCGCGGAGGCTCTGCCTATTGTGCCGGGGCGGATCTCGCCCAGCCGAGTGCCAGCAAGGCGGATGCCGGTGGCCCCCAGCTCCCTCTCTCCGTCCTCATCCGCGCGGGAGGAGGATGCTCGGCTGGGCGAAGAGGCTCCGGCGCAGCTGCACGGGAGAAGCCTGACCCCGGGGACGGCTGCGCGGCGGCAGGAGGGGACAGCCCCAGCTGCGCCCACCGTGCTCCTCGGTCACGGGAGGAGGAGAGCGGGGGCCCCTCCTCTGGCCTCCCCGCTCTCCCCGGCCCTCCCGCCTCCTCCCACGCATGGCATGGCCGTCAGGGATCCGTCCTGCTGGGCTCAGGGCCGGGATTTCCCCAACTCCCCGCTCTTGCATCCCCCCAGGACCCTCCTCGCCTGCTCCCCACTGGGCACAGCATCCCCGCAAACCAGTTGCTCGCTTCCACAACAGTGTGGCCAACTGGGAGGAGCTGGGAGGCTTTTCCTCCGGCGAGCATCGGCCCTTGGGATGTGGCACAGCGCAGCCGACGGTGCTGGCGTTCCCCCTCCTCGTCCGTCTCCGGTGCCCCCCGGCACCCAGCGCCCACCGCAGCCCTGCCAGGGACAGCCCTGCTCCTGGCATGGCTCAGCCCGCAGCAGGAGGACATGAGCCATCGTGAAGCAAAGGGCATTTGTCCTTAGGGACAGGGCATCCAGCATGGCTACGTCACGGTCACAAGAGCTGGCGGCACTGCAGGAGAATGAGGTCTCAGACCAGTCTAACCAGTAGCTCCAGCTGCTGGCACGGGGACACGTGAAGGCAGGGGCAGAAATGCCAGGCGGTCAGGCACTGGCACGGACCGTGGCACAAACGGCCACTTGTCCGCACCGCATGAGGTGCTGCGTGCTCCCGGGGCGGTGGGTGCCGGGGAGCCCGGTGCCATCCGGCAGGCAGCAGGCAGGGGATGCCCCACGCAGAAGGGGAATTCGCCCTGTCTGTCAGCCCCGGGTGCCCACCCCCTCAGGGAGCTCCATCCCTCCCATCTCCAGGTGTTTTGCCCCAAAAGGTGAAAAGCTGCCAGTATTTACCCAGCAGGCAGGGCCGGCCTCACGCCAGCCGGGAGCCGACGTGTCAAACCCTCCTTCCCCTGCCCTGCCAGCTCCCCACGGGCTGCGCTCAGGGTTTGTTGCAGCAGGACAGAGGTCGGGCTGCAGACAGAGCAGCGTCACCCAAAACAGCGAGCGAGGGTCCCATCAGACCCCGGGCATTGAACGTGCAGCCCGAGGGACGGTTTGACCTTGCAAGGGGCACCTCTGCGTCCCCAGCCAGGCAGCTCTGGGCTTAGGGAGGATTTCTTCCCCTGCATCTCCTACATGCCCATAACAGCAAATATAAGCAGCGCCCTGCAGCCCCTGCTATGCGTAACCCAGCACCCTGCCTCCAGCACGGCCAGGATCGGCCCCGCTGCCCACGCGCTCACCCAGAAGGTGCCGGCGGCTGCAGGCAGACGCTCCCCAGCTCTTTTCACAGCGCAAGTGGAAAAGGGACATAATTAAAGGGCTGAGGATGCACAAAGCGGACAGCCACGTGCTGCGCTGAACGCTGCCCTCTCCTCTCCGGGCAGCCCGTCACGAGCCCCAGCGAGGGCCGCGGCCGACAGCGGGCAAACGCAGCCGAGAGCGATGCCAGGTCCAGTCCCCCGGCATGGCACGTCCAGCTCTGCCTGCACGGATGAGGCTGCACCCCGGACCCCCCCAGCACAGCACCAGCAGCTCTGCGAGCCCCCGTGGGTAAAGGGGGACAGTCCCCCCTGTGCTGCCGGTCCAGGGCCCAGCCACAGCTGAGCTTCGGCCCCGCAGATCTGCTGATGGCAGCACACATGGAAGCCGGTGCCCGGGGCTGTAAGGACATTCCCAGGTGCCAGCCAGACAGCCCATCCCTGCTCCTCCGCCCCGTACGTGGCCCATCGTCCCCTCAAGACCGTCCCTTGCTGTCGGAGACATGCGTCCCTCTCCTGAGCGCGACACCCCTGCAGCTCGGGGCAGGACGAGCTCAGCAATCTGGCTGCGATCACCCCAAGGATGACCCAGGCAGGACACCGCGGCCACCGCCCAGCCGGGGCAGGAGCACTGCCTGGCCATGGAGGAGCCTCGTGCCGAGGGCTGACACCGGGGAGCACAGCAGCGCGTGAAGAGCGGTCTCCACTTCTCCTCCAAGTCCCTGCAACCTTCGCCACCACGTCCTCCTCACCCGGATGGCCTCGCCCCAGCTCTGTCAACACACGGCAAAACCTGCTGCAAAGGGACTGGAAAAGGAGGGAGAGAGGCCTGATCCCGCGGCAGAGGCTGCAGATCTTGGTGGGCTGAGGAAGCTGCCACAGCTGCAGCCGGTGCCGGTAGCAACACGCCCGGTCAGAGCTGGCGTCCCGTCCCTCGTGCATTCCTTGCGACGCGCCCTGGATCGCCCCGTCCCCTCCAGGCTTGGCGGCATTGATCTGACACACGTGCCTCGTCTGCACATGGCAGTGGGATCCTCCCAGAGAAGGAGCCGGAGGCCTCTCGGGGTCGGGCACTCTCTCAAGGATGGTCTCCCTGCCTCGGAGCTGGTATCTGCCACTACCAGTGCCAGGGATGGGCTGGAGGGAGCAAAGCATCCCCACAGCAAGGCAAAGTGACAGGAAGGGGCAGGGAACCCCCAGCACCCCGCCTTCAGCTCTGCCTGCTCCACTCTGTGCCGGCAGAGAGGGGCTGGAGGGCACCAGGGTGGGAATGGGAACGGCTGCACAAGGGAGAGACGGGAGCTGAGACCCCAGAGGAACACGGCTGGGGCCATACGGCCCTGGTCTGGCGACGCCGCAAGCGGGATACGGTGCCGGCCCAGCTCCCTCCCAGAGCTGGCTTAGCCACGGTGCTGCTCTTCATGAGGGGAGAGCCGGAGGAGGAAATCCTGGCTCCTGTCCCCCTCCTCGCCAGGCCTGGGCCTCCCGCAAGCAGCAGGTTTGGCCGGACTCCGCTGCAAACATCCATCTCTGCCTGCACAGCACTGCCCTGACTTGCTTTCTCCCTGTGCAGCGGCGGGTCCTGCGGCAGGAGGCAGGGAACAGGCAGCGCAGCTCCCTGCCCGCCCCTTCCACCACCACTGACTCACCGGAGAAAAATGGGGAGGAGGGGGGAGCTGGCAGGCGGGAGGGAAGGGGCTGCGAGGTCCCCAGGAGAGGAAGGGGAGGAGAACCTGCCTGCGTGTGTCCTCCTGCTCAGTGGGATGGAGATCTCGCCTCCCCTCTCCCAGCAGCTGGGACGGTGCAGAAGGCAGCGAGAAGGCAGCGAGAAGACTCCCTGCCCCTCGGGGTTGATGCTCTCCCACCGCTTTGGGGCTCCTTCCCCCCACGCTGCTCCCCGGCATTGGCCAGCACCGTCCAGGCATGCACCCAGGCTTGGGGACCGCTCTGCTCCCCGCGCTGGAGAGGGGGCAAAGAGGCAGTTCCCTGCGGATGCCGTAAGCGTGGGTAACCCCAGTGGGGTGCACCGTGAACCCCAGCCCCCAGAGCCCCAGGGAGCAGCCAGCACGTGGACGCCAGCACGGCTGCGAGAGCCCCCCGTGCCCTGCTCCAGCATCCAGCCCCTCTGCTCCCTCCGAATCCGCCTCTCCCACTGCAGCACGGCCAGCCAGCTCCCCAGCTGGCAGGGTGGCACAGGCAGCCCTGCCGGCACCTCCCTGTCGGGAGCAACGCCACCTCTTTACGAGCCCGAGCCCATCCATCTTTCCCCTGGGCCCATCACCTCCGCTCAGGCAGCTCCGTGGCCCCAGGTGGGACCTGGCACCCACCCGTGCCACCCTGCCCTGCCCTGCCCTGCCTCTGCTCCCTGATTCTCAGCTGGCGAGGGAGGCTGGGGGGGCCGGGGACCGCAGCCCTGCTGGAGGCAGCCACCCTGGCCACCCTCACTTCCCAAACCCTTGTTGTCTCTGCACAGGACTCGTGCCCTGGGACACGCCGCGGGACCACGCTCTCTCCAGGCAGAATAAGAGCACAATAATATTTACTGTGGCTCCAGCCACGCAGCCCCCCGCCGCCAGCCCAGGGGCTGCAGCCTGCCCTCGGCTTCACTTGGGGGCTGCTGCTTCAGCCAGGAAAACATCTCCGCAAAGCAAATAAACACGACCCGATCTGCACTGCTGGCTCGACTCTCAAACACGATCCCACGCAGAGGCAGGAATAAAATTAATTTCAAATGGGAAAACAAACTCGAGTCGGTTTCTTCCTCTAAATCGTAGTGTAGAAAACTGCCCTGCATCGCCCCGGCGAGCCAACGGGCCACGGCAAAGGAGCCAGTGCAGGGTGAAACCCCCCTTGGAGGAGAGCCATCGCTCGGCCAGCCCGGCCAGCCGCCTCCGGCCATGGCCGCTGTCATGGCAGGAGCACACCTGGTTGTGCAACAGGGCTGCGCTGCAGCAACTTGGCCCTGACCTCGGCTGCTGCCCCACGCGTGCCCCACAGGCAGCCCCTGTGTTATTGCGGACCCTGGGCGAAGGTCCGGCACCGCGGAGGGAGGCAGGACCACCCCGATGCCCGGTTGCGCCCCGCTCCCATCCCTGGCCCCCTGTTCCAGCCCAGCGAGCCTCCGTCCCACCACATCCCCACCCTGCACCCGTCCCCTCCCCAGAGAAGCCACCAAACAGGTTTGAAGGTAAATAACAGCCTTCCCCGGCCAGGATCCGGATCCGGGCGGGAACAGCCCAGATGGGGAGCACAGGGCGGGAGAAGGTGACGGGCAGAACCTCGAGAGCAACGTGGGGCTGCGGAGGCAACGCCGGCGGCACGTGCAGCCGGGAACGAGCCACCGGCACCTCCTCCCTCCCCAGAGCTATGCCAAAGTCCACGGCTTTATTACAGCCCTGCTTCACCTTCCCTCAGCGTCCTCTCCTCCAGCTCCCATGCACGCTGCCGCCGCGGCGCCTGCGCGGTTCCCTGCCGCGGTGCTCGGAGCTGGCTGCGTCCCCACAGCGCGTGCCGTCATGCCCGGCGTGTTTGCAGGGTACCGAAGGTGCTCTGTAAATGGCAGGCGTGCCTGTCACAGCAGGTACTTGGCTCCATGCAGGAGCAAATCCAGGAGACGGATTAGGGACAAGACCTTGCAGGTTTTTCCGTGCACGGATCCACCGTCCTGCAGGCAGCACCCAACCCCGCTCCTGCCCGCGGATCTCTCGCTCGGCAGCGCTGGCAGGAGGCGGCGAGGAAGCGCCGAGGAGCTGCCAGTCCTCCACCTGGGATGGAGACGGACACAGCGATGCGGGATGAGGGGAGGAGATGGGAGAGGAGCTGTCAGATGGGGCTGGGGCTGCCACCAAAATGGGGCGGGGGGATAACCAGAGCAGAACGGCAGGTCCCATCCCTGCCTCTTGGTGACGGGGTGCCTGCCAAGCGGGCACGGCCCGGCATGTCAGAGCCGAGCGCTGGAGGCAGCTGCCTGCCCGGGACACCCACAGATCACCTCCTCCCCTGCTCCAGGAGCAGGAGGGGGCAGCGGGAAGGGCTCAGCCCTCCCAGCCAGCAGCAGGATGCCGGCAGGCGAGTCCGGCAGGCCGGTGTGCCGGGCTGGCGGTGCCCGGAGAAAGCGCCTGTGTAAATCTCGACGCGTCCCCCGCTGGGGCGGGCCCCTGCCCTTATCTGCTCCCCTGGCTGTTTGCGGAGCCGGCCCAGCGTGGGTCTGGCACGAAGAGCAGCTGCGAAGGAGAAAGACGCCCAGAGCTGCTCAGACCACCCCGGAGCTGCACGGCAAGAGCCGGGGCTGTCGAAAGGCTCCATCACCGGCCCCCTGGCCAGGGCAGGCACTGGTGTCCGCTGCTGGGGGGACCACAGGTCACCCCTCGCCCCAAACCTGCCTCCCCTCGGGGCATTCGCCACTGCAACCTGCCCCGGTGCCCACCGATGGGGACGTGGGTGGGTACCAGGGGACCCCACACCCAGGGAGCCCCACACCGGCCGCAGCCGCATCCCCGCTGACTCCGCGGGGCGCAGCCTGGCCGGCCGCCACGTTCCTCCACCCTGACTCAGCAGGGCCCGGCGGGGCCGTCCAGATAAGGAAGAGATAAGAGGCTTCGGTCTCCCCGGTGCTCAAGGACCTTCCCCGGCAGCTCCCGCCAGAGACGAGCCCGGGGAGCAGAGGCAGGGGATGCGCCCCAGAGCAAGCCGGGCCCCGCTCCGGCACGGGGTCAGGGACGCGCGGGTTTGGCACTGGCGAAACGGAGCGGGGAGGCCCAGGCAGAGAGCGAGGCGGCAGGGAGCAGGTTGCAGGCAGCTGCCTGCAGCAGGCAGAGCCATGCCAGCAGCCCTCGGCCATGCTCCCGAGGCTCCTGCCCGGCCAACCCTGTCCCTGGAGACTGCTGCTCTGGCCCTTCAGGATCAAAAGGCAGGGGGTGCCCACGCCGCCCCGTGCATGGCAGAAGCACAAAGGCAGCTGCCGATGCCTGCCTGGGCCTGACCTGCCGGCACTGGGCATGGCGGAACCAAACCGGTGCTCCCAAGCAGCCGGGGATGGGAACTGGGATGCTGGTCCAGTTGCCCGCGATACACAATTAGCCTCTGACCCAAAATCCAGAAGCACCCAAGGGTCTCCCAGGGTCTGGGTGAGGGATGGGGCCGAGACAAGAGCGACCACGGGGTCCTGTCCGGCGGGTGCCGGTGCACCCTGCCCCCAGCCGGTGATCCCGGCTGCGCCCTCCGAAATGCTGAAGCGACACAATGCAAATTCTTTCGCTTTGTGGCCGCCGCGCCGTTGCCATGGAGCCGCCGCAGAGAACAAACACAACTCGCCCCATGTTTTCTCAGCACCTTCCACCCCACGGCCTTCAGCCCCAGCGCTGGCCCTTGCCTCGCAGGATCTGCCCTGGCTGTATTGCACGGTCCCACGTTGTACCCATTTTGGGGCATCCGAAACGGAGTGGGGCTTCTCCCGGCCAGCCCTGGGGAAGGGCAGCAGCGGTGGCACGCATCCCCCGGCAGCCCTGTGGTCCTGGTTCAGGGACCGGCAAGAGACACCCAAGCCTGGTGCGGGAATGGAGAGGGGACAGGGGTCTGGATGGGGACAGCACAAGGAAAGGGCAAGGACTGCACCAGGGATGCTCACACGAGCCCCCAAACTCCCTCTCCCGGGGAGGCGGCTCACCCCATCGCCTGCACCGCCGCGGTTCAGGACGTAGGCAAAGGGACGGCACCTGGCAGAGCCACGCGCGGCAGAGAAGAGCTGGAGCCTGGCTACGACACAGCCTGGCCGGTGGCACCCAGCCTGTCCCGCACGGGGACCACAACAAGAGGATGACTTCAGCCGAGAGGAGGCCGCAGCCAGCCGGCAAGGAGAGACGGACAGCAGAGAGCCTGCGGCGAAGGAGATGCCATCCCTGCACAGCCATGGGCGATTGGTGTAACCGCTCCTGCCTCAGTTTCCCCAGGTGCCGAGCAGACGCTGCCGGCCGGGGTGTTTCGGCACCCTCTCCCGTGTGCCCGTGGGGTCTCCCCATCCCGGCCCCTGCCTCTCCAGGGCAGTTTCGCTTGGCGCGGTCGCTCCCCAGGCCTGCGAGGGGTTGACTCCAGACCCTGCTTACCCTGCAGACAGCTCGGCTCACTGCACCTGGATCCCACGGGGCTGGCAGGAGAAAACCGCTCGGTTCCCACCACCCCGGACCTGCTAACCGCGCTCCTACCGACCCCGGACCCCTGCCCACACACCAGTCAGGTCCCCTCCTCGGCTCAGGCCGGGCTAAGGGACTTGGGGACAGTTTAACAACATCAGCGGGGAAATCGGCAGCCCCAGGATGGGGACGACGTTGCTGCGAGAGACCTTCCCCACTCTCACCACCCCACTGCGATGGATGGACTGCGGAGGGAGCTCACCGGGACTGGGCACCCCCCGGGGCTGATGGTTCAAGACGTGGGTCCGGGCTGGCGTGGGACCCTTTCCTCCGCTCCCCGTCCCCACAGAAAAGAGCTCCCCCTGCCCCCTGCCTCCTCCTGGGCTTTTCAGCTGCATCCGTTCAGCCGGAGCATAAAGAAGCGGAGCAATTGGTGCACAGACAGACAGACAGACGCGCGCAGAGCGAGGGGGGCAAGCTGCGCAGGACGGATGCAGGGGGGGCACCCCGGTGCTCTCTGCAAATGCTCCCAGATCTGCCACTCCCCGGGACGCAGCAAGGGAAACTGAGGCACGGGATGGGAGCGGAGGCCGAGGAGGAAGGTGACGCCGGCAGCCCTGGGTCCCTGCTCTAACTGCTGGGACGCCGCTTAGAAAAACAAATTGGTAACTAATTCAGCGGATGATCTCCGTCCTGATAGCGCAGGCGAGCCGACGGCTGGTCCCCGGCATGTCGGCACAGCCCCTGCGTGCAGCCGGAGATTCTTCCCCAGCTCCGGCACCTGGGGTCAGAGGGCCTGATCCTGCCCCCTCCAGCACGGGGAGGGCAGGGAGAGCGAAGCTACCGGCCGCGGTGGCTCAGCTCCTGCCCAGCCCCATGCCAGGGGCAGAGCAGAGGCAGCAAACTTTCCCGGCACGATCCCCCCAAAAGGCCCCGAGCCAGGGCCCCCCGCAGCCCCTCCCCGGGCAGCCCCATCGCTCCTACCTGCCCCTGGCTTCCCAGCGCGGCCGAAGGGCCAGGAGGAGCCGGCCTTGACGCCCGCTGGGCTCCTCTTGCGGTGCGCGTTGCCCATGAGGCTGCTCTCGCCCTCCACCGCGGCCGGGTGGAGGAGGCCGGGGCGCTACATGGCAGAGCCGAGCGGGCTCCGGCGTGGCCCCGGCGGCTGCGGGAGACGAGGGCTCTCAGCCACCGGCTCCCATCCCTCCGGCTCCGGCGGAGCTCAGCTCTCGCAGGCGGCTGTGCTGGAGCCAATGGTACAGGCAGAGAGGAGGGGCCTGCCGGGATCGCCCGTCGGATCCCACGGCACCCTTCCAGCCCCATCCCTCCGGCAGGGACGTGTGGGTGCCGCAGCCAGGCCGAGCGGGCAAGGGGAGACCCCCGGTCCCCAAACATCCCCAAACATGGGGACAGCTGGACATGGCGCTTGCCTCCGGCCCCACTCCCACCTCCCCTGGAGTTTACCACGCTCTGCTGAGCCCTGGCCACCGCCATTTCTGCCTGTCCCTGAGCATAGCTCCGAGAAACGAGGCTACGACACCCCCCCCCCCCATGTCCTGGGGGTCCCAGCCCCACGGGGACACCCCAGCCAAGCCTGGCACTGCGCGGCCAAGGCTAGAACAGGACTTCCAAGGCTGGAGCACAGCACCCGAGGACGCGGGCTGGGTCCGGTTGTTGCCCAACCTCAGGGCGAGCGCCCACACGCCCGTAGGTGGATGTTAACCCCCTGCCGCCCTCTCCACGGTCACTCCTGTCTCTGGGGCAAATCACAGCCGGGCGAGCCACGAGGATATCTGCATCCATGTCAGCTCGCACTGCCGGCACCTCCTTCCCATGCCCTTCCCGGCTGCACCCCGGCTTCTCCCCGCTCCGGACCCTGCTCCAGCTGCATGGGGTTTTGCAAGCGTCGAGCCGGCTGGGGCTGGCAGGGGAAGGGCAGCTCGGTGCACGGGCAGCACCGCTCCAACGGCTGCCCACGCTGCACAGACAAGCCCCGCCACTGCCCGTCCTGAAACGCATACGCCAGCCTGCCCCCTCCAAAGCCCAGCTTTCCCTCCTGATTTTTAATTATAACATTAAATGCTGCGAGGGCAGGGAGGGGTCAGCTGGCCAGGCGGTGGGCAATTCCTGCTGGCAATGTTTATGTTCCTTAGGTGATTCATCGAAGACTGGGATAAAGAGGAAGGAGGGCTTTGTGGGAACGGCACAAAACTGGGGAGGTGATGCAAAAAAAACCCCAAAAAACAACAACAACAAAAAAATCAACTGGCAGCTTTGTCCTGACCTCCCAAGGTGATTGGCAATAAAATAATCTTTGGATTTCAGTCTCCTTCTCCGCAATGGAAATATTGATGGTTCAGTTTCTCAACAGCTTGGTTTGCTGCCCGAAAGGCACGCTCGGCGGGGCAGAGACCATCTTGTGCCACGGACGGTGCCTGGCACCAGGACAGCTGTACCAGTGTCCCCGCGCGTTCGCTGCCCTGTCTGCGGTGGGAGCTGTTAAGGGAATGGGGGATCCAGTGGGAAATTATTCCCTGTTTCCCATTAGTGGCTGTACCCAGTTCAAGGCACGGCCTTTCCGTCTCGGGACAGCTGGGATTAAACAAGGTCACGGTCACAAGTGCAATAGGTCTCTGCCCAGTGACTGGGGGAGATGATTTTTCTCCCAGGCTGCAGGATTCAGGTCGGCCAGGGGCATCTCCAGCCCAGGACAGGGCTTCCTCCCGCTGCCCAGCACCTCCCGGGCCTCCTGGGGATGTACAGCCCCTTGCAGGAGCTCCAAAACAGGGTGCATGGACTCCCCAGGCCGCCCAGTCCCCCTCCCCGGTGACACAGGGGGCTCCTCCGCAGCCGTCCACAACGGCTTTCCCAGTGAAGCACTTTTATTCCTCTCCCTGCAAGAAAAGGAGAGGCTGGAGCCTGCGACACTGCCCTAGATACAGCGAGACACTTCCCCCTCCGCTCCCAAAACAGACGCCCTCGGTGCCAGCACCTGCCTAGCGAACGCAGCCACCGCCGGCACCGCAGCTTCACCGCCCCCGGCCGCAGCAAGCCGCAGCCTCGGAGGTGCTGAGGGGGCTCCGAGAGGGAGCCGAGCCCCGAGAACCCAGCAAAGTCCACGTGTGCCATAAATATCAAGGGGCTAACAGGGTAACTCGCAGCCACGTGTGGCAAGCCAGCTTCAGCTCCTCCTGGGTCCCACGTTTCAGTCCCTGCCGTAGCTGGGGGGCTAAGAGCAGCACGGGCAGCTCCAGCATCTCCGCAGACCCCACTTCAACCTGCATCGCTGCTTCGGGACACAAACCCCTCTGAAACCCGTGGACAGGCTGCACTGCCAGCCGGCTGCTCTCATCCTTCATCCCAGACCTGGGTTTAAAGCGCTGCACCCAGAAATCTGCTTGGAAAGCATGGCAGGGGAGGGGAAGCATTCGCAGCTTCCCCAGCATGCAATTCCCAGTACAGCGGACAGGCTACAAAACCCAGTTGTGGAGTGGCTGGTGAGAATGGGGGCAAGAGACTGGGGGCAGGAGATGCTGACTCCAGGCAGAGTCTCTTCTCCAGGCCAGAAACACCCAGTTTTATTCATTGAGAGGACTCTGATAACAGCAAGGAGCTAGGAGCCGGGGGCAAGCTGCTCCTGAGATACAGATCTCGTCATCACGGCGTGACTGCTTCAAGCACATCTGATCCTCCCAAAGTCACACGCTCCCTCGGTCAGACCGGCCAGCCCAAGCGCAGGGCGGCAGGGACCCCCCTGTGCTGGCACGGGGGAAGGATCCATCCCTCCCGGAGTTTTCTAAACCTGATCCAGTGGCCAAGCAAACACGGAGCGGGAGCTGAGCTGCCTGAATGAGAAAGGAATTCAGCCCTTGTTCCCTTCACAGGGAAGTAAAGCTCAGCGAGGCAAAGGTAACACAAAAACCCCCTTGAGATCCCCAATCATTAACAGAAATACATAACCAGAAAGGTTTCAAACAATTTCCTGCTCAAGCCAGAGTCCAGGCCCGCTCTGCTGATGACAGCTCCAGCCCGCAGAAGCAGAGGGAGCTCAGCTCCCTGCTCTGGGTAAGGTATTTTTTATCCGTGCACGGCAGGAGCCATGGGGACCAGCCCAGGGCTCCGGCTCCCGCTTGGCAGGTAAATGCTTTTTCACTTCATCGTTGCCTAGCTCTTCACCTTCCTACGGCTTATGTTCCCATCGCTGCTGGAGTCAAAGTCAATGATGATATTGTCTTATGAAATAAGACCTTCCTTCTGAAGAGAAATATGACTCTGGCGAAATAGTTTTATCGGATCTTATGGAACGTTATTTGCAAGAGTAATTCTTCCAGTTGTCTCCAGGTGGAATAGCTGTGGTTGCAGACACACCTCTCTTTGTTCGCAGAGCCGCTCACCGTTGCCAGTTCAGGCCAGCCAGGGGATTCCTGCTGCTCACATTTTCTGAAGTGTCACTCTTTGCCTTTTGCAGATTAACAAATTCGTTCCCACACACGCACGGAAACAATCCCAGGGAGCGGGAGGTGCGGGGGCAGCAGGCAGCAGTGCCTACACCTCTCCTCCCTCCTTCAAATTGAGAAGCTCAGGACTAAAACACAAAGCCTGTGTTTACACCAAACCACGTGCCACGCAGCAGCAGAGGACAGAGGAAATCAAGCGGCCGGGGAGATTTCACATCTCGGTTATTATCAGAGCAGCACGCAGGGACGGCCCAGCCCCAAATTGCCCCAAGGACTCACGTGCACCTCCACCACCCCACGGCGTCGAGCCCGGTGCTGCCAGCGCGATCCCCACCGCAGCCCAGCCCCTGCCACTCGCTGCCGCCGGCTCACCACGCACACGGCAAAGCCACCCCGCACGGTTTACAACAAGCGCTTGTTAACATTATGAAGCAGCTGTGTGCATTTAAAGCTTTATTTTTAACATCACAGTGAACCCCCCCCCCAGTCAGGAAACCTGTTGCTGCCGGACTAAGCTGGCATCAAAAGGAAAAAAAAAAAAGCCAACCCTAATTTAATATTTCTGGAACATCAATTCCTTTACTTCATCGGGGAATTAAGAAGAGTATTGCGAAACCCGGATAAGGCAGTAGCCAAAAACCGGACTAAAACCACTCGCAGGCAGCAGGACTCCACCGCCGCAGACTCGGGGAGCCCGGGGAGCGGAGCAGGCTCGCTGCTGCCGTGCCGCTGAGGGTTAACAGGCTGCCTTCATCCGGGGGGCTGCAGGCAGCGCTCACAGAGGAGAAGGAAAAGCTTTCAGCTTTCTTGCTCCCAGCTTCCACCAGGAAAAAGCAGCCACATGGAGCAAACCGGAGCTGGCCGAGCACCCCAGTTCCTTGCTCCATGTTAGACCCTCGGTACAGCCCAGCCGCTCTCCCCGCCTCGGTTGCCATCCCAGGGGTTAATCGCTCCTCGGCCCCCAGAGCTTATTGTGGAAATAAACATGTTAGGAAGTTCACGAGGTGCTGGGATACCACGGGGATGAGGCCACGGAGGTGCTCAAAGCAGACGGGCTGTGTACAGGTAAAACAGCCTGGGGCTGGCGGCCACTGCACGCCCCGGGACGGGGTGTTACAGCTCGCAGCAGGAATTATCTCGCGGCAAAGAGTTGCACCGGCATAACAAGGGGACGCTGCAGCCAGCGGAGCCCGTCCGCCCAAAGAGGGCAGAGCATCCAGTTGGGAAACGGGAGAGGACTCAGCTTCCAGCTGGGATGGAGCCGTCCCCCGCTCAGCATAAAGCTGCTGGTGTTCCCCCCCGGAGAGGTGGCCTGAAACTCGCCCATGAGCAGGATTACTGCGTCTTTCCTCTACACAGCTCAGCTGTTTGAGCAGCCAGAGATGGGATCTCCGATTAGATGGACCCACGGGTTTGATCCAAAGTGGAAATGCTTTCATCCTCCTGCTCCCATGATTTCAGTGCCGAGCAATTCCAGCCTCGCTGACACCCAGGTCGTGAACGGGCAGATGCCCAGGCTGAGGAACTAGTCCTGACCCGCGTCTGCCCACGACGGCTTTCCTTCCTCCCTCCCCGCTGAGCCATCCCAAGACCCTGCACGGCCCTTCCCCACTTCCCCGCAGCCCGGATGCACCGGGGATGGTCGGAGATGCCCTGTCCCCCCTCCATGACCTGCAGGAACAGCAAGATGACGGGCCGGGTCATGGGCCTGACCCAAACCACCCCTCGGCACCGCGCAGACACAGGGAGAAAGCCGAGGGCACCCAGAGCCTACAAGGACCTGCTGAAGCTCTCCCCCCTCCCACAGCTCCCAGCTGATGTTTGGAAAAATTCCCAGGCTGGGGCAGAGCCCAGCTGGCTCCTGCCGCGCGAGGGCTCGTGGTGTCGGCAGCGAAGCCGGTGCAGCCTCTGGGCAGGTCAGAGCTGCACGCGGCAGTGGCCAACGCTGCCAGCTCCAGCGCTCAGCCCCGCAGCCGCAGCCACCCTCGGAAAGCGGCTGGCACTCAGCGCTGCCGGAGCCATCGCTCCTTCCATTTCCACAGCTCAGCCCAAACTGCCGCTCGAGACATCCCGATCCCCGTCACACAGGGAAACGTTGTCCCCCATCTCGTGGGGAAGGATGCTGGTAACCCCGGCGTGCGCTGGCAGCATCCTGAGGACGCTCGCAGCCGCAGCCGGGCCGGAGGCGGTTAAGCAGGGTGGGGCTCCCGGCGCACTCTGCCCGCTGGAACCGCGCAGGGAGGTTGCACGCAAGCTGCAACCGTTGCACATCCCACGCTGCTTCCCCACTGCACGCCACCGAGCAAGCGGCGATGCAGTGGAACGTGGCACCTCCTGGCCCTGCACGCACCAACAGGGATGCCGCAGGCTGCCAGCACAGCCGCAAGCACAGCCTGGAGGGGAAGGGTCCTGCAGCCCCGGGGCCGGCCATGGCACTGCGCAGCCCCTCCATCACCAGCATGGACCGCGGCAGACAGGCACTGAGGGCCGCTCTCCCGGACATGGGGATATCTAATCGAATGGCGTGGCAGCAGCGCGGTGACGGAGCCCCAGCTGACACGAGCTGCAGGCTGCTTCGGTGGGGTTGTGCTCACGGTGGACGGCGTGGCAAATGGGCTGGAGGTCCCCAAGCTGTGACCCTGATGGGCAGTGACTTAGCATTTCGAGGATTAGCTGGTGAACGTTCCAACTTTAGGGGAAAAAAAAAAAAAGGGACGGCAGAGCTGCTGGGGGCGTTTCTGCACTGCAAAGAGGAACATCACATGCTCCAGCACATCTCATTTTTTCTGCTCAGGTTTCAGCGTCGGGCTGTGGCAGCGGTGTCCACGCGCGGTAGGCCAGGAAGGAGGCACCGGCAGCATCCGATGGACGTGCTAAGCAGAGAGCCCGGCCTCTTCCCAAGACCCTTTTGCCTTTCCACGGCCACTCCTCTCTTATCACAGATCTCTGTGTGGTTCTCCAAGCGGTAAACGTGCCTGCATGCAGTCCTGGATGCCTGGAAATTCTCTCCCCAGGGCAAATCAAGGAAGAAAGTCCCAGGCGACAGCATCCGGCTGAGTTTGGATGCTGCAGAAGCAGCCTCTCCCTTGGCAAGAGCGTGGTGACGTCCCCACCGGAGGTGCCCCGCAGGGAGGGCACCAGTGCGACGCAGACGATGTCCCCGATAGCACGGGGTGGGAGAGGCTGAGCGCTTCTCTGCTGCATGGGGTGATACCTCTAGTGACTGCTGCCTCGCCAGGACACCTACTACTGCAAAACGGCCGCGCCGAGGAGACGAGCATGACCAGACACGCCACCACCCATCGCTCTGCTGAAGGTCCCGGCCCACGGGAAGCTGGGCTGAGCCCACGGATCCCCATAACATGGCCCCAGGGCAGCAAAGAGAGAGCACCCGCAGCACCTTCCGCTGCAGGATCGTCCTGGTCAAGGTGACAGGGACGTGGCTGGGTTACGGAGGCAGCACCCTACAAACCGGCCGGGGCGAGCGCCCTATCTAGGACAGGAAGGGCCACACCTGGAGCACACAAACACCCTGCCCAGGACGAGGAGGAGGAGGAGGCAGTGGCTGGCGTCCCTCCAGGTTTTCCTCAGCCCCGGTGACCTTCTGAGTCAGCGGAGAGAGAACTTACCCAGTGAACCGGCACCAGCCCTCGGGGCAGGGGCGAGATTGCACTGGGGACTGCCGGATCCGGCCTGCTGCTGCGGCCACCTCAGCCGCAGCCCCCATGGCCACCACAGCCCCCGTGGCCACCGCAGCCCCCGTGGCCACCACCACCAGGGCCACCACCTCCTTTATCCCCCTTCAGCCACCTCCGCTGACACCACGGCCAGCGCCTCCACCCCTCCTGGCCACCACCACGGCCAGCGCCGCTGCCCCTCCTTGGCCACCGTCGTGACCCCTCCTTGGCCACCTCCACGGCCCCCACCTCGTCTCCTTTTCAGCCACCACTGTGACTCCTCTTTGGCCACCTCCACGGCCACCACCTTGCCTCCTTTGCAGCCACCACCGTGACCCCTCTTTGGCCACCTCCATAGCCACCACCTCCACCCCTCCTTGGCCACCACCGACACCCCTCTTTGGCCACCTCCACAGCCGCCACCCCACCCTCCTTGGCTTCCACTGTGACCCCTCCTCGCCCGCTCCCACGGCCACCGCTGTGACCCCTCCTCGGCCACTGCCATGACCCCTCCTCGGCCACCACCTCGAGCCCTCCTTGCCCACCACTCCAACCCCTCCTTGCCCACCACCACCACCACCCCCCCCCCGGCCCCTCCCCGCCCACCTCCGCAGCCGCCGCTCCCCCGCGGCCCCCTCACCTCGTCCCTCCGCCCCGGCCGGGGGGCTGCCGCCCTTCCGCCGCCGCCGCCGGCCGCGGAGCCAGCTGAGGGCCCGCCGCAGCGAGCCCGCCCGGGCCTTCCTCCGCCGGGGGGGAGCCGCCGCCGCCGAGCCGCCGCCGCCCGACTCCGGCTCCCGCTCGCCGCCCGCCGCAGGTGCAGCCTCGGCGGACATGGCCGCGGCGGGCAGCGCCCCGCACCGCCCCGCACCGCCGGCAGCCGCTGCCCATAGGGCCGGGCCCGCCCGGCTCCGGCTGCAGCCCCGGCCCCGGCCCCGCTCCGGGCTCCCGCCGAGCGCCCGGCGCCGACGGAAAGTTTCTGCGGGGCGGGGCCGGGCTGCGGGAGGCCCCGCCCGCACCGGCCCCCGCCCCCCCCCCCGCCCGCCCGCAGGTGGCCCCGGTGGCGGGGGACGGGGACGGGGGGGGGACGGGGGGGGGCTCCTGGCCGCGGCGGGGCGGGGCCCGTCCCCTTGGTGCCACCGGTGTGTCTCCGGGGCGAGTGCCGGGGGTCCCCAAGCTGTGCCCGCCCCCCGCCGGGTCCCGGCTTTGTCCCCCCGGACCCGCACCCTGCGGGGGGGGAGCACGCGGGGACAGCCGGGGGCTGCTCTCGCCCCTTGGGACCCTCCGTCTCTCCCCCGACACCACCCATCCCGCGGTGCTGAGCATCAGCGGGAGAGAACCGGAGCAGAATAGCGTGTGCGGGACCGGAGCAAGGCATTACAGCACCGTCACCCCCCCGGAGTGGCGTCCCGCAGAGCCGCGGGGGTGGCTGTCCCTGTCCCCAGGAGACGAGCCAGGGCCAGCGGCTGTGTCCTGCCCTTGCCCTCTCCCCACAGCCACCACCGGTTCCTCACCTGACGGGCCCGAGGGTGACGCTTGCCGTGTCACCGCCGATGGCAGCGCCGAGGGGGGGGACACGGCGCTCCCAAACAGCAGCCGACCTGGGCGTACCTGAGGCCACCGACACGCTCCCGTGAAACACCCTGTGCCACGCTGCTTCTTGTTGCTAATAATAAATCAGTTCCTGAAAATGAAATGACATGGGGGGGTGGGAGTTCAGCCGCTTGACGTGGCTCTGCCAGCCTCTGCCTGCAGCCGAGAGCGCGCCTGGGAGCTGGCCCGGGAATGGCAGCGGCTCTCATAAAAGATTTCACCGCTTGCTACAAGCCTGCGTTGCTCAGGAGCATGACCACGCAGATCTGGCTGCGAGGGGACAACAAGATGCACGAGGGCCTGGGCCGAAGCGGTGACGCATCCTGGCGGCGAGCAGGTCGGTGGCAGGACACACGGCAAAGCCGGAGGCCATAAAGCCTGGCAAGAAAACAGGTGGTTTCTGCCGCATTTCCACGCTCTCGGCTCAGTCGGGTTTGGGTCCCTGTGCGGATGCCTTTCCTGACGTGAAAAGCTGCATCGTTGCATTTAAGCCGCATCCTTCCCGGAGGCTCGCAAGGACCTGGCCATGTGCCCGGAGGAGTTTGCCAACCGCTGGAAATGACTAGAAGAATTTATAAAGCGAGAAGCCTGTCCATCCCATGGGCTTCCTGGCACGTTGCCGTCTCCTGTGGGATTCGGGCGCCGGCACCGTGTGTCTTGCGGGCTGTGCAAACCCAAGCATCCTGCTGCTGTTCAGTGGTCAGGAACGGGGACACACCACCAAACCTGGGGCGATGCCTGCAGAAGGGCTGGGGCTCGCCATGCTTTTGTGTCTCTGCCTCTCATTCCCCCCCTTCGCCCCTCTGAACCCAGACTCAAGACCTAAATGGGCGCTGAAACTGTTGGGCAGTGATTTCCTGGCACCCTCTGCCTCGCCATGATCCTGGGGGGAACAGCTCCTTCCCGGGAGAGGGCTGAGCACACCGCTGCCCTCCGAGGCTTTGCTGACCCACGTCAAGGTGAAATGCGCTGGGGCAAAGCTAATCCCCAATTAGGGCGTTTGTGTTGACTTTCTGCCGCTGGCTCCAACTTCCGAGTCATTAGCCTCCAAAAAAAGATCCTGGTTTTCACATCTTGCCCCTCCTCGGATCGCAGCAGAACCAGTTTGAAAAATAGTTTTGCACAGTTAATGGGGCATTGTCCAAATAATCACAGCGAGAGGGAGGGTACCTGTTACCGTCCAGGGAGAGCTCTTGTCAGAGGGGTGAGGAAAGTAGAGGAGGAAGGCGAAGAGGAAGGTCTTCCTCAGCCTTCCCTCTATTACAGTCCTGGTCCTGGCAGAGAAGGCAACTCCAGGGGCTCCCTAAAGCACCAGCCCTTCATGCAGAGCCCCAGAAAGCTTTACGCCTCCCCAGAGAGCTCCAGCACCAGCGGCATGCCAGGGTACCCAGCTGGGTAACTCATTTTCCGCTCGCACAGCCAAGATGGTCACAAGGATGCCGGGCTCCTCGCGGGGAGAGCAGCCGGCTGGAGCTCAGCTCCCACGAGACCGAGGCAGAGGCAGACGGGAGGGGAGGCAGAGAGGCGGGGGGCTGCCACATGCCCCAAGAGCCCCCCCGTGCGTGATCCCTGGGAGGTGAGATCCCAACCGGCGCCTAAGGGTGCCAAAACACATCGGCCACCGGCCCCGGCATCATGCGCTTCAGCAGCCACCGCAGCTCCTGCTCCTCACGCCGGGACAGCAGAAGCTGGGTGCAGCCGGGTGTGCCCCCGTCCTCTGCCCCCATTTCCTTCCCCTTGCTGGGGCAGCGGCAGGGATGGCTGCTCCCTCATTACTCATTAACACCATCGGCACTCGTGGGCGGCCAGGACAAGGTCCTCACGCGGCCGCCCCGGCCCCGCTGAGCCCCACGGCTGCTGCTTCCCCTGAGCTGCGCCCCTGAGCAGGAGCCGCTTGCTCCAAACCCCTCCTGTGGGGACGGGAGCTGGAGCTGGAGCTGCTGCTCCCCGTCACTCGCCCCAGGATATGGAAAAACCCAGCGACGAGCCCTCTCCGCCAGCGCTTGGGCAGCAGTGACCCTGCTAGCGATCGTTGAGACACGGGGACTGGTTGCTGCGATGCTTAAAATCAGCGCTGCGCTTGCCGTTTTAAAAATAAGTTTTATAAAAGGGTGCCTGGGCCATAAATGTCATTGGAAGGGCGAAGGCAAACGGCTCCTTGCTTGGGTGCGTTGTACATGGAGATGGTGATAAATAAATAGCAGCGGCTGCTCCCTGCCCAGCTCCCTCGTGCTGGGAAGGGACGGCTCTGTCACGGCCTCCCAGGAGCATCGCCTGTGCCTGCAGTGTCCCGGCCGGGTGGCCACGAGAGGCAGCTCCTGCTTTTGTGTGAGCATCCGGATTCAATACAAAGGGAAAGCCGGCGGGAAAGTCGGCACAGCCTCGGTGCCCGACGGGCACAGGGTGCCGTGTGGGATGTCATGGACACGTCGGCTCATTTGCCCCATAAGTGCCCCACGGGCTGGTGGCAGGTGCTGATGGGGCTGATGGTACACGGCAGCGCCAGACCTGGGGCGTGAAATCCCCCCCCGGCACGGCCCGAGCACCGCTGGCAGCCGTCAGCCCCAGGAGGCAGCTGGAGGAAGAGGGGTACATCACCAAAACTGGGTGTCCATCACCCGAAGGCACCTTCGGGCCTGATCCTGCCACATCAGCCCCTGCCAGCTCCGTCGCACAAGCGCACGGGCTGCTAATAACACGGGGCACTTGTTGCAACGGCTGCTTGTTATGGGGCTGTTCATGCACACACGTGCACACGCACACAGACACATGCACACACACATGGACACACAGACAGATGCACACGCACACGCCATGGTGGGCATTGCAGGAGCGTGGCCGAGCGCTGCTTGGGACCCCCATAAGCCCATGGCATGGGGTGGCACACACAGGGGCTGCCGTGGGAGCTGCCGGGGCAGGCAGCCTTGACGCAAATGTTTAAAACCCGGTATCTCAAGTGTTTAAAACCTGGTATCTGGGCTGAGCAAAGATGAATCCGAAGGAGTGTGATACGGGAACGGGTGTGCTGGCAGGGGCTCCGGTGCTCAGTCCCTGCAGCTGGACCCCCCACCCGTCCCCACTCCGCTCCCCTGGCTGGGCCGGCATCTCCCTCGGGAGCAGCTATGGCAGGAACGGCACTTTCCTCGTCCCCCCTCACCGCAGGGCAGAGCGGGACCCGGCACCCAGATAAGCGGGAGCCGCCGGCGCCTGTGGCCTGCGGGCAGGGTCTGGCCCCGCTCCCGTGGAGCTCCCAAGGTCCCTGCGGGGCAGACGGCACCTTCGGGCTCCCCGTTTCATCTCTGCCCCAGCTGGGCACATGCCCAGGCTGCACTCCTCTTCCTCCTCCTCCTCTTCTTCCTCCTCCTCCTCTTTTGGCCCCGCTGGGTGACCTTGCCTCCCTCTCGCAGGATCTATCCTAAGCCTCTTTGCCCAGGCCGGTGCACCGGGAGTTTTGCGACAGGTCCGGCATCTCCATGGCGGGTCCGTGATGAACCCACAGGTGCCAGCTCCTGGGACTCGGCCGCGGTGCTCACCCTGTGCCGGCCCCCACAGCGGCATCCCCATGGCACCCCTGCATCACTGCTGATGGTGGACCCCAAGGCGGGGGCCACCCCCAGCGGGGGAAACTGAGGCAGGAGGCAAAGCGAGCCAGGCTGTTCCCAAGGGGCCAGTGGCATCCAACCTCCCAGGCCTGGGCGAATGCCCCCGGCTGCCATCCCCACGCAGCCACGGCCGCTTTGGCTTCATCCGGGCGCCTGGGGTGAAGGGACCACTTTGTGAGGGCAGGGCAGGAGCGGGCACACGGTGCTGCCGCCCTCTGAACCAGGATCCGTCCCTGGAAGCGCTCCTGGCCCCGGCAATGAATCACACCTTCCCCCTGAGATCAGATTGCAGCTCCTGTGCACAGGGGGATCCGCACCCCTCACCCTGCCGCAGCCCGACCCCCCGCACCCTCGGCAAGCGGAGCCGCGGTGAGCTGCATGCGGAGGACGCTGAGCTGGCAGTGTTGCCCAGGTTCGCCACTGCTAAATCCCATCGACGTTGGGGTTGGGCAGGCTGGGCACCCCACGGTGCCGCCAGCGCTGCTGGAGCCTCTGGCCATGGAGGCCCCGAAGCTGGGCAGCCCTCCCTGGTACCTCAAACCTCTCCCTAAAGATTGTGGGGGGACAGCATGGGGACGGAGCCATGGCACTGCCGTGGCGATTCCAGGGTGGCAGTGCCGAGACAGCGGTGCCAGGGTGGCGAGGCCGCGGTGCCAGCTCCGTCCCTGCCCTTGGGGCAGATCTGCCATGCATGACGGGAAGGAAAAATCCACCGGGAAGGGGGACGGCAACACCAGCACCAGGTCACCGGAGGGGAGACAAAGTGACCCACAGCCGTTCCTTGCTCCCCACGACGCCCTTCAGCCGCTCGCCGGGTCCGTGCCGGGAGCTCCGCGGTGGCGGGGCAGGGCAGCGACCAGAGCTGCCACCATTTATTCCAACAGCCGGAACATTTCATCTCTCGCTCTCCTGCCTTTTGCTTTCCCCTCCGGCAGCGCCACCGATAACTCCCCGCCAGCTCTGTTTACCGGAGCAAAGTCCACGCCGGTTCACACACGACGGCGTCTCTCCATGCCAGCCCAACCCAGTGCGTGCCCACGGCCGGCCAGGCTCTGCCGAATGCGTCGGGGTCCGGTCGCTGACACCTGAGCTGGCCGTTGCCTGGTTATATCCACAAAACAGCCCCGCGCCGGGGCCGGGGCCGGGGTATCCTCTTTCGGAGCGGAGAACAGCTGAGCCTTTTCAATCCCCACCCTGCCCTTGGCAGCTCATCAGATAAACCCCAGCCCGGGCTCGGCAGCGCCGCTGCCGGCATCCCCTCCATCCCCTACATGGGTTTGTTGGACCCAGCCCACACGACCTGCAGGTTTCTCCCCTTGGCAGTTTCAGCTCTAGATATATATTTATACACGCAACTTATGTGAATTAACAGCATTCCTCTCCTATTGAGTCAAAAGTCTCAGCACAAATAGAGGCGCTTCATGGAAAAAAAAGAGAAAAAAAAGGTGGGTCGTGCTGAAAAAAGCAACAGGATCAAAAATAAAAAAAAAAAAAAGAAAAAAACCCACCCAAATCTCCCTCTTCCTTTTAAAGCTCTGTTCCCAGGAGATGGACACGCGCAGTTATTTTAAACCTGATTTCGGCAGCCCAGCGGCAAGCAAGGCATGGGCAAGGTGTCGGTGACGATGTCGGTGACGCGGGGATGGGGTGGCACTGGGCGATGTTGCAAGTTGTGGTGCGCGTTGCTGGGCGATTTTGGGGCACGTAAGCTGGCGACTTCCTGAGCGGCGAGTGCCGACTTCCTGAGCCGCGGCGGCAGCGGGCAGGATCAGGCCCTGGCAGAGGTAGGCTCGGTCGGCTCTAATACCGCGGGGGGCGGCCAGGCCAAGAGCCCACTGGCCATGTCACCACCCTGGGCTGTTGCACCTGTGCCAACACGGCAATATATCTAAAATAAGTATTTTATATAAATATATACTAATAATATAGCAGCCAAAGGGTTGGTTTAGGGTGCCGTGGGGTGGGGAGGATGGGGACGGGCATGCAGGAAAGCAGAGCTGTGGGGATGGTGGGTGAGCAGAGGTGGAAAACCACATCTGTGGGCAGCGAAGGCAGCAGCGAGGGCAGCAGCGAGGGCAGCGTCCCTGCCAGGGGCCCGGGAGCACGGCCACGGCCACCGCCGGGCTTTGCGGAGCGAAACGCCACCGTCTCCATCCCCAAAACAGCGGGGAAAGGGGAGGCAGGGATGGGATTATGGGTGGAAGGGGAAGTGGAGGCTGCACTCTGCCCTTACTGGGGTGTTTGCAGGGCCAGCCTGGGGCACCTAAAGACCCCTGAGATATTGGTGTTTAATACATTAATATGTTTTAATAAATACCAAGGGGAGCGCGGCCAGCGCCCCACAGAGCACCCCGCCCCGTGCACAGGATGAGGCCCGCAGCGTTTGGCGGCCATGCGCTGCGTCCTCCCGCGTTTCCCCTTCCAGCCGCCCGCGTTGGAGGCGAACCCCGCGCAGCCCCAGGGGACACCGGTCGGGCACCCCGCTGTCCCCACCCCGGCCCCCCACACCCTGCCCAGCACCCCGGCGGGATGGGGCCCCACGGCTCCTGGGAAAGAGCCCCCAGCACGACGGGAGGGTTTGAGGCTGCAGAAAGCAAACGTCCACTTTAAATCCCGGGTGGGAAGAGCCGGAGTGGGATGGGGGGGCTGCTGGGGATGCTCCCCAGGGATGCGGGCTGGCTGCAGCCAGCCCCTGCGGCTGCCTCTGCCAGGGATGCAGGCGGCTTGGCCTTCCCCGCCCTCCTCCTCCTCCTCCTCCTCCTCCTCCTCCTCTCCGGGGCGGAGGGAGGCAGCCGCCCGCAGCTGGCACTGCAGGCGGTGGCCGGGCGAAGCGGCTGCTCCGGGGAGTCTGATTTCCAGCCCTGTTTATTAATAACCCCCCCCCGCCCCATGCTAAGCCCATGTGCAGCGCAGAGCCGGAGGCGCTGGGCTCCGGGGGAGGAAGGTAAGAGCCCTCCCGGGGCGAGCAGGGGGGAGCGGAGAAGGGGGTGGCATCTGCCGTGGGGTTCCGTGGGTGCCGTGGGGTTCCGTGGGTGCGGGACCCTTGGCGAGGTGGGGGGCGTGGGGCAGGCGAGGGGGCTGCCAAAGCCTGGGGTGCGGCGATGGGGTGGGGGGAGTTGAGGTTTAGCAGCCTGGGGGCATCCCTGGACCCTCAGGAGTGTTGGGGGGGTGGGAATGGCCCCTCTGGGGTACCCAGAAGTGCTGCCCACCTGGGGGGCTCTGGGACGAGGGGTGGTGGGTGGGAGCGAGCCCCCGCGCCCCGCTGCGAGGGCGGGACGGCCGTCCTCCTGTCCCGCGCTGCTGGATGCAAAGCAGAGGCGAGAACCTTGAAAAATAAGTGCTGGCACCGGAGGAGGGCAAGGAAAAATGAAGCAGAGCCCTTTTCTCACCTTTCCAGGCGCTGCCCCCTCTGCAGCGGACGGGCCGTTGGGTCCGAGGCTGCGATGTGTCATCGCTGCCGAAAACTACCTTATTAGGAGAGAAAGTATCAGTGAAAATCAGTTCTTTCCTTAAAGCCGTTGCCGCGAGCCGAGGGCTGCCTGCGAGTGCCAGCCTGTGCTCATTCCTTGGGGGATGACTAGACATGAGCTCAGCGACGTGGCCGGGAGGTGAGAGCATCCTCCCACCAAACCCACCGGCCCCGGCTCCTGGAAGTGGCAGGAAAAGCTCCAGCTCATCCCCGAGGGTTGTCCTCTCCATCCTACCCCAAATAGCAGCCGGGCAAATGTGAGACGCGAGTATTTTGTGGTGGCAGCTGCAGGTACCGGGGCTGGGGATAATGATGGGATCGGATGACTCTGCAAAGTGGAGCTCGCCAGGCTCCTGCTGCAGAAGCTGCCGCTTGCTCGGGCGCTGTGTGTGTGGTGCTTTACTCCATCTCGGCCATCCTGGAGCCCGCCTGTGCTTTAGCAGCACATTCCCTTGCCGTGAGGTTATGCCACATTGCTAAAATCCCGGCAAGTTTTACTGGAAGTGCCCACGTCGGCAGTGCACGGTGTGTGCGACCCCCCAGGTGCGAGATTTTTGGCACGGGCGCGGCAGCTACCCTCTCATCTCGCCAGTCACACTGGTGCCGCTGGGGTAGATCAGCCACGACACGGTGGGCAGTTCCCATTGGCACCGGCGTAGCGCTCGGTTTCAGGGTCTCGGTTTCAGGGTTCCTCAGTCACTTTTAGAGGGTTTTCTTCCCTGTTTTGGCCCATGCCAAAGCCGACGGTTTGGGTTGAAGTTGTCATCAGAGCGTGCAAGGGCAGCCCTGCCCGGTTTGCACAGCCCCTGGGTGACATGGGGACAGACACGGCAACGCGGCCGTGGCGAGAGCACCCCCAGCTCAGCCTGCTGCAGGGCACCGGCGTCTCGCAGGGCGGAGAGGAAGGGCTGGGACCTGTTAGACTCATTTCTCTGGTTCACATGTCCTTTCCTTTCCAGGGACCTGATGGCAGAGCCCGAGCCCCCTCCAGAGCTGCAGCTGGATGAAGCCAGAGCATCCTCAGCCCCGCAGGGAGCGGCTGCAGGCACCGCTCCGCACCCAGACCTTTTGCACAGCTCGTTAGACCCAGCCGTGGGTGTGGGGGTGACGCCCCTGCACAGGGGCAGCCCAGATGCCTGCCAGGAGCTGCAGGCAGACGGCGGGGATGCTTCCTTGGAGCTAAACATGGCAGGGCCCCAGCTGGACGAGGACGCAGCCAGGGCCAGGATCCCGCTGGATGTGGACGTGGCAGGAATCCTGCTGGATGTGGATACAGAGGGAGTAGGGATCCCACTGGATGTGGATGGGGCAGGGATCCCACTGGAGGTGGATGCAGGTGGGATGGGGATCCCGCTGGACGTGGACGCAGATGGAGTAGGGATCCCGCTGTACATGGACACAGATGGGGCAGGGATCCCAGCCGAAGCGGACACAGACGGGGCAGGGATCCCGCTGGATATGGATGCAGAGGGGGCAGGCAGTCCCCTGGACGCGGATGGCGCAGAGCATCAGTGCCTCACCCTCGAAGAGCTGGGGGACTACTTCCAAGAGTGCATCGAAGCCGTGGAGCAGCTGGAGGAAGAGAGAGACAGCCTGATCGCAGAGCTCGCCCTGCTCCGGGAGCCGGCACTGCAGGAGATCCGCCATGCCCACGAGGAGATCCAGGCGGCCTGCCGGCTGCTGGCCAAGGTGGAGCTGGAGAGGGACAACCTGAAGGATGAGATCCGGCAGATCAAGCAGAAGCTGTTCAAGGTGACAAAGGAGTGCGTGGCTTGCCAGTACCAGCTGGAGAGCCGGCGGCACGACCTCTCCCAGTACGCCGCTTACCGGGGCGAGCTGGAGACCCAGGCTGGGCAGCTCTCCAGTGAACTGTCCCAGCTGAAGGAGACCTGCGAGAAGGAGAAAGAGGTTTTGAGGCAACGGCTGGAGACACCACCGTCTCGGCAGGATAACCTGTACCTGCAGGAGAGCCGCCGGCTCTCCATGGAGTTCGAGAGCTTCGTGGCAGAGAGCCGGCGGGGTCTGGAGGAGCACTACGAGCCCCAA
Organism: Ciconia boyciana; assembly: GCF_034638445.1. NCBI lineage: Eukaryota > Metazoa > Chordata > Aves > Ciconiiformes > Ciconiidae > Ciconia > Ciconia boyciana. The sequence continues at coordinate 5,579,342 of NC_132954.1, forward strand.
CTGCTGCGGCTGCTGGAGAGACGCGAGGCAGGGGCGAAGGCGCTGCAGGAGATGCAGGGGGAGATCCAGGGGATGAAGGAAGCCCTGCGGCCCTTGCAGGGGCAGGTGAGCCGGCTGCGGCTGCAGAACCGGAGCCTGGAGGAGCAGATCGTCCTCGTCAAGCAGAAGCGGGATGAAGAGGTCGGGCAGTACCGGGTACGCGCCCCGGCTGGGCACCCCTCGCACCCTCTTAGTTAGAGAGTGGGAGTCGTTCTTTGCGGCCGGTGAAATGTAGATGCTGAAGGTCTTGCTCCTAGGGCCAACGGGAGGAATGGGGTGGATGAGGGGGGTAAGGAGGTGGAATATCTCCTGCTGGTTGAAGTCAAAAGCATCCCCCGCCCTGGCACAGGCCAGACGAAGCAGCAGCCCCTGGGTGTAGGGCAAACCCGAGGTTACAGGGATGCGGTGGCAAAGTGCTGGGGCTTCACCTGATGAGCTGCCAGAAAAAAAGGTTTCTCCTGATTATATTCTCACTTGGTTTTGACCTGTCCCTCGGAAATGACCCCAGCGAGCAGGGATGAGGCAGAGGGGACGGGGGGGTTTCCTTCCCTGAGCGGGCTGGTGGCAGAGCTGAGTGATGCTGCTGAGCACAGGCACCGCGCGTTTCCCGCAGCTCGTACTAGCACGGGGGCTGAGCTAAGGCGCTTGGAAAAGTCAGTTTTAAATAAAGGTGGCTTTTCTTTAAAAGCCCAGCCCTGCTGGGGCAGATCCTGCCCTTCCCACTGCCAGGAAGGGTCTCACCTCCTGTGCCCGCAGCCCAGGGGCCGGGCTGCCTCCCGAGAGGGTTATTTCTGGCTGCGCCAGGCATCTCCCCCCCGGCCCCGGCACCTTGTCCTGAGGGACAAGGCAATTCAATATCTACAAGAGCACATTTGGCAAAGAGGCTCCACTATTAATCTCCCCCGTTTCAACACTCCCTGTTCTCGGCTCGTAATCGCTGCCTCCTCCCAGCCTGGCTCTGAGCAGCTTCTGGAAAGTGGCGTCCCCCCTCCATCGCTTCTCCTCCCCGCTGAGCCGGGGACCAGGACACCAGCGCCCGCGACACTGCTCGTCTTGGATTTCAGGGTCCGCTCTCCCTTGGAGGACAGGACTTTGGGGCATCCCTGATGTGCCTCCAGGTTTTCTTTTTCCCAAATTCCTTGTTTATCTCCTCCTGACTCATAGGTTTATACAGCACTGGCAGCTTCTCAAAATACACACAAAGTAGTCTAGGGGACAAAACCAACCGGCCAAGAGAAGCCTAAGGACCCAACGCATCACATCCTAGCCCAAGCTCCCACCTTTGTAATAAAACAAAGCTTTTTTACAGAGGTTTTTTTAAGATGGTGGCTGGCCAGCCATCAGCCTGGCTGCACTTCGTCCAGACCAACACCATCGACAGGCAGATCCCCCCATGAGAGTATGGGCAGCAGCTGAGCGCGGGCACTGACACAGCCTTCCTCCCCCGGCTAATCCACTCGTGTCTTCTCACTCCCCAGGAACAGGTTGAGGAGCTGGAAGACAGGCTGAAGGAGCTGAAGAACGGGGTCCAGCTCCAGCAGCGCAAGAATCAGGAACTGGAGGAGCTGAGGACCAGCCTCCACCAGGAGCTCTCCATCTACAAGTCCGTTTGTGTCTCGTCCCTGCGGTGCGGAGGGGCTGGGGAAGGGCTGGGAGGAGGAGGATGGTGGAGAAGAGAGGCTGGTGGTCACACAGCTATCGGACACTGCGGGCTTTTGCTCCTGGTCCCTGGGCACGTGGCCGCTGTGTGAGCAAGGGGTCTGGTAGGGCAGCACAGCGGGAACTCCAGACCTTTTGCCATCCAGCAAATAGGGATTTGGTGGAAATTCCTGCACATGAGGATGGGAGGTTGCTTTCCAAGAAGCAGGCATGGCAACTTAAAACGAAGTGCTGGTTTCCTTAGGAATATGTGGAAAGGAGCTGAGGTTTAGGTTTGGGAAACACCGTTGCGGATGCTCTTCAACGAGAGAACTATCTTCTGGTTGTCACTCTCTACTGCTGGTTTCACTCAGGTCTTCTTTATTACACGGGATTTTTTAAAGCTCCAGAAAATGTCCGTAAGTTTGTGGGCTATTTTATTCACCAAACATTGTGTTGTTGTGTTACTCCAATCTCAGCTGTACACAGTCTTAACCATTTTCTGTAGCTTCACTGTTACTCCAGTATTCTTTTTTCCCCTTCTCCACTCAAACCTCCTCATGCAAGCACACCACAGGATATCCCCTACCACAAATAGGTATAGTTTTCTTTTATTCAGGTAAGAATTTAGCATGGTAAGCACAAGGGAAGAGATCTCTCTTTCAGCCTGTCATGTCACCAGCCATTCCAAGACATATTAACAAGAGTAACCGCATTTACGATTCAGACCAGATCCCAACAACCCCATGTCTTTGCTGCTTGTGGTCCTAAATCACACATCTAAATCACAGACCAATATTTAAGCCTGGGTGCAGCAGCACAGTCCCTTAACTCCTGGCAATCTACAAATTGCTGTCCCTGGAAGCGATAGCGTGCAAGGCTTCTCCTATGTCAGGACACCTCATTAAGTTTCACATTTGCACCGGGGACCTCAGAGTTAAGTACGGCTCCGAGCTGCCGTCTCCTGCAGCTCACACCAAAAATTACATTCCCTTCTGTTAAAGCTAGTTTGTTTGCCAAGGGCTCTGGAAGGGTTAGGCTGGGTCCGCACGCTCACAAGACCACGTACTGAGCCAGTTTTTAAGTGTTTCCTAATTACTTTTCTTCCATACTGTGAAAAGAAAGAATGTTTTTCAGAAATAGCATCTGCCCCCCCTCCCAGTCTTCTCCAACCGGAGTACTTTATGTGAATATTCAGTAGCCTAAATTTACTTTCTACCCATACAGGAGCTGCTTAGAAATCTACGGGCACCTTTGCAAATCAGAAGAAAAAGCAGACCAGGACTGTTAGGAACGATGGACTTTTCCTCTTTGTAGCAAAATAAGGGACAGAGGCCTCTGCAGGGGACATCTCTTGCTGCTTATCCTGCCTGATGCACAGCAGCTGCCTGACGTTAGGAATACAGACAATCATCCACTTGTGTGTATTTCTCAAGGTGCTGCTGTTAATGGTGTACTAAAACTGCTTTTCCACAGAGGAGCAGAGAAAATAATACTTGCACTGAACAATGGACATATATGAAGAATAACAGATGTATGTTTTGCTGTGTTTGGAAAAATGTATCTTGTCTTGTTCCATAGGTGGATTGTATAAGCCTGCACAGAAGGTATTGTTCTGGAAGCCAGTGTTAGGGGGTTTGATTTTTAAAGTTTACATGCAAGAGAAGCTTCTTCCTTTTAACAGGATTTTCTTTTGTATTTCAAGGGTCTCTGCTGTATTGTGACATGCTCCACCGTGGGCCACAGAAACTAGTTTGTGGATAATAGGTTTCCACTTTATATAAAGTCTCACACTGAAAATAAAGGTCGGAGTTTAAGGATCCTTTTAATTCTCAAAGCTGCGTCTCAAAGAGAAAAATAACAGGCGTGTGTGTCAAGGCAAGGTACTTGTAAGGTATCTGACTACTCATGCTACAGAAAAACAAAAAAAGGTCTGTGGCGAGGGCTAAAGGCAGACCCAAAATCCAGAGAGCAGCACACTTGAGACAGAAGGCACAGTTCAGTGCATTCTTGACTATTTGGGGATATTACTCATTTCACAAAGAAAGCAGCAGAAACAAGAAGGGGAGAAGCGTCCACGTCACAAACTACAGAGTATCTATACCAGCACCTAGTCTCACAGGACACATGTGGGTAGGGACTATGCCCTTGCTTTCTCTGCTTTCTGAAGAGGCACAGTTTACCCTGGAGAAAGTAGTTAATGCAGAAGGAAAATATCAACACAGAAATCATAGGTACACAGCATTTATGTAGAAAAAATTTATTCCATCTGAAGCACTTACACGCAATTAGTCATGAGGAGCATGGAGAGTAACAGGTTGCTGGTGGAACAGGACACTCTAGTGGAAGATGTGCAGGAACTAGTGGTCAAGGACTAACTCCTAAAAAAAGGTAGTTCATCCACGTTTAATTTGCTTTACAGATACCAGCTACCAATGCTGTTTTAGGTTACCGGGCATGCCATCTGTGGTACATCAGTTGGTAAAAACATACACCTTTACAACTTGGTGGCCCCAAGTTTTAAAAACCATTTCACAGAAAGGAAAGAAATATATGTGAAAACACAGCTCAAGAAACACACAATAGAGCAAAATACATGGAAGGTGAACAATGCTCTGCAGGAATAGCTAATGAATCCAAACCGCTGTCGCTCAGCAGACGGGAGAAAAGGGAAAGGAAGGAAGGAAGGAATGAAAAACCCAGAATTACCAGTAGAGACCAAGAAATATAGAAAGATATTTAATTTCAGTTCAAGTCAGAATCTCCAACTCTGTTCTGTATCTGCAGAGGCAGCAAAATCCACAAGGTACAGATTAACTAAAGGAATCCCAAGACTTCTGAGTTGTACTGAAGAGGACAAGACCTTCCACACTCCATTTCTGAACTGCCAGTGGATTAACACTTGTATCATCTCCAGTGGCTCAAGCATACTCTGGCAGCTCTACCGATTTAACTTTTGTTTAAATTAGGCAAAAGCCCGCAGCTGTAGCAAGCTAAAGACAGAAGAAGAAAACAACAACAAAACCAGGTTAGCTCTGTGTGATGAAAGCAGCTAAAATGGGACAGCCAGCCCTATACGCAGGAGGTTGCTGTAGGAAATCTGACCAAGGAGCTACAGCACGGTACCAGCTGAGTCGGGCTAAGCCCTTTGCTTAGGGAGTACTCACTGTCTGGGTTAAAAAGCCTGTTGATGGTATCTACAGAAGGATGGCTGAACACAAAGTCTACGTGTGTCTCAAAACCAGTGTTAAGTCAATATCAGGGTTGAGAGGGAAGAGAAGGAAAAAGACTAAAAACAGGAAAAGGTTGGCATCTAGGATCCTTGACCTTCTGGATCCACACTTCCCTCAGGGTCTTCATCATTATATATGTTCTCCGCCTGCAAGACAGAGATGGAGGAACCAAAGAAGCATTTAACCACCACACTGAACAGGATTCCATCTGCTAGAACACTTCAAGAAGTTGTGGCAGTTTTTCATCTGCAGATATATATTGCCCATCCCTGATCCCTCAAGGCCGTTGAACATTAAAGAAGCAACACAAACGACCTTTCTCATAACTGCCATGTCTCCAAAACATTTCGTAAGTACCCTTTAAGTTACTGTAGCTTATGGAAATCTGCTTTCTTAAAGTAGAGACCACTGCAAGACTTCAATTAACAGACTACTGTGTATACCTTTAGCAGATCCTCTACTTAGCAGCAGCACCTTCCAAAAGAACTATATGGAAGGCTGCTAAGAACAAAGCCCCTGTGAACCAATTTATAGATTAAAAAAACCCTTAAGAGTATTGTCTTGTCAAAGGTTATTCAAACGATACAAGGTTTTTTTTCCAAAACCTTCAGCAGCTAGTAATGTAGGGTCAGCAAACTTTTCCTATTCACCACCACCCGGCTCCATCTTCAGGAGGACATTTATATCATTTGCAAAGATTTCATTCTTTAAGACAATAACTAACAGAAACCTTAATTTCATCTTTGGTTCTCACACACACTGTTTTCATTCAAAGGTAGAAGCAAATTCGTCCCTTCTATACCAGTACTTTCTTTTGTTTCAAATCATGAGAAACACAAAACAGCTTCTGAGTATTTGTAAACCATTGTTTTGACCAAACCTAAAGTGGATTTCACTATCCCTTTGAGCTTTAGGCAGTGCTACAAAGCAAGTCATAAGAGAGCTGTAAATAAAACCAGGAATGCCGAAACGCAGGCAGTTCAGCACCATCTCACATCTGCCACTTCCTGCACCTTCCCAAGCAACTTACCATTTGCCAGACTTGCATGATATTATCTTCTGATACAGAACAAATTACCCAGGGTTCATTGGGATTCCAGGAGAAATCAGATATCTTTGCAGTATGACCACCATGAATAAACTAGTATTGGGGAAACAAAAAGGGGAATGTTTTCAAATCTACATTGCAGAGATGAAGAATAGGTCAAAACAATCAATGAGATTCGAAAGACTTACCAACAGCTCTGGGGGACCATCCTCAGCGTCTTCAGGGGACTGCTCTTCTCCAATTTTACTGAAAAAAAAGGGAAGAAAAATGAAAAGGTGGGGGGGTTGTTTGTTTAGTTTTTTTGAAGTGTGATGCAATTCATCAATATTTCATCAGGACAACGCGACTAATTTGGGATTTACCTCAAGTCCCAAACATTTAGCCTGCGGTCAGTGCCACTGGAGGCCAATATAGTTTCATTATGGGGAGACCACTGAACCTACAGACAGGGATGAAATTAGAAAATAAGTTAGTTTTAAGAAGCTGTAACATGACAGACATTCACAACACACACTGCTGTATTTTGTATCATTAAAGCTCTATGACAATTCACATGGATATGAACTTGAAATATGAATATGCCCAATAATAACATTCTAACACAGGAGGTAAGTTTGTGAACACTCATACACTAACAACGCATTTGAGCACCAAAAAGGTACCATTTGAGCACCAAAAGGTACCTTTCCTCTAACAAAGGCCACGTGTTATGAAGTGCAAACAGCTCTCAAGGATATTAGCTGCTCCTTAGCTTGATAAGGACTGCACAAATATAAACTACGGATTCCTTAAGTAGTAGGTACGGTCTACACATGAAAAGAAATCACTGTAATTAAGCTTAACTGCCCAAAAGCTCACATTTACTACTTCTGCTGGCGATAAATCTCGCCAAAACATACCACTTAATAGGATCACAGGATTAGAAAAGAACACATCATTCTGCACGCTAACCCGACATTTCAAGATTCCATGTGTAATTTTATTTAGAGGTAACTACAGTCTTAACTAATAATCCTCCTATGAAAAAATGTCTACATATTTTTCTTCTGAGTAAGGCATGAGCTGGAGATTGGAAATATCTGCTAAGCACGTGCTACCAGTGATGTTAACATTCTATATTTACACCAGCAAAATTAGCAATTGTTCGTTGTCACAGGATGTTCCGGTGATCCCCTTTAACGGGTACTGGCTAAAGCCTTCCTACAGGACCAAGTTGAGAAGATGAGAACACTGCAGCCATTTCATTGTGCCTTCCTGCTTCAATCTGCTGCCATGAATAATTTACATTTACTCTGTACTGCTAGCATTTCACCCTTCTGTTGTGGTTAAAGATCTCGACCATTTCCTTGTTACGTTCTGCCCCTGGCTTTCTGCACACTCTTATCTGTACTGGAGCTCTACCCCACACAGAGCGCTATACAGCTCCACAGCGATAAGCCAGAAAATTATAAGCAGATGAGAGAAAAGAATATATGAGTTTTTAAGTGCAAGTACATTTAATAAAAATGTAGAGTGGAAAAGAATGTTTTTCGTTTTTTCCAGACACCTAAGTAGAACTAAGTCTACATGCATAAAAGATAAAGACACTTTGTTATACCTGAAATATTTCATCTTTATGTGATTCAAAGGAGTGCAACTTCAGTTTCAGGTTCCTCAAGTCCCATAGAGCAACAGTCTAGGAAAAAAATATAAAAACATTTTTTGTTGAAGTAACGACTATATACATCCACATTTACACATCAGAAACTAAACGAGTATGTTCCAAGTTCAAGGCAGACGTACCTTGTCAGCTGATCCTGTAGCCAGGATAAACTCACTATAGGGATTGAAAGAGAGGCAGTTGACTTCAGCTGTGTGAGCGTCCACTGAATGGCTAGGTTTGGAGGTGTTGTTTGACCGAGTGTCCCAGCTGTAAGGGGAAAACGTGGAATTGAAACAAAGGTTTCTCTCCCATTTTACTGCGGGACTACGGAGCAGATGGGAAAGCAAGAGGGACAGAAGCACTCAGTTTCTGAAGACATTACCCCACTTACATCATGAGCTTCTGATCGTCAGCAACAGATCCAAAAAGAGATTCATGAAGCAGGTGCCAAGATACATCTTCCACCACTGCTGTATGCCCTGTGAAGATGGTCTTTGCATCCACCACTTTGCCTTCTTTTGGAACAGCGCTAATATCCCACAAGCAAATGGTCTTTAAAAAAATAAAATTTTTTAGAAATTGCATCTTTAGACAGACATTCTCTTTACCTCCCCTACCTCCTTCCCCTCAAAACCAAACATTTTTGACCTTTGCCAAGGGACACAAAGTGCAGACTGTACCCCAGCTATATTTAAAGTACTCACATGATCATCAGAAGCACTAAGCAAATGCCCACTCAAGTTTGGGTTCCATGACAGCCCATAACCTTCCTTCTGGTGTCCACGAAGACGCAGATCAGGGTTACACTCTCCAGAAGGGTCTGTAAGGAGGCGGCATAAGAACTCCGGTGCCTAGTATAATTTCCAGCACATCCTGGAATACCTGGCATTAAGTTCCACTGTGCTTTACTAAACTTTGCTTTGACATTTTCAACAGGATCCCTCTCTATCCTTTTGAGCATTTTCCCCAGCTGAAGAATCACCTTATTAAAACAGAATGCACTGAGACAACACAGAGCAGTTTGTCTTCTTAGCTTAATAAAAGCACATTGCAGATTTTTCCAAGCTGCTATTTTTTTTTTATTGGCTGGATGGCCTAGCAGTGGTCCATTCTAAATTAGTGCTATAGTATCTGCAGTATTTTTCTTTCTCTCATCATCTCCAACTGCACTTTGAAAGTGAGAAAGGCACTTCTGATCCTCCCCGCAAGTGGCAGAACTAGTTACCCTATACGATCCTGACGAGTTCATCGGTAAACAACTCTTAATATCCTTACAGGATTATCAGGACAACAGCTCAACTACCCAGCAAATCATATAGTTTCCAAAAAGCCACCTTCCACCACCCCAAATACGAACACATACAGTGACATGACAAAACATGCAGTAAAACAGCAACAGGAAAAGCAGCATACCTTTCTATTGGTATATATTTGATATATATGTTTAAGCTTCATATATAATAACCTTTTACACTAAATACCTACTTTCCCCTAAAATCACAAATTATATGCAATCCACAAAACTTTTAAACCTCTTTTTCACTACATCAACCTTTTCTTAAGGAAGGGCTGGCTCATCTCTGAAGCACAGAAATAACAAAGAAGCAGACACCTGGTTTAGAAGGGTGTTTGGTGTAATCAAAGACAAGGACATCACTGGATGGAGTCTTCGTAGCGATGATACATGGGTTTTGTGGCATGTAACGTGCTCTGTTCACTTCTCCCTCGTGATTTATCTTGATTTCAATTTCAATTTTTCCACTAACTGACCCAAAGCCTCCAAACTCTGGAAATAAGAATTTAGTAGTTTTAAATAATAAGCCAGTTTCAGATCAAAGACGCAAAGATCCAGACTCAATTACTGGTACTACCAAGCACTTATTTTGAAAGATAGTCACAAGAACAACTGTAACTGAAAGAATCCAGTTTTCAAATGCCATGTTGTTTTAAACATCTGTATTTGTAACATCAAAATATCAGGACTTTGGCTAAGTTAAAGACCACTTTTTCCCGAAAACTTTTTACTATTTCAAATTTAACAACACAAGCCCCAAATTTATCATATCTGAAACTCTCATCTGTAAGGAAGATGTGTCGTGCATTTGAAACAGATGTGCTGTAATGGCACTTTCAAATATAACAAAATTCAGCACTGCAGAATAGACAAAGTTCTGGTAAAAACAAATTGCTGCACCGCATTTAAGATATGGGACTGTAATAAACAAAAACACAACTTGCTAAAGCGACCTTATCTTTGTAAGTAAGTCACAGTAACTAGTATTTCACAAAATTGCACAGCACCATTCTGGCAAAAAGAGGGGGGGGGGTGCTGTTTGTTTTGTTTTTAAATTGTAGTATATTTTTGAGAAATACTAAAATAGAATAGAAATAAAATATTTATTAGACAACATTGTGTTCATGAATAACTCTAAGAAGCCCAAAGATCAAAATACTAATTGCACAATCCAGGCTTGCGGCAAAAAGAAGAGCAAACATTGTATCATTAAGGACTTTCACCAAGTAGAAAGACTGATTCAACCAAGTAAAAATGAGAAATGTCTAACTTGTAGCAATGCTGACAGTCAACTAAGATTACAGAAAGCATCGAATTCAAGTCTGATATACCAAACAAAACACAATTATCTTTTTATCCAAGAGGAGCTGGCACAACTATCAGGCAGCAGAATTCAGACAAGAGAAGAACATTTGAAACGTTACACTCCTCTGAAATAAAGTGTTCTTTACATGAGTGACTTTCTCACTGGAAGAGTTTATGTAATGCAAAAGTGATAATAAAAATACCAATAAGCAGTACTCCATGAAATTCAATGTCAGTTCCTGATGAGAAAAAGGGAGGGGTGAGGTTTTCCTTCACACATACTTTTGCAATAAGCCTGCCACCTTCTTTTCTCATCATTATATTATTAAGACTTTACGTACATTCAAAAACACAGTATTTGTCTATTAGGTAAGGGTACTGCTTAAAAAAAAATTGATTAGTTTAGAAGTAATATCTGAACTTTGCTGCCTGAACTTTAAGGAAAGACAAATATTCTATTAAGAAGGGAAGGAAAAAATGGTTAAAACTCCCCCTGGTCCACCTCTTTGGTCCCTTACCTCCTTTCTCACTATCATAGTGCGAAGCATCGAACTGTGCATCATCGTTAGGCAACTGCACACTAGCTATCACAAGATGATTTTGTTCGTCTGAAGTATGGGTCCCCAGGACTAACCGGTGAATACTGAAATCTTTGCCTTCAGGTCTGCAAGGGAAGAGAGTTACATGAGAAACAAAAGAAGGGGTTTACACAAATACTGAGCTGATTACAACATTTTTTGATGACAGCTTCTAACACTAATAACACTCTTTAAAGTTATCGTCGCTCTCCTGCTCCAACACCAAACTCGCTTCCTCCAGAAGAAATCTCTTATCTTAACTCAAGATCTCAACCCGAAATTCTCGCAGCACAACACCCTGACAGACCACCACTCCCATACCTTCCTTTAAGAGACCTCAGCAGCTCCCCCCGAGTACAACTCTGAGGGGCACGAACATTCACTGCAAGCAGAACATTGTTATGGAAGCTTAGGACAAAATGGTGGTTATACAGAAATTATATCTAGCTCTATTTTTAAGTAGGTTTTTGCTTACTAAAGGGGAGGGTGAAGCTGGAATAAGAAAAACATGGAAATCAAATGTGTGAAAATATCTTCTCAGCAATAGAAGACATTTTCCCAAATTAAAAATGTCTGTACTGATTATCTCTCTAGTGTTCATAGTCCTCAACTTGGTGTTGGCAAGGCAAGGGTACAAAAAGCACTTAAGACAGAAAGGAATCACATACTGTCTTACTTCAACAAAAAGTGATCCTAGATTCACTATTTATTCTGCTTTAAAAACAAAGCAAAAGGATCAGTTTACCTTGTTACATCAGGAAGCCACTGAGCAGTCAAGCTGGGCCATTCCAGAGCATGGGTCATTACCAAATCATATAAGAAGGGGGTATTCTTTTTCCATATTTTATACTCTTCATTGATCACACGTTCTTCCACTGCATCATCAAAGGCTGCTAAAGTTTGTTTTTTTTTTAAAAAGCATACAATTAGCCTTTATGAATATATTTACGACGTACACACAACACTGTGAGTGGGAAACTGAATAAAGAACCAACTACATCACACCCTGGTTTGCTGTTACGACTACTCCAATAGGAGTAGATGATTAAGAAAACCTCTGCTGCATATGCTAATCCTTGTTTCTAGATATAAGGCTCAGAATTAATATTAACTGTCAAATTTCATCATCTCAACAGAAGCAGCATAATAAAATTCTGAAACTTGGTGCCACAGGGTACCGTGGAGGTGAAACCCAGCATCGTAAAGATGTTTAAACGCAGGAGGTCCAGCAACTGCTGTTAAATAGAGGAGTCCAGGTGCAGCCTTGAACTACCAGCTCCCCAAATCCACTTTTCCACGGCTCCTTCTGTTGCCTTGTTTCTCTCACACACCGGCTCGTACCACCTGCTGCCAGCCTCCGCTGGAGAAAGCAAAGGAGCGCGGCAAGGCCTGTGGGAGCACACCCACGGAACATGGCTGTGTGGCCGGTGACATCTCTTTGTCTGCGCTAGGCAGGCAGCTGCCCACACCCTTCAGAGGGCACGGCGTTCCTGCGGCCCTCCCCACCTACACCGGCCCACCCGGCGACCGGCACACCGGGGCTACTCGGAAAATACAAACTCTCTCCTTCAGGCGCGGATACGAACGGATCAAACGGCGAAGGGGGGGAGGGGGGGCGGACAGAGGGACCCGGCCCCGCGCAGGGCTCGCACCCCCCCATCCCCGGGCGGCGTCGCCGCCTCGATGCGTACGGGCCGCAGGCCTCCCCCGCGCGGCCCGGGGCCGAGGGGAAGCGGCGCGGCGCGGCGGGCCATGCCCGCGGGACCGGCGGGCGGCGCGGCCCGGGGGAGGCCGGCGGGCCCCGCCCCCGCGCGCCCCCTGGCGGCGCCGCCCCCGCTCCCCTCAGACCGGCGGCCGTTGCGGGAGGCGGAGGGGGGGGGGAGGGTGTGCGTACCCCGCGCCTCACGGAGCCCTGAGCGGAGGAGGCCGCGCCGCGGGGCCTGCGCCACGCCGCGCCGCGAGCCCTACCTTCCTTGTCCGCCATGGCGGGGCGGGTGGAGCGGGGCGGCTGCGGGGCGCGAGGCGGGGCGGGCTGGGCTGGGCTGGGCTGGGCGAGGCGGGCGGGCGGGCGGCCGGTTCCTCCGCTCCCTGCTCGGACCCCTCCGGCCGCGGCTCTATTGTTTCCTGCCCCCGCTGCGTGCCGCTCCGGCGCCGCGCACCCCTTCGCGCGCCAACGCCGGCCAATCGCCGCCCGCCGCCGGGCCGCGGCCACCAATCGGCGAGAGGCACGGGGCGGGGACACGGGGCAGGCGAGCGCGCTCGGCGGTCACGTGGGAAGGCAGCCGGGAAGAAGGCGGCGGGGGGGAGGAGGGTGCTGCTGAAGCTCCCCTGGGAGCCGCCATTTTCCGGAGGGGAAGGGGAGGGCGTTGCGCGCCTCTCGCTCCGCTCTTAAAGCGGCAGCGCCCCGCGCTGAGGGGCGGCTCTGCGGCGGCCGCGGCTGGGGGCGGCTCTTGAGCGAGGCCCGCTCTTGAGCGAGGCCCCGGCCTGGGAGCGGGAAGGCCCGTGGCTGCGGCCACGGTTTCCTTCCGTCACCACAGCCGTGGGCAGATCGCGTCGGGACCGGACCGGAGTGGTGCGTGCGTGGGGCCGAGGCCCGGCCCTCACGGCCCTCCCTCCTTACAGGGCTGCCCAGAAGCCTGCGGAGTATCCTCAATTTGCTCTTGGGTTATTAATTGTCTATAATCCTCCCCTTTTTCCCTAACTCAGGGCAGCGGTGAGCTTTACAGGCAGCCCTCCCTTAGTATGTAGCTGGTTCCAGTCGGCCTGCTGTGGGTAACGCGGGGTGATCAGTTGTGGATCTGACTGTCTGCAGTCAAGGCTCAACAGGTTTAAAATCAAAATATGTGTTCATCTGGGTTTATTCCCTGAGAGGAGCACTGGCTTCTCAATTTCTGACTTCTCTTTGCAACATACCTAGATGCCTGAAAATAGAAACTGGGAATCCTGTGTAGTCTTGTTTCTAAGCCTTGGAATATTTAAAAGTAGTTTTGATGATATTACATGCTATCTATAAAATCTATCATTTGCATTATTTGTGGAAGTCTTGGGCTCAGTGGTGGGTAAATCTTATAATGCACAAAAAAAATTAAGAATGAGAATGGTTATTATATCTGGAAATTTGGGGAGGTCTTGTCTGAGGAAAATTAATTAGCCTGAAGTTAATCAGGTTCTCCAATTTGTGTCTCTTAGATTTACAAATGAAAGCTTGCATGAAACAGCAACTACTAAGATCTGATCTGAGAACGAGACTTTGAAATGGGGATTTGATATGGTTCATTGTTGTTTGGGTTTTTTTAATTAAAAAACCCCCACCTTCTGCAAGAAAAGGAACATAGGAAAACCCCCACACTTGTGTGACACTTCAAACCTAGAAGCACGTGCATGCACTTGTATCTGCCATGCACGTGCTTCTAGGTTTGAAGGCTTAGATACAATCCCTAACAGAAAACTAGACATTTTTTCCTAAAGAAAAACATGTAGGGGTTTGGAGGCAATACGTATTTCAGCTTGCCGTGTAATGTACCGGTGGGCTGAGTACCCTCAGCTGTAAAATTCGGTAGAAGGTACCTGAAGCCTGAAAGTTTAATTCACTTTACAGCTGTTTTCATTATTTTTCATTATTACTGTATTTTATTATTTGAGGATGAATGAAATGCTTGGTGTTGTACACAAAAAGGAGGAAGAAACATGGTTCTTCCCAGAAAGGGCCAAAGTCCACGCTTTCTCTAAGGACTGTAATCCCGTGGCTTCACTGGCCACAACTCGTTCTGTTAATGAGGCAAGTGGTGTAGGATTGAACTCTGAACCTCCCCTGTCTCCCAGTAACAGTTTTGATAGCAAACAACTTAAAGGACATGCATTTAGTATCTTGTTTTGAATACCTGAGCCTGTGTACAAGCGTTACCAAACTGTTATCAAGTGAAAAACTGAACTGAAAGGCAATTCTCCCTTTTCTACCACAGCATCACATGGGAAGCCTGGCCGGGTTGAAGCACTCGCGGACGTGGCCATATTTCCTACCACCAGGAAGTGAGTGAGTGTTGCTGAAGCCCAGCAGCTATGGCAGCCGATGAGAGGGACTACAACCTGACGGAGGAGCAGAAGGCTATCAAAGCCAAATACCCGCCGCTCAATAAGAAATATGAATGTGAGTATTTTTAATGCTGTCCTGATGCAGCGTGTGTGTGACAGTGCAGTCGTGAGGGGGAAGGAGGGAAAGGAAGATAGCAGGATATGCTTTTTAGGCACATGTGGGTTCCTTAATATGCTGGTATCATATGTGTTTAGACTGTGGGACACATCTGTAGTTGAATTAATAGAGATGAGATAACTACAGTTTTCTTTATCACAGATAAATGCCTTTGTTGTTATGGGTGCTAAAGAAATCATGATAGAAATAAATTAGTTAAGTCTCACCTTGAAAACTTTCCCCTTTCACACTATTTCTTAGCAAGGCAGTACATTTTTCTACCTCTCTCATATAGGAATTGATATTCAAGAGTGTGTTGGTCTTCTGTGTGGGGTGTTTTCTCCTACATGCACTACTAAAAGATCATTATCTCTCCCCTTCCCCACCCCTGGAATGTCTTCTAAGAACATGTCAAGCAAGTGGCTGGCAGCCCAAGGGCTAGCTTAAGGCGCTCACAGGAGACCATTCAGTGTCTGTTTTCTGTTTCAGCGGCGTCTGTCTGGAGGGATAGCGTCTATTACTCTGTTAGAATATATATTTTTAGGATGCGTTCAGATCTTTATTTAATAGCAGTGCAGAAATACGGTGATGTATTACAATAGTCACGCTGTTTCCATAACCAGAAGAGGTTTTATTCTTCTTTTACATCCACTGGAACTTGTTTGCTTTAGAGACCGTTGTTGAGAACCCATTAATAGTGTGTGAACGATCTAAACAGCGTCAGAACAATCTTTCAGTTAGAGTGATGTTGGTGTGGCATTTATTTTACATCCCAAGTTAGCTCTGTTTCTGCCAACCTGGTATAATTTTGCATTTCTCTCATTCCTCTAAATGAATATAAATGATGTTCATGTAAAACTTGATACATGCTTGGGATGTTAATCTTACCTTATTAGTGAAGATTGCCTTCTATTTTGTATTACATACTTTTTTAAAGTTCTCCTTTTTGCATAATGGGTGTTTTGGGGTGTGGACAGGTATATTTGTTCACTGAGCTGGAAATACTTGCAAATCTCAGCCTCTGCATGAATAATTTTCAGTCCTGCAGACTTCAGCAAAAACTCTTTACTCCTGGTTAAAGTTTCTTTTTATTGCAGTTAACTTGTAGAAGCCTGTTGTGTTACAACAGCCATACCTTGCACACGGTGCTGTACGCATAGGGCACTGACATAATTATATTAAACACTGTTTTTCTGCTTGGCAGAAATAATCCAAGATTCCACCTGTGCTAACTTTTTCTAATACACTGGAAAAAAGATTATCACTGTTTCACATCTGAAAATGAATGCAAAAAGTTCTTGTTATAACAACGATATCTGATTTCCTTTTTTTTAATCCTCATTTTTAAAGTATGTCTGGTGATGTCATGCCTTTTATTTTTCCTTCCCCCTCAGATCTGGATCACACAGCAGATGTGCAGTAAGTATGGGCAGCTGGGATTTCTCTATATGACAAATGGATTATTTCTTACACTGCTATAAATCTGGAACACCTGTTAAAGACTGGTAGCAGATGTACACCTTATGGAACTATGAAATGACACACACTGGGGTTTTTGATGGTCAGTTTTGTTTCTGCTCTTGGGAGAGCATAGAATCACCTTTGGTTTCTTTCCTGATGTAATATTCCTATGGTGCTTCTGATTAAGCCTCTTATTTGGAAATGTATTCTGAAATCTCCTTTTAATCTCTTCCTTTTAAACCAGATTTCTTCTGAGTAATTCACTTTTATAGACATCAATTAGCCATATTAGGAAAGAACTTTCTTGTTGTCTGGTAAAGCATTTATTTTCCATATTCTCCCAAGAAAATCTTCTCACAAACCGCAAGAAGGAAAATCTCTTGTAATCTGCCCAAATGCATAGGTAGAGAAAAGCAAGCATTTTTGATCATTCACTTCCTCTGCATTAATTCTTGTGTTCTAATTTCTCACCTTCATATTACTTTGGGATTTTTATTTTTTTTTGTTACAGTCTGGTAAATTATCCCATGTCTTTTTAGGCTACATGCCTGGGGAGACACTCTGGAAGAAGCATTTGAGCAGTGCGTTATGGCCATGTTTGGCTACATGACTGATACAGAGACCGTGGAGCCTGTGGATACAGTAGAGGTAGAGGCAGAAGGTAAGGCTGCGTTGACTTTTCGTATTGGAACTGTATGAACCCTGAGGGAGAAGAATACCAAAATTTTGAATCTTTAGATGTAGTGTTGTTGCAGTTAATTAAAATCTAATTAAGCATCACTAATCTGAATCTTCTAATCATGCAGAAGCTGTATATCTGATGTACTTTTAAAAACATTTGGGTGTTCTTGCTGAGACAGTCAACTGACTATCTTCTCTGCTTCAACCATGCAGGACATGACATGTTGTCTCTTCTTTTTCACTTCTTGGATGAGTGGCTGTATAAATTCAGTGCGAATGAGTTCTTTATACCCAGAGTAAGTGTTCTGTTTTGTTCTTTTTCCATTTGTAGGTTGAGGCTATTCTCTGATAATACCAGCTCTGAATGTGATGTTACTTTAGGACAAAAAGGGACACAACAGATCACTTAAGCGCAACACATGGAGAATTGAAGATACCAGGGCAGAAAAACTTGAGAAACAAATGGTTAAGCTTTGTTACCACAAACACCAATTATTAGCTGCCATTATACGGTCGGGGCAGCTCTGCTGCCTTCGTGTTCCAAGTAGCAGTGTATCTCTTTGAGGCTGTTCAGATTTTCTGGCTTTAGATTCCATTTAAACAGTGGAACATAACCCCTGTAAATGGGATTTACTGAGAATTTCTGCCTGAAGATAGAAGATGTTACTGACATATTTCTCCTCTCGCTTTCTCTGCAGGAGGTGAAAGTGCTTTACATTGACCGAATGCAATTCAAAATAAGATCAATTGGGTGAGTTCAAACGATCAGTTGAGTAATGAGTATCTTTACTGAAAATGCACGTTGCCTCTAGAGTAACCACTCTGAAATACCACGATGTGCTGGAGTTCACTGATGTTTTCTAAAAAGTGGATTGTGGACTTCTTTTTTTTTTCTTCTTCCTTTGAGGCTTTCAATGAAAATATCACTGTCCTGTGCTCATCAATGAGACTAATTATAACATTTGATAAACATTAACAAAATTCCAACCACCTCTTTTCTTTTTGCCTTTAAAGGTGGGGAGAAGAGTTCTCTTTACCCAAACACCCTCAGGTATGCAGTGGTTCATCTGTACATCTTTTACCTTTTAGGGGTAGGATGGGGAGGTGGGTGTGGTGTCTTTTGAATCAGACCTCTAAGTTCTCAAGAGATCCAAGTATAAACATGTCTGAATGGTATCACAGGCACTGAAGTTAAGATCTCACTTCCTGCTTGTTTTTTGTGAATGCGTTCCTGAAACTGTTGACCTGAGCATCTGATGCTTCCTCAGCACTAGCAAAACTCGACAGTTGGCTTCTTTTTTGTGATGCTGATAACACAGGAAACCAATCTATATTCAGAACGTGTATGTGGGTTTGGTTTTCACGCTATTATCACAGCTTTTTGCTTAGTCAGTTTTTGCTTCTTTTTTTTTTTTTTCCTAAAGAATTGCTAGAAGCAAATCCTTAATCTCGCTGCCAGCTCTTTAGCTGTGTCAGTACTAGCATAGCAAATGTTGATGTTCTGTCAGAGGTAAGAGGAGGAATTTGTAGTATTCAAGAGGCAATAAAATAAGGGAAGAGTTATTTATTCGCTATTTGGCCTGGCCAAGTCTTTGCCATTAGTATGCCAACTTTCTTATTCGTCAGAACAAATATATAGTTACAGCTTTTGGGGGAGAAAAACTATTAAACTGGATAGCATTTGGAGAGCATGATAAGTGTTGTGTGTTATCATGAACTGCTACAAAGGATGTCATTTAGAAAATCCATGCTCGTGTCTTTTCTCTCTAGGGTACAGAGGTCAAAGCCATAACTTACTCGGCAATGCAGATCTGTGAAGAGGAAAAGCCAGAAGTCTTTGTCATCATTGATATTTAAAGCAAGAAAAGTGTGGTCGAGTGGATACTTGTCATTGGCTGGCAAAAGTCCCTTGAAAACTGTAATCCCCATGGAAGTAACTAAGGAATTGGCCAATTCAAGTCATAAGTTGAAAGAAGTTATTGCAGGGAATGTCAGCCTCTGTTTTGACTTGGGGATGGTGAGACAGAGAAATACCCGCATGTCAGGAAAAAAAAGAACTAGTTGGGGTTTGAGGGTGTTGAGAAGAAGAAGGAGTTGTAGGGGTTGAAAGTCTCTCAGGAATGCTAGAAGTCAGCTGTTAAGGCTGATACATGTGTTAGGTGGTGTATGAACTAAATAGATAAATTAGTGGAGCCGCTAGCTAAAATACTTTTTGTAGGGTGGCAGGAGATAATGTTCATCTATGTGATTTCATTTGCAGATTTAAGTGTTCTAATTCTGAGGTGACACCCCTCCTCCATATTATATAAAGGGTCCAAAATACCTGCAGTGGGTCACATTTAATGTAGAAAAATTCTGACTGATCAAAGTACACCTAAGAAAGTATACCAATTAAAAAAACAAACCACCACACCTTCTGGGCTACTTAAAAAAAAAAAGTCATGCCAGCAGGTGGTGCTGAATTGCTGTAAATAAATTTCTACATGAGATTCTAAAGCATGTGGCCACGTACATGGAATCCCAATAGCAATTATTATCACACCAAAAAGCATGCAGTTTGCTGCTGCCGTAGAAGGGGATGCACCAGACTCTCTGTGGGTTCCCTCCCAACTATGTCTTGCGGAAGGGGATTCTCTTCTTTTTAAAAGCAGACCATTTGAATCGGCTTCCATTTCTTCCTTTAGAAAGGGCGATACAGACAGTCCTTTAATGTCAAAGGATTATGGACTTCATGGAATCAAAAATAATCAAAAGTGTGTTTTGTTTTACATCACAGGACAGCAAATGTGTGTTACCTGCCATTGCTATTTAAACGTGAGAGGGACACAGCGAGTAAGGGACAGTCAGTGCTGGCCTGACCTGCTTTTTTTATTCTAAATGCTACAAGTGCCTCACCTCTGGAGGTAGTGTCTCATCTTTATTTTGTTGTAAAGTCATCTTAAATAGATCTGGTTTTATTTCTACGTTGTGAAGACTGAGGGATAAAATCCCTTTTATTTTTTGAGAAAACTTCAATGCTGAAATAAAACTTGGACTGAAAGAATTAATGGATTTGTGTGCGAGTAATTTTGGCCAGTGGATTTTTAACACCAATGAACTACATTTGTGCTTTGTTCTCCGCCAAGGCGAGCAGACTTTTTTTGTAAATAAGAAGGACGATACACCTATTCGATGGTACAAAAATCAGCATCATTTTTCACACACGGGGTTTTCTTCCCTCCTCAGGAGCAGCGCCGGGGCTCCAGCACATGCCCCCTACGGTGACAGGCTGGACCCGGCGGCGCTGCGGAGGAAGAGGGAGGCCTGAGCCCGCCTGCAAGCGCTGCTCGACACGAACGGCTCCAGGCCCGCCCTGCCCGCGGCAAACGGCCTGAACGCCCCGGAAAGCGCGGGCCATGGCGGGCGGGCGCTGCCGCCGCCGCCGCGGCCCCTCGCCCAGGCAGAGCGAGCGCGGCTACCGCCCCTCAGCAGCGGCTTTGACACCTCATTGGCTGGTGGGGTCAGGCGACTGGGCTTAGCCAATCAGGCGTCGAGTTGAGGCGGCTTTGTTCTCCACAGAGCTTGAGGAGGCAGCTGGGGCCGTTGGGGAGGTGGGCGCCTGGGGTGAAGGGCAGCGGCTGGGGCGTCCTTTCCTTTCACCCAGCCCTCTAAAATGGGAGCAGAGATGTTTATGCAGTTAAAATTTAACTTTGTTAAAGTGCTGAAATGCCCTCTGTATACCATCAGTCACAGGCTGTAGTAACACAGTAAACTGCTCTGCTTTTAGAAATGGTGACAGGAATTTGCTAGAAAAACATTTGGAATTAACTAAGTAAGTAATAGTCATCTATATTTTTTCAATATTTCTTAAGTACTTATTATAAAACAGGTCTTAAATTTGCCTTGTTCCATTTCCAGAGCTGTGGGAGTGACAGGTTTCAGTTAGCAGCCTGTTTTCTGGAAGAAGTCCTGTTCTCTTGTGTTACAGGAGCCCCATTGCTGGCTGTAGTCTCTCACTGAGCTGAGGCCCACCAAGACAGTTAACTACCTTGGAAGTGGTTAATTCAAAAACACGCTTAAGCTGCAAACCCTTCTTTTCTTCTTGTTAGTTGAGCAAGCTCAGTAGTGAGTTCTTGTGCATCTCTGTGGGATCAGCTAGGTGCAGTAGTGGCTGTTCTAGGAGCCAGATTCAAAGGAGACGAGACTCACAGGGCACACTAGACTTGTGGAGGCATTTGCCAAACGATACTTACTATTGATGCAAGAAGTTTAGATGAATTTAAGGGTAGAGTGGAGAAGTGCTTGGAAAAGGTGTGCATTGGTGGTTACTAAATGTACGAATCCCAAGGTAAGAAAATCCCCTAAACTGAGAATGGCTGGAGTTTGGGAGAGCATTAGGGAATTATTATACAGGCTTGCCCTGTTCTCACTTTTCCCTAGGTATCTGTTAATGGCAACTATTGGAGACAGGGAGAACCTTGATATGAATCAATATGGCTGTTCTCAAATTCTCCACAGGGAATTTTTGCTTGCTTGGCAGTAACCTCAGGCTACAGATTCTGCTAACAGGAAAGGAAACATAGCATAAAATGAGACATGAGACGAAACAGTGGCTCTTTATCAAGAGTACCTACTGCAAATGCCATTCTCTGCTCTCAGTCAGAATGCTGCTTCTATACATTCTCCCTGAGATTTTTTTTTTATCATTTTAATACTGAGAATTTTCAGTTTCTCTAGCAAGTGGAGGTTCTCCAACCCAAACGACTGGGAAAAAATAAGATTATTAAAAAAGCTGAAGAGACTCCAGAATTACAAAGGTTGCTTAAACTCTAAGGGAAATTCTCTTACAAACAAATGTTTTTATGCTGTCAAACAGCCTTAAACATCCTAAATTTACACAAGCAGGAAAGTCTTTCTAACGTAGCTCCATGATCTAAGTCACAAGTGTCCCACTGAAATTAAAGGGACTCATCCTCTTTATTATCTTAGCATAAGATAGACAGGAGTTTAAGCAAATCTTGCACCAGTCCTGGAAAAAAAATGGAAAAAACCTGACAACTGCACTTCCAGTGATTGCACTTTTATTTCCTTGGAACCATGTTAGTGTATCTTTGTTTAAAATTCATGTACATTCATGTACAAAACCATGGCATATCTGCAAAGGCAAACTCATACTATGCAAGTGCACTACAGATGCTCTGTTCATTATTCTACTCTGTATGGCTGTGTGTATTCTTTAAAACTACTCATGCTTTTCTGAACTATAAGAAGCAGTAAGCTCACTCAGAAAACAAAGCTCTCGTAAATAGGTTCTTCAACACGAAGAATTCCACTTGTTTTCTCTACTCCTTTCTTATGAAGTTTCTGAAGTGTATATACATGTTAATTACAGTGTCAACAAAAACGTGGTTTACATTTCTCAGCTGCTTACTTTAGTAAGACTTTTTCAAAGCAAATGATCAATATTTGTTTTTTAAAAATCTATATAGTATAGAATCTTTGTAGAACTGTAAAATAGTTCACACTTTCGTTATGAACGGGAGCTCTGTGCAAGTCTTTGACGAAGTATAAACCAATTCTTCTAAATAGTTTCCAGATAAATACTTTCTGGATGATATTTAGAAGTAGTTACACTGTTGCATGTCTGTAAGTACAAAACAACTTGTTTGTGGTCCATATTTTGCTTCTCATAATAGAATTTTAGCAATATTTAATTTTAATGAAAGTAATAAACCAGCATTAGTTGGTAGGACACAAGTAATTTAATCTTGAATACAACAGTAACAAATACACAAATATATCTACCTAAGATTTGGTTTCACCTTTTCATCTACCTCATCTGGAATATCATCGTTAACGTGTCGGACAACCAAATTATATGGTTCCTCCTCCATTGTCTCTTGATCTGATTTCTGTTCCTCCTCCAAAGCCCATTTGGAACGTTTGTTTCCCGTGGAGGAGACAGGAGAATGTTCTGCATCTAAATCTTCAGGGATGCTGTCATAATTAGCTTCTGCTAGACACTTATGGCACAGTCTGTAGCGCCTCGTTCCTTGCTGAACAACACATCCTGTTAGGTCAGTTACGTGACGCTTGCATTTTCTACAGATCAGTTTGCCAGCTTGATGTATCTAAAGAGATGAAAAATTTGAAAATATCAGTGTTCATCCAAAAGCAGATTTTTTTTTTTTCCCCATAAAAAGTAAATTCACAGAATCATTCTAAAAAATGAAATTAAAAATATAATTTGCCAATTTAAATAATGAATAATTAAAGTTGATGTGGAGCTAGGAAGCTTTTCTGGTATTAGGTCTGGAAACGACTGAACAGCTGGTACCAATGACATCTTGTGGTTTTTTCCTAGGCTGAATCTCTGACTGAAGTGGCGTACCGTTTGGAAGTGGTTACGTAAATGCTCTAGCCGGGTGAACCGCTTCCCACACGCTTCGCACGGGTACGGTCGCTCCCCTGTGTGACACCGAAGATGTCGCTTCAGGTCTGCGCGTCGTTTCACCGTGTGTGTACAGAAGGGGCATTTGAATCGCATCCGAGGTAGGTCATCTGTTACGGAGAAATACGGGTAAAATGTGAAATATTGGTAGTCTTTCTTTACGTAGTAGTTTGATTATTTTTCAGCTTAAATAAGCAGCAGTTCATTTTTCCTCTGGTCTGTCACTAAATAGGAAAAATCCCAAAATACAACCCCCCCCCCCAATCAGTATTTCTTATTGAATGTGTTAAAGGGGTATTTGATAGTGTATTCTTTCTTACTCAGGGTATTTTTTAGACATACAGGTGATCATAAATACATAGCTATAATATATAGTCATCATATCTGCCTCTTCCATCAGCTAATAGTTCATAGCTTTGACATTTATAATCTCTATGTAATACACCAGGATGCCCAAAGTCTTAAAAATATGCAATTATAATAAAATACAGGTACATTAGTTTCCAGAGCAGCACATAAGCATACACCTGTCGACTTTATTCCACCATCTCAGGCACATGCTGTCAGTCCATCGAGAGCTTAGATGCTTTACGTAGTGTGGCCAAACACTCGGGAAGTGTGGGCTGGTTTGGACCTTAAGGGAATGCAGCGTCCCGCCAGCGACAGGTCCTTCTCTTGTGAAGGACTGAGGTGGGATTTAGGTTGAATGCCTCTATTATTGCCAGGTATTGGGGACATTACAAGAGAAATTAAGTCCTTCAGGTCCCCAAGTCAGTTACAGCTCTTGAGGCTTCATTAAACTCCACTTGGGTCTAAATGATCTGGCAGGTATTGTTTTACCTTTACAGAATACCCGAGTCAAGCTCTCTGGTTCTAATTCTCATGCCCTGTTCTGGCTTCACAGTCTCTCATTCTGTTAGGCACTATAATCGAGCAGATCAAGAAAATAATCTGCCACTCTAGGCATCATTTTGGTTTTCATGCAGCCGTACAAATTCTCTCCAAAAGATCATCTGAATTCTTCCAAATACAGACAAACTTTGCAAAACCACATGTATTTTTTACCTTCGTTCCAACTACTCATTACACCTAAAATTGTGGGCATTGAGGTGTACAGTTCCTCTGCTTTTAATTCCATGAACTCAGGAGTTCTTGAAAGTTCTTGTTCTAGCTGAGCAACAGACCACCTCTTCGGTATCACTTCTGATTGGTGATTATATCCATAATCATCATGCTCGACATCATTCTCAGCATCAAATTCAGCCTCCTCTCTAACCCGAGAGATGTGGCTGGAACCTGACGCGCCGCAGCCTCCGCTGGCCCGCTCAGATTTGTTCGATTTACACTGCGCAAAGTCGCGGGTCTGCGACAGTCCGAGGTGCTTTCGCCGCTTTCTCGTTGAGCCCTGTTTCCTGCCTCTTTTCGATAGCTGTGTTTCTGCCCGCTGAAGAATCACCTGTGAGGACAGATAGCCGCTGTAACCACTCCAGGAATTTTCATTCACCGTACTGGTCTTTTCGTCCGGGACTGAATAGGAACGCCTGGGGTTGCTCTTTGCTTTCCTTCTTGACCGATAAAGAGAGGGGTGGGCAGGTTCACTGTTTGTACTTTTGGCCGAAAGGCTGAGGTAATGATCCTTTTCCTTTTCATTAATATCCAGTGAGGACTTAATGAACGTCTTACAGACATTAAGAATATCTGTCATCTGCAGATAGCTAGCAGCTGACATGACTTCGATCACATTTTGACCAGTTAAAGACAACACGCCCGAATACACAAAGTCCAGGATAACCATAAACGTCTCTGGAGAGAAGACCTCAAAAGTAGCTGTTGTCGGCTGACTCGTCTCCTTCGAGCTCTGTGAAAGGAGCATTTTGAAATAGCCGCTGCTGGCAAACAGCACATTGCGATGTGCTTTAAAGACCTTTCCCTCAACCAGGATACTGCAGTCACAGAACAAGTCTTGCTTCCGTTGCTCGTTCAGCTGCTCCAGGAGGTGAAACTGGTGGGAAGAAATCTCCATTCCAGTCAGGAGTAACAGGGAGTCTTGCTCTAAAGTAAAAAGCAAGTGTAATCATGACAATCTAAACCACTGTTGCTGAATCCTATTCTAAACCATGAACATCGTGCACGTTACCACATTTCCGATGTATCTCCAAACTCCCTGCAGCCCCTACCCCCATAACAACACGAGAGAAGAAACTTAACAACTCTAAAAGAAGTGAAAGGATGCCTCAGCAGGATTACTGCATATCCTAAAAGAGTTAAGATTACATCGACGAAGACGTGAGCGGTTCACAGACTGAGAAGAAGCCCTGAGCCCTTCCGTTGTGGGGAGCACCACGGCTGAGCAGAGCCCGTGCCTTAACTCGCTCGCTCTGGGCGCAGCCCCTGCCAAAGCTTAGCGGGGCCGCACATGACGGCGGCGGCAGAGCCCCGCCGGCCGCAGCCCGCCCGGCCCGGCCTCCCCCGGCATTGGCGGAGGCCGCCGTCACTCACCCGCACGCCCGTCCGAATTGGTCGCTCGACCGTGGGGAGCCCGGGACGCCCGACGGCGCCGGACCCGCCCGCCAAAGCGCGGCGGCGCCTCCTGCCTTTGCGGGCGGCCGCCCCCGCTCCCGCCGCGGGGACCGCAGCGCCCGCGCCCGCCTGCGCTCCGCCCGGCTGCGCGCTCCCCTCCGCCGCGCCGGGCCGGGCCGCGCCGGGCGTGCAGCCCGGAGCCGCCCGCGGTAGCGGAGCGCCGGCTGCCGCTCCGCCGGCTCCGCGGCGGCTCCCCGCCACGCTGCCGCCGCCCGGTGCCGGGCGCCCGGCGTGGCCCGAGCCGCTCCCGCCCCGGCTGCCCGCCGCCTCCCCGCGCTGGCAGCGCCCCAGCCGCCCCCTTGCGCGGCCCCTCTCGCCGCGCACCCGCCGCCCGCTCCTACTCCCGCGCAGCCCTTTGTTGCCGCGCCTGGCTCCTTACAGCCGCGCCCGGGGCTGCAAATGGCGCCCGCGTAGGACGCTGTGCAGCCCGAGGAACGATCGGCTCCGAGGGGCAGCTGCCAGCGGGCCGTCGCACACGGACGCCGGCGCCCTCGGAGGCTGCGGAGCCCGGGGACGTCCCTCGCAGCAGCCCGCTCCTAGCCGCCTCCAGCCCCGACGCCCGGTCCGACCTAGCGGTGTAGAGCACAACCGCCACTTACCGGCTGGGTCCTGCGGGCGGCTGCCGCTGAGCCGAGAGGAGCGGGCGGTGGATGCGGGGTCCCCGGCCCCGCGTCGGGGCTCACGGTGGCTGAAGGCGACGCGCTGGTCCCGCAGCCCCGAGCCCTGGAAGCCCGAACGTGAGAGAAACAAAAGGTATTTGCTGACGTGGGCGTTGGACAGAGACGCCCGAGGGCTGGGGACACAATTAAAGGGGCAACGCACCGATTGCAGGCGCAGCCCAGCGGCTTCCTCTGCCTGATCGCTTCTTCCCACACCCACATGCTGCCCGGGACGCCCACTACCTTACCGCAGACAATGCATTGCTATTGTTAAAGGCCGGTCTAGGTATCTTTGTATTTGGAATGGGAAATATCTGTTGTTCTGTGGTGTAGGATATATGACGTTACTCAATATAGCAGCGTTTTTATAACAGGAAAGTTTTGTATTCAAACAACGGAGATATAATCCTAAACCAAAGTACTGCAAGTGGGAGTGCAATACTACAGATTGTCCTTTTTTCCCTTCTTTGTGGAAAAAAAATCAAATCAGGATGCCTGTTAGAAGACCAGACACTTTCAATCTTGTGCCTGTTAGAAGATGAGACACTTTCAATCTTGTTCCTCGAGATCATTGAATGATTTTGAGAAGGAACCTCTGCAGGTCATTTGGTACAGTCACCTCCTCAAAGCAGGCTCAGTTAGAACATGGTAAAAGAACAGTTCCCATTTTCACAGTAAAGAGTGTCAGGTTGGAGTGTGGCAGAGAACTTCATTAGCGTTTAATTTAGTATAACAGCTAAGCCAAGAGACAGAAATCCTTTTCCTTCCACTCCTCCCAGTTTTTCCTTACAAAATTTTTTGTTCTGTGTTGCTACTATGTGTGAAATTCTTGATGCTCCAAATAAGATGCCTCTCTCCATTTCAAGAGTTAACTATGATGAAAGGTTACGCTAACTGCAGTATGGGAGGTTTTTTAAGTTAAATAGTATAGAAGTCTTAACTAAATGGTATTATAAGCTTTTCTTAGTAGCTTATCAAATTATACCCATCACTCA
The DNA here is from genome assembly GCF_034638445.1 of Ciconia boyciana. NCBI lineage: Eukaryota > Metazoa > Chordata > Aves > Ciconiiformes > Ciconiidae > Ciconia > Ciconia boyciana. The sequence continues at coordinate 5,607,114 of NC_132954.1, forward strand.
ACAGACATACAGACTGTTGGTACAAGTTTATACCTAACAGAGAAAGTACACTGAAAGTCTGGAGGCAAGGACTGGATGATTATAAGATCCTTTTCTTGAAAACTCAACCTTTTGGCCAGAATTAGAGACATTTTCTTCTATTTCATTCTCGTACATGTTGCCTTCCAACTAATAATAATCTTCTAATTTACTTCAGACTTTCCTGAGCTGTTCTAGAAAAATCAAGAAGCAAGTGTTGGAATGCCTGTACTAGAATATTGAACTACTCTTACAATTCTGCTGTACTTATTAATGTAGAAACAATAAAAGGAATACAGAACTAACTATCTGGACTCTTTTTGGATTATAATTTACATTTCTCTACCCTGCAAATGGTTAGAAGTCCCCAGTGCCAGCTTGACCAGATCACATACATACTGGCCTCAGCAGTCCACTGAAGTAGTTCCATATGAATTTGTAAACTCGTTAAATAAACCCTCAAGGCATGTGCTTATTCCAGTCTGACTGCTGCTATCTTTAGCCTCAAGGCTTCGATTAAAATATAATTTTAAAAAGCCTTTTTTTAGGATGAATTCAACTAAACAAGTTTATTTAGCTGTAATCCTCAACGCAAATCTCGACTCTGCTAGCCCTCAGCAGTTAAGGTTTTAGATAGACATTCAACCATATAGCATTGTTGTTATGCTGACAGATGCTAATGATTGTCAGAGGGGGATCCTGGGATCTGGGCACAGTCAATTGACTCAGCTGCAGCCAGATGGTAGGTCAGGCATTTTTCAGCTAAATCAAGGTCCATTTAAATAAAAAATGGGGCTGAAGATAGTGCTATTAGCCCCTGTGTAGGCTTATCTGAAGTTCAAAGCCAAGTATTTCTGCAGACTAAGACCAAAATATAAGAAAGGTAGACATTGGCATGGCTAGGTAATGGGATAACCTCTGACAGCGACCAGATGCTTCAGGGAAGAAATGTAATATATTCCATAATTTTATATCCGACAGATTTTTTTTTTCTAAGTTATCATTGAAAAATTGAGAGGGATGCCAAAATCCTGGAGGATGGAGTATTTCTTCTGAAGAGCCAGGAGTAAAGGCAGAATGATACATGTAGCAGTCAGTATCAGTCCTCCGCTAGAGATCTGTGGGCTTACAGATATTTTCAAAGCTCACACTAAATCAGTATTTTTGCTTTTTTTTTTTCATCTCAGTTCTTTAGAACTGGAATAGAATGTATACCAAAAGGTTGAAAAGGGAGATTCATTCTGAGGTTGTTTTGTTTAAATTAAATTAATTAAAAAAAACCCCAAAAAAAACAGTTGAACCTTTAAGATAAGGACAAGTCTCATTTTTTGGGGTAGTAAATACAGAAGTTTAGATAATTTAATGGAAAACAAAAAATGGGATATGATGTGAAGGAGAAAAACTAATCAAGTATCACACAAGTCATAGGTTTATGTGGCAGGTAGAATTCTGTAAGAAACACCTGAAAAGGGGGAAAGAGAAATGTTTTTTAATTCAGTGTTTCAGCCTTTGAAAGGATGGCAAGATAGTTGTCAGAAAACAAGGATAGTTAAAGGTGAGACACTAAACAGAGGATGACAAATCTATGTCTTCACTCTCGATTGTGGTTTTGTGAACACAACGATAAACACAAGCCAAGCAAAAAGTGGCAGGATTTCAGTGACAAAGGACAGAGAGAGAGAGAAGGACAAAGACACTGGGATTGCACAGAAAGTAGAGGTATAGAAGAGGAATGTCTCTTGAAGTGGCCATCCCTCCAATGTTAGTCAGATGAAACAGGGAATGGAAAAGCAAATGACAAGACAATGATGTATTGAAAACCAGTGAATAATCAAAACATGCATTAAGAAGTAGTACTTAAGAGCATTCAAAGCAACATGAAGAAGATGGAAGAAGTACAAGGGAAAAAAATTTTTAAAAAACAATTTGCGAGGAATCATAGCACTGTGGGTCATAGGGGAGCTGTGAATGTCTCTAGTCCCACCTCCCACAGGAAGAAGGCCGGCACCAAGATCAGATCAAGATCAGATCAGCCATGGCTTTGTCTAGCCAAGTCTTGAACAGTTTTAAAGCCAACCATCTCTGAGGCTGCTTTCTGAACAGCCCGTTCCAATGCTGCACCACAATTTAAACCTCTCAGACTGTGATCGGGATGTACAGAGACAGGACAGAAACAATCTGAATGGATCAATGTTAGCAGAATTCAGTACAGTTCTATACAGCTGTCTCTAGCGTTTAAAGGTAAAATCAGGTGTCCTACTTTTGACTTGGCAAAGTTCGAAAAGCAACACATTCAAATCAGTTATTGTCAGGTAAATTAAATTCTGTGGGAACGACCCTATATGGTCTTTGCTTTCATAGAATCACAGAATGGTTTGGGTTAGAAGGAACCTTAAAGATTATCTAGTTCCAACCCCAGCCATGGGCAGGGACAGCTTCCACTAGACTGGGTTGCTCAAAGCCCCATCCAGCCTGGCCTTGAACACTTCCAGGGATGGGGCATCCAGTTTCTTTGGGCAACCTGTTCCAGTGCTTCACCACCCTTACAGTGAAGAATTTATTCCTTATATCTAATCTAAATCTACCCTCTTTCAGTTTAAAGCCACGACCCCTTGTCCTGTCACTACATGCCCTTGTAAAAAGTCCCTCTCCAGCTTTCTTGTGGGCCCCCTTCAGGTATGGGAAGGCTGCTACAAGGTCTCCCCAGAGCCTTCTCTTCTCCAGGCTGAACAACCCCAACCCCAACTCAGCCCCAGGCTGAGGCCTGTCTTCATAGGAGAGGTGCTCCAGCCCTCTGGTCATCTTCATGGCCCTCCTCTGGACTTGCTCCAACAGGTCCATGTCCTTCTTATGTTGGGGGCCCCACAAGTGGATGCAGTACTCCAGGTGGGGTCTCACAAGAGTGGAGTCAAGGGACAGAATCACCTCCCTCGACCTGCTGGTCATGCTTCTTTTGATGCAGCCCAGGAGACGGTTGGCTTTCTGGGCTGCAAGCGCACATTGCTGGGTCATGTTGAGCTTCTCATCAACCAACACCCTCAAATCCTTCTCGGCAGGGCTGCTCTCAATACATTCTCTGCCCAGCCTGTATTTGTGCTTGGGATTGCCCTGACCCAAGTGCAGGACTTTGCACTTGGCCTTGTTGAACTCCATGAGGTTCGCACGGGCCCACCTCTCAAGCCTGTCCAGGTCCCTCTGGATGGCATCCCTTCCCTCCAGCGTGTCGACCGCACCACTCAGCTTGGTGTTGTCGGCAAACTTGCTGAGGGTGCACTCAATCCCACTGTCCACGTCACCGACAAAGATGTTAAACAGCGCCAGTCCCAATACCAACCACTGAGGAATGCCGCTTGTCACTGTTCTCCACCTGGACATCGAGCCATTGACCACAACTCTTGAGTGCGACCATGCAGCCAATTCCTTATCCACCAAGTGGCCCATCCGTCAAATCCACATCTCTCCAATTTAGAGACAAGGATGTCACGTGGGACAGTGTCAAATGCTTTGCACAAGTCCAGGTAGATGACGTCAGTTGCTCTTCCCTTACCCACCAACGCTGTAACCCCATAGTAGAAGGCCACCAAATTTCTCAGGCACGATTTGCCCTTAGTGAAGCCATGTTGGCTGTCACCAGTCACCTCCTTATATTCCATGTGCCTTAGCATAGTTTCCAGGAGGATCTGCTCCATGATCTTGCCGGGCACAGAGGTGGAAAGAACTTGAAAAGAACGAAAATGTTACTTCTGCTAATGAGTGGTATGTGATCCTAACAGGAGTATGAAGAAGACAGTCATCAGAGGCAATGCAAGGAGATGAAAAGAAAACAAATAGGATTACTTTCATTTAGAGAAAAACAAGCAAAATATATGACTGGCTATGTAAAATGAAGGACGTAGAAAATATAAGGCACTTAACATTTATCTTGTCTTGCAATACAAAAATAAGGGAACAACAACTGAAATTAAGGCAACAAATGTAAAAATGGTAACCTTTTTAAAATACAAAACATAATTGACCTGTGGGAATCGCAGTCTTGAGCTAAAACTCCAAGCTTAATAAGATACTTTAAAAATGACTACAGATATCTAGTTATGCTACTGAGAATAACAATAACATATAAAAACAGTAAAAACCCTTGTTTGCCAGGCAAATCAACAATGAATCTGCCTATATTTAAAAAGTAAATGTCTTCATATGGATGGATGGTTCCATTTGCCCATTATAGCCACTTCACATCTTTTTCTGAAGCATGTGGTCCTCGGTATTCTTAGATTTATAGTATCTAATTAGATTGAGTATTGATCCAAAAATCCCTTTGCTTCTAAAAATGCCCCCAAGTATACAGAAACACTTAATAGTCTCACCTTTACAGTTGGCAGTTAAGATTTCAGGCCTAGAGTGACACTTTATTTTCCCCTCCCCTTAATCCATTCCCAAACACACACAAGACTAATCCCAGCCACTTTGTATTCTGGGACAGCAGGCACCGATACCTGGAATTTATTGCGCATACTGTTTAATGTAAAGGGAAACGGAAAAATCTACTGAATTTGATTTCAGCAAGCATTTTCTCTTGAAATTTGATCAAAGTCATTCCATATTCTTTTATATATTTCTTTGTTCTATATTTGATTTAGTTAAGGTTGCTCAGGTATATTTCTTAGCCATTTAGTAATAGAATATTTCTTAGCCATTTAATAATACGCATTTTAGGAGTAGTAAGCTCCGAGAAATTAACCAGCTGTTTTCACATCAAGTCCATTTTGTGGACTGCTGACCAAAGTGTAACATAAAATTGAGGCAAGTGTAAGTCTTGTTTGGAAAAGATGTTTTCATTTGGGTCATCAGAAAGTTCTGTAAGTTCTCCCCTACCGCCCCCCTCCCCAAGTCTAAGCCAATGGACGATAGTTTTTGTAGGAGCAATAAAATACCACTTCTCATCTCCTTGGAACATACAAGCAGGCTGCTTCTCGACAGCCCTGCACATTTGAGGGGAAGGGTCCTTAATGCCTACGCTGTGAACTTGGTAGGAAGCGCTCGAGCTGTCATTTAAGAGACCTGTAGGCTGGCCGTCTGCAGCCTGGAATGAAAACGCTGCACTCTCTGGTAATGGTGATACTAATAAGGCTATACAGTTTTTACACAAACAAAAATAAAATAGTGACTTTTCAGCTGTCCCTGGGAAAGAGATTATATAGTATATATATGGGATTGTTCTGTAATTAATCCCAGGTTTCAGCCAAACATGCTTACAAAGTTGTAAAAAAGAAAAAAAAATAAAGTTTTCTAAGCCTATACCCATTGAGTTCAATGATCACAGGATGAAGGCTGTATTAAAACTCAGGTCTGTCCAAGAAAATGCAGAGTAAAAGCACCCCAGGAGCATACTTCTGCTCCTCTCTGGCTTACAGTGCTGGTGAAGATCAACTCACCAAGTAACAAAACCAAGTGGCTTATTTTGTTATAGAAGTAAACTTTCTCCACCATTAGTCAACTCATCTCCTGTAGTCTAATTGTAGGTAAAGTTACACAAATATGATGTTTAGAACTTCCAGTACATCTTGTTCTCATTGGCATATAGTACAGACTGAAAAAGGTTAAAGTATGTTCTCTTGGTGACCAAATGACTTTGGGAATATATAAATTGATAACAACTCCATCTTAAAACTCATCAGTTTAAACTGAGTACAGGTCAATACAAACAAGAGTAGTCAATGGTTTCAGATGGAAAATCTCATCAGTTCCATTTCTAACGATATAGTATATATACTGTACAAATCGTTCTGCCACTGTTATTGGCAAATAAAACGGGGGACAAAGAGAGAAAACAACAGCTAAAGTAACCTTGTAAGGATTGTCTCCTTCACGTTGGCACGGAGAAGCTGACACTGCTGTTGGCAATGCTGTGGATGCAGGGCTACCAGTCACGTCAGTCTGGCACTTTTGAGAGGTTTAAAAAAAAAGCGAGTATTTTACTACTGCTTATTAAAACATAGCCCAGTCTGAGTTCCCAATTTTCAGAATGAATAAGACACCTACTGGCATCAATTAATGATCCATATTTGTAATCATTTTATCTCTGATGTGTTGACTAGGACTAGCATTCATGTGTTTATTTTCTTGTAAAGAAATAGGTCTTGAATGAATGATCTGCTAAAAATCCTCCTTATTCTAACAAATTTTACAAGAAAGTGCTTTTCCAGACGAATGTGCTAAAACATATTTATATGCTTTTTCTTAATTAGCTACCTTTTTCCTTATCATAATATGAAGACTTCATGAAATTTCGTGGAAGATTATCTTCATTCCTGAATACTGAAGAGAGGTTTTCTTTATATTCTGGTGTGTGGGGTATTTATACTTTATCGCCAGATGATATTACATATAAAACCCACATCTCTACAAGCTTAAAAAATGGGTAATTTACAGTGCTGTGTGACTTTTTTTTTTTTAAAGTTTTTAGACCTCACTCCCTTGAAAGAGGTTTTGAGAAGTGACCCATTGTCTACTATAAAAAGTTATCCATGTAGTACTTCAGTTGCCTTGTTCATCCGTTATTTCATTTAAGGATGGATTCTCTGTAATGAAGCAAAGTACGAGTATTCTGATAACGAAACTCAGAGTGGACTCAATGGCATGTCCATAAATACATGCAAGTCTGGACCTGTTCAAAAAGAAACCAGTATGTCTCTGTACGGCAACGACAGGCTGGTGGAGGGCTTATGGTCAAGACAGTACATTCTCCCTCGTACACAGGATTCCTAATTCTTGTGTTGCAACTACCTAATATTTGGTTTTACTTCCTTTTCATCTGCTTCATCCTCACTGTCATCAACTTGCTGAATGACCAAGTCGGTTGACCCATCCTCCACAATCTCCACATCAGATCTGTTGTCTTCCCCATAGTGCCACCTGGAATCTTTATCCCCATCTTGCGGAAATTCAAGGGGTGCTTCAGCCTCCAAATCAATGCGAATACTGTCTATGCCAGCTTCAGCCAAACACTCATTACAGAGTCTGTAACGTCGTGTCCCCTCTTGGACCACTTGTCCCGTTAGCTCAGTCACATGGCGTTTACACTTTCTGCAGATAGGCTTACAAGCCTGATGAATCTGGGAAAATTGAAATGAATAAATTTGATAATGTAACCGCAAAGAGGTGGGTTTTAAGACGACAAAAAGTAGGGCTGGAGTAGCATCAAGTGGTAGCGTTAACTCATTTTGAGAGACAGTCATCAAACGTTAAAAATGAAACCATCGCAGGCGCTGTAATTGCCCACTTAAGCTCTATTACAGGACTTGCACAGAGCAGTCCCTTTGCGAGCCATCAATTCACCAAGAAATTCATCCCCTTCCATACAAATTATGCTTCAAATCAACTTCAACAAACCCAGATTAATTTTCTGTTACCTCTTGTTTTACGGGAGTCAATATATCAACCAGATACACTTGTACTGTGTTTAATTATGCTGAGACAGATTTACACATTAAACAAATCATGCAGTTACTAAAAATACATACTGTTCGAAAATGGCTACTTAGGTGATCTAGCCTGCTAAATCTTTTCCCACATGCCTCACAAGGGTAAGGGCGCTCTCCTGTATGACAGCGAAGGTGACGCTTTAGGTCTGCTTTTCTTTTCACCACATGAGTGCAGAATGGGCACTTGAACCTCATCCGGGGCAGATCGTCTGTTAGAAAATAACATGATTAAAAAAATAAATTAAGTCAGAACACGTCTAGTCATTTAATGCACTAGGAAAATGCATTTTATATGCAGAAGAGCAAACTGCTTTTGTTAAAAAAAAATAACTGTCGTAGGTCTTTTCGAACAGGAATATCTTGTGTTTTCCTGTAAATTACACAGGAGTGCAACAAAGGAAAAGGAGTGGACACTAGCTGTATTAAAATGAGCTTAAAAATATCCCAAAAGATCACGACTTAAATTTGCAAGATGAAGCAGCAGAGACACTAAAGATTATGTATTTTGAAAGGCTATTAATAAACCAGATATTTCAGTCATTCACAATTATTAAAAAATAAAGAGTTAAACTTCCCAAACTTACATTTCTGGGCAATACAGATGTATTTTTGGCAACTGTACACCCGTTCGGTAAAGCACAGCCAGAACAGATGATTCAGAGACGACTGTGCACTGAGAGCGTTAAAACCAACTCTTACCTTCAGCCCAGCTTCCCATGACACCTAGAATTGAGGGCATGCTTGCATACTGCTCGTCTGCTTTTGAAGACTTCGATTTACTGGAAGAACGGGGTGATTCATGCTCCTGCTGTGACACAGCCAAGCTCCTCGGTATCACATCGGACCCTTGGCCGTACTGGTATCCCACGTGAGGAGATTCAACTTCTGTTTCAATCTGGACTTGCTCCTCAGACTGAGCGATATGGCCAGCGGGCTCGGCAGCCCTGTCCTCCAGTTTGCTTGATTTATAGTGAGGAATGTCAGAAGGTTGCTGCAGGCCCAGGTGCCGGGATTTCTTTATGGAATCCTGCCTTTGCTCGTGTTTGGACAGCTGTTGCTGGGCATTTCTCTGAGAAGCCGGATAGTAGCTGAAATTGCTCCAAGCGTTTCCACCCATCATACATGTCCCTTGGTCTGGGCTTAAGTGCGAATGCGGGGGGCTGCTTTCTGCCCTCCAGCCAGCGCTGTACAAGCAGGATCGGTCCACGCCGTTGGAATTTACATCTTTGTCTGACAGACTGAAGTAGCGATCCTTCTCCTTCTCACTGATGTCCAGCGATGACTTAATAAACGTTTTACACACACTGATAACGTCAGTCATCTGCAGATAGCTAGCAGCCGACATGACTTCAATGACATTCTGACCAGTGAGAGACAGTTTGCCCGAATACACAAAATCTAGAATAACTGTAAATGTGTCAGGAGAAAATGCCTGGAAAGTAGCTGTCGTCGGCTGACTCGTCTCCTTCGAGCTCTGTGAAAGGAGCATTTTGAAATAGCCGCTGCTGGCAAACAGCACATTGCGATGTGCTTTAAAGACCTTTCCCTCAACCAGGATACTGCAGTCACAGAACAAGTCTTGCCTGCGCTGCTCATTTAGTTGCTGCAAGAGGTGAAACTGGTGAGAAGAAATCTCCATTCCAGAAAAGATGAAATGAAGCGTCGTGCTAAAAAATAAAGAAAATAATTAGACTCTTGACTTCGGCGTTGTGCAACTCAGCCAAAGATGTCAGACCCAATTTTATGGATATCTTTAGAAATAATCTTATTTATTTAAATCTATAAATATATTTAAATTACAATATCCACAACCATGCATTCTTTTTCCAAGAAGAAAGGAGCGATGAAAAAGCCAAACTTGGCAGAGACGTGTGTGCTACAGCTCGGACAGCAGCATCTCCTTCCTCGGGATGCAGGAGAAGGCGTGTGCAGCCCGCCGACAGCCGCACAGCCTTCAGGCATTCTCCAACGGGACGAGGAGCCCTCCAGCAGCTGCGGCTGGGGACCGTGTCCCTGCCTTGAGCCGACGTTACCGCATCGCCCCGCTCGGCCCGGGCTCAAACCCCCGCCGCGAAGAGACCAGAAATGGGACTCGGCGGCAGAGCCCCGCCGGCCGCAGCCCGCCCGGCCCGGCCTCCCCCGGCATTGGCGGAGGCCGCCGTCACTCACCCGCACGCCCGTCCGAATTGGTCGCTCGACCGTGGGGAGCCCGGGACGCCCGACGGCGCCGGACCCGCCCGCCAAAGCGCGGCGGCGCCTCCTGCCTTTGCGGGCGGCCGCCCCCGCTCCCGCCGCGGGGACCGCAGCGCCCGCGCCCGCCTGCGCTCCGCCCGGCTGCGCGCTCCCCTCCGCCGCGCCGGGCCGGGCCGCGCCGGGCGTGCAGCCCGGAGCCGCCCGCGGTAGCGGAGCGCCGGCTGCCGCTCCGCCGGCTCCGCGGCAGCTCCCCGCCACGCTGCCGCCGCCCGGTGCCGGGCGCCCGGCGTGGCCCGAGCCGCTCCCGCCCCGGCTGCCCGCCGCCTCCCCGCGCTGGCAGCGCCCCAGCCGCCCCCTTGCGCGGCCCCTCTCGCCGCGCACCCGCCGCCCGCTCCTACTCCCGCGCAGCCCTTTGTTGCCGCGCCTGGCTCCTTACAGCCGCGCCCGGGGCTGCAAATGGCGCCCGCGTAGGACGCTGTGCAGCCCGAGGAACGATCGGCTCCGAGGGGCAGCTGCCAGCGGGCCGTCGCACACGGACGCCGGCGCCCTCGGAGGCTGCGGAGCCCGGGGACGTCCCTCGCTGCCCCTGGCAGCAAGGCTCGCTGCGGGGCCGTTTCCGCCCCCAAATCCCAACGCCCTGTCTGGCCTGCCGGCGTGCTAGAGCCGCCACTTACCGGCTGGGTCCTGCGGGCGGCTGCCGCTGAGCCGAGAGGAGCGGGCGGTGGATGCGGGGTCCCCGGCCCCGCGTCGGGGCTCACGGTGGCTGAAGGCGACGCGCTGGTCCCGCAGCCCCGAGCCCTGGAAGCCCGAACGTGAGAGAAACAAAAGGTATTTGCTGACGTGGGCGTTGGACAGAGACGCCCGAGGGCTGGGGACACAATTAAAGGGGCAACGCACCGATTGCAGGCGCAGCCCAGCGGCTTCCTCTGCCTGATCGCCTCTTCCCACACCCACATGCTGCCCGGGAGGGGATGTGATGCCCTAGATGCTTCCTTCTCAAACCTTTATGCATAGCAGGGGCCTTGATGACCCAAATCCTTCTTTAACGCGCCTGCAGCTTCCTCAAAAGGAGATGTAACATCTTTTTTTTTTTTTTTTTTCCTCTTCATATCTGTTATCTTCCAAAAAAACATGTCTGAAATCCTAGTACCTGAACCCCTCACCTTCTCTCACTCGAAGTTTGGTATCTTTCTCCATCCTCTTCTTGCCACCAGGGTCTTTTCTGAACTCTTGACACCCCAGTTACTTCTCATAAATATTTGTTTTCCCATGGGAGCCATTCTGCCTTAGCCATCTCCTTTGTGTCCTTTTTAGCCTTCCCTTCCATAAACTTAAGACATTCCATCTTGAAACAATTTATGTTCCTTTCCCCACTATAGCGAAATGGCAAAGACAACTAAAGATTCTTTCCTCTGATAGTTAGAAACATTCTCCCAGTATATCATACACATTTTATTCATATTCAATTTATATCCATTTATATTCTAACAATATTTTTCACTAGCTTAATTCCCCCTTTTTAAGCAATATCCATAGTTTTGTACATTCCGTCTCCCTTCAAATGCAGGCTGCGCTTTTAAAATCTTACATGAGACCCATTCTGCTTGCATAGGACTCTGCTCTGTACCTGACCAGCTTAAATTAGTCATTCTTGAACACAAAAGCGATTGGAATTTACACAGTATTTCACATGAATCTTTTCAGTCCACTGGGCAATGTTGTTAATTATCAACTGAAAACATTTCAATCTGATGTACCTACAACGGACCAGCCTTTCCCAGCTGTGTCACGTTGTCGGTTCGTAGTCATCCTCTGATCAGTGTCACCTGCAAATTTGATGTAATTTCTCTCGCTTTTACATCAATGTCTGAAGAGTGTATTAGCAAAACTGACTCCAAAGTCAGCCCAGAGGACCATTAGCATCTTTGTCCTCATCATTCCCCTTTTAGGGTAACGCAGCACAACCCTAGTACCCAGCTTCTCACAGTGCTTGCCATTAATTAATAGTGCATACCTGTATGTTGAACACTGTGTGCAGCCCTGGGGTCACTCATTTCAAAGAGTGTGTACAGGAACCTGCAATGGTTCAGAGAGGGAAAAGGGAAACGATACAAGTCTGGCATAGCTTTCTACAACTGTCTGTAGAGAGAGAGATCCAAACTAGGAAAAAAATGAAGCAGGTGAGATAAATGTAACGTCATGAGAGGATCAATAGGGACTGTTCATCGCTTATTCCAGCATAAGAGGAAGGCAAATGGAGCTAGCAGGTGGCAGGGGCACAGCAAACCAGAGGATGTGGTTGTATGCACACCGTAGTTAGGCACTGGAACTGCTTGCCATAGGCTGTTGCGGATGCAAAATGTCTGCAGTGTTACAGGGTCCAGTGTTACATGACCCTAGACATGGTCATGAGAGAGCCTTGAGAGCTACATACAGAAATGTCGTGTGCCTTCAGAAGTCCCCAAGTCACAAATTGTAGGAGACTGGAAGAGTACTCAGGTAAAAATACTGCTTGTTGTATTCTTCCATAGAGCAACTGATTTTGACTCAAAAGTCTCGAGTTGGGGAATTTAATGGAATTTAGTTTATTGCCACCTAACATAAACTTTCAACTGCCGATTCTGGTATTGAGAAATACAGAAGACAATTAAACAATCACTTAGATTGTTTAATATCAACCAGAAAATTTATTTGCAGTATCAGGTTTTAATACTGCTTGAATTCATTCCTCTAAAGTTTGATTTTGCCTATCAATTCAACTAAGTAGCACCTCTTTTTATATAACATTCTACATATTTTTTCAGATCCATGCCCAAATTATTTCATCTGCTGAAAACTTCCTTTTGAAAAGAACTATTTGTAGGTATATGCTCTGTTTGACTTAACCGACTTCTCAGGTAATTGGTACTTTCACTTGTGTATTGGAGAGTGCTCCGCTTGGTAGTTTGTATCAATACTAATAGGACTTCAAGGGTTCTCCATCTGCTAGGAACAGGTAATCGAATTTAAAAAGTAGAAAAAACAATGCAGTGGTATCTAGTGTAGCTTAATTAGAATTTTTAAAGATGTTGCAAGGGCTTTACTCCAAATACTTTAGAAATTTATTCACAAGATTAATTTCTTGGAGTTGCAATAGATTTTTCCCAAATGTGTGAGTAAAGTAATATGCATTTACCGAGGGTTTTATTTTAAATTTTGAAAATATAAGTAAAACTGCATATAACCTTGGGCTAAAACAACACAATTTCTTTCCTTTTTCTACCATTGAAGAAAGCTGCAATTTTTTTCCACTGGATCAGAAATGTACCACACTTGGGGAATTAATTAGTTGCTTTTTTTTTTTTACACTGGATCTAAAAATGCATTTAATGAGAAAATGTGAACAGCAGGAATTTTAATCCATGCTCTTGCAAAAATTGTTGCTTTTAAAATAGTTATACCTCTTAAAGGAAAAGTAATTTTCTGAGAACATTTTGTTTGCTTAAAAGCTTTTGAGAAACTTTTTGTGACATAAAAATATATATATTTTTAGTGGTTCATAGGTGAGTTGCTGATTGTTCCATGTCAGGCAACTTTTCAGTGTTACAGGACCTAATACCTTGAGGAATACAAAGCATGCAAGGTAAGACCATATCCCTGTCATAATGAAAGAGCTTTTTAAGTTACACAGGCATGGTCTGGAGATAGGGGAATAAGAAAGGCACTGGAAATTAATTAAGGATGAGTTTACAGTTTTCATCTAATACACTGCCAGCTTATATTTGGCTTTAGTTCATTTGCCTCGGCATCACCTTTACTGTCATCAGCTTTCGCCATGACAAAGCCAGTAGACTCATCCACGATTTCTGTAGTTGTTATCTTCATGAAGATGCTGAGCTGCATCCTTCTTGTCTTCTAGTACAAATACAAATGCTTGTTCAGCCTCCAGGTCACCCAGAGATTGCTTCATTTTTGAAAATGAAAAGGAGATCATAATACACTGTCCTAAAACGTTGAGTACAGGGAGGAATCTTCCATCTGCCAGTACGCTGAACAGTAACCCATCAGGCCACCTTCTAACCAAAGTTTACAACTTGGGAAAAGTCCAAGATTTGACGGCAGTGTTAACAGAGGCAGCAGCTGCACAAGCATCTTGGCATAACTTGTCAGTAGCTTCATCTATACTTGGAACCCAAATTCCTAATTCTGTACCAATAGACTTAAATTAAATACTTGTGAGGCATATTCTTATCTTCAACCCAGCTTCCCTTAACACCTAAAATTGTGGCATATTTGCATACAGCTCATCTATGTTGATGACTTAGACCTTGATCTAAATTCATTGTTCCCGAATCATTAGCAAGCTCTCTGAGGACATCTCATCTCCCTTGATTGCCCTGCGCTCCTGCTTTCCTTCTCCCACAGCGAGAGGCCTTTTCACCAAGGATGGTAACGACCACGTGGCCCTTAGAGCCTCGGAGACAAGAGCAGGGATGAGTGCTTCAGTGCCCCACATCTTTCATTCAAAAATGAAAAAAATGTATACTCACTGGGAGATTAGTATTTAATGTTTTCTGTTCTTTAACTATAAAAGAACCAGACTACATACAACAATATAAACATATATAGTACATACACAATATAACACAATAAAGACAAATTCAGTAATGCACCACTGTAGAAAAAATGTTACAAAAAGCACTTAAAGATTTGATCCCCACCCCTTAAAAAGGGTAAATTGCCTGTAGGTGGAGATGCACATTAATTCTCAACTTTGGTTCAATCTGGTTTTCTCTCTTCCATGCCGATACGTACACCCACAGACATCTCGACATCAGGACAGGTACACTTGCAGATCTGGCAGCTCGCGGTAAAACATTAGTGCAACTTCTCTATTACTGATCTGCGGAAAACATCCAGTTCTTAAATCTGGAAAGGTCTGCTGGGTTCGCACTGCTACCCGGATTGTACTCTGAATTGTCTGTGAACACTGCAAAGCCATCTTTTGTAAAATACTATAAAAGACCCACAATTCAGAACTTTACGTGATCTTTTTCCCACATAGAACTATTGATCCCAAATACCTTTGGAAGCAGAGCACCAGATATCAGTCCCTTCTTTCACTCCCTAGCACTCCTCTTTCTCATCAAAGTAATGTGCTTAACATTGGATACTGTTTCTTCTTTTTTAAAAAAGGCAAAAAGTACCCTTATTTTGCTTGTACTGGAGCACTTTTTAAAAAGTCATAATCTGCTATGTTTAAAAGTTCAGTAAACAACAAAAGAAGAGTTAAAACAGTAAAAAAATGTAAGAGATGGACATTCAGAGAAAGCTGGGGTAACTGAATTTCGCATACATCAGATTCAGATGGTACAAATGAAAATGTTATTGTACCAGTTAGTATTTTTGGACAATTCACTTTTGATTGAACCACTCCACTGATCTGTCTGGAGATACTGCATTAACTGGCAACATTCGCACATTGGTTTTCCAAAGTGAAAAAGAAAATCTTCCTCTCCTGCCTCAACAAATATACAGCACCTGGTTTAATAATACAGTGCTATTACTGCACTGGCTTTCACTTGGACAGATCCTGGAATGGGCTTGGAGATTCATGAAGGTCCTTGAATCTACCCAGAAATCCATCTGCATGATGGTATCTCAGATAAGCAGGTTCTAAAATCAGGGCCTCTCCCCGAAGCGTTAACTCTTCTTTAGTTTAGTGAGTATCCTAGTTTTCAGTTTCATACAGGAGGAGAGAAGAATCCTCCAAGTCTCCAAAGACTGAGGTATTCAAATCTTTGTGATCTAGAAACAGCTGTTAGAGCTACCAATAGCTGTTATTTACCAACAAAAGATATCTTTCTTGTATTAGAAACACAAATAACTACAAGAAGAAAACAATTTCAAAGCAAGCTTCCTATTTTTGTTTAAGTAATACACACTGGTTTGGGTCAGAGCTCACACCCCTTAGTTATTAACAACCAAACAACAAAACAGAATTTGAAAAATCAGTAGCACAGTCACTGGCTCTAAAATTGAATTCGTGTTCACATAATTCCCCTCCAACCCAAAAAGAAGCCAGCAGCTAACAATTAAAATAAGCCTTGCCACTGAAGAACTTTAAGAATTTCTAAGAGCTGATTTGGTTTCTAATTCTGAAAAACTGTCAATGTATGCTTGAATTTTACCCTTGTAACTAGTCTCGTGATCAATGGGACCAATCACGTGTGTCTAAGCCTTCTCAGGGCTTAGCTGGTTGTTCTAAAAGCAGGTAAGAAGTAGAGAGTCATATACGTTGACAGTTAAAATATTTTGCATCTCAATTGGCAGTCCAAAGTTTAAAGCCTAGTATATTGCCTTTGGATATCTGGGGATGCATTTAAAGTTGCTGTGTACAGCACACTGTTTTGAGAGAGACTTTTTTGGGGAGGGGGGAGAGGGGTGGTGTTTGGTTTGTTTTGATTTTTGGTTGTTTGGTGGGTTGTTTTTTTTTTTCTTTTTAATTTACTAGTATCCAGACACCTGCCTATAACCATTTAATTAAAAAAGTTGTTAGAGTCACTGGTTGTGTTTTACTAAAAGTGCTCCGCAGACCTACATGGCAGAGATGATGACATCTTAACTAACTCCAGACCTAAAAGCAGCTCTGTGTGGGCATGCACACCACACGTACGTGTATAAACGGAGCCACTGGCAAGGTTTTAACAACTTCATGCCCTTTATATTCTAATACACGTTACTAATATTTCTAGACACGTAGAAAATCTGAATTTCAAACAATCCAACAAAAGGCAAAAAACAGACTGCCTTCAGTCACTTGGTTGACATGTTAACAGTGGCCTTTAAGAGAAGAAATGCAATTTTTATGTGCATGTTAAAGGGCACTGTCGACTTAAGTTGGATCCAAAAATCTTTAGTACTAACAAAAATGTTTTCATGTTTAAAAAAAATAAACAAGCTTTGAAAGATTAATAATTCCCAGGCACTTCTGGAACAAAAATATATAAACCTAAAGATCCCAATAAAATAAAAGTGAACAGATTACACTGTTTGAATGAAAACAGTGAAAAGAAAGAAGGGGTTATTACATTCTTCATTGATTCAGGATATTCTAAATCAACAGGTAAATACAAGTTGTAAATATCATAGTCTGTAAAAGCAGGTTTAAAGAAGTTTGTTTGTGAAATATCCAATATAATTCAAAATTATCTAGAAAGAATATTTGGGAGTCTGTTCCCCCCAGCCCCTCGCCCGCATGCATTTCACTGTAGGCATTTGACAGTGGTTTCTTCTAGCTCGGAGCAGTGACTGCTTCCCAGCTGCATGGATTTTTCTCACCCAGCATGAAAAATGAAAAGCTTTAAAAAGAGTTTAAAAAGTTAAGATGATTATAAAGCTACAAAAACCGGTAATGAAACAAAGGTAGTGTTAATAATATAAAAAAATTTCTAAAAAATAACCAGCTGGCTGGGTTTTAAGTTGACAGTATCCCTTTAATCCTTTCCTACCAAGAATCTGATTCTTGCTTGCAAAGTGTCTGTCACCAGAAATGGAAATATTATTTTTTAATTCCCAGAGATTGAAATGTGAGTCTTAATCTAGACACTCTCAGGTTTACTCAGTCAACTTTTGAACGGTAAAAATTCAAAGCAACCCTCTCAGAGAGTTTTATTTTCTAGACAATCAAAAAGCTCCAGAATGCTCCAAGATCCACAGATATAGTTAAGTCACTTCTACAAATAAGGTTTGGTTTATAAGAATTTGTCATTTAAACTAGACTAAAGGACTTCAGTTATGAAACTGCCTTACAAAACATCAGTAAATTAAACAACCACATTTGGAAGATCTACAAGGTCTTGCACCAAGAGGTTAAATGCACTACGAATACCAGTGCAGCATGTACTCCTTCAGGGAAACACAGTGCAATTATGTGCAAAAGTACGTTAAAACGTATACTCCTAAACAAAGTCAATTACGTAGAGCTAAGACTTCAAGATATGTAGTCTGCATGGCCTTTAAAAAACTTTGAGAAAGAGATTATATTAGAAATAACTTTCCTAAAAACATTATTTTTGATTCTTCATTAAGCACCATATGAATATTTTAAAACAGCTACGTCATTTTCTCAAAGCTTGTAGAGGCTGGATCTACAATGGAAGATTTCAGGAAAAACATCCAAAAACTAAGTGGAAAGCACAGCAAACAGATTTACATGAACATCTGGTCACAAGAATGTGGATAATCTACATCCTCTTCTAAATACAAAGGCTGAAGGACTCCACTGAAAACAAAGCAGCACAATATGACAGTTCAACAGGAAACACCGATTTTGGTGGTCACTTTCAATCTGGAACATGAACGGCGTACCCCCCACCCACACCCCTTACCCAGTGTTACACAAACCTTAACACAGCTCCATTCTCTATGCACAAGACACACAAGAACAATCTCTAAGACCAAAGAAAGCAGGTTGAAGTAAAATCGCCAAAGGTCTCTGCAGTCATTCCTGCAGCTCTTATTACATACAGACTTTCGCAAGAGGTTAATTTTCCCTACTCTGAATGTCTTTGCAGTTTCAGAGTTAGCTAGCCCGCACCTCAGCACAGCTCAGCCGTGTGAGAAGCTGAATCTTCTGACAGTTTAATTATGGCACACTAGCCAGAACCATGCTCAGCTGATGTTCCCTGTCTAGTGGCTTCTACCAATATTTACAATGAGGTGGCATCTTCACACTAGAATGACCCGAAATTGGGATGCCTGGTCACTAAATATAATTTTGGATCCCTATTTACATTCTTACCCCACTTTCATTAGCGAGTTAGTCTCCCAACAAACACAGATAATCCACGACTTTTTCAGGTGTTCTCACGTGCAGAAGTCTGTCCTTTATCAGATAAGCAGACACCAAAAAAATTGATGTTGGATGGACTCAACAAAAATAGAGTAGCAGTCCAAAAGACTAGCCCTGGTAGGCTGGAGGTGGCATTTTCAAATGTGCCAGCAAGATTTACAAGCCCATGTTTTGCTCAGATTTTCAAAAGTGCTAAGGACCCAAACCCACACCAGCATTTTCAGAGGAGCTCAGCTCCAAATCCGGCATCTACATGAGTTGTCTCTTTGATGGCCTTAATTTAGATGACTAAAATAGGGGCTATAGAGCCCTGAATTTTTTAAAGATCTTGTCCCAGTGAGATTTTTCTATGATGATGTGTGTCACTATGATACTGTTCAGCTATTGCAAACTCAAATTACAGATGACCTGGAATAGGGACTACTGAAAGCTTATGCAACTTAAGTTATAGAAAATAAATGTAACACGTGATGCCGGTATCTTCTTGCAAAGGTGGCACGCATCAAAAACTTAGACCAGACCATTTCAAAACAAGTCTCTCTACCTTCTGCTGTTTTCAGGAATCACCAGTAAAGTGACTTGTTTAAAAAGCAGCTTGTTTCTTCTTTCCTCATCCTAGCTGATCTGGCAAGGAATTCTTAACCGCATTTGTGACAGCAGAATCACCGCTCACAAGTAAATTGTGATGCCACTATAGGACTACTGTTTCACTGTAGGATGAAGCAGACAGAGAAGCTGAATTGTTCTTTTTCAGTATGTAAAATAAAAGCACAAGGTATGCAAAAAAAACCCTGGTTAAATCAGAGGGCTCTTCGTTTTTTAGGTTCTTTACAATAAATACCTCAAGAAGCACTGTCTTGTTAAGTGGGAGGAACTGCTCATTCTTTGTCAGCCATGCCTGTCTACAGGCTTCTGATCTAGCACTTACTCCAGCTAGAAAAGACTCATACAATTTGCCTTTTCATGTAACTCTTATGAACAACATAGTAAAGAAGCATTAACAGTCTTATTTCACAGTATATTTCAGTTTTGTCTCTTTGTTAGGAAACAGTAGGTTACCCATAACAAACAGACTTTCTGTTGGTGGTGCGTTTTCTTCTAAAGCTTCCCAGCTTGATTTTTGATAGCTTATATCAACTTGGTACTGGAAAGGTAAAAAAAAAAAAAAATCTCACCTCTTTTGAAAGCCAACCTTTATCTATCCCAGCAACGAAACATGAGGTCCACACTGAAGTTAAAAAAAAACAAATCAAAACTAAACAGTACTTGGATAAATTCACACAACAACATAAACCACGAGAAGGATCACCAAAGACTAAAAGAAAACATAGTAAAAGAGAAAGAAAAGGATTTGCATACAAAGAGGCTAGTAAAAATTTCTGAGATTTCCTACCCAATTGCTTCAAAAAGGGTATTAAGAGCTGTTTTATATGCATAGCTCAGATATTTAGCTGCCCCTCAGCTACACCAGCTGTGAATCTGGCTATTTAATCTACCAGAATCAGAATTCCCAAGTAACCTGGCTGACAGCTTTTAACTTCTACTGTAAAAAGCTGAAGAAGATTGGGCAGTTCACTTAGTCTAAACTGAGAGACCAGGACACTAGACACCATAATGTGTGCTTAGTATTTCTTAAGCCAAGACTACTAATGTCTAAATGACATTAAAGACACATCTGACAATCTGTAGTCCGAGCTCTTAAGAGAGGAAGATGCAGTAAAAAATTCAGAAAGAGAAGCTTCTTCTCTAAATACCTGCAATTAAGGACACGTGAAATATACTTATTCTTACTGTCTATGCTTTCAGCAGCAGCATATTTTTGTTATCCCGGTTTGTCTGCCCTGGTTTCCAGGTCAAATCCAGTCTAAGCAAACACTTAAGGTTTACAATTTAGATAATACTGTCCCTAATACAGAAGGATCACAACTTAGTTT
The DNA here is from genome assembly GCF_034638445.1 of Ciconia boyciana. NCBI lineage: Eukaryota > Metazoa > Chordata > Aves > Ciconiiformes > Ciconiidae > Ciconia > Ciconia boyciana. The sequence goes on from NC_132954.1 coordinate 5,627,573, forward strand.
AGAAAAGTCCAAGGTAATGGATGAAAACTACATTTTTTTAAATGTAATCTTCAGAGAGACGACGGTGCCCCTTTCAGATCAGGGATTAAGGACCACAACAGCATTATTTGATGAAACCTGTTATCAAAACAAAACAGAGATGTTCCACCTGCAAAATCAAAACTAGGAGGCAGAGACACCACTGGAAATTGCTCAAGTACAACCTCTGTGAACCCCAGACAGAAGATTCTTCACAGATTTCTGGTGCACAGCACTGAAAACTTAAAAGTATTAAAAATTCCAATTCTCCCCACTCTTCTATTAAAAAAAGGAATAATAAAAACCAGCACAGTCTCACTAATTGGGCAAATACACAGTTTTCTGTTGCACACCGACCACTGCCAGGGAGACACTTTAAATGCTCCCACTCTCCTCTCACTGCTACATAAGCGTTTCTCGGTCTGATAAGCTCCTGTGGATTTCCTGCTTGTCATCACCATCAGCATCATCATCATCAGCTGGATCATTTTCCTCTCCGGACTCCACATATATGGGCCAATCGTTATCAGCATCACCTTTCTCTTGGCCTTCTGATGAAGCTTCCATTAGGCTGAGGTTAATGGGCATCGAGTCCTCGTGGGTAGTGGTCACGCAGGTGCAGCTGTCGCACAAGCCAAAGCGTCGTAATCCTTGAGACAGGCTACTTGTGAATGTTCTCCTGCAACCTTTACAGATAATTGGCTTGTTTGATCGGTGCACCTGAAGTTAAAAATAAAACACTACAGTAAAAAAGGCAATCTGCCTTCTTGCTTCAGCTCTTTCTGAGGTGCTGGTTTGCATATATTCCTAGAACAGAAAAACATCTACGCTTAAGCTAAAGGACAGATGATCCCATCACATTTCCAGTGACAAAGATTTGGGCTACATAAGTACTAACGAGTTCACATAATTCCCCTCCAACCCAAAAAGAAGCCAGCAGCTAAAAATTAAAATAAGCCTTGCCACTGAAGAACTTTAAGAATTTCTAAGAGCTGATTTGGTTTCTAATTCTGAAAAACTGTCAGTGTATATACAGTGGCTTAAACTTATTCTTACAAAAGTTTATCTCACCTTGGCAACAATCATTTTGTCCAACATATTTTGGGAAACACGATTGGGAAATGCCAAAAACTTTTTAAAATTTACTGGTAGATATCTTTCAAACTTACACTCAAAGCGTGACTCCGAAGGTGCTCCTGCCGAGTGAAACGTTTCCCGCACGTCTCACAGGGGTAGGGTCTCTCACCTGTGTGAGAGCGAATGTGCCGTTTTAGTATTCCTTTCTGTTTAGCCGTGTAGGGACAGAACGGACATTTGTGAAGCTTGATTGGCACAACTAACACATCACCTTTTGAAAGAAAACACAGTGCATTAGATTAGGCAGTTCACCAATGTTAGCTATGTTGGCTTCTTATCCTCCTTGCTGCGAATCTGAGTCAAGATCATCGACTTTCCCCTCTTCCTGTATTTGGCTTACCTGGACTTTCTGTAGGTTGTGCAATTTCAGAAGACATTCATGCAGCTGCAGATGATCAAGTCCCTTGAAAATCAGCTTGCCTATACTTACAGAGCTGATACTCTAAGGGAGTTGGCTCACAACAGAAAAACAAATTAATTTTATTTTAAGAAGCCATTTAATTAAGTGCCAAAGATTTGCTTTTAGTGCAGTGGGGTCTCCGCACTGTCTCAGCCACAGAAAGTCTCCTACTTTCTTTTTTTTTTTTTTAAAGATACCATTAGTGTTAAAAACAGCATTAGAAACTAAAATCTTTGACACAAATTACAGGTAGTAGTGCAATCTTTCCCACATGCTTTTACAACGTGCATAAATTTAGATGTGGGGAACCCACCTAAAAATACAAGCGCTTGTTTCTGCTGCCATTCACTTTAGCCTTTCTATTGGAAATAACAAGATGAAGGACTCCAATACATTTGCTGATGATATTTTACTTTTTCTAAAATCAGACTATATGCACACAAGTAATAGGTAATTCATTAACTGAGATGCAAAAATAGAGAATTAAATTTGAAGATCACATTTTACATAAACATGGGTATTGCCAAGTTTTTCAGCATCAGCCCAGATATGAGCTTCCTTTCTGGCATAAAGGTTGAGATGTTATACTAAAAGATTAGTTCTCCCTGTTTCAGGTACTGAGTCAGGAAAGTGTTTGCATATCAAGCCTTGAGCTCTTTAACAGTTACACCAAAGTCTCAAAAAAAGGAGTATCTAGCATTAACGTGTGGCTATCAAGGCTATCAAGTGAATTTCATCTCATCCAGTTTTGGACCTTCACAAGGTATTGCTAATCCCTGCTGGACACTTAGAGCTCCGTTTAAAAAAAGAAAAGCAGTTCTTAGCCCTGCCTTGCTTCCAGGCTCTCTAGAGGTGCCCATTCACCCTCCATCAGCTGTAAAGGGAACCAGGACGACTGGAACAGATGTGGACACTTGAAAGAGAGTGGCATTTACCTCATCCGTCAGCCTGAATGCACGAGAAAACCATTCTTTCATCAGGAATTTGTATTTCTCATTCCTGGTGTCTTGTGAAAATGCTAAGCTAGCAGGAGCACTAAAAGCTGAGAAGAGATACTCCCATTCTACTAAATGCTTACAATGTTCTGTTTTAGCAGAGAAACATAACTGGATGCAAGGTTTGGGGTTTTTGCCCCACTCCTATTTAAAGCACATCATCTACCATTAACATTTTTAATACGTTGTCCTAACACCTGATGTTCCCTATCAAATTCTAGAAGCATTTCTCTTTTAATGATACATTAATAGTCTGAAGGTTTTAAGAGGGAAAAAAAGTAAGCAAAGTTTGTGTGTTAGATGCTCTTGCTACACGTCAAAAACCATAGGCATGATCTGGTGACAGCACCCTGTTCTGATAACATTAGTCTTTTGGTGATTGTAAGGCTGGGTTTGTGATTTTATCAGATTCCTTATTTTAAGGCAGTGAGAGAATATATTGCTTTTATTGGCTTTAAGATCACACAGGTATGCTTGAGCTGGAAATGACATGAATGTAAGCTTGCTATCTAGACTAGAATAGTAAGTGAAAGATTTCCTGTCTGTTGCCCACACCGTTACTGCATTTGTCACATCCTGAACAGCTATGGCACTTGTAGCATTTGTCAGAGCCACCTCCCATCTTCGTAAGGCAGTTTGGATGAGGCAAGTTGTGCGCCAACATTACCATAAGCAGATAAAATGCCCAAATCCTTATTGTCCACTTCAGGAGAAATGCGTATGGAGGTGACCTTCTTCTCCAGGTCCCTGACGCTGCTGCTAGGAGACATTCCTGCTGTCGGGAGACATCCCAACAGGCGCTGGGCTTGGGAAAGCAGCGGAACCTCAGGTGACCAGCAGCTGAAAAGCGAGTCTGCCTCTAGAGGTAAAAGTTATGTCTTGTCTTTATGCAACACCACAGAGTTTAAAGCTTTCAGTGCTCTTAAAAGAATTTCTAGGTATCACTCAGTACTGAATAAAACCGATTTCTGCCCTTTTGAAGTTCAAAGTAAGTAAGAGCAAACAGACTATCATCCAGCAACTGATGCGCTGGCAGGAGCTCCCGTGGAGTAAGCTACTTCTGGTCTGTCAGGTTCTACAGCAGATCCCTCTTGTGGCAGCTCAACTTATCTTTCCGATTGCTCTTTATAACACTAACACTATGAGAGGAAGATTCTTTTTAAAAATTCGCCTGCCATTCAATAAGGTCCCAAGTGAGATTGTTTATTAAAGCAGTGTCACCAACACCAAGCTCCAGGATCTGTTTCAAAGAGACTGTAAAAGCTGTTAGAAATACTTACCTCCCAAGTGCTGCACTGAATAAACGAGTACAGCTTTCTTTTGAAGTCCAGAACAATAGTTTATTTCGCTACGGCATAATATTCAGCAATATATTCCTGAACAAGAACGAGAATAACAAAGGAAGTCGCACAACTAAGCCGTTTCCTCCTCAATTATACAGACTACACCCCCCTCGCATCCTCTCACCTGTGTCCTCACCATACCAGTCGCTGTGAATGTCCATCATGGAACTCATGGCTACCCCTGCGTCCTCTGGCCTACCCTCAAAGCCCCGGACAAAGTGATGAACCACATCATCCTTTCTCTGAGCCGAGCTGTTGCGCAACAGGGCCTCTAGGAATTGTTTCATATGATAGTTATTGCAGGCCAGGTCCATCGCCTGCCCGCCGTGCAGCCCCTCTTCCATCTGCTCGAGGGACAACGGAGTCGGATACTGCGGCAGCCGTTCACCCACTTCTACCTCTACTTCATCCGAGTCAAACTCCACTTTGGGTTCCACCCCCTTGGGCAGCGAAGAATTAACCTCGTCCGGAGAGTCGCTGCTTACAGGGTCTCTGACCACAAGCTCCAGGGGATGGCAGCTGCTGCATTCACCGCAGGGAGGATCTCTCTGGCAATCCGAAATCCTTTCCTTTTCCTGCAGGGAAGAGGCAGAGGCAGAGCACTGGCTCTTGGAGCTGTAGGAGGTGCCCTCTCTCGCAGAACCAGCGCTCCCGCTATCGGCCTGATAGAAAGCGGCTTCTCTCTCTATTTTCCTGCAAATATCTAACGACGACCTTATATACATTTTGCAGAAGTTGACCACATCGGTCATCTGCAAATAGCTAGCCGCAGACATCACCTCAATAACATTTTCCCCACAGAGATCTAGCTTCCCGGAATAAAGGAAATCTAGGATGATGGAGAAGGCCTCCGAGGTGACAATGTCCAGAGAGGCGGTGCTGTGGCGTCCGCTGTCTTGGATGTAGTGAATCAGCAGGGCTCGGAAATAGCCGCTGTTGGCGAATAAAATGTTCTTGTGCGCTTTGAAGATCCTCCCCTCCACGATAATGCTGCAGTCGCAGAAGAAGTCCCTCTTGCGTTGCTCGTTGAGCTCTCCCAAGAGCTTGGTGTAGTACGACTGCATCTCCATCGCTCCCGCCGCCGCCTCTCCGCGCTGCCAGAGTCAACGAGAAGGCACCGTCAGCGGGAGGGCTCCCGCGGAGCTCCCGGACCCGCCGCCTCCCGCCAGCCTCTCCCCAGAGCCGCGGGTAACTTCTGGAGACCGGGAGCCGGAGGCGGCCGCGCCACCTCCCCGCCGCCGCGCAGACCCCCGGCCCTTCCCCGCCCCCAGGCGGCGTTGCCGCTGCGCCAAGGTTCTTCCTTCCCGGTACCGGGCGTCCCCCGGAACGCGCCTCCGCTGAGGGCCGCTCGCCGCCGCTCACCTCCGCTCCCGCCCGGCCGCCGTAGCACCGGCCGCCCTCCCGGGAGGAGGAGGAGGAGGAGGAGGAGGAGGAGGAAGTGACGTTAGCCGGGAGTCACGGCCCACGGGGGCGGGGCCTGCGGGGTGAGGGGTCGGTAAATATTGGTGACGTCAGGCCGCCAAGATGGCGGAGGGGTGAGTTCGGCACCGCTGAGGGGGCGGTGGCGGGGCCGGGGCCGGGCCCGGCAGGGAAGGGGTCGGGCCCAGGCCCAGGCCCAGGCCCAGGCCTGGGGTGGCGGGAGAGGGGCAGGCCTCGGGGGACAGCGCGGTGGGGCCTGGTGCGGGCAGGGCGCTGGGCTGGGCCGGGCCGGGCCGGGCCGGGCTGGGCCGGGCCGGGCCGTGCCGTGCCGTGGTGGGGCTGTGGGCTGTGGGCTGGGGTCAAGCCTGCCTGACGCGCGTGTCCGTGGCAGGGAGGACGCGGGCTGGTGGCGGAGCTGGCTGCAGCAGAGCTACCAAGCCGTCAAGGAGAAGGTAGGAGCCGGCGGGCCGGGCCTGCGGGGCGGCCCCGGGACCCGCTGCCCAGCGATCGGCGGGCTGAGGGAGCCGCAGCGCTGGCCGGATCCCTGCGAGCACTGCACCGCGCTCCCTGCGGGCTGCGGCGCTGGCTGGGCTGGAGCCGCGACAGCGGCTTTGTCAGCGACGGCTCTGATCCCTTCGGAGCCTGGCCTTAGCGACCGCCTGACGCCCAGCGAGGGCGTGCGGCTGTAGCGCAGCCCGTGACCCCGGGAAGGGCACCGGTCGGTACGCGTAGAGGGAGTTCGGATGTATTCGTTGTAACTCCGGGAGCTGGGGACCTGACCGCTGCGCTGGGATCTTATGGCTCAGGGGAGCAGCGTTGGGCTCTGTTGATGTGAAAATCAGGGAGGGCATGTGCTTGCAGCATCGCTTTCTGAGGTGTAATTTCCTGCCTGTGACAGCATTGCTTATGTTAATCATACACAAAACTCAGAACAAGGCTTTTCCTAACCTGTATTTTTCTTATCTTAGCTTAAAAAAACCTCACTGTAATGTGTTTTGGGCATAGCTGTATCCCGTTGTTAACCTGGTTATTACGGTCTTACCCATTGCACGATTTGGGGTAAGGGCTCAGCTGGGTTAAAGGCTCTTGCACTTTAATCTTTGTAACATGCCAGGTGTTCCTAGAGTGACTGTGGCTTTGTGGAGAGCAAAAAGATTACACAATCTATTTGTCATCTTCTTACAGTCCACAGAAGCTTTGGAATTCATGAAACGGGACCTGGCTGAGTTCACTCAAGTAGTGCAGCATGACACAGCCTGCACTATCGCTGCTACGGCCAGTGTGGTCAAGGACAAGCTGGCAGTGAGTATAGGAGCAAGAGAGCGGGGGTTCTTGTTGCAGAAAGCAAAGCGGGGGGTGAATAGCCTCTGAGGACATGATCCTCTGAACAAACCCCAACGTATAACCATGAGCTTCAGGTTTCAGACTTTCTCCCCGGTGCAGATTTGGTGCTGAGCACTGTGTGGCATTTCCTTGCTGTAGTGGTGAGGAACCTCTGGAGACGAGTGGAGACAAGTTCCCTGTGCTTTCCCTCTCCCACTGTGCCACGTAGGTGGGATACAGGCAGTGTCGCTGTAGTGTGACATCGGATCTCTGCACAAGCTGTCAGCCTTAGTCCTGCACAGCTGCCGCTGTGACAGTCCAACCCCCAAACCAGCCAGTTCTCAAACCCGGCTGTGTCCTTCCCGTCAAAGCCTAGGTTCAGTTCCCGACAAACCTATTACAAGGCCTGCCTGCCCCACCGCCACCTAAGGCTAGTGCCTGCCACCACGCCCTTCTTGTAGCCCAGCCCTGGCCACACAATCGCCTCATTAGCACTTCTTTGAAGGGAGAGACATCCTGCTTCCTTAAAGGAACCTGTCCAGAAAGGACTGAGACTTGTCCTGCTGCCGCAGGTACTGTTACTTACACTGTGCTGCTTTTTCTGTTCAAGAGGACAGAAGGTTCCTCAGGTGCAACTGAAAAGGTGAGGAAAGGGCTCTCTGACTTCCTGGGTGTCATCTCGGACACATTTGCTCCCTCGCCAGATAAGACCATTGACTGCGATGTCATAACACTGATGGCAACACCCACAGGTACCACAGAGCCCTATGACAGCGCCAAGGTGAGTGCCCCGTTCCCTGAGCTTCTCTCCGGGATGTGAAGTCCCGAGCCCTGTCCTCTCGGGGCTCTGCTGCTGCCCCTCCACTGACAGCTCTGCCCTGTGTGTCTTCTCCTCCAGGCTCGCCTCTACAGCCTCCAGTCAGATCCAGCCACCTACTGCAACGAACCTGATGGTACGGGGGGGCTTGGCGGTGCTGCCGAGCCAAGCTGGCCCTTGCGTGGGGTCTGTGGGCCATCCTGAATTGCCCAGAGCCTTTCGCCAGTGGGCCTGCTGGCTTGGCTGTAGATGGGGTCACCGTTTATGGAGAGCAGATCTGTCTGTTGCATTGGGGACTAGCTTAGACTGAGAGTTTGCTGGGTCAGTTTAAACTGCCGCTACAGCTGGTGCTGTGTGGCTTTGTGCTGACAGAGGACCCGCAACGTGGGGTGGGCTCAGAGACCCATATCTCCCTCCTTTGCCCCTTGCTCACCTCGGCTAGTCTGGTTCATAGTATTTTTCCAATTAAACTTCCCAAAATTGTTCGTGCCCTATTTGTGCCAAGCACTGTTATGTCTGCGCTTGTCCTGTACAGGCCCTGCTGAGCTCCTTGAGGCCTGGCTCTCTCAGTTTAACCTAGAGGAGAAGAAAGGGGAGATCGCAGAGCTGCTGGCAACCAGCCCTTCCATCCGGGCTCTCTACACCAAAATGGTAAGGCCCTGTCTGACTCCTGTAGTGGGCAAGTTCTGACTTGGGGTATGGTGCAGGGAAGCCCTGAGCTGCTTGGGCCCTGGAGTTGGTGGCAGAAAGGACTGTGGACCTTGGTAAACTGGCAGGGGGATATTAGGCAGCATATTGTATTCTTCTTCCCTGCTTGTTTGTCACGAGCCTGGAACAGAAGTTCCTCTGTAGCTGATGTGTGTCTGAGCATCTGCCGGTGCGTACCTGAGGCTTGGTCCCAAGTCTGTGCACCTGAAAATGCAGGTGCCTTGTGCAGGTTATGAGGGTAGCTGCAAGGCTCGGGAGTAGAGGGGAGCAAGGCAGCAACGGCAGTCCTGCCTTTGAAGTGACTCATGGTGGTTCCCATGTCGCTCCCAGGTCCCAGTGGCTGTTTCCCATTCTGAATTCTGGCAGCGCTACTTCTATAAAGTGCATCGCCTGGAGCAGGTAGGTCAGGAGCTGGGTGTCTCCCCCAGCGGGCGGGCACTCCAGCCAAGGAGGTCTCTAATGCAGACCAAAGAGGCAGAAGATACTTTTCCTGGAAAAGCAGGGATCTGGGCTGCCTTGTCTGTGTCCTTGTTGTCACTGACGCTTAAATGCCTGGAGGAAGAAAGGACTGGAGATGTGAGTCAGGGCTGACACTGAATTCCCTGCAGGATGAAGCCCGGAGGGAGGCTCTGAAGCAGCGAGCGGAGCAGAGCATTCACCAAGAGGAGCCAGGCTGGGAAGAGGATGAAGGTGGGTCAGATGGTTGGGGATCTGTGGGAGGGCTCGTGCAGACCTTGGCAGGTCTCAGTTAGAGAGGGTGGTGGCTCCTCCTCGCTCCCACAAATTCAGCTCCCAGCCCAGCTGCAGCCAACCCTGCTGCACTGTCAGCTGCCAGTGCGCTTGCTGAAACATCTCTTGCTTCTCTTCTGCCTTCCTACAGAGGAGTTCTTGGGGATGTCACCCCTGCCTTGTGCAAACGTGAAATTTCCAGAAGCAGCAGAGAAAGAATCTGCTCCTGCAGCCCTGGAGGGAAGCCACCCCACTGCTCACAAGGGACCCTCAGAGGAAAGCTGGGCCGTCCTCCCTCCAGAGCCGGCCCCAGCAGAGGGGAGCCCCTCTGAGAGCAGTGAGAGCATCTCCCTTGTGACTCAGATTGCAAACCCTGCCTCTGTGCCTGCTGCGCAGCTACAGACTGGAGCGCAACCAGCTGGGACTGGAGACCTCTCTCAGAGGCTGCTGGAGGCCACCTCAGAAGAGCAGAGCTCCCTGCCAAAGCCCCCAGAACAACCTGGTCATCTTTCTGCACCTGCCCGGGAGTCAGCAGCATCCTCAGAGCAACCGGCTGTTACAGAGCTCAAAGAGGTGGAGAGCAAAGCCCAGGGCAGGACAGAGACTCTGAAAGAGGAAGGACCGACAGATCTACGAGTCTTTGAGCTGAACTCGGATAGTGGGAAATCCACTCCCTCCAACAACGGCAAAAAAGGTGCGTGGGGGGGCCAGCACAGGGCCTGGAAACCTTCTGCTGGGGGTGGCAGCTTTTGAGGAAAGGGTTCTGACTTTGTGATGGTGGGGGAGGAGAAAAGGGATTTTGCCAAAATCACCCAGGAAGGTTAGATCCAAAGACTGTCTAATGGCCAAACTAAAGTGGAAGCAAATCCTTATGGGCAGGGTCAAGTTGGTCACATCAGACGGTGACAATCTGCTCTCAGCAGGCGGCTGGGCCGGTGCCACAGCTGGCTCTGGCCTGAGCCCTCTCCTGAGCCCCGTTCTTGGTGCTCCCTCAGGAGAACGGAGGGCGAGACTCCTCCAGGACCCTGAGGAGGGACGTGTCGCAGCTCTGGCTGACGCTATTTACAAATCTTCCATTGCAGGGGTTCTGCCTTCAGCAGAGCCTGCTGCAGGTCTCCCAGAATAATGATTATGTTGGTTATAGGATTATAAAGCCACTGGAAGTAACCGAAGATCCAGCAAGATGGCCAAATGTCATGAACTGTGTCTGTGTTGAGCAGAATCAAATCAGAATTAGAAATCAAAAGTCTGTCAGCTGATCAGGGTAGAACTTTGCTTCCTGGCCTGCTGGGTGCCGGGGCAAGGCTGTGGTCTGTGTAGGGAATGTGGTGTTTCCTTCCCACTGCGTGTTGCCCCTAGGAGCGTCCCTGCCACTCCTCTGCCACAGGAGGTTGTTCGTTCTGTTTGGGAGTATGACAGTCCCCATATCTAAGCCGCTCCTGTCATCCCTTATCTCTCGTGTTTTCTGTGTGACTGAAGCGTGACACACCCTTGTTCTCCCAGGCCAGAGGAGAACACGTTTCAGCATTCACCTCTCCCACTTGTCCTGAACCAGCCCTTGCTGCAAGTTAGCGAGCTGACAGCCTGCTCTTGGGAACGCGGGAGGCTTTCTCTCCTCAGGCAGGCTGCGGTAGATCGGAGCCTCATGAATGCCAGGGTTTTGTGGGCCTGCTTGGGCAGCTGTGTGTTTTGGCCAGAGTGTCTGGAGAGCATGTGCAGCTCTGATGGCTCTGTGGTGATGTTTGTGGTTACAGGCTCCAGCACTGATATCAGCGAGGACTGGGAAAAGGACTTTGATTTGGACATGACTGAAGAGGAGGTGCAGCTGGCGCTCTCAAAGGTGGAAGTGTCTGGGGAGGTGAGTCGAGGGGAGGTGCTCACTCAAATAGGCAAGAAGATTGCTCCCAGAAACCATCAGCAACTCCTTGGGGTGATGCTGCCTGAGCTCTGCCGTTGCTGAGTGTTTCCCCTGGGAGGTGGAGAGAGACTGCAGTGCCTCAGAGCAAGAGGGCAAATCCCTCAGCTTGAGCTCCACTTCCAGCCCCTGTGCTGGAGCCGAGGCTGTGCGGCATGTTTTGGCGAGACGTGGCTGCTGCTGGCCGGGAAGGGCAGCGCTGCGGCGGGCAGCTGCCTGCCTAGAGCAGCTCGCAGGAGGCTTCTCAAAGGCGTGACTTGCTCTTTGAGGACACAGGCTTAGCTTGGGATCTCACCGTGGGAGTCATGGGTGTTAGCTGGAGCAGAGAGTGGCTGTTTGGATGTGCTTAAAGAGGGATGAGTGTGCAAGTTCCCCAAGGGGAGCAGAGCAAGCAAATCCCTGTTGCGAGGGTGTGGGAGCGTGAGGATATGTCAGGCTTTGTGCTGACTCAGGTCCCCTGGCAGGAGGATCTGTTGACAGATGGCTGTTGAGTTACAGAAACAAACTGAGGGATATTACTCTTGTTTGCAGCTGGAAGATGAAGAGTGGGAAGACTGGGAATAAAGCGACTGCTTCCAGTGTGTGTCACAGGCTCATTTCCACCATCGAATGTGAATTAAGTTACAGACCGGCTGTTCCTTTGTGTGTAACTGTGCTGGGGATTGCAGTTCCAGGCTGGAGGAGTTTCATTCCTGCTAAATCCTGTGGGCAACTCAAGTGACCCCTTCAGACCTGGAGGAGGAGGAAGCAGGAGTTCACTCGTACACTTAGCTGCTAGGGAGCCCATCTTCTCAGTAGGTCCTAGAGACCGGCCAAGCCAAAACTGACTGCCCCGAAAGTGTCGGGTAGAGGCAGATGCGATGCAGCGAGGGGTCCCCGGGGCGAGCTGGGCACTCGGACACCTGGCAGGATTGCTTGGTGCCGCCAGACTGCCAGCTGGCTGATTGTTTGCTTGTGTGTGCGCGTGTAATCTACAGTACAGCAGTTCAAAAGCTCTTGGATGCAAGCTGTGCCCGCTCACTCACTGCTCTGCGCTGCTGGCCAGGCCACCCCTGGAGAAAGCCCCTGTGCAGGGGGCGGCCGGGGCTGGAGGTGCTGCAGTAGAAGTCCCTTCTGCTGTGCCGCTCGTTGCTGCAAAGAAAGGCAGTTGGCTTGTGGCTTTGACCCAAAGCCGGGCCGTGCTGGAAGGAGCCAAACTCCCTGCCAAACCCTGAGCTTCTGCCTGGCTTTTCGTCTTGGAAGCTTTTTCTAATGGAAACTCCTGTTTCCTGCTGCAAGAACAGCAGCTCCTCTAAGAGCCAAGGCCTGCTGCTTCCCCCTTTGCAGCTGCACTGCCTTCCTCTACTGGGTTTTGTGTACTACTAGTTAAATTCTCCAAGCAAAGTACTTGTGGCTTGCTCTTACTTGATCCCTTCTGGGCAGGCAGTGATTTGGGTCACCCTGGGAGCAGAACCCCTCCATTGTGGTGCCTGGTTCAGCCCTCGCAAAGCCCCAGTCTGGCCCACTGACCACTTTTAACCTCCGCCTTGGCACCGAGGCTCGGCCCTTCCCTCTCCCAGCCTGGGGGGAGGCAGAAGCGCCCAAGCACCGTGGTACCTGTTGGCTGAGGCTGTGTCTGTCCGCTCATCCGACTCCCCTCATGTCCCACCCGTGGCAGGCCTCACGGCCACCAGCGTCACAAGCTTTGCTGTGCTCACTTAGGTTCCTTCACTTAAGCCCCCTGTGACTGCTTGCAATGCTTCCCTTGGACCCGCGGCCTCTCTTTTTGGGGCAGTTCTCTTCTAATGTCATGAGATGCTCCTTGGTGGATGTTGGTGATACACAGTTGTCCTGAAGGGACGGAGCCCTCGGTGCCGTCTCTGGCCTTTCGGGTAGTGGTTTTATACCTGCTACCTTTGTCCTTCCGCCCCTTCCAGGGCGGCGTCATTGGAGCTGTGGGTTTCCTTCTGGTTTTGGATAGTGTTAACCTAGCTCCACTTGGAGGAGTTGGGGTTTTGGTTTTGGGTTCCCCCCCTCCCTCCTTTGGGGAGATTCTCAGATGCAGCTGCCCACACAGGTGGATTGGTGGTGACTTCAGGTGCTTATAGGAGAGCGTGTCTGTCCTGCAAAACCCATGAAGGCCAGGGACTGAGCTACAGCTCCCCTCATGCTTGGTGTCGCTGGGCCCGGCAGAGCCTCTGAAATGTGCCACAGCCTCACCCTGTCCTGGGCTCAAATTCAGCTGTAGCAGGAAAACCTGTTGTGGGTAGGTGACACCAGTGGGGGTGTCGGGGCGGGGGGCTCGGGGCTGTGTTCCCTTGGGGTTTGATGGTATGAGTTGCGGCTGGATCCCTGGGCCTGCGGCAGAGCTCTGAGGGTGCAGTGCTCTCATCTGTGTCACTTTTTTTTTTTTCTTTAGTCGAATTAACCGTTTGGTTGTCTGTGCAATATTCTCTGTTCTCAACTATTCTGCATCTCCCTGAGCCTTTTCTAGCTGGGGTGAAAACCAGGAACAATTCTAACAGCTGGTAGTTTTGTAACGATGACTTTCTCCAAACCTTTTACAGACTTGCAGTTAACAGCAATTAAAGGAATTCTACAGAGTCTCTGCCTGTGTCGGGTGTTCTCATTTCCTTTGCTTGCGGGATGGGGACGGCTGCCTTGAGAGGGTCTGCGTGTCAGCTGCTTTAAATGTCCCTTTCCTCCCACCCACCTCAGGGGAGGGTTGCTTAACTCGGGAAGGTGGACCCGCACTGGCCCAGGCTGCTCGGAGCTCATCTCTGCCCCGTTCCCCACCGCTGACGGCCGAGGGCTTTGAGGGAGACGATAAAAATGCCCGAGTATGAACCAGACCTTGCCTCTGCCAGCCAGAGGCCGGGCACACCACCTGCGAGGCTGGGTAGATGGGAAACACTGACCTCCAAATTTATCATCATTTTAGAAACAATCTGTTCTGTTGGGGGAGAGCAGGGCGAGTCCTTCTCAGGGGTTAGCCAGCCACGGGTGCCTGCTGACCCCGTCGATGGAGGGTCTCAGGGTCATGTCCGGTTCCAGGAGCATTTTCAGGAGGTTCTGGCACTCTTTGGAGATCCCCAGGTACCCAGGGACAGCGATGCCTTTCTGCTGCTGGTGCAGCATCTTGGGGATGTCGGTGTCGTCGAAGGGCAGGCGGGCGCAGAGCAGGGCGTAGAGGATGACGCCCGTGCTCCAGACATCGCCCTTGCGGCTGTCGTGGGGCGTGCCCTGCAGCACCTCGGGCGCCGCATAGGCTGTGCTGCCGCAGAAGGTCCAGCTCAGCTCCCTGCGCTCCCTGGGGAGCAGCTTGGCGAAGCCAAAATCCGTCAGCTTCAAGGTGCGGCCCTGCAGCAGGGCGTTCTCGCACTTGAGGTCGCGGTGAGCCACCCCGCAGTCGTGGCAGTACTGGATGGCCTCGACCAGCTGGCGGAAGAGCGCCCTGGCACGGGGTTCGGGCAGGGGACCCTCGTGGAGCACGTAGTCAAAGATGTCCCCGTCCTCCGCCAGCTCCATCACAAGGCAGATCTTCCCCTCTGTGGATTCCAGCACCTCGTGCACGCGGATGATGTTCCTGTGGTCCAAGTGCGCAACGATCTGGAGCTCCCGGGGCAGGAATCTCTGAATAAACTCTGCCGAGAGCGGAGGCAGGTTTGCTCACGGGGGGTGTCCCTGAGCTGCTGGCTCTGGGCACCCCTCCGGGGCTCGGCAGAGGGAGGGAAGGTTGTTCCTGGGGTGCCTCGTTCCTTACGGCCTGGCACCCTTCCCCAAGGGATGCTTGTTGAGGGGGGATGCTTGGATCTGCCAGCACTTTTGCTGTCCTTGCGGTCAGAGGAGCAGACACCTAAATAGGTCCTAATCCTTGGACCACGGTCCCTGGGCTGTTCTGCTGGACCTCCCAGCACTGCCCCCCCCCATCTGCTCTCAGGTGGCGAGTTTGGGAAACTGGTTTTCTGCTGGGAATTAAAAGCCACCAGGGAGGGACAGTGCCTCAGCCTGGAGCTCTTTTGGGGTCAACTCTTACCTTCTGGGCCTTTCTTCTTATCAATGATTTTAATTGCCACTTTCATCTGGTGCTTTTGGGAAAAAGCCTCCTTCACTTTGGAGTACATCCCCTCCCCAATGGTCCTGCCGAGCTGGTAGCCATTGGCAAGCAGAAACTCCTCCATGTCCTCGCGTGGGCTAGGACCCTTCGCTCCCTCAGTTCATCCCGCAGCGACTCCACAACAGCATCTCAGTGCCCGGGGGCACCCGCAGCACCCCGGGGAGCACAGAGGGACCTTTTAAAACCTGGGCTGCTATTGTGACACAGCCGACGCCGCGTCGGTTGGGTGGCAGATGCACCACGAGGTGCGGGACAGGCTGGAACGCCCTCTCGGTGAGCGGGGGCTCTTGGGGTGGGCAGCGCGAATGTTACGGGGCTGGTTGGGGTCCCCTCATGTTCCCCCTGTGCTTTCGCCATTGTTGGGGGGTCTGTGCTCGCCCGGCTCACCCACCCGCTCCTCTCCGGTCAGACGCATCCAGGGCCCAGACATGAGCTCCCAGCGGGCACCGCAGGCTCGGAGGTTCCCCATCGAGGCAGGCGACTGTCCCAGCTCAGCTGTGCCTTCCGAAATGCAGGAGCCGGTAGGCGCCGAGCGGGCTGTGGGAAGGTAAGGGGGGCCAGGACACCCCATGGAGTGCAGGTCTGGCCCGGGCACAGCCACGCCGTGTCCCGTTCGCACAGACCGGGTCCCTGCTCTGGCAAACGGGGCTTATTTTGCTCCCAAAAGCATCGTCTGATGGCTTGAACCTCTCCTTGCCCTGGGACGGGGCAGGCTGGCTCCCTGCTTGCCTGCCTGCTGCCGCTGGCAGGCTTTATCCGGGCAGGCAGCATCCTGTGATGTGCTGTCCTGTGCCGTGCCGTGCCGTGCCATGCCATACCGTGCTGCACCATGCCATGCATTATCACATAATGCCACGCCATGCTGTGCCAGGCCATGCTGTGCCGTGCCATGCCATGCTGGCCCATGTCAGGCCATGTCGTGCCATGCCGTGCCGTGCCGTGCCGTGCTGCTGGGCTCACCCCGCTCTCTCCCCACAGGCAGCTGCGGCGATGCCCCGGCAGCCACTGCCTGACGCTGCCCAACGTCCCCATTGACGTGTTCATCGCCATGGGAGGGAGCGGCAGGCCTCGCACTACCTAATGGCCCCCGCGTCCGTGCCGCGCTGGCCGCAGCCAGCCCCAGAGCTGCAGAGCTGCCAAGGACACAGACTGGTGACGGACTTTATAATAAAAGGACATCTTAGAGCGTTTCTGTGCTCAAAACCTGTGCGTGGTGTGTCAGCTGTGGAGGGTTGTGGGGTGAGAGGGGAGACGAGGGGGTGGGACACGAGGGGACAGGGTGCGAGGGGATGGGACATGAGGGATGGGGCACAAGGGACTGGGACATGAGGGATGGGGTGTGAGGGATGGGACACGAGGGGATGGGGCGTGAGGGGATGGGAGACGAGGGATGGGGTACAAGGGGATGGGAGACGAGGGATGGGGTACAAGGGGATGGGACACGAGGACCAGGACACGAGGGCCGGGACGCGAGGGCCAGGCCGGGTCCTCCCCGCCGCCCCCGCCCGCTGGGGGCGCCCGAGCGCCGCGGGCCCGGCGGGAGAGAGCGGCCCCGCCCCGCCCCGCCCCGCCCCTGCCTCCTTAAGGGGCGGGGCGGCCTTGGCGCGGAGGAGGTTTGTCCCGTTCCGGCCGCCGTCCGCTCCCCTCGCCCTCCCTCTCCCTGGGCCCGCCATATTGTGGCCGCCGCAGCTCGGGAGCCGCCGCCTGAGGAGCCGCGATGGGTGAGGGCGGGCGCGGTCCCGCCGGCCGGGATTCCCCGGCAGTGGGCTGCGGGGGGGCGCGGGGAGGAGAAGAGAAGCCGAGCCAAGCCGCCCCGCCGGCCAGGCACGGGGGACAGCCCGTCCTGGCGCCGCCCGCGCCCCGCACCGGGGCTCTGGCCGCCTCCCCTCAGCGGCGGCGGGCCGGCCTGGCGGGGCGGGGGGCTGCGGGCTGCGGGCCCGGCCGCCGCCGCTGAGTCATTCCACCGCCAGCCCCGGCACGGCGGGGCCTTCCCCGGGCAGGGCCCTCGGTGCCCGCTGTCTGCGGCCCGGCGGCGGAGCCGGGGCTCGGGGCGGCCCTTCGGGGAGACACTGCGGCGGGGGGGGCTCTTGGTGAGAGGGTTTCCCGGGGCAGGGGCTGGGTTCTGCCCCAGCCGAGTAGCCAGGTCGCTGGAACGGGGATGTTGTTGCAGGGTTTTGTTGCCCGCTCTAAGCAGGGCTAATGGCGGGTCGATGATCCACAGCTCGGTCTTTGGGCTGCTCCGGGGTGGAGTAAGGGCAGCAGCGGGGGTTATTTAATGCTGTAATATTCCGGTTCTTGGGTATTTGGGACCGGTTCTGCTGCAGACACCAAGGTAGAAGCCTTGAGAGGCAGTGGCGGTGGAAAGGAACGGCTGCGACTGAAGCTTCCTCACAGTGTGGCATCCTGTCAGGTCTCTGATCTGTGGTTCATTTAAATGCTGAAGTTTGTAAGAGTTTTAGAACCGAGCTCAGGTGAAATCCTAAACCATTTTCTGTTCTAATAACCCAGCAGGGCCTTGGCTGTTGTAGGTTTTCTAAAATAAAACTTCAGCAGCAGTGTCCACATAAACTTACCGAGGCTGGCCCTGTGCAGCCCGTCGCCGTGCACAATATAAGCAAATGTGTCTGCTGACACTGTGCAGGAAAGGAGTGTAGTGGGGGAGTCTGTTTTCATATTCATAACCAGTACCACTAAATATGCTTAGAAGTTCAGAGAGGTAGCAGATAGCTCTTTCTGTCAGCTACAAATAACTCATAACTGAGCATTGCCCTTCAAAAGGTACTTTAATAACATTGGGCTTTTTTTGGTCACTTTTGAGGTAGTCTGAAATCGAAGCTGCCTCCTCAGGGAGGAGAGATGTCTGCTTCTTGAGGCTTCAAGTAGTAAGACAGGGTTTGAATGGATGAGGCGAATGGGAAAGCCAGGCCTGTAGCAGGCATATTCTCTATAAAGCAGAGTACGGATCCTCTGGGAAGTAAGGATTAAGGTCTTATCAGTTTTCACCTGCAATATTGTCTTTTAACCAGACTTGCCTTCAGAAGTCTTTAAAAATGTTCTTTGGGGTGGGATGCTGCTTGATCAAAATGATCTCGTCAGAAACTTTCCTGCCATCTTCAAACCCCTCCTGTGATGTTCCAGGAAAAGTCAGTGGCCGCAAGTCTGTGTATGCAATGGCTGCAGCACCTCCCAGTCCAGAACAGCTTTTAAAGCTTAATTTATAGCCTGAGATGTAAAATCTTGACTGGCAACTTTGAGTAGAAAAATGTCCTCGGGCCTGTTGGTGAATGTCTGACAACTGCCTGTGTTATCTGGAGCTGAGGAAGTTCGTGCAGAGGAGCTTCCCATCCTTCCCCACCACTGCCTCCCCGTTTCTTCTTGGGGTTTGAAGCAGGCGTTTTTCTGACAGCGAGAATTTAATAATCCCTTCATTCGAATTATCCTAATGTAACTTTTTCTTAACTTTCTAAATAAACCAAGACTGCTGTTTCCATTGTTTTAGGTTAATAGGACTAAATGGTGGCAGCGTAATGTTGTTACCCCTTCTTGTATGGTGCAGGTTGCATACCCCTATATGTACGGGTTACGGAACCCGTAGTGTTCATAAGCAGTTGTGATATTGGTCTTGCCTGTGTTGTTAGAAATGCTCCTCAGTTCGTTCTTCGTTTGCTATGCAAATGACATGTCTAAACGCCTTTATAGTGCTATTTAGCCTGTGGAGCAGTATGTAATGCTCGATTCTTAATAAAACTTTTGTGGCTGATGAATTTAACTAGTTATTTGGTTATTTTGCTTTGTTTGCTTGTGTTCAGGAGAGCAAACATGAACTTTGTGAAGGGGAGCTTGATCATTAAAATAGTGTAATAGTGAAAGTACTAATTCCTTCAGCCTTTCAGCTATTGTGCTAGTGAGGGCCAGCTAAACTCAAATTTGCTTAGCAAATCAGACAGTGCTGTTTGTTTCTGGAGCAAAGCACATGTTGGGAAGGATGAGCTTGTTGGAATTTTATAGCTCTCTAATTGACTATTTCTGGTTGTTTTTAACCTCCTATGACTCTCGTGGGTTGAGTTTGAGTTGACTTAGTTGAAGAGTTAATCCCTGTTTTAAGAACTGTTACAAAGGAGACGCTGACCTCAGGTGACAGACTGTTGTACTTGATCAGTTGACTCTTAAGGAAATCTGAATGTCTCAGAATATGTAAATTGTGTTGAAGAGGACTTAAAGCCCCCAAACCTCAGATTTTTTGGGGTGAAAAGATCAGGAGGAGGTAGAGTTGAAATTAATGTATATTTGAGAACTTGACTGAGGAGTAGGTGGGTTCTTTTTGCATCAGGGCATGGAGAGCCTAAAAGGAATCCTAATCTTAGACTGACCCTAGTGAAGGACAAGTATGCTGTAGGACTGTTAATTTTCCCCAAAGAGAATTTTTGCTTTTCCCTTCCCCCTCCACAGCCAGCACCATCAGCGAAGCTGTCGCACATTCCAGTAGTGATATCACATCGCTGGCTCTTGGTAGCTAAAACAGAAGGGAATGAGCCAATGGTGGCTGCTGCACCAGACAGCCAAATAGCTGCATGGATAAGTGTTTTACTAGCACAGCATGTACTGGGTGCGAAGCGCCCAGCCAGGGGACGGTGGCAGGCTGGGTTTGAGACACCTCTGAAAGAGAACTGGCTCTGCCTGTGCTTATTTGTAGTAAACACTCGAATAACCTGTGTGAGAACATAAAAGCAGCAGAGCAAACATGAGAAACAGAAGGGACAGGATGACAGAACTTGGCCACTTTTCCAGGGTTTAACAGCAGCTGGGGTAACTCCAGGGCTGTAGAGGAAAAGCCTTGAGTTGCTGCTTATTTGACAGGACTTCTTATGTAGTTCTTCTCTTGCAAGCACAACTGTTTAGCTTCCTTTTCCCTCTGTTGTCTTCTGAGCAAATGAAGTGATTTTTTTTTTCCTTTTTATTCACTGCAACACTATCAAAGTGACACGTGCAATGTAAGAATCTGTTCTTGGCTAACTTCTGGTAGCAGTTCAGAGTTGTCTCTTTATACAGTGGGTGCAAGTAATTCAACTACTTTTATGTATTTATTATAACCAACTTCATTTAATTTGTATTTAAGAATAGGCTTCTCTTCTCTATTATTTAGGCTTCTCTTTCTGTGGTTTCAATTGAAATCATAAAGTTGTCCTGGACACACTTTTTCTAGAAGAGAATCCTCTAGAGATGTTAATAGGTCCATATCTGTAGGTTTTGTCAGGAAGAGCCTTTATGCTGTGTTGTAAAGCGAGTGCTTGAGCTCTTAAGAATTGACTGAGACACATCTATAGAGTGCTGTAAAATGCATTATGTATCTGAGTTTCAGAAGAATTTTTGTTTCTGTTCTCAAAGTAAGGAGCTCCTTCACAAATGGGAGATAGAAGGAACAGAATTCTTGTAAGCGCTGCTACTTGTAAAACGACACTCTTTACGTTTACGAGGAAAGCAGTGATTAATCCTGATGTACTTGGCTAGATGAAGAGAGCAACTGTAAACTTTGAAACACTTCAGAAATGCCCAACACTGTTTTGTTGTCTCTTGCATTGAATGTTTTTTTGTTCACTTAAAGCAACGGCTTTGGTGATAGTTTGACAAAGTAAGAGTCAATGAGAGGATTGAATGTAGAAGCGGACAGAGATTTTATTTTCAGTTGTAAGTAGGTGATAGCAATAAGAAATGATATTCCAAACTGACATGCTGTACCTAAATGCTGAATCGAGTTTCCAGGGTTTCACTGTCAGTGTGTTCTTGTGAGCTGTATTGAGTAGCTGACTGCAAAAGTAACAAGAGTTTGAGTTACAAATGTTGACTATTAAGCCTTCTGGAGAAATGCGGGATCATGAAGCAATAACATGTAGTCAGCCTAATGTCCACTATCGACTAGTGTGTGCAGCCTCAGAAGATGACTGGCATATTCTTACAGGCCCCTCCTCCCCAGATCCAAAAATATCACAAATGCTTTGATTTTTTTTAAATAAATGCCTCAGTAACTGTAATTGGAGATAGCTTAACTATCACATGTAGTTTTTAACATTGTCAGGGGAGATGAGTAGAGTCTTAAACCTCTGATTTAGCACTGCTAGCTTGTTCTTCTAAAAGTGAAGTTCACTTTCTTTGTGTGAGCCAAACTGCTCTGATGTCTACTACTACTAAATCAGTTTACTTCAACTGTCTTCTGCTCCTGGAGGGCACAGTGTCAAAAGCACAGGCGTTTTGTTAAACACGGATCCTGCAGAGAAAGACACCTACCAAGCTTGCCGTCCTGGTGACTGTTGCAGAAGAGTCCTGTGTTTCCTCTTCAGTCTCTGAACCTCCTTGGCACCCCGGAGGCGGGTGGTGACTTATGTGAATTTGATGTGGTTTATCTCTATCTCCCTGCAACTCAGTCTGAGAAAATATGAGGAGGCCAAAGGCAGCAAAGAGCAGTAACCATTCCTGTGCTGCTGGTAGATTTTCTTGCAGCAGCAGTGCAGGAGTGTGATGCTGTAGGAATAGATATTTAGCTCAGAGCCTGTGCAAACAGGGAGGCAGGAAGAGATGTGGGGTTCCTCTGGGTTTTCAGGTAAGTATATGAAATGGGGAAACTTCCTGCTGAGTAGGAGAAACCCAAAGAATATAGTCAGTAAAGGTAATTGTAACTGACCAAGTTTATACTATCACAGGGAAAACTTAGGTTGGAAGGGGCCTTTGGAGGTCATCTGGCCCAGTGCTTGCTCAGAGCTGGGAAGCTTTGAAATGTACCCAGTGGGCACTAATTGGCAGATCAGTGCTGATGGAGTTCATCAAGTGTATTCATTTACACTTGCATAATTCTGCTACCCTTCTCCACTCCAAACACGCAGCTGTCAGCCTTCCTGGCTGGCCAGGCTTCGCCTTAGGTATGTGTCTTATGCCCAGCAACAGAACTGTAATAGATATCTTATGAAGATTAGCTTTGTGAAAGGGTGTTTTGGCTTAAAAAAGGCCTTGTCAGATCTGTCAGCGTAACTGTTTCTCTGCTCTGTCACTTCGGTCTGACTCAGCAGCACAAGTCCTGATTTAGACATGTGAGTCCCTGCAGTGACTCGGCTTGGAGGCTTTAATCAGCAGCTGAAAAAATCTTTGAAGCAAATGCTTTTTGTAATGCAGAGAAATGGGAAGAGTGTCATCTGGAAAGATGCAAGGCTGGGTTTCTGATCCAGTAATGTTAAGAAGCCGTTATAATCTTGGTGTGGCAGTAATTACCCTGGAATTAACAGTTTTCTGACTGAACTGCTGTAGCTTATGTTGGCTCTTACACAGATGCTTACAGGATTTGAGTGCTCTGCTGAGCCTTCAAGGTCAAACTTTCACGCTCTTTTTCCTTTCTTTTGAGTGGTAAATACCTTCTCATCATTCAATATATATATAAGGATGAGTGTGGTGACCTGTACTAGTAACTTTTTGGTTTACATGACAACTGTAGGAGTTTTTTTCCTCAGTGAAGCCAACCGTTGCCAACAAAACCTATGGCAGGAGCCAAATTTCTTCCATGTCCTGAGGGAGTTTCCTTTGCACAAGGAATTGAAAAGGTATTGCTCAGTTAAGCTTCATCCCTAAGTTTGACTGCTCCTGTAGTTCTTGTAAGAGGATTCTCAACTCGCAGAACACCTGAAGTCATTTCCAGTATGAATTATTAGCTTAATAAAGCCTTACTTTGGTTTTAAGGGACCAATTTTTATCAGTAATTTGATTCCAAAGGTGTTAGCTTTCAGAAACTGTTGGCATGGGGACTTTTTATGCCAAAGATGTGCTGTGTGCTAGGAGGCACGATCTCACAGTGGCTTTAAAATCCCACTTAGGTGATTTTTCTCTCTGGGGAGACTAGGGAAGAATAATGGAGAAGTCGACTGGTTTCATGTGGGCTTTTAGTAGTGTGAGTTTCGAGGATGTAGGCAAACAGTCTTCTAAAAGAAGTTACAAAAATGTGTTTTAACTCATTGATGCTTTGCAATCTTGAAAGGTGTATCAGTATTGGGCTTACATGGATGCTTAACGTGGACCTGGAAAGGCAGTTCATTGCTTCATGCTCTGAAATGACCTTAGCAGATCACTGCAGCAACTTACTTGTGCCTGGTTAATAGCGAGCAGAGTTCCGTGTCTGATATTGGCCTTGTCTCTCTTTCTGGCTCAGGATGATGGAGATGCATCTAAACTGGTGTTGCTGTTTCAGTCTCAGTCCTTGTTTGTAGCTGGTCAGGTAGTGGCTTCATTGGCTGTCACTAAACCGGAGTTACAGAATTCCCTTGAGCATGTCACTTGCATAGCTAAGAAAGAAAAGCTAATGCTTCTGACGCTTAGTACATGTTCCCTTTTGGCCCTTCTGCTGAGTTTTCCAATTGCTGCTGTTTTCCTCAGGACAGAGGAGTCTCTCTGAGCCAGGACTAGCAAGTGTTTTGCTTTTTAGTGAGCCTTACATCTGCCTGGTCTCTGAGGTGCCTGAGCAAAGCTTTATGTAGTGGTGCTTTATTAAAGCAAGTCATCAAACATGTACAAATGGATTTCAAAATTTGGCCTGCAGAGCCAGGGTTACCTGCTGTTATGTGTTCAGGATACAGAAATAAATCTTTAAATATGCAGGCTGATAATCCTTACATCTATTTAATGTGTCATGTTAGCACCAAATTTAATATCTGATTTGGCATCTTGGGACTAATAGTTGGCAGATCTGATTGGAGGTGCAGAGCTTGGATGCTTAATAGGAGAACTATTGGAATGCAAATGCTGTCACTTTTTTCTGTGGAGCTGCTGTGAATGAAGTTCATTAATGCTGGGAGGTACTTGGCTACAAAAGGCACTGACTTAGGGAACTGTGAGGTCAGGGGATTCCTAGAGCAGAAGTGATATTTTGTCCAAGCTCAGTCAGAACGCTATTTTAAATGGAGTCAATCTTGCAAGTCTAAGTTTACTGTTTTCTAGAGTGAACTCTGTGAGGTTTTGGTGTAGACAGCAGATTCTCAAGTGTTCTTCATATTAGGAAACAGTGTTAAAACTCTTGTAGATTTGTGGAACAGTTTGGTTTGCAGAGGTGTTGGGAGGAGATGGGTTCAAAGCTCTGCAGACTCAGTTTTTTGACACAGTACAAGCTTTTACCTCTGCAGTTTTTAAGTTCTGCCCTAGGGAAGGTGAATTCGACTGAAGAGGTCGAGGTAAGGGTGGTGCATGCTGAGCTCCTCTGTAACCAGTGGTCAGGAATGGCAATATACTGCTGAGGAAACATGGCTACTTCAAAGGGACTTCCAGTAGTCAGTTCTAATTGACCACTGAATAAGGAAAAGGTAGAGATTGTACTGTTCCTGGGTAACGCAAGGGATGCTGAACTTGGAGGGAACCAGGTTGTTCCTAGAAAACTAGGCTGTCTCTTGCAGCAGGAGGTTAGGATGGTAGGAATGAAGTATAAGCAAGGGCCTGAAACATAAGTAGCTTGGACTGGCTTTGCTGTTTTTGGAAGAGCTATGTTTCTGTTTCCACTGGTGGAGGAGGTGCCTCATTCTAATTCCATCCTAATTCTTGATGTTTTCCTTTCTTTTCTAACAACATATTCACGCTGTGCTGATATTCTAGTAGAGCAGGGCAAGCTCTGGCCCTTGCCTAATGGCACTGCTCCCACACAGGCGTGCTTCTGCACCTGGGCAGACAGGGCTGAGTGTAGCTTGTTGCCTGAGCAGCTCTGGGAGTCAAAATATGGTTTTATGCCTGTTGTGAAGTGACAATGCTGGGATTGTGGTGTCTGGCCGTACTATCCAAATGCCTGCATATCCCCCTTGCATTGCCACGTACTGAGATATTTGGAAGATGTGCAGTAAGCCTGTCCTTTCTTTGGCAAGTTGTTGGATGGGCTCACAGCACTGTGCCCCAGGCACCTGTGCTTAGGTGCCTGCAGCCTTTCCCCATCATGTGAATGGGTACCTGTACCTGTTGTGCCAGGAGGATGGTCAAGGGGGTGGCTTCTGGGAAGAGAGAAGTGGTGAGCAGGCTGCAGGCACTGCCAGAACAGTTTATCTGGTGTGCAGTCTGTTTGGTGTGGTCTCAGGGGAAAAAGGAGTACCCGGAGCAGCTGCAGGCTGCACAAATTGCTCTGGGTGAGCTGCTGTGGTATAGAAGGAAAAAAGCCTTATTGCCCAGCTTCCTTGGAGTGCTGCAGGTAAGCTTGGAGCCCTGGAGTTCTGTCTGGAACAACATCAGAACAATTTTGTAATTCTAGGGTGTGAGCTGATACAATCTTCATTTAAGGCTTAGTTGGTTCTTACAGAAGAAAAACCTTTCCTAGGAGAGGTGCGGTGCAAGGTGCTGTCCTAGTAGGACAGCATTTTGTAGAGGATAAGGTGGCTGCCTAAATGCAGTAGTTAAAACTTCAGAGCACTTAAAGGAACTTGCTCTAGTTAAGTTTCCATTGCCACTTTACAGTCAAGGGCTTTTCTGTAAAAGTGAAACTTCTCAGAGCAACAGTGTTAAGATGCGAAGTGAAAATCTGTGGCTTTGAGTATCTTCTATGCATCACTCATCTGAGCAAGATGGTTCTTTCCCTAATCTGACAGTCCAGGTTACTCCAGTCGTCTGATTCAGTGGGGTTGTTTTGTGGGTATTCGCACGGATAGAATTTGAGTTAATAGTTAACGACAAAGCTGACTTGCAGATACACTGGATGAGCTAGATGTCTTGTACTGAAACACTACAAGTAAAGAATTTGTACGTGCCTGGCATCCGCTGTCTGTTTTGTTTCATGTGTTTGGGCTTGTTGCAGTCTGTGGTGCCTACAGCATCTGCTAAGCTCACTGTGAAGTCATAATCCTGCATTTGACATTCATCCATTGCCATGGAAATGGGGTGTAATGTAACAAATTAACATTCTAACGTCATTAAAATATTGACACAGATGATGGACTAGAAAAAGTCAATGGAAATCATCTGAAGAGATAATGTCTGTAAGAAAATAGAAAATCAAGTGCCAGAGGGGACTGCTGCACAGTGATGTGCTGTTACACAGCTGACGTGAGAAATCACTCTTCAGGGGCTAGTTGTAACTTTGGGGTTTCCCTGCAGTATAACGGTGCTCTTGGTGCTCTGGAAATACAAAGCCTTAAACTACAAGGTGCTGGGTGTGCTGAGTGTGCTCCGAGACCTCGCAGCATGGCCAAGAGTCTCTGGCTGTTTTCTGGACACCCGGAGGAGGGTCGAGGGCGTGCCCAGCTGAGTGGGGTTGTGCAAGTTTGGAGGCAGCTGAACTGTCATGTGTTACTTAGCTATTTATAAGACTAAATAGCTGGTAATCCTGTGTATAGTGTTAAGTCGCTTAATCACTTTTTCCTCCTCCTTTTCTTAAAAACTACCTTTTAATTGGAGACTTAGCTTTCCAAAGGGAGGTAATAAATTTGTCTCTGTTAAGGATTCTGTTGTAATCTTCAGAATTAAGCTAGCAACTCTTACTCTTTTGTGTGGCTGTATCAGCCATTAGCGTTGGGGTAGTAACATGAATACACTGACAAAAGGCTGGTAGTTAAATTACATTTCCTGAATTAAAATCCATATGTAGATGACACCTTGCTACTGTAACATCAGATATAAACCCCTAAAGTCTGTAGATTTTTTTTTAAGTCTTCTGTCTTCTGAATTAGCTGCTTTTCAGTTAAAAATAATAAATTCTTCCTTCCAGTCTTGGCATACAGTGCTGCTGGGAAGAGGGATGGAGAAGTGGGAACAGTTGTATAGTTCCTGTGGTCTTCAGTCTCTGTTCTTTGCCATGTAAATGGTTTCTTTAGACTGAGGAAAGTGCTGTCAAATACCTTTAGAAACAGGCCAGCTATCCCGCTGAACCTCTGACTTGAGGAATGAACTCAGAGGGGAAAAAATTAATGGTTTAATACAGGCTTCACAGTGAGGCTGTCAGCAAGGTATAGTCCGGCTGCCATGTTTAGTGTTGCAAGTGTCTTGCCTTGGTTTTATTGAGGACAGACCTTATAAAATGGGGTACTTCGGAAAGGGACTGAAGGTAAACTTCTGTAAGGCTCAAGGTCTTGCAAGACCTATTGTAATTTGATTGCTTCAATGCTACAGTTTTGAGGCTGTATGCCTTTTCCTTAGTGGTGCTCAATGTGATGTAGTCCCTTTTTCTTATAACTCCTGGCCACTTACTGTGCCCTAAGCAAGTTACTGGAAAAGGCTTTCTAACCTGGCACTGGAATACTGCTTTTATTGATGATGGCTTGTGGTTGGTGGCTTCTTTTTAGCTTCAGAGGTGCCAATAAACTTGCAACCCATCGTGCTGCACCTCCTCAAGCCTGGTGGTGTTTCAGCGTGCAGCTGTCGGTTGCTGAGCTTCAAAACCGTTTCACAACTGTGGACAGTGTGGGGTCAGGGCTGTTTGCCAGGGACGTGCATCTCTATTACAGTGTAAATGACTAGAGGAACTTGGGGTTTGGTGGTTTGTTTCTTTATCTATTGCTTTTCAGAAGAATGGCCTCTTGGTGTTTTGGCTAGGGAAGAGAATGCCCTCTTAGAAAGCAGATGCTGTGAAATGGAGTCTGACTTCCACAATGCTCGGTATCTTTTTAGATATTTTGGGGAATTTGTAGAATTGAAAGTATTTTGTTTCCTCTCCTGTTTAAAATATGACTTCTTCCAGTTGTTTCCTATTTCCATAGCAATGAAATGTTGGATATTTGTACATTGTATATGTCTCTTCTTGGCTTGGCTGTGGGCTTTCCTAGTAGCCGGGCAGTAAGGTCTGAAACTTCTCTGGCTGATCTTGGAAGGGCTCCAGAATGGCTGGAGGCAGTTGATAAGTCAGACCGAAACTTTCTGTAAGCAGTGTGGCTGAGGAGTGCTTAAAGCTTGAAAGAGGAGGAGTAAGGAGATAGTGCAGCAAAATTTCACAGGACACTTCTACCTGCACTTAGCAGTTGGAAGACAGCAGATGTTGGTGTCCAGCAGATTCTGGAGAAGAGTAAGTTGGTCTCAGGGTTAATTGGCACTCTGATGCTGTGTATCATGACTGCTTCCTTCCTGTCCTGAGAAAGGCACAGATGTTATATAGAAGCAAATAATCTGTATCATAAATGGGAGAAAGGGAGAGTTTGGAAAGATGCAAAAAGGAATCAACATGGTCAAAGCAGTGGCTTACAGCTGAGGAGTTGATATCCTTCTGTACTCAGGTTACTGCTTGGCCCTGGTTGCCTTTAACTGTGCCAAATAGTGGAGTGTCACTTCCCTGACTAGAAGGCAAATACACAAGTAATCAGGTTTGAAGTACTGCATTAGTCAGATATGAAGCAGCAAAATAAGTAGGTCAGGTACTGAACACTTGCAGTAACCTGGTGGGACAAACATGGCCTATATGTTATATACAGCTCTGCTTTTTGCAAGGTTTTTTTATTGTTGTTATAAAATCAAGGCCTCGGTTTGCCATGAGTTATGTTGGATTTTTGCCATGCATACACAGTGAACCTCCCAGTCTGGGGGGAAAAGGTAGTCCAGGTGTCATTTATGCCATGGTGATACAAGGGAAATAATTTCTGCTGAAAACCACAGTAGAATTTAGTTATGTACCTCCTGAGGACAGTGAAGCTGTTTGAGTAGAAGCCTTTCATATGGGTATTGTGCTCAATATTGTGAAGTTGGGTCCAGGTTCCTTTCAGAACAGTAAATCTGCTCTTATGCTTCCTAGAAACTTTGTAACGCTCTTGCCATAACAGCATATCACATGAACTAAGGTTAGGATCACATTCCTACTCGAAGCTTCTACTTTAGTGTTTGGGACCAGCTCTTGCAAATAAGTCTGTTTAATCGGGCTGTTGCACGTGCATGGACTTCCGTGTCAGAAAGGACATGTGGGTAAAGGAACAGAGTGACAAGAACTGAGGCAGATATTTTTTTCTCTTCACAGAAACCATGGCGAGTCCTGCGAAGGATAACTATCGAATGAAGAGTTACAAGAACAAAGCCCTAAATCCCGAGGAAATGCGTCGGAGAAGAGAGGAGGAAGGAATTCAACTGCGCAAACAGAAACGAGAGCAACAGGTAACTGTCATCTTGACTAGCTTGTGTACAGCCTTAACACAACCAGGATTGTGCTGCTGCCAAACTGGAATCTTCAAGGATCTGTGCATTAAGGTTCGTCAGCAGTCCTCTTATTTTTCCTGTTCTGAGATCTTGCTTTTCTCTTGTTCTTTGTACCTAGTACAGAGTGTAGCTCACATCAAGAGCTCTCTAAGCACTTTGTCCTTGGGGTACTAGAGGCTTTTGTTCACAGATCCTTGTTTTTAAGGGTTTTTTTGAGGTTTTTTATTAATTTGTGAATGGGGTTATTTCCTCAAGGAGTGGGAAGAGCAAGTGAAAGTATGGGCTGTGTGTATTTCTTACTCTGAGCTGGTTTTTTTTTTTGGCTTGGAGGTCTATGAAAGTAAGAGGTGATTCCCAGGTGATGTATGTGGCTCAGACTAAGTGTTTCTCTATTAGTGCGTCATCTACAAGCTGCTTTCTCCCCACTTTCCCTAACTTGTTAGGTCAAATTCTGCACTTGCCTGTACCAGTGTCTCAGTGACTTAAGCATTTGCATATTTGAGGGCAAGACTTAGCATGTTTTATTATTGGGGTTTGTGTGCCAAACTAGTCTTCAGAGTGCAGAGCTGTTATTAATGACTGCTTTTCTATTCAGGTTGCGTTTAGTCTAGCTGATGGTATCTTATTTGAGGAACAAGAATGACTAGTTATGAAGACTGTTCATCATTGCTTTCTAATAATGACTCCTGTGTTTTGTTCCCTGCCAGCTCTTTAAAAGAAGAAATGTGGAGTTGATCAATGAAGATGCCTCCATGTTTGATAGTCTCCTTGTGGATTCCTATGTTAGTTCCACAACATGTGGGGTAAGGTGCCTTTCCTTGTTCCAGTTGTGCCTTCAGAGAGATTTAATGCTGTGGACTGCATAGAACTGACTAAACCTCAATGTTTGTTTTCTCACTTTTGAGAATGTTGCAAATGTTACTACAGTGAACAGGAAAAGTCTGCCAGGAAGTAAATAGTGTGCTGTAAGCTCAAATTGTGAACCTTTGGATTACTAGCTAAGCACAAAATCATGATAGGCTGTCATGACTCTGCCTTAAATAATCTTAGTGTGAAATGGAACTATTGTTCTGTCTCCTTTGCATCTTTTCAGGAGGGAGTGATCACAAGAGAGATGGTAGAGATGCTTTTCTCAGATGACCCTGACTTACAGCTAGCAACCACTCAGAAATTCAGGAAGCTACTCTCCAAAGGTAAAAATAACTCAACTTATCCCTGCCACAGGGTCTGACATAACCTTTCTTTTGCAAGCGTTTGTGCACGTGTATTGCTATACAGAAGCTTAGCAGCTTTGAGCTGGGGGAAAGAAAGTTATAATCTAGAAACTTGATAATCTAGTATATTGCTAATGATTTACAGTTGTATGTTGAAGATGTCCCTGCTCATTGCAGGGGGGTTGGATTAGATGACCTTTAAAGGTCCCTTCCAACCCAAACCATTCTGTGATTCTGTGAATTGTACAGAAAGTGATTCTGGAGAGTTGTCCTGCCGAGTTCAGTACAGTTTGAGATCATTCAATTCAGTAATAGTTCATGCTTGTTATTCCTCTGCGTTAGACCTATATACTGCTTTGACACTGCCTTGCTATTTCAGAGCCAAATCCTCCAATAGATGAAGTGATAAACACTCAGGGAGTGGTGGACAGATTTGTTGAATTCCTGAAAAGAAGTGAAAATTGCACGCTACAGGTAAAGGAGATGTGTTATGAATTCTTCATGGCATGTAGCTGTTTAACCTTCACAGCTTTAGGAACTTGAACCCACAGGTGCTATCAGGGAAAAGTGATGTCTTGAACCTGAAAGCTGCAGGTTATATGATGTATAGGAGAAGAAAAAGGTAGACTGTAATGCTTAGGCAAAAAAAGGAAATTATAAATTGCTGTAAATTCTTGGAAGAATGCTGGCAAAAATAACATAGTTCAGCTGCAGTGGAAGAGAATTTGGCCTTCCTGTGTCTGATATTTCTGCTGGGAGCTAGTGGAGCCACAGAATAAATGTGTAGGAAAAACCTCCATTATTGGAGGCTTTTAAGTACAGGGTAAGAGTCTGTTAGAAATGGCTTAGGTAGTGCTGATCCTGCCGTGGGGCAGAGGGATGGACTAGATGGCTTCTTGAGATTCCTTCCAGCTTGGTAATAACTATAGTTACTTTGTAGGGGTTAAAGATACTTCCATACATGGAATTGGATACAAGTTGATGACTGCCTTCATCTTTCTTCCTGCCCTCTGGCCCAAGGCCATGTATCATAGGGGCTTACTTTCAAGAAGAACTGAATGGAAATCTCTTTTTAAACCAAAGAATGAGTGGCAAAAGCAGGGAACTTGCTGCTCAGCTTCACTTGAACTCAAGGCATCTTTATGGTGTTAGTCAGACAAGAGGGTGGGCTAGAGCTGGCTAGTCTGCACTAGATATAAACTTTCTACTCCACGTGTGCTTATGCACTATGTGTGTTCACTTTTCTTGCTGGAAAATGGTTGTATAGGTGAAATGATGTGGTGTGACTGACAGTGATGTCTTCACTTGCTAATCCTTTGAGAAGCTGTAGCCTCTGAGAAGGCATTTAGCAGATGTGGCTTTTTTATTGCTCAAGAAAATAAAATCCTTTCCTTTGAGTATTGAGGTGTTCTGTTGTGATATGCTTGCTTTCTCTCACAACCTTTTTAGTAGAAGTTGAAAGATTATAGCCAAAATCTAAGTACAAATATTTTGCTGAATCAGGATTATTTTATTCACACTTTTGTCATTTATTTGCTTGTTTCAGTTTGAAGCAGCGTGGGCACTGACGAATATTGCATCAGGAACTTCCCAACAAACAAAAATAGTAATTGAGGCTGGGGCAGTTCCTATATTTATAGAGCTATTAAACTCTGACTTTGAGGATGTTCAGGAACAGGTAAGGTTCACTTCTCTCTTTGGGGTTAGGGAGAGAACCACAGCGGATTTCACACTATAAAATGCAGTGTTTAAAATGAGTGACCAGTGTCTAACAACTGGCTTCAGACCACCAATTGAAGTATCATTTGCCTGGAATTACAGGAAAATGCTTTCTTAGCACACCACCCTTTTCTTCCTCTGTTCAGAAACTGTGTGAATGCTAAAACTGTTGCTGTTTCCTTTCAGGCTGTCTGGGCATTGGGGAACATTGCTGGAGACAGCTCTGTGTGTAGAGATTATGTCCTTAACTGCGCTATTCTTCCTCCCTTATTAATGTGAGTAGCCATGAATACTTGCCAATGCAGTTCTTGAAGTCCCATTGTACTACAGCAGAGCAATATTTGAGCTGGGTGAACAGATTCCCTAGCAATGTGTGGTGATGTTGACTGGGAATCAAACCATTGGTACCAGATAAACTGGCAGTTCAGACAAGTATCTGATAAATAGAGTGGGACTTGGTAGATAACATGCCTTCTCACAAACCTTTACACTGCTCTGAATCTGAAGTGGGTGCTGTTGTAGTGTGCTTGTCTTTCTGAAGTCACAGGGCTTGCTGTTTCACTGTGTGTCCCTCCAGATGCCTGCTCTTTGTGCTCATGCTATGGATTTCAGGTGCTTGTCCAAGTGGGCTCCTCTAGGACTAAGGAAAGGGAGCAGGTCTCTGCACACCACCTTGCCTCTGTAGCTCTTAAGTGTGGTGCATACCCACCATAGGCAGGAGATCTGTCTGTCAGGAGCGTGCTCTCGAGGACTGTTCACTGCTCTGGAAAGAATTAATCTTTACTTTATCCTGTCCTTGGCAAACTGATGCTTTGTCACAAGTGACTTGGATTGTTACACTGCTACTTCTGTCAGTCACCTGTCAGCAGCGATTGGTGACTGAAGTCCTCAGCCCACAGGACTTTCTGTCCTCAGAGTTGAGACAGCAGTTTGTGTCAGTTGGTCTCTAGTGAGGACCATCTGACCTCAGACAGGGGTGCAAGTGTCTGCCTGGGCTGAATTTGAACTTGGAACTGCATTTGACTAATGTGCCCTTCCTTCTGCAACTTGTCTAATGTGGAACTTGCCTTCCTGACCCATGTCACTTGACATTGTTAGGAATAATAGCTATTTATCCGAAGAAGTAGTTGCGTGTCACTTCTTGCTTATTGAGAGGCTCAAGTGACAGGCAGCATGCCTTGAGCTACAGCAAGTGGAGTAGTGGTTTGACTTCCTTAAAATCATACTAGTTTTCCTTCTTTTGATTCACTTGCTGGCTTCCACATCAAGGATTATAATTCATGGTAATTGTCTCTTTAGGCTCCTTACGAAGTCCACCAGGTTGACAATGACACGAAATGCTGTCTGGGCCTTGTCAAACTTGTGCAGAGGAAAGAGTCCACCACCTGAATTTGACAAGGTGAGAATAAATGCCTTGTTGGCAGACAGGTGATGGGGAGACACCTAGTTAAGATGTTTGTCTAGATTATTTTTGGCTGTTAGACTTCTGTAAGTCATTCCGGGAGGGAACAGGGTGAGGTTTTTCCTGCTGAGGTTGATCTTACACTTCAGCAGATGTTTGAGCGCCTGTTTAATTTTCTGCCAACCTTTCTCCCTGGCTCTATTGGCAGTCCATCCGCTGGACCCCTCACGTATGGGGGTAAGCCCAGGCTTCCCTTCAAGGCAGCATACACTGTGGGCTTCTCTGAACCCTGTTATGAACTCTGGAAGTTAGTGACTTTACTCAAATTGTGACTAAAAACTTGATTCCGAGACCTCTAAATGCTACAAAACAGGACTCCTGTAGCTATATGGGAGCTGTGGTAGCTTTCCTCTTTCCCTTTCCTGGTGTGCTGCTGGCACTAACAAAAGGTTCTGCTGGCCTTTCAGGTGTCTCATCCTTCTTTAGTAGAACAAAAATGCTTGTGAAACCCTGAAACCAGGATGAAGATCAATGTGTTTCACTTTTTTTAAATGAAAGCTTGTGTGTCAAAGCTGGGAAGCCTGTGGTGAGGGATGAAATCTGAATTGAGTGTGGATGTAAAACCACTTATAAATGACTGAAGTTATTCAGGGGTGTAACTGTTGATGGTTGCTGCTCTGAATACTGAGCTATTTAGGGTTATTAAGAGTAAGAAATGGAGCAGTGCTCTTACATAAGGAATGTAAGGAGCTTCCAAACAGTAGCATGCACAGTAGCACTTGTCTCAGGAGTCTAGACTTGGTCCAAGAGGAAGGGATGTAATTTTAGTAATCAAGCTGGTGAGGTAACTTTAGACTCTATGATTATGAAGTATGTGAACCAGCAAGGAAGCTGCTGACTTTGGGGAAGGAAACTGTGGACATTCAAGACCTGTTATCTTGCCAGTCAGCATAGCCATGCGGTGTTTGCATGCAAATGTGGTGGTCCTTGACAGAACATGACTAACCTTCTGGGGTGGTGGCTGTTGTTGTAGGTATCTCCCTGCCTGCCAGTGTTGTCCCGATTATTATTCAACAGTGACTCTGACTTGCTGGCAGATGCATGTTGGGCTCTTTCCTACTTATCAGATGGCCCCAATGAGAAAATTCAAGCAGTTATTGACTCGGGAGTGTGTCGGCGACTGGTGGAGCTGTTAATGTAAGTACCTTGTCTTGCTGCTTCAGCCCAGTGAGACTGGGAAGCATGTGACTGAACACGAGTTCATATCAAAACCCATCAGAGCACTCTTTCCACCTCTCGTGGGCAGAGGATCAAGGTAATCGGTACTTTAGCTGACTTTGGAACGGTTATGTAGGAGGGTCTGAAGCAGGTTGAGAGCTGTAGTTTACTGGCTTTTCTTTCTGAGAGAAGCTGAGCATTTTCTAGTGCTGGAATGCTAGTTAATACTGTGTGCAAGGAAGAACTTATTAAAGAGAGATTGGAGAGGACTGCAGAGTGTTTTGTGCTCTCAAGCTTTAAATATGCTTATGGAAGCCTAGTTACTAGGCAAATCAAAGATGGCAAGAGTAGCGTCTAGCAAAAGTCAGCTTGGCTTTGTTTCTCTGATACCTATATGGAAACTTGGACAAAAATGTTTGCAGTTTGAATGGGCCTCTTCTCTTTAACATCTTCAGAACTGGTGTAACTGCAAGATACTTGCTTCCAAAATTATCCTGAAAAATTCTGGGTGTTCTCATTGGGTTAACATCTTTGTTCAGGAAGGCCATGTAAAAGGTGAGATCTGTAATTAAGCTGAAGAAGATGGAGTTAGGATGTTAAGGATGAAAACACATCTGTGTAGCAAGTTTGTCTTCAGTCTCTGCTTATCCAGTGGCAATATGGTCAACTTACGGTATATTTCTATATGCTAGGGGATGGAATTCTAAGTAAATAATGCAGATGAGATACTGGGGAGAGAATCTTCTGAATATCCAGGTGCATGTGATCTGATAGATTTGGTTTTGTCCTTGCACTGTGTTTTCTGCAGGCACAATGACTACAAAGTGGCCTCCCCAGCTTTGCGAGCAGTTGGCAACATCGTGACAGGGGATGACATCCAGACCCAGGTGAGGGCAGATCACTGTCTTAAGAAGGAAATGCAGTGCCCATATAGCATATTCACTGTGTGAAAATGGAAAGTATTTAGCTCTGTACTTGATACTGGTGATCTCACTTCTGCTTTCTTTCTCAAAAGGTGATTCTGAACTGTTCAGCCTTGCCTTGTCTCCTTCATTTATTAAGTAGTCCCAAGGAGTCAATCAGGAAAGAAGCCTGCTGGACTATATCGAACATCACAGCAGGAAACAGAGCACAAATACAGGTACAGTCTTCTCCAGCCTACCTGCAATGATCCTAGATTCCAAGCACAGCATTAAGGATTTGCAACTTTTTTTCTTATCTGACACTTAGAGGCTGGTTTTGTTCACATCTCCTATTCTGCAGTAATTTGCAAATTTGCTGCTCCCAGCCATCTGCCAAAAGAGCTAAAAAAAGCTTGCTAATTGTACCAACAAAGCCTAGGCTGAAATGAGTCCCACAGGTTGGATCATTGGAATAAGAGGAGATACAGCCCCCATATCTCCATGCTCAATTAGAGGTACCCCTTTGAAAAGCTGGAGCTTGCTGAGTTTTAATTATCCTTTTAATGACCTACATACAAAGGCAGATAAGTGATGAAAGCATTCCTACAGTATTGATGCAATAATAGGGATTGTCTACTGTGCTAGTTATGGAATCAAATCTCATGTTAATGGGATTTGGCTGAGGAATAAAATGGAGGATCATTGCTGAAGGGTATAGCTTGGAAAGTTCTGTTCTTTTGCATTGGAAAATGGAGGTAGAGGTTTCTTTCAGGTGCTTAATAGCCTTTTAGAAACCATGTTGCCAATTCAAATGCTTCTTACTACTCTTTCTCCCCAGGCAGTCATAGATGCAAACATTTTTCCGGTACTGATAGAAATCTTGCAGAAAGCAGAATTCCGCACGAGGAAAGAGGCAGCATGGGCTATTACAAATGCAACGTCAGGAGGAACTCCCGAACAGATCAGGTACTCCCTGTGTCTCCTCTTGGGGGAAATCTGTCTGAATGTATGGTAGCTTTGTCTTTGAGAACTGCAAGACAAGTAGCAAGGGAGTAATTTGGAGAACCTCCGAGAGAGTCCCTGAGATACAGGCAAAGCTATGGCTGGATCTGTGTATACTGTGCTGTAAATTGTAGCTTCCTTCTGAATAAGGATAATCTAGTCTAAAGCTGTTTCATACTTCCCCCCCTGCCCCTTTAGATAGCTTAGACTAGCCTAAATGTCCAAACTTGATGACAGATTAAATTCCAGTGTGGACTTAATTTGAGTAGCACTTGGATTTCAAAGGGCGTTAGCAGGTTTCTTAAAGGGGTGTGTATACAAATGCAAATAAGTAGATAAAAATTAACCTTGCAGAACAGTACAAGTAGATTTTAAGGCAACTTTTTGTATTTCAGTTTGACTCATTTCCCTTGCTCTTTCTAACTGAGCAAAGGTGATGCTTGCTAGATCCTGAACAGCAAGTGTGTGTTGGTGCTCTCTCTTCAGGTACTTGGTAAACTTGGGTTGTATCAAGCCTCTTTGTGACCTGCTGACTGTCATGGACTCCAAGATTGTTCAGGTGGCATTGAACGGCCTGGAAAACATCCTGAGGCTTGGAGAGCAGGAAGCCAACCAGAGTGGGACAGGCATCAACCCGTACTGTAGCCTGATTGAGGAGGCGTATGGTAGGTTGTGGCTGGTGGCCTTGGTGCCTTTGACTTTAACACCATAGGATGTATTGAAAGGTGTCTGCTAGTTTTGTTGGTTGATTTTTCTGCTGTGTTAAGGGATTTAGTATATTCCAAACTAGCCAATATTTGTTCCAATAGTCTGTCTTTCTAGGCTGTTATGATTGGGCATAGGACAAAATACTTGGAAGTAAAAACTATATCATGCTTCTGATCCAAGCTTTCTACACCTGGAGGCCAAGCTGATAGTTGTGGCTCGCACCAGTTGGGAGTATTAATCAGAAATAAGCTGAGCTAAGTAAAGTGACACTTCTGGGTCTAAGTTTGCTCTCACTGTACCCAGTTGTACACTGTAGATGTAGACTGGAAATCCAGAGAGATGTAGCTTTTCCCTGGAGCGACTTAATTTGGTGGGGTTTTTTGTCTTGCTCTTAATGCTTTGAGAAGCAGTTCCTATTTTGGTCTGAAACTCCCTGTGTACTGACAGTGTCTGATTTGCCCTCTCACTGACTGTTACATTGTGTGTCCTGATTCTCCCAGTAAGAATAATTCTTGAAATTCTTGAGAGTATATTGTGCTTGGATGCTTTCTCTTCAGCAGTGGATTTAATTAGGACAGCTAAAGCTGTTGCTGCCCTTCTGCTGAAGGCTACTGGGACAGGCCCTGCTTCCTTCCCCTCTGTACCTCTGTACCAAACTGTTCGCAGCCAGTTGTTTTAATTTCACTAAAATCTAGTTTAGTCTCCAGCAGGGAGCTGGGACCACATCTGCTTTAGCTGTGTCAGCTAAACCTCCTATTGAAAAGACGTTAATGCTGCCTGAAACATGAAATCCACAAGTAGCTCTGGAATAGTTAGCTTTAGATGTCAGTGCTGCTCACAAAATGCAAATCTAACACAGACAAAGGCCTTGCAGTGAATAGGGGCAAGGGTGGAGGATGGATGTGGGACAGTGTAAATATCAGGATCTCCTTGTTTCATCGCATTCCACTCTTTTTCCTCTCCAAGGTTTGGATAAGATAGAATTCCTACAGAGCCATGAGAACCAAGAGATCTACCAGAAGGCATTTGACCTGATTGAGCACTACTTTGGAGTAGAGGATGACTCCACTCTAGCTCCCCAGGTTGATGAGAACCAGCAGCAATTCATCTTCCAGCAGCCTGAAGCCCCCATGGAAGGTTTCCAGCTATAATGTGCCTGGAGGGAAAAGAACACCACAAACTTGCCGGAAAGCATCTGGGAGCAGCTGATCGTCCTATCCCCTTCTTGCAAATGGAAGGCTAAACACCCACTCCACCTGTTAGGAAACAATTCTTCCTTCAAACAACTAGAAACAGTGCTTTGTCCTCACGGAGAGAAGGGGATACTCTTACACTTTTTTTCTTTTTGCTGCTGCATACATGTCTTTAAAGCAGGCATCTGGGTGGAGGAAGGACACTGAGGTAACAGATTGCACCTCTTGTTTTTTTTTTTTTCTTTGTGGTGATCTCTCCCAAATGTCACTTTTTACCTCGGGTACTTAATTGAGATTTCAGCATTGGGTTGGGTAAGAACACAAATAGAAAGTAAGCATTCTGACAACAATAATTCTGGAAACCTGGGTTGATCTATTTAATTTTTTTGCACATGTTACTCTTTATTAAAGACTCTGATTTGCCAAGAGCGAAGCTTAGCCCTGGCCTTTCTGCGACCCTCCTTCAGTGGACAGTCCTGTTGAACCTGGGCCAAGTTCCCCTGAAATACTGTAAATGGACAGAGAAATGGGAAGTTCTCCCACTCCTGGGAAGATTTTTCTGGGGGGAAGGCTTCTTCCCTTTGTCTAGGTTTTTTTTTTGGTTTTGTTTTTTTGAAGAACTGCTAGTGGTATTTACAAGGAAAAAAAAAGGCAACAAGACCCCAAAGATGGTAACTATGAAGAGGGTGGGATGCTTGGGTGGTTTTTGAAACAGGAAGCACAGCTGCCGTTGCACAGGCTTTGTTTGCATTGCTACTGACTGAAGTCATAGAACTGTTGAAATGGTGAAACCCATCTTCATCTTTACTTGAAATATTTTTTTTTTCCATGAGAACATGTTTTGAGTTCTGAGGGGTTTTTTTTCTGACTTGGGTTGGGGTGCATCATTTTATGGGTTGGAGGAAGAGGACGTGGCTACACTTGACAGCGGTGTTGTGTGCGGTGTTAACTTCAGTAGCAACAGGCCTGAGTTTTCAGGTTTACCTCCTGCTCACAGTTGGATCATGTACATTTTACTTCAAAAAAAAAAAGTCAAATCTCTGTATTTTTTATATTATATATAGGTAGATATTTGTCTAATTGGGCTTCAGAGAAAAATATATATGAAATTTCTGTAACTTATGTAAATAGAGTGCTGTGAGGCAGGCATACCTGGAAACGATGGCCCCAACTCACTCACTGGTTGTCCTGCTTCTTTTCCTCTGTTTACTCACGTACTGTATAAGCGAACATAGAGCTGTCTTAAAACTCCTCTATCAGATTTGAGTTACTTAGCCAAGATTTCATTCAACAGAAGCAAACACACTAGGCTGTGGAGAACAAAAACACTTCTGGGGTGTGGGGGAGAGCTGGCTGCTGGTGTGTGCGAGCCCCTTGCTGTGCAGAGGCCTTCCAGGGGCTGAGAAGCGAGGCGTGGTGCTGCTGGCACACCGGCCGGAGCTCTGATTTGACGAGTCCTTTATTGTGAAACGAATAAACTACATCTGTGCAGTTGACTGAGGTGTGGCTGTGGCACAACTCTCTCGGTGCGTCCCCCTGGGCTGGGCCGGCCTTCCCGGGGGGGGGGAATGGTGAAGGGAGGGGCGGCTGGGATAGCTTCTCGTGTGGAGGCGGGAGGCTCTGCCGTGTCTCCCCCTCCTTCAGGGCTGGCGGGAGGGCTCCCCGGTGCCTCAGGCGAGGCTTCCCGCAGCGGGAACACGGAGCTCCCGGGAACGGGGCTGTGCGGGACCGCTAACGGCTGGGCCCGCTGCGCGGGGCAGGCCGGGAGCTGGCGCGGGGCACGCTGGGAGCTGTAGTCCCCAGGGTGGCGGCGCGCAGGGCATGCCGGGAGCTGTAGTCCGCGGGGCCTCCCGCCGCGGCTGGCGCTTCTCCTCGGTCTTTCCCGGCAGGCCCCGCGGCGCCCCGTCGCTGATTGGGCGGTGGCGCGGCCCGGCGCATGCGCAGTGCGTGCCCGCTGGGAGGCCCGGGCTGGAGCCGCTTCCCTCAGCGCAGAGGCCGGCGGGAGGCGGGGGAGCCGGGCGGAGCGTCCGCGGGCAGCCGCACCGGTACCGGCACCGGTACGAGCCGCACGGGGAGGGGGCCGCTCCGTCCTCCCTCCCCTCCCCCTTTCCTCCGATGTACCGGGGTGCCGCCGGGCCCCGCGCGCTGATTGGCTGAGGAGAGAGGGGAGACCTACGTCAGACCGCTGGTGCTGACGCCACGGGGGTGCGTGCATGACGTCACCGCGGTGCTGGGGGGCGGGGGTGGTGCATGTCTGCTTTTAACGTCGTGGGAGGATCGTAGGGGGGTGAAGGCAGAGGCAGTAGTGGGGGCAGGGTGGGAGCGCTGGACCGGGGTCAGGGGGGTACCGGGAAGAGGGGTAGTGACCGGGGGGGGCACGGGGATACGGACTGGGAGGTGGGTGTTAATTAGGGAGGGCAGAAAGACTAATGAGAGGAGCAGGGGCATTGGCTGGGGGGGCAGGGAGGGAGGTCTGGGCAGGCCAGGGGTGCCAGTGTCAAGGGCAGGGGCTGCTGAGGAAGCCACGTCAGGGGCCATGGGCTGGGGCAGAGGGGGGCAGGAGGCTGCGAGGGGAGCCAGGCTGGGGGCGAGGGCCGAGGCAGGGTCAGAGCGGTCGCCTCTCGCCCGGGGTGAGACGTGGAGGGTGCGTGGGGTGCTGCGGAGCCAGTTATCGCCCGCCGGAGCCTTGGGAAGCGCACGGGAGTTACGCTATTTACAGCAGCGGAGGAAAAAGTGCGCCCGAGGCTCTGGAGCATGTGTGTGGCGTGAAACGGTGCTGCCAGGCCCGCCGTGGGAGGGGGCACGGCCTCCAGCCTGCACGTGGGTGGATGACACATGTGCTTGGCTGCTGCCGCTGCTAATTTTCTCATGTGTTTTTCCTTCGTAAGCCCTGTCCTGGGCTGTTCTCTGAGGAAAAGCCGAGGTCTCTGTGTAACTGCTGCAAAACGGCAAGAAAAGCTGTTCTCTGCTTCTCGTGGAACAGTCCCTTGCCTCTAGACTAGGAGCATCGGCTGCCTCTGCTCCCTAATTAGCGTCATAACTAGAGCAGAGGCTGTGGGTGGGAAGGCTGAGAACATACATACCCTGCGGAGGGAGAGAGGATGAGGAGAGAGGAGCCGCGATTTGGGCTCGGTCTGTTAGCGTTGGCTCGCGGCAACGCTGGTTAATCTTTTCAGCGCTGAGCACCAGCTCTGCCGGGGAGCTGCGGGCTTTCCTCAGCCGGGTATGCGGTTTTAGTAGGTGTTGCCCTTTCTGCTGTTGAGGCTCTGGTCTCCGGGTCCCCGCCGCAGGGAGGGGGTTTCTCTGTCAGCGTGCGCAGACCGCTCCGAGTTTTGAAATCCAAGAGTAAAACACAGCGGGGATGAGGGGGAAGGACAGCCAGGGCTGAGAAGGCTGTGCCCAGCAGATTAGGAAAACTGCGTGCTGTCTGTGAGTCAGGAGATGCTGCCTTGCTCTAGGGGGGGCTGCTTCCAGCTCTCCTCAGCTGGAAGAGGAGTTATCCTGATACGGAGACTTTTGCAGTGAGGTGCAAATTGGAAACTAAATTATGCTTTCCTCAGCGCGGAGCTGCAGGTGGCAGCCTCTGCCGAGAGCAAGTCCCTTCCCAGTGCAGGTTGATGACTGCTAAAATCCCCCAGACTGTTACTTCTTAAAATTAAGTAGAGTTGCCGTTTCTCTTTCTCTAGGGTTTGTTGAGACTGAGCGGGAAGAAGAGTCACAATGAAGAACCAAGGCGGGGAGACCAAAGCAGCCCCGCGGCCTGCAAGCTCTTCCAAAATGAGCAACAATCTGGTGCTGGAGGAAGGCAACTCACCGGAGGCCGCAGCACCCCTGGAAGGTGGGGAGTCCCCGGGGCCTGGGGTGCACCACTCCCTGCCCGCAGCTGATGGCGATGCTGACAGCCCGAGCAGCGAGGCACGGGAACCACATGAGGGTGGGTTTCGGGCCTGGAAAGAGTCAGGCTGGTGCTTTCTTTGTGTGAGGGTGGGCCGTTGTATCCAGCTCTTTTGACTTGTAAAAGAGCAGCTGTGATTTCTAGGGCAGAAAATCCTGGTTTCTTCCTATTTGTGTGTGTGTACAGTTCTGAAGTAGTTACCGCTCCCTGACCAAAGCGTGGAGTTGATTCTCACCTGGAAACGATGGGTTGTTTGTCATTGCTTAGACCTTAAGGGTTCAGGCATTCAGAAAATGTCAGACAGCTCTTTCCTTGGGGCAGCGTTGTGTTGAGTGACTTGCCCTGTTACTGGCACTTCATAAAAAGAACTCTCTGGAAGATGAAAACCAGGTCTAATTGAGTCGGTGCTTGGTTAAAATTAACCCTGCCTTGTATTCTGATGCCTAGTAAATGTGAGATGTAGCAAACGCACAGCGAGTAGAGTTAGTTTTATAACCAGCTGCTGTAAGTCTCTTATTTGGAGGAACTTTGGAAGCAAAGAAGCGTACTGAAGGATGTGCTGCCTGCTCTTCTCCTGAGTGTCTGCTGTTGGGGACAAGATACATTTGATCTGAGACAGCACAGCTGCTCTTATATGTGAGGAGAGATGCTAACTCAGGTTTAAAAATCTATTGTAATGTAAAAAAGCCTGGCTCTGGGGATGTTAGCAGGCAGTTCCTGTGAGGAAAAGCTCACGCACAACCTGCTTTCGTTAAAGGATGGTGGGGAGGGGGGGGGAATTTTTGCTCTTGACAGATGTCAGGGGCTTGGTCATGCTCTAGTGATCAAAAGAGAGGCTGTTAGGAATGCACCTCCATTGTCAGGGCAGCTGGCTGGAGACGCAGCCAGAACAAAGCAGCTTATGTTGCTGGAAGTTTAGCCAGCCCTGGTGCAGTGGAGTGCTTGGGAAACCTTCCCTTTGCCGTGTGTTTATAGAGACCAGAAAATAGACGGTGTGGGGGAGTATCATGCTTTTGTGTTCCCATCTCCCACAGCTCCTCTTGCACAGGAGGACACCAAGTCCTCCCGGCCTGCCGTGCGTGACGTCTCTGAAGAACTAAGCAGACAGCTTGAGGACATCTTGAACACATACTGTGTGGATGCCAGCCAGGAGGGTCCAGGCGAGGACAGCGGGCAGAGTGAACCCGCGGAGCCGGAAGAAGCCGAGAAGTGTCGTAGCGAGTCCCCGAGGAACGGTGACCAGGAGTCGGGCGGCCCCGAGATGAACGGGGAGAAGGAAAGCACGAAGGGGACTGAAGAGTTTCGACCCGGCGAGGAGTGTGGGGAGCGGGATCAGAAGAAAGCTCAGGAAAA
This sequence comes from Ciconia boyciana, assembly GCF_034638445.1. Classification (NCBI taxonomy): domain Eukaryota; kingdom Metazoa; phylum Chordata; class Aves; order Ciconiiformes; family Ciconiidae; genus Ciconia; species Ciconia boyciana. The sequence goes on from NC_132954.1 coordinate 5,671,188, forward strand.
GAAGAAAGCCAAGGGCCTAGGTAAGAGGTTCCCTGCTCTGGTTGTGCTGCCAGCCTGAGAACTTCGGTGCAGACATTGATTTTCTCCTGCGCTAATTGCCCTCAGTGAAATAAGCGCCTTGGGTGCCTGATGTGCAGCAGTATTTGGAAACGATATGGTGGCTTGTTTTGTGGTATGTGAGGAAATGTACCGAGTGCTGCAAAGGCACTGACTGCTCCTGGGTGCTGCTGCAGCCTCTGAATTCTGTGGATTTCTCTTCTGCTGGACGCAACTGTCTTTAGCCAGCCCAGTGGTGGTTTCCCCGCTCTGAAAACCAGGTCTCTGCCCAGCTGCTTCAATTGTTCACCCACTGTATGCAGTGAAATCTGTGGGGCAGGGCCCTGAGAAGGCACTGGAGATGGTAGCTCTGGCCCAGGGCAGGCACGGCTGTGAGACCTGATTTGTCTCTCCTGTCCTTGCCCTTATGAGCCAGAACTCTGTGTAAGGGATTTTACTTTATTTTATTTTATTTTTAATTCTACGTCTCATTCCAGGCAAAGAAATCACTTTGCTGATGCAGACGCTGAACACCCTGAGCACGCCAGAGGAGAAACTAGCAGCACTGTGCAAGAAATACGCTGAGCTGGTGAGTGCTTATTTCTTCGTTCCAGGCTCTGGGGCTGGGGGAGGACACTGCAGCAGTGAGCACGGGAGCTGCCGGACGAGGCGGAAGATGGCTGTAGATTTTTTTTTTTCTTGATGTTGAGAGGGACAGTCCAGAAACACACATGTAGCTTTGCAGTGTGTGTTCTGGGACTTCTGCAGTGCTGGATGTCCAAATATCAGAGGACAGACGTTGCTTGGCCCAGCCAGGCGTTGTTGTTTGCAGGGGCGTAAGCATGGACAGGAGTATTTTGGGCAAATCTGCTTGTAAGAGGACTTCAGATCTGTTTTTTCTCTGCTCCTCTAATGCGGAAGCTGCATCTCTTGCCCATCCTGTCCCAGGAGTGTACTGTGGCCAGGTCTGTTCTGCTGAGCCTGCGTGTCCTGATCTCTCTGCAGGCAGGGCTGAGCTGTGAGTTGGCAGGCCCAGCTGTGCCAGAGGACCACATGGATATGTCTCCTGTCTGCACCACTCAGTCGTTGCATTTCTGTTGATAATTTCCTAGCAAGAAATGTGCGTTTGGCAGAGTCACCATGCTGCTACGCGTGCACATTCAGCCATACAACGCACGCAAAGCCTGATGCCACATTTAACCAGAGCTAGGAGTTCTAGGCACGGATCTAGTTCTGTGCGTGGATCCAGTGCAGAGGAGAGGTGTGGGACTGTCTGTGCGTGTCCGAAGTGGCCGTGTTCAGGTTTTCCCTGTGCTCAGAGCTCTGCTGCATTTAAGCCACATGTGCGTGGAGGCGCTGGATGAACGTGCAAGTCTTTCAGATTCTAGCAGGACACCAGTTCAGGAAGGAGAAAGGCCCTGTCCAGGGGATCTCGGGCTCTGTGTCAGTCCTGCTCTGCTCAAAAGTGGCATCTTTTGTGTTATAAAACTCTTGTCCTCCTCTCAGAGCACAGAGAGCACTGTTTTGATCCCCGAGTCCCCTCAAAGGGGCACAGCATATTGCCCTGGTTTGTTTTGCTGCATCTGTGCCCTTTGCTCCCCTGTCCTAGCTGGAAGAGCACCGTAACTCCCAGAAACAGATGAAGATCTTGCAGAAGAAGCAGACGCAGCTGGTGCAAGAAAAGGACCACCTGCAGAGCGAGCACAGCAAGGCCATCCTGGCCCGCAGCAAGCTGGAGAGCCTGTGCCGCGAGCTCCAGAGACACAACCGCACCCTCAAGGCAAGTGTTTCCTGGGCACTATTCCAGGAGCCGCTTCACACCAAGCGCTTGGATCACTTGCTGTGGGGCTGTGAGCCATTTTGGCAAACTTACCTTTACCGGTGATTGCCCACAGCCTACTGTCAGGGCAGTGCTTTAATTTTACTGTTAAGCCATCATTATCCACCGTGCCTGAGTGTTATTTCAGGGTTTGTTCAGTGGAGAAAGGGAGGGGAAAGGCCCAAAGCAGGCTGAGGAAGGGGGCTGTCAGGCAGTGGCTCAAAGTCCCTTCCTGACTGATATAAGCAATCGTGGGAGGCTGGGTGGGTTTGCTCACCTGCCCAGCACAGAGGATAACATGTCCCTGCTCTCTCTGCCTTTCTCGCGCAGGAGGAGGGCGTCCAGCGCGCACGGGAGGAAGAGGAGAAGCGGAAGGAGGTGACATCCCACTTCCAGGTGACGCTGAATGACATCCAGCTCCAGATGGAGCAGCACAACGAGAGGAACTCCAAGCTGCGCCAGGAGAACATGGAGCTGGCAGAGCGGCTCAAGAAGCTCATCGAGCAGTACGAGCTGCGGGAAGAGGTGGGTCAGGGTGGGAGACCTGGTGTAGGGCTGCTCCGGTACATCCATTCTGCCCAGTGAAGCGTGTTTCTGCTGCTGGAGGGGAGAAGAGGGGCCTCTGGGCTCTGGGATCTTCCCTTGGGGTCGCTGCCTGGGCAGCAAGGACTGGGCTGAGCATGTCAGTGACTGGCGGTGTTCCCTTGGCAGCACATTGATAAGGTGTTCAAACACAAGGACCTGCAGCAGCAGCTGGTGGACGCCAAGCTCCAGCAGGCACAGGAAATGCTGAAGGAAGCTGAGGAGAGACACCAGCGGGAGAAGGACTTTGTAAGTCTTAGAGCAATTCTCTAATGGTTGTGAGCACTTCGCTTTTTGCCTTGTCCCTCTGTGGAGGCTTGTTACTGTCGGATCCCTGAGTGCTGAGCCCAAATCAGATCAGGCCATCCCAGGCCTCCTGTGTCCCCAGCGGTGACCGCTCCCGAGCGGCTTCAGGAGCAAGGCTGGAGCCCTGCTCTGCTCTTTGTGTTTCACTCAGCCCGCTCCTGTCTCCAGGCAAAGCGCCAGCCCTGCAGGGGCATGTTGAGAGCCTTCCCTGGTGGCAGCCAGGTAACTGCTTTTGCTCTTCCCTAGCTGCTGAAGGAAGCTGTGGAATCGCAGAGGATGTGTGAGCTGATGAAGCAGCAGGAGACCCACCTCAAGCAGCAGGTGAGTTACCTGGTCTGTGTGCTCAGCCTGGTTATTTGTTTGTTTTTTTTCCTTCCTCTCTAAGCAGGGAACAACCCAAAGTTCCTTAATCTGGAAAACACACAGGGGTAGGATTGCTCCTGGGTTTGGTATTGGTGAGCCTGTGTCAGCATGGTGTGAGCTGAGACTTCCTTCAGCAATTCTGCCTTTGGGGAGAAAGGGGCCTTGGTTCTTACCAGCGCATTTCCCAGTGCTGGGAGCAGTCATGTGATTGTACCTTGCTGAGACAGACCCAGCAAGTGCCTCCCGCCAAGGCCAGGAGATGTTTACAGAACACATCTGAGGATGTTTCCCTAGGAAAGAATTTTTCCACATTCCCCAGTACCTAATGTTGGCAGAGCAGCTCCGTGCTGCCGGTTTGTTTGTTGTAAAGTCCAGTCACAAGATAACCAGCTCAGCTCTTGGCTGCCATCTCCCCTCTCCTGGGGAAGGCTGTCAGGAGGTGCTGTGCTGAGCAGTGAGGAGCTGTAACCCTGTCTCTCCCTGCAGCTGGCTCTCTACACAGAGAAGTTTGAAGAATTCCAGAACACCCTTTCCAAAAGCAGTGAAGTGTTCACGACATTTAAACAGGAGATGGAGAAGGTGGGTAACACTTTTGCTGCCCAGCAGAGCTCATGTGGGCTGGAGGCACTCTGTCTGTCCTCGATGTTTCTGCGAGCTGGAAGAGCCGCAGCTCTGCAGTTTTGTTTAGTTTTGCTGATATTAAAATCAGCCACGAGCTGGCTGCTCATAGAAGAGGGATTCTGTCCTTGCTGTGCCCCACCTGTGTCAGAACAAGCAGCGCTACCCCTGTCTCCTGGTTTGTGGTTACCTGGTCAGTGTTTCCCTCTGGTGAAGCTGACTGCAGTGACACAAGGAGACAGCAGAACCTCACTGCCTGCGCTGGGACAGTGGGTGCCTGTATGAGGACATGTGAGATGTAACTGACTGCAGCGCTCTGCTTGTGGCTTATTTGTTCCCTTTTTGTCACCGCGATTCTGTAGATGACGAAGAAAATCAAGAAGCTGGAGAAAGAGACCACTATGTACCGCTCTCGCTGGGAGAGCAGCAACAAGGCTCTCTTGGAAATGGCTGAAGAGGTGAGGAGGCTCTGGCTGTCCCTCTGTGCTGAGGCAGGCAGCTGGAGCAGCGTGGTGATGTGTTGCGTGGTGTTGGGCCAGAGCTGAGGGACAGCAGGACAGCTCCTGTCTTACTGCAGGCGGGCTGGGCGGGAGGTTGTGTTTTTCCCTTCAGCTTGATTTCCTTCCCTGTACATGGTGGTAGGAGCCCTCTGTCGCGTGGCAGACGCGATGGTTAATTAGTGCAGAGGTGCGCAGAAGTCTCAGCGGCACTTGGCCTTTGTGGGGGCAAAGGAAGAAAGAAGCAGTGACGGTAGCATCAGGTTCTTTGAATGCCAAATGTTTGCTTGGTCACAAGTATTTTCCCTTTGAACTTCCATCTGAGGTTTCATCTCGCTCCCTTCCTGCCTCTCTGTCCCCAGCGTGGTAGAGTCTCAACTGCCTCTCTATTTGCAGAAAACCCTTCGGGACAAAGAGTTAGAGGGGCTTCAGGTGAAAATCCAGCGCTTGGAGAAATTGTGCCGAGCCCTGCAGACAGAGCGCAACGACCTCAATAAGAAGGTGCAGGACCTGTGTGCCCACGCGCCCCGGGCAGACACCGACCTGTTGGAGCCTTTGAAGGACCCATCTCGGGACGGCTGCGAGGCGGCGGCGGCGGGAGGTGCTCCAGCAGAGCAGCGCCTGGCTGAGGATTGCCTTCACTCGGGAAAGCCGACGCACAGCACGGATCCCGCGGAGAGCCTGGGAGAACTGAGCATAGGAGCCTTGGGGCAGAGTGGGACTGAGGAAGGCGCTCCGGGCGCTGACTGAGCCCGTCGTGCGGCAGGCAGAGGTAGGGCGAGGGAGGGTAACGTGAATGTTTCCACGGACTCGATCTGATGCCCCTCTCCTGGTCCTTGGAGAGGTGCGAGAGGACAGCCCTCCTGGGGATTTGAGATTTCATAGCTTAGGTTTTTGGAGGGTTTTTAAAATTTTATATATATATATATATATATGATATATATATGATATATAAAATATGTGCAGGGCAACGTACACTTTATATATGGATATACATGAAAACTAGAATGACCCACCTCCCTGCGTGTGCGTGAATAACTAATATATGGAGACTCAACTGATCGTCCCTTTCACTAAAAGACCGTGTCATTGGCAGGCTGCGACTCCCCTAAAATCTAGCGCAGCTCAGGAAAGCGGCTGCGTGGATCTGCCCCGGCACGCGGCGCTGGGACAGCTGGACGCATCGCCGCCTCCACCTTCACGGCGACTCTCGCATGGAGTGAAGGCAAACGAGCCGAGCAGGGGGGAACCGAAGCGTTTCCCGGTGCTGGATTCTCCCTCCCTCCTCTGCGTCGGGCAGGAGGGAGCTCCCGGACTTGCTCTTGTTTCCTCGTGCCCCAGCTGGCAGCTCTCTCCTGCGTGAGCTGAGCAAACGAGGGGGAAAGAAGCCGTTTCCCCTCCTCTGTGTGAATTTTGTGTATTGCACCGGGACAAAAAGAAGCAGAGAAACAGGGGGTGCCTGGTTCACCCAGGCCTCCCGCGGGGCCTTTGCTCTTTCCAGAACCTGCCAATGTCTCAATAGCCTTATGATTCACAGTTGCCTCTTTGCTATACGCACACGTGCACAAGTGTATTAAACAGTTAATCCAAAGGTCTAATTCCCAAGTGTTTTGCACAAGTGCGTGTGATCAGTTGTGCAAGGGGACGGGGAGGCTCCACCCGAGCTCCTCTGTCCCCGCGTCAGGACCTCCCCGGCCCATCCCTCGGTGCCGAGCGGGCGGTCTCGGAGGCATCCACAGAACTGGGGCTCCAGGAGGATAAAACCTGCGTCTGCTCCACGACCTGCTGCTTAAGCCGAATCGCCGGGACCAGCACAAGGACCGTGCTGTGGGCTGGTCCCTTCCGCAGCATCAGACCCCCGTGGGCCCTCCAGTCCGGCCGTGCTGGTGCTATCGCAGCTCCCCCTTTCTCCCTTCCCTCTCTGCTTTCTCAGAAGAGCATCTCCCAAGTGCCGCTGTGTCTGGGAGGGTCCCTGCGGCCTCTGCCCACAGGGTGAAGCCCTCGCCCAAAGGACCCTGTTGTGCTGGGAGGGTGTTTATGGACAGACGTGGGGCCTGCTGGCACAGGGCTTGGGGGATTTCTCCTTAGTTCCTCAAGACTCTTTTCACTGTTCTTTTGGGAGACCTCTACTTGCTTGGAAACCTCCTTGCTGCAGCTTCTCCTTACGACAGACTTTATTTTCAGCATTGCCTTCCTTTTGCTTGAAGCTGAAGCGAGCTGGCCGGAGCCGTTCCTCGCAGTGGATGCGTTCAGCGGAACAGCTTTGGTTTCTCTTCTGGCAACACAGCCGCTCTTGCGTCTTCTCTCCGCAATTGTACGGTGCCCTCGCGAAGGACCTGCCTCGCTGCTGGGGGAGCAGCCCACGGGAGGTGCCTCCGCCTCCTCCTTTCCTCCACAGGGACTCCAGCGAGTTCAGGTCTAACGAACGTGGCTGGCTGCCGCAGAGACGGGGTCTAACGAGTCTCCGCTGAGCCACAGTCTTGAACATCCACTGGGACGCGTTCCCCGGAGCCGAGCGTGGCTTTGTCTTCCGGCCCCCCGCTGTCAGTGTTGCTTCCTCCAGCGTAGGGGACGTGTTTGCCTCCGGAAGGAGCCGGCAGGAGCCCCCGAGCAAGTGAATGTAGCTCTGGCCTGGTGGGAGCACCCCGTTCCCAGCAGCTGGGTTGAGCGAGGGCTGCAGCCGGGCTCTGGACTTCTCTTCCTGCTTTCAGTAAAAGAAAAACCTCTTAGAAAGTCACCAACCGCCCCCTCTTTTTTTTTCTTTTCCCTGTTACGGTACGGATAACCTCTGCGGGGGCTATTGTACGTATCTTCCTATCCAATAGAAATGCACCCACCCTCACCGCTGCTGCCTCTGTTCTTTCTCGTTCGTTAGGCCACGTTTGGGAGTGAAGATTTGGGGCACGGGAGCGGGAGCGGGGAGGCCGCACCAGGCTTTGCTGGGCACGGCTTCCCCGGCTTCCTGGGGCCTCGCCTGGGAGGGACCTTCTGCTGCGGAGGTGAGGGGACGTCGGTCGGGTGGGTCTGTCCCCAGGACCCCCTGAGATGTCACATGCGTCTCTCCCCCCTCAAGCCGGGGCAGCCACTGAGCGCCGTGTGCTGCGCCAGGCCCCCCCCTGCCCTGCAGGTGCTGGCACTGGGGGTATCGACCCCCTGACTGGCCTGTCCCTGGCGTCTGCACCGGCTCCAAAATGCCTGAGATTGGCTTAAAGTCCTGCGAGGATTTAAATAAAAAGCTGCGTTCAGTTCTGCCCCTGCTGAGGGGCCGGGACCTGTCCTTAATCTCGCCCCTGCGTGAGGGCGGGAGGCTCGTTCCCGCAGAGGTGGACCCTGTGATCCCACGGGGCCGGGGGGGGGCTGAAGGGGGTGACCCCGGGTCTGCCGGGCCGCTCCTGGGGAAGGCACACGGCAACGGACCCCGAGGCCCACGCCAGGCCCTCGCTGCGCCAGCGGTGCCGGGCTGCAGCCGTGCGGGGCCGCGGGCCGGATCCTGCCCGCTCCCCCTCGCCCGCGCGAAGCCGGTGCCAGCGCTGAGGCTGGGGCCAGGCCCGGCCGCGCTGCACGCGGGTGGGGCAGCCGCTGTCCGGCAGTGCCACCGCCCCGGGGACACGCCGGAGGAAGTCCCCTTTCCCTTTAAATGCAAATCCCAGCCCCGGGGCTGCGGGGGCAGGTGGCCGGCGGGCTCGGGGACGCGGCCGGGTCGGCACCGCAGGCCTGGACCGGGGCCTGCCGCAGGTCGGTGTGTCGTGTGTGTCCCCCCCCCGCGCCACCGCGGCGCTCGGGGAGGGTGACCGGAGGCTGCGGACAAAGCGGCTCCCGCGGCAGCCCCATCCCGCCGCCACGAAGGGCCCCGGGGCACGGGGGGGGCTTGGCTGGTGCCTCGGGGGTGACGGTCGTCGTCGTCGTCCGAGTCCTCCCCCCCCGCCCCAGGCGGTCTCTGCCCCGCTCTCGCTGAGGGCAGCCGGGATCGCTCGGCCCGGGGGCACGCGTGGCCGAAATCCTCTTTTCTGCAGCGCTGGGGAAGGCGCGGAGAGCCGAGGCCGGGCCGGCAGCTCCCAGCCGCTCTTCGTTCGGGCCGCGGTGCTCCAGCGCAGACGCCGGGACAGCGCAGCCTCAGCCCGGCCGCCGGCGCCCGGCTCCGAGCTCCCGGCTTCGGCCCTCCCGCCGCGGCGCGGCCCGTGGAGCCCCGCTGCGGCTCACCCGTGGCCGCGGCCGGCAACGCTGCTGCGCTGAGGGTCCCGGGGCGCCCCCCCCCCCGCTGCCCCACAGGCGGAGGCAGGAGGGGCGGCATCGCCCCGGCGCCGCTCCCTGGGGCGACCCCAACCTCCGCCAGCTCGGGGCAGAGCTGCCCGCTCCGGGGACGAGAGGCGCCGCGCGGGGAAGGAGCCGCCGAGAGCTGCGTCCGGTCCCGCACGGGGTCCCCTCCCCGCGCCCCTTCGCGATGGAGGACCGGAGGAAGAAGCGGAGCCCCAGGGCCTGCCTGGCCCAGCCGGCGCCCGCCGGGGCCCCGCGGCCGCTGCCCCCCAGCAAGAGCGCGTCCTTCACGTCGCCGCTGCCCACCCTGCCCTCGCCCAGGCAGCGCGGCCGGCTCAGGCGGTCAGTGCCGGCGCGGGGGTGACCGCCGGCCCCCCCGCGGCCCCTCCGGTGCGGGGCCCGGCCGGGTGCGGGCGATGCTCCCCCAGCCCTCCCCTCTCTGCTCCCCACGCAGGACGAGCAAGGAGCGGGGGCGGGCGGGCGGTGCGGGGGCGGCGCGGGGGGCCCCGCTGCAGCACAGCTTCCTCACCGACGTCTCCGACGTCTGCGAGATGGAGGGGGGGCTGCTCAGCCTCCTCAGCGACTTCCACTCGGGAAAGCTGCAGGCCTTCGGTGAGGGGCTGGGGGGGGCCGGGGAGGGCCTGGGGGGGCCGGGGCCGGCGGGCGCTGACGGCTGCCGCCCGGGCGCAGGGAAGGAGTGCTGCTTCGAGCAGCTGGAGCATGTGCGGGAGATGCAGGAGAAGCTGGCGCGGCTCCACTTCGGCCTCGACGTCTGCGTGGAGGAGCTCCCCGAGGAGCAGAAGAAGGTGGCGGCCGACAGGAACCTGGACCAGCTGCTGGCACACGTGAGGGTCCCCCCGCCCCTCGCCCCTCGCCCCCTGCCCGGCCCCCGCTGCCACCGCCGGGGCCCCCCGCTGGCCCGGGGCCCCCGCCAGCGCCTCAGCCTCTGCCTTGGCCTCCCGCAGCTGGAGGAGCTCAGCAGCTCCATGTATCCTGTGCTGGGCGCGGGGCGGGGGCGGTGATGGTGACAGCGATGGCGGTGGCAGCGGTGGCGGTGGCAGTGACGGCGGGGGCAGTGATGGTGGCAGCGGTGGCAGTGACGGCGGGGGCAGTGATGGTGGCAGCGGTGGCGGTGGCAGTGACGGCGGGGGCAGGGCGCTTTCCCTTGACCCGCGCTCAGACAGAAGCTGCACCTGGCCGAGAGCCCCGACCCCGAGGACGCGGCCGCCTGACCCCGTGCCCGGCCCGGCTGGGGGGCGGCCGCCCCCAGGAGACCCCACGGCAGCCCCGCACCGGGGCCACCCCCCCGCGGAAGGGCCGACGGAGGCGACACCGGTCACGAAACGCGGGGACAGCGGGGCCGCTCGGGCCCGGCGACACCAACACCGCCCCCGCCATCTTGGGGGACCCGCGGTGACGGGCGGGGGGGCGGGGCTCAGCGGCGCGGCCGGATGACGCCATCAGGTGGCGCCCCGTTACGGCGGCGGCCATGGCCGCGGCGCTGGGGCCGCAGGCGGAGGCGGAGGGGTGGCGGCGGCTGCTCCGCGCCGTGACCCGCCTGCAGGTGGGGGCCCGCCCGGGACGGGGCCTTGGGGGGCCCGAATGGGCGGGGGCCCGTGGGAGGACGCGGTGGGGCCCGGCTGGAGGGGGCGGGGGAACACCCGTGAGTGAACATGGCTGAGGGGGGTCCCCGTGGGGAAGCACGCCTGGGAGGGGGGGTCCCCGTGGGGGGACCCGGCTGGGAGGGGACATCACGGGGAAGGGAGGGGGCTGCACAGCTGGAGGGGGGGGCTCCCGCGGGGGTGGCGGGGGCCCTGCTCAGCCGGCGCTGCCTCATTAAAACCCGCCTCGGTGCCAGACGTGGGACGCGTTTGCTCCTTGTGCGCCGGGCCGCGTCCCGCGGGGGCGTGGGGAGGGGGCTCGGCGGGGGGGGGGGTCTCGGTGGCTCCAGCCGCTCCTCCGGCCCGTGCCCACAGGCCTGTGTCAGGGGCTACCTGCTGCGGAAGCGCTTTCGGAGCCTGCGGGCGGAGTACGAGGAGGCGGTGCGGGAGATCGAGGGAGACCTGAGCCGGCTGGAGTGGAGGGGACGGTTCCTGCCCCGGCCCGTGTTTGTCCCCGAGGTCCGTGGGTCAGGACGGGGAGGAGCGCGGGGGTACGGCGGGTCGGTGCGGGTGGGGCGGCCTGGGCAGCTGCACCGCAGGCGGTGCATTTGCAGCATAGTCCCCGGAACCCCTATTTCGTCCAAATTAAAAACGGTGATACCACAGCCAAGGCCCGTAAGACTCTCCCTGACTTGTGCCCCTCAGTCCCTGACTGAGGATTTCTTCCTCCTGCGGGTCTTGGCCCCGGGCACTCACCTCACCCGGTCATACTGAACGGCCGGACCCGCTCCTGCGGAGGCTGAGCGCCGCTCTCTAATGTATTTACCACTTCTGGAAGAAAGATCCTTTAAAAAGTTTGCGATGGTTCAAACCAGAGCACATCGGTGTCGTGGCAGGAGTGCTGCTAACGGCAGATCTCTGGCTGGGCAGAGCCTCTGGCCCGCAGCAGAGCCACCTCTCAGATCTTTAGATTATTTTTTATGTTTGTTTAATCTCTCACGTGTTGCCCCTTGAGAAGCCAATGCAAGGGAAGTGTCGGGGTCCGTGGGAGGCTGTACCGAGTGACGAGGCCAGCGCAGAAAAACCGCAGGAGGAGCTGGACGCCTCTGAACCAGACCGGGACTGGGTCTGCAGCAGCGTGAAACCTACAGCCCAGCTGCAAAGCGAGAAAGAACTGAGCTCCGCGGGCGAAGGCGGTGGAGTGAGCTCCCCAAACCTCGATAAACGCACTGAAAAGGGGTGCGGCGCCCCAGCAGAGAGCGAGGATTGGCAGAACGGCAGCAGCGTATCCTCTGTGTGGGACAGCGCTGTCCCGGAGGCAGAGTCGCTTGAAGCCTGCCTGGGTAAGAGACGGGAGCGGGGGTGCGGCGTGCGCTCTCCTGCGTGGTCTGAGCGACGCGGTGGCGAGTGCCGGGGGCACGTTGGTCCTTGGAGAAGCAAAACCTTGAGTATCCTGGAGAGGTTAGAACAACTCGGTGCAGGAGAGACAGTAGGTGCCATCTGAATCTTGGTTCTAATAATAGGTTATTCTTCCGTTTCTTTGCAGAAATTCCACTTGAGGACATAAAGGAGCTTCCTCGAACTCGGTCTGGTCTCCAGTCCTACAGAAATCACTTGATCATGGAGCTGCTGTGGTTGCAACAAGCTATTGTCAGCCGTAAAAACGTAAGGGCCTGACCCTCCTCTTCCAAAGCAGTGGGTCAGAGCAGTGCCTGTCTGCAGCCGTCCGCGGTGGGACTGGGGTTGAACGGTGACAGTTCAGTTACCCAAGGACTGGACTGGATGATGGCAGTGCCCTTTTCTTTTTTTCCTTCTCTGGGGGGAAAAAAAAAAGGAATGATGAAGGAAAACAGGAGCTGTTTAGATCTGGTTACAAGCTTTGCTCCTGGCCTGCTCCAGGGACGTTGTTATGTTGGTGACCGTCCTGTCTGTGCAATGCAGTGGTATATACCGAGGCACCGGCTAGCTTAGCGAGCTGCTATTTGCATCGCTTGAAAGGTGAGACTCGTGCATCTTCCGGCCAAGTGCAATGATTTTGCTGGCTGATCTGCAAGGGTAGGTGCTTTCCTACTGGTAGGTCTCTGGGATTTAATCGTTAATGCTTGGTTTTCTTTCTTTTGCAGTACTTGATGCTGAAACAGAGGCTGGGGGCTCCCGACCCCTAGGAGGGCGTTCCCGAGCACGTGGGGCACCTATATTGGTGTAGAGAAGCTGCAGCACCGCAGTCGTGACATGACCTCACGGACAGCAGCAGCTTAGGGGAACTCCAGCTCTGTGGGTTGACGTTTTCCACTTCAGATGAATGTGGCAAGAAAGCCTTTTATTTCTTTTAAATGTGAATATTTGGGCAAAGCAGGGATTAAACATCACTGTGAAGCCAGGGAGGTTGTTGTATGTCCTGGAGGGAGTCCCAGTGAGGCCTCCTTCCACAAGAACCCCATTTCTGTTGGCTGAGCTGGACTATCCTAGGGGAAAATCGAGGCTGGGAAGACTGTCACTTACAGAAGGCGCTTTCTGACCAGCTGATTGCTTGTGGTGGAACTAAAATGCCTGAAGGCAGCAGGTGCTTTGAACCTGCAGGAACCAGCTCTTCTCCGCTGAACTGTGCGTGACCTGTATCGGTATCTGAGCTGTGTATTTGGGATGGCTCTGCCCGTCACAGCTCTGCGATATCTGGGATCTCCAAGCGCTCGTGGCAGGCTTTGGGGAACACCTAGTTGAAGTACTGAGTTGGGAGGAGAGTTTCCTAACTTTGCTGTGCAGTTGGTGGGGGGCGATGGCACATCAAACCTGACCCTCAGGAGATGAGGCTTGGTTCCCGACTTGCACGTCTCTGGCCGTGGTAATATCTCTCTGTGTGGCAGAGTCACCTGGACTGGTGCTTGAGAGAGCAAGTAAGGACTTAAGGGGTTTGGCGCTTTGTCTATACGTTGCTCTAGTTCAGGGGCGTTCGAGGTCCCTCAGAAAGGGACTTTGCACATGGTGCTGTGGTTCCCTACTGAAACCCCCAGTCTTTTGTGCAAACACTCCGTGTTCCTGCTGACTGAGTGGTCACTCTTGCCATATGGCAGATGTATCGTTCTGTTCCTGACCATGCTGACTTGTTTGTGAATAAAAAGCTTTCCTGAAGCTCGTCTCTGAATCTGTCTGTTCCTGTCTGGCTTGCCTTCCTCTCCTGGGCAGAGCCAAGTGAGTCCATGGCCTGTTTCAACCCATGGCAACCCATTCAGTACAAAGGGTGGTGTGTCCTCTGGGATGTGCGTGTTTGTCCAATACACGCAGGACAGAAACCCACTGCACTTCTCGTGCAGGTAGCAAGCGATGGCAAGGGGGTGACAGCTTCTGGATAGCGCTGCTCTGGATGGGACGGGAGCTGCTGCTGTAAAGGTACTGGCACTTAGTGTACCTCCAAGCTTCTCAATCTGAGCCTGGAGGCCACAGTGGCTGGTGAGGGAGCTGGCAGTACTTGGCGTCTGAGGATTAAAGAGCCGTGTGGTTCCTGGTTCTCAAACAGAAAGGTGCTCCCCAGGTTGTTTGATGTGGCCTCCAGACAGGCGCAGAACTTCCTCCTGCTGGGCCCGCATCCATGGAGACAGCCAGTCGCGCCAGACCGTGCCAGGGAGGGACGGCAGAGCGCGAGAGCAGCTGGTCGGAAGGGTTTGGGCTCAGCGGAAGGCTGGCCGGAGCTCTCCTCCGTGCCCCACGTTGGTCTGTTTGCCTCTGTGGTCAGCGGGGCTTGCTTGACCCACGGGGGATGAGCTCCCGTGGCTTAGCTCTGGCACCTCCAGCCAAGAATGTGGTGGTGTATCGCAACGGTGACCCCTTCTTCCCCGGGAGGAAGGTTGTAGTGAACCAGCGGCGGTTCCTGACCTTTGAGGCATTTCTGAATGAGGTGACCAAGAGCGTTCGTGCGCCCTTGGCTGTGAGGAATCTCTACACGCTCAGGCACGGCCACCGCGTCGCGGAGCTGGGGGACCTGCAGGATGGGTGCCAGTACGTGGCTGCGGGCTTTGAAAAGTTCAAAAGGCTTGAGTGAGTAGACGGACCTTTGGTCTCTGGGTTTGGTAAGCAGCTTTAGATCACCTCTGTGGGGAATGTATTGGGGTGTGAACGGAAAAAAGAGGTAAGAGGGGTACAAACCAAATGAAAAACAGACCGCTGAGTTTCTTTTCCTACGGGAAACAACTGGACGTGTTCCAGATCACGTGGAAAATGCAAATATTCCTGATAAGGGCACCTGACTCTCAGAAGAAAACATGTTGGGGGAGGCATGCGTCCTCTGGCAGGATGTTGTGATCGGTGCTGCTCTCCCTCCCCTGCACCTGGTTTTGTGGCGTGTGGGAGGTTCTGCTGCCTGCTTCCTTGGCAGAGCTGGCAGTCACGCTGTCTCCACTGACAAATACTTTTGCTTTGGTTTGATGGAGATTTTTTGTTTTCTAATCCTGCACAAAGTAGAGCTGTTTTGGTTCACCCTGAAATACAGAGGGTTAAAGAAGTTTTTGTGGCATCGCTTGACTCTTGAGGGGATGTGTGTGTGCGTGTGCCAGGTGAATTTGGCTCCCTGGTGTGTTTGGGGAGGAGGTAGTTGAGGAGGTAGTCCTTGTTGAGGAGGTAGTCCAGGGTGCGCTGACATTGGTCAGCCCTTGGAGCCTTGATCAGTGATTACCGCAAAGGAATAAAACGTTCTGGTTATCTTTAGCATGGGGATCTGAAAGGATCTGTATTTGGCTGGGAATTTCTTAAATGTAGCAGATTTCAATTTAGGCTGAAGTTCTGGGAGACCATGAGGTGAGTTACCTGGAGAATCGTTTCAGAAGTGACCCATGCATCTGGTGGCGATGCTCCAAGGCAGAGCAGTCGGTCATTTCCTCACTGCTCTTTAGTCCGCCACGGCCCAGTTGGTACGTGGCAACATCGTCGTCTTGTTCTCACAGCTATTTAAATCACGGAAGGAAGGAATTCCGTGGGACAAGGAACAGCGACGGCCTGCAGGTGAGTCCCTGAGCTGAGTGGGCGCAGGCGGCAGCGCAGAATGAGCGGGGAAGTGTGAGAGACATTAGGGCTGGCACTGATGAAACTGAAGTTGAGATTTAAGGCTGTGAGGTGCCCAGGGGAGATCAGGCAAAAGTGCCACAGGAATTGGTAGGACATGAGACAGCGCAGGGGCTGCTGCTGTGTACCTTCGTCCCCCTTAATGGTGCAGGGGAAGGATCTGTGCTCAGAGGTTCGCTGGCAATTCTGGAATGCGCTCAGCTATGTGAAGAGCCTCTCCAGCCTTGGTGCTGCTGACAACAAACTCCACCTAGCAGCAGCAAGCCTGAAGGCAGGGCAGGCGGTGTCCCAGGGCAGGCAGCTCCTGATGGAGAAAAGGGAATAGCCCTGGAGGCTCGGTACCAGGGCTGTCACTGTTCTTGCGCACTGAACTCGGTCTCTAGTTCCGCACAGCTCCCTGGAAGTCGAACATCTCGCTGCGACGGCAGAAGCACACCCACCTGCCCTGCACGATACAGTAAGTGCCTCGGTGTTTTCTCCTTGGAGGGTCTCTGGGAATGTTTTCAGAGGCTGGAGGAGGGAATTTCTCTGTGAGATCCTGGCAATGCTGCCCCACAGGGACAATTCCCAGCTTCTACCAGAAGCATTTGTTGTAAATATTGTCCAGGCACCAGTGGCTGGCTTTTTTCCCCACCTTCCACAGCTGCAGGAATACTGGCTCATCGCATGCTCTGGGTTGTTTCTACTGCAGTGTTTTCCGGAATGGGGATTTGCTGAGCCCTCCTTTCCCACTGCCGCTCTCCAAGAGCACTCCACTGCAGTGGGACGCACTCCTGGCCACGCTGACAGAGAAAGCTGACCTGCACAGTGGAGCTGTTAACAAGTGGGTATCCAGATAAGGCACTGCTGGCTCCTCTTTCCTTATGTCCAGAACGTAAGCAGCTCTGATTAGCACAGAGGACTGGGAGTTCAGACAGCCACTTCTGGTCTGCTTGTGCAATCTCATTTGCTTTTCAGGTTTTCCCATCTTTAAATCAGGGATAACCCCAATGTCCTGGGTGCTGTGTGAGGAGGGCTGATGTTGCTGGTGGTCTGGTGAAAAAGCAATAAGCAAACAGTAAAGCATGGCATAAAAAGGGGTTTATGTCTAGAGAGACGGGCTTTTATCCAACAAATACTGCCTACCTTCTCCTCATACATCTATTTACTGACACCCAAGGAGAAAGCTGAGATCTACTGCATCTCACTGATCACTGGGTGTAATATTTCGGCATACTTCCTTGATTGATCCTCTCTGACTTGTCTCGGTCCTGTTTACCACGTTGCACGTGTTTGCTCCCACACTGAGGGGTTGTTCACTGTCTTGTGACAGCTCTAAAGCCTTTGCTGTCTTTTCCTCGAGGCTCTGCAGGCTGGATGGAACCCAGGTGTCTGCTGGGGAGGAGCTGGTGAATGGCGATTACTACGTGGCAGTGGGAAATGAGGAGTACAAAAAACTGCCTTACTTTGAGCTGCTGGTGCCCCAGGATTCTGCATGCAGGACGCTGTGGTACGTAGACTGTGGCCGAGTGGTTTAAAGAATCTTCTCCATGGCGGTCTTCAGCTAAAGCCACCCTTTTTGTAGCCCTCCTGTTCAGTGCTGTCTGCTTCAAGGCTTGAGTTTTGCTTAACGTGTTGGAAGTTTAGGAAGAAAGAATGTGTTTTCAAAGCTTTCAGTGTAGGGGTTAGCTCCTGAAACCCAGAGTTCAGCGCCAGAGAAAGCAAGTGGTTTGGTTGTTTCTCAGTTAAGTGTTCATCAAGCACCGAGGGCAGGAACGTGTGCCGCTGTGGAGCATGCTCTACCTTCGCTGAGAAAAAACACCTCCAGGGGCCCTCTTTTATGGGAAAAGGGGAGATCATGTCCTCCTACAGCTGACTTCTACCTGATGCTGAGAATCTGCTTCTTCTTTGTTACAGGAACCACCCAAATAGCAGGTGCAAAAAATACCACAGAAGGGTAGGTGGCTTGGCTGGTGCGGGACTGTTTGTGCTACGACGACAGTTGCTTTTGTGCAGGCATCCCTCCATAAGCAGTGGATGTGTACGGCCATCTCCATTCCCAATTGCCATGCCTACGGCATCCTTGCTTGGCACCATTCCCAAAGGAGAGGAGCTAGAGACAGCGATGTGGCCAGATCCCACTTGAATTAAATCTCACTGCCTGAAGAAAAACTCCTTACAGTGGCCTCATTTACCTCTTCTCCTTTTTGGCTGACGGGTAGGGAGAATTCATTCTGGAGCTAGGATATCTTTCCTGCTCACTGTGTGGGTAAAATGCCCAACAGAGACTACAGATACAGCACCTGGGCTGTCCTAGATTGTTCACTGAAATGTGCATTTGTGCGACCTGTGCTATTTGCTTTTAAAATTTCCTTTTCCTTTCTTTTTGTTTGCTTTCAGTTTGGTGAACTCTGTGCCACCTCGCAGGACAGAGCTGGTGACTCTGCTCTTGCTGAACCACCTCAACAGGTAGCAGTGACTGCAAAAAGTGTTTCATGGGTTCCCTGTATCTGTTTCACTTGTAGTATCAACTTAAAACCCCGGTCAGAGAAAGCAGCGTTACGGCTTTGTACCAGTCAGGATCAAGGGTCACAGGGGAAAGTTGCAGCGTTTAGGGGATTGCCCGGCAAAACTTCTCTTGTCTTATAAACTGTTTTATCAAGAAGGCCTATCAGGAGTGTGTGATGAATACTTTCAGCTGGACAGTCACGGAGTGCTGACCACAGGAGCTGCAGAGAAAGACAAGATCCCAGCTGCTTTTCCACAACTGCAAAGGCAAGCCAGATCTCGCCTCAAAGAGGAAGAGTCCGTTTTCCACGCTAAACCTGTCCGTGCAGGACAAAACAGAAGGAGCAACAGGAATGCGCAGCCCTGGCCCAATCAAGGTAAAGGACACTGCTATAAGTGTAGAGGAAGACTGGCTTTACTTTGATGCTAAAGGACAAAATACCTGCAGATGCATGGAAAGAAAGCAGTGATGCATCCAATAACTTGTGTATTTCTGCTTTCCTTTCCTCATCGGGCATGTACGAGGACCTTTCTGTAGGCTCAGCAAGACCAGGCCATGGCTATCTGCAATACCCACTGAACAGCTTTTTTCTTTTCTTCTCCTTGCAGAAGAAAGTGTCTATAAAACCAGAGATCCTAGGAAGGAGATGCGAGGTGCCCAGGAAGTAAAAGAGGATGAACACACAAGGGTGGACGTACCTATTGATCAGGTCTGAGAATTTATTTTCTGCCCCGTTAGGAGTCTCACTGCTGCAGGGAAGTACTCATGGTCTCCCTAGAATCTATCGGTGCTGCAGGTTTTGCACAGCAGGGAGGCCAACTCCAAGAGCCAGCCTGTGAGAACACATCCATCAATAGTTTATAGCAATTGCTTGGGGAAGTCCTTCGGTTTTCTCACTTGTTTTAAGTCCTATTCGTTAGGTTTACGAAGTACTGCACTTCTCTCCACAATGTGTAAAGATGAAAGTAAACACCAGGGGGAACTTCAGAAACCAGAGGACAGTGCGTAACTGCGGGGCTTTGCATTTTTAGAAAGCCGAGAGATTGTCATCTGGGTAATGAACATTTCCCTTCTGGAATGTGAGAGTTACAGCTTCCCACTGCAGTAAGGATATCAAAGGCTTTCCTGGATTATTTTTTTTTGTGTGTGTACTACTTCCATCCTTACTCCTGTTCTAGAGAGTTGCAGAAGAACTTATACCAAAAGCCAAAACGATACACCACAGGAAGGTATTTATTCCACGTAACGGTTCTATGAAGTGTGTAAGATCCTTCCTGGCTGTGTTCAGATTTCTTACACTGAAATTCAGTACCCCCAAATATAACTTGTTAAGCAGAACTTGCCTGTAGCCAGGTGAAGCTTAGAAGCTGGCACAGAATAAACATGTAATTCCTAAAATTTTTTATTATTTATTACATATATTTATGTAATAAATATCTGTAAATAAATATATAAATATCTATATAAATACATATATTTATGTAATAAATATATGTATTTATATAGATATTTATAGAACATATTTATTAGATAGTAACAAATGTAAAACAAAATTCTGTGTGAAAAATGTCTGCAAGATGCTTATTGTTGTGGCATATTAATGTTTTAAACTTTTTTATAAGGACATTTGGAATTGATGTAATGGGATGACATGCATTATATCGTAGGTGATGCACAGTTCTGCCTAGGTAGTCTCTTTGGATTAATTAGAACTTCAAAGGAAAACAACTCCTTTGAACTTAAATTAGAGAAAAGAATTAGCTAATGGTTCCTGACTTCTTGGCTCAATGGGGAGCCTGATGTCCTGTGTTTGCTCTAGAGGCTGGGCCAGCACTTCTCAATGGGGTGGGCGCTCTGATGCCGCTGATTTCTGTTGGTCTCCCCCCAGATCCCACTACTATACAGTCGTCATTATTTGAGTGTCACAGCTCCCCTCTGCAGTGGGAGAGAATCATTAGGCATTAAATAAACTACCTTTGAATTTAATGTAGAGACCCAAGTTTGCATACCAAAGCCGTGGTAAGACTGGAAATGGAATCCAGGAATTTAGTCCCAGAATCTTTCTGTAATAGCGAAGTGCTACATTAATAACTGTATTTCTTTCTCACCGCAAAAAGGCACGGCCTACAGAGAAATCACAAAAGACTGTGGCAAGGAAAAAGGATGCCAGTGACTCTGAGGATGAAAAGTACTGAACGATGTTTCCCTTGGCAGCAGAGAGCTCTGAAGAGCTCACAAAGGGACCATGATGGGAGAGGGACAGTTAGGTACACGGCTATCTCTGCAGCTGCAGATAACAAAAGCGTGTGAATCCTAGATCTCTGTAACACCACAGACTGGCCAAGCTTTTTGATGAATTAACAAACTCTTCTAAATTTAAGCACCCTCATCGTCTGGGCTTGAGAAGCAGCATACAAGTGAGCAATGAATCAGAAGCACAATTTCGTTAAATAATTAAAATCTTCCTCCTTTCCTCATCTCTATGGTGTGATGATGTGGCAGAGGAGATGGCTGCTTTTCTGAACGCTAATTAAACTGGTTTGTGTCTGAACTTGGGAAGGAAGAATTACCAGATAGAATACACGCCTTTATAACAAAATGCCTGCCAGGAAGTTTGTTCTATGTCAGATAGTTCTTATAAAGAGATTTCATCGCATCATTGTTCCTCTGATTTGGAATGCTTGGATAATGTTTGCAGCAATCAAACCTGTTCCCAAAAATATATACATCTTGTTTCTGTTAACTTGTTTTAGGAGCACCTGCCTGAGTTAGGAAAAGTCATAGTCATAAACAGCTCTTGTAGTAACCCTCTCTGTGTGAGGCTTTCTGTATTTCTCTCCCAAGTGTTCCTGATTAATTACAAGGGTAACAAAGATTTTTCCTTCTGTGATCTACCTTGTATTTTGGACTGATAATTTCACTGAAAAGAAAAACCCCCTTCCTTCCCTAGGGACAAACTGCACTGTTGGTATTTTACAGACGAGAGGTGCTCTACAAGACTCCAGTGGAGAAAAGCGACGTGGTAACCTCAGTGTAAGGGGCTGTGTAACGTGACCAGCCGAGTGCAGTGGAGGAAGCCCCTTTCACATGCTTGGCCACAAAAGGGAGAGTTCCTAAACAGATTCCTTCTACAGAAAAAACAGTTGGTCCCAGAGGTTCCCGTTGAATTATTTATTAACCATTTATTATCCCTCCGGTGCTGAACAAGACAATTCAATCATCCTTGCCTTGAAACACCCACAGACAAAAAATTCCCTAACTCAAGACATAAAATAGGCTGTTCTTGCAACATGCCTTTTTTCACCCTGGTGCTCAGGGAATACAGTCCACATTTTCACATTTTCTGACATCCGTGTGTCAAAATACAGCTTCCTAGGCCCAGCTGAGCCAAACAGTCGGCTGCGGAGCCAGAAGCCCCCCTTCAGCCACGGGGGTTACCTTTGAATAGGTTACCTTCCTCTGCTTCTCGCTGCGTCTCGTTCACGAACCAGCTACACAGAGCGTGACTCCTAGGACAGTGAGCAGCATTCCTGCCGCAGCCCCTATAGGAATGAACAATAATAAATTGGGAACTTACATGATTCAACGCTAGACAGTCAGACCTTCTCATTGCTAAACACACAATGCTCAGATGTCATGATAAACAGGATAGCGTAAATGTCTGGATAGATTCGACCTGGACCAGGCACATTCTGAAGGGGTCTGGATGTTTGGACTGCCCGTGCACACTGGGCAAAGCACGCGTCTAAGAAAGTGTTGCTGATGCTCTGTGGCTGGCAAGGGAGAACCAGGCTTAAACAACAAAAAACCACTTTAGTGTATTCCTACAGCTATTGCCCCAGGTCCCGGTGTTTTTAAGCTTTCAAATTTCCTGTCATTTTCTGACTTTCTGAGCAGGGTAATGTTATTGTAGGACGTAGGAGAAGGAAAGAAGGATGGCTGTCGACATCTGGGGGCTCACGGGGCACTCCTCTTCCATGGCGGGCATATTATTTAGTGCTTCTCTTACGGTTAAATATCTAGTTAGGTAAAGGCTCAGGCCCGTAAACTCTGTTAGCTTAGCCAGTTCTATCTTCAAATTTACTAGCCCTGCCCACTTATGAGTCCATTTCACTTCCTTTTCAGCTTCTGTAGCAAGAGCTACTACTGAACTGGTGTGGGTATTTGCTGTTTTTCAGGAGACCAGAGGGAAGCCCGCACTATTAAGTCAGCAAATAGATGCAGGAGACAATGTGAGGAAATGTCTTAAGTGTCACTTACTTTTACCACCAATGTCCTCTCCCAGAATCCTCCCAGTCACCAGCGTGACTATCAAAGCCAAGGAGTTACAGAGCGGTACTGCCAGGGACAGATCTGAAATGGAAGTTTTAACACCAGCAGTTTAAAATGGATAATCTCGTACAAATCATAAGACACTTGTTTTCTTGGTGATGATTACCAGACAGCTCCTTGATATTTAGCTGGGTCACCAGACTAATCGCTAACACTGCCCCTCCCAAAATCCTGATCGACCCCCTCCATGAGAGCAATGAGAACTAACCTGCGGACGCCAAGGTGAGATAGAAGAGGAGAGATCCACCTTGATTGAGCAGAAACGGCACCATGTACTGCAGGAAGAACACAAGCCTGTCAGCTGCTGCTTGCAAACCCACCGTGCACCCCCCCGGTGAGCGGGCAGCGAAGGAGCCCAGACCCGCTCGCCCTGTGCCGTGTTTGGCAGCGGAAATGTGGCACGCTGGCGATTCCGCTGCCAGTCACAAGCTGCTCAACGTCTCAGTTCCCCAATCTGCAGAAGGCAGACCGCGCTTGTTTCATGCAAAATATGAGGGTTAATGACCTGCTGTCTACAAAAGCGGTCTCGGTTCTGCATGGGAAGAGCAGTGCTGTAGGCAAGTAAATGAAGTATTACAGAGGATAAATAATTCTGATGATAGATGGAATATTTAACAGTTTAAATAAAAGTACTGAGTCCAGAAGTAAACAGGTAGGAATGATCCTCCCTGGCCCGGGAGCTGGGACGGGGTCGCACCTTGTAGTTGAGGCCCAGGAAGCGGATCTCGGCCAGCAGCTGCTGCAGGCGGCCCTGGCGCCGTACCTCCTCCAGCCCCGCCGCGCCTGTCCGCAGGAACGGCCCGGTGCTGCCCCACAGCACGGCCACCAGCACCAGCGCCGCTGCCTCTCCTGCGGCACAGCCTCGGCTCAGCGGCCTGAGGGGCCCAGGGGAATGCCAGCCCGGTCTGCCATCACCGCCCTCAAAGGGCCCCGCGCCGGCTCAGCGCGTCCTCATCTCCCCGCAGAGGACCTGGCCTGGCTCACTGCCATTCCCCATCAGGGACAGCCTTCACCAGCCCAGCTCACTGCTGTCTGCCATCATGAAGGACCCCACTCTGGGCCTGCTGCCGCATCCCCCTCAGGGAAGGCCCCTCACAGGGCCTGGCCTGCAGCCACACTCCCTCGAGGAAAGCACCACAGCCAGCCGAGCCCGCGGCCGTATTCCCCCCCCCCCAGGCCCAGCCTGTGGCCATGTTCTCCCTTCAGGGAAGGCCACATCCCCCCTCAGAGAAGGCCCCACAGGGGTCCGGTCCACGGCCCTGTTCCACCCTCAGGGAAGGCCCCCAACCTGCCGCCACATCCCCCCTCAGGGCAGACCCCACAAAGGTCCAGCCGGTGCTTATTTCCCTCCCCAAGGGAAGACCCCATTCCCCGCTCAGAGCAGACCCTTCCCCGCCCGGTGAACGGCCTCCCCTCATCCCCGGAAGCTCACCTACGGGCGCCATAGCGACGGTGACGCGTTTCCGCCCCGCGCACCCTCTGACCCGGAAGCGATCGTGCGGCTCTCTCGCCTCAGCGCTGCCGCCATGGTGAGAGCGGGGCCGGGGCCGGGCCGGGGGTAGCGACCGGTGGTCGGGTGGTGCAGGGCCCCCGGTCCCGGGGCTCCTGGGCCGCGGAGGGGTGGGGGGCGGCTCAGCCGCCGCCCCCACCCCTCCGCGGCCCAGGAGCCCCGGGACCGGGGGACCGAGGCCGCGCCTCGCCTGAGGCATTAAATGGCGTCTCCCCCCTCGCAGAAGCCGATCCTGCTGCAGGGCCATGAGCGCTCCATCACGCAGATCAAGTACAACCGAGAGGGAGACCTGCTTTTCACCGTGGCCAAGGATCCCGTGAGTGCGGCGGGCCCTGCCCGTGTCGTCCCCCCCCTCCTCCCCGGCTGCAAACCGGCCCCCTCCGCGATAATTGCCCGGCTGTTCATCAGTCCCGTTAATTAATCCGTCTGGTAAGAGGGGTGTTCGGTTGTTTTCTTCTCCCAGATTGTCAACGTTTGGTATTCAGTGAATGGAGAGAGGCTCGGCACCTACAATGGCCACACAGGAGCCGTCTGGTGCGTGGATGCCGACTGTATCCTTCGATGGCAGAAACCCCTTTGTCTGTCCCATATTTTTCTTTACAATGATTCACTTGAGCTGATTCCTCCCATCTGCTGCACTGTTGCCTCTCGAAGAGGAGCACGGGGGCGATACGTTATAACTCCTCTGCTGTCTTTCCCTTACTCCATCTTTTGGGTATTTTTCTTCCCGGGCTGTTGTTTGGAATAACGTGTGCAGCGTGCCCCGTCTGCTCTCGTTTGTGCTTCGTTGCTTTTGCTGTGGTGGCCCTGGGAGCTGAGGGAAGGTGTCCGAGTTGCACAAGGTCTTCTGTCTCCAATGTGGGCAGCAGGTAGCAGGGACAAAAACGTGCAGAGATTGTGTTAATGCAAGAGCTGGAACCTTTTTCTTTAATAGTTCTTTAATATAAGAGGAATGTAATATTTTCTTTAATATGAGAGGAAAGTTGTGGGTTTTGTAATGGGCTCCGTGTCTGTCTGTACTGGAGTGTTGCTGGTCCTGGAATGGAACTTGTCCAATCTCTGTGTAATACGGCTTTTTAATCTTGTGTATAAATATTCTCTGGGAATTTAGACAGTAGCTTTTTGGGGTTGAGAACGCTCTGATATTCCCTAACTGGTGACCTAGGGGACACACGACACGTGCTCACCGGCTCTGCGGACAACAGCTGTCGGCTCTGGGACTGTGAAACGGGTGAGACTCTTCTCTTCCCATGTAGCTGCCTTTGAGGCACAGCTCTGTCCTGCTGTGAAGTCTGCTAAGCTTGGAGGACGTGGCGGCAGCATGACATGTGCTTGTTGGCCCCTCTGAAAGAAGTCTGAATCCTAACTCAGACTGCTGGAGGGGAGGGTTTGTCTTTGTGCCTGGTTTCTATTGAATATTTACTCAATTTACTTGCTTTACTGCCCAAGTCGTCAAAACGTGCGGTTAGTGCTTGCAGGTCACCGAACCTGCTTGTCAGCTACGCCCGATGCTGTCATCCTCCCTCTGACCCCGCCGTTCAGCTGCTCGTTGTCGTTAACCTTGCAGGGAAAGACCCGGTGAAGTGACTGACGCTTTCTGGTCTGTGTTCAGGAAAGCAGCTCGCTCTGGTGAAAACCAGCTCAGCGGTGAGGACGTGTGGCTTCGACTTTGGAGGAAACATCATCATGTTTTCCACGGACAAGCAGATGGGATATCAGTGTTTTGTGAGCTTCTTTGACCTCCGGGACCCCAGCCAGATCGGTGAGGAATCCGGGCCAGTGCCTGCACCAGGGAATAAGGGGAAGCGTTGATCACTGGAGCCGGTGCCACTGTGTCTGTCTGTCTGTCTCCTTCCTTCCTGCAGAGAACAACGAGCCTTACATGAAAATCCCCTGCAGTGATTCCAAAATCACTAGTGCTGTGTGGGGCCCTCTGGGAGAGTTCATCATCGCAGGACATGAGAGCGGAGAGCTGAACCAGTTCAGTGCCAAGGTCAGTCTGATAAGGAACAGCATCTCTCGGGCAGCAGTGCCTGGGGGAGGATATCGCAGCATTCCTGATGTGGTCATGGGACAGAATACGGGCTTTTTGGCTCAAACCAGCAGCCTCATGGAAGGATACTAAAGTATGCGGCTCCCTTGAGCAAGGCTGATGTACCAATGTCTGTCCCACTGCTGACAGCGACATCTCCTAAATTGGTTTTAACGGAGAAGTCGCGTGTACGCTCGCTTCACTTGCCAGCACGCTGAAACTGCCGCCTTTACCCTTCAGTCAGGGGAGCAGCTTTCAAACATCAAGGAGCACACCAAGCAAATCAACGATATTCAGACCTCCAGGGACATGACCATGTTCATCACTGCCTCCAAGGACAACACAGCCAAGGTGAGGCCTCCCGTTGGAAATGCAGTAGTGCGCTGTTGATATTTGCTTGCAGGATCTCTGCTCAGAGCCGTGGCTGTCACAGAGGTTTGCTCCTTAGGAATTCGAGTTAAGTGTAAAGTCAAAGCTTAGTGGGAAAGTTCAGTGAGAAAGGGGAGGCACCACCACGTTAAATTAAGAGCCAGGCATTGGAAACAACATCGCCAAAATTAAGGCTGCAGTTTGCTACCTCTGGAAGATGATAGAGGTGAGATTTACTGTAGGCCGGTGTTTTGGGATTCTGGGGAAATGTTTTTGGGATTTGGGTGCCCATGAGTGACCGTAGAGCTAACATCTGCCCAGGTGAGGCCTGGCAGCCAGATTTGTGTGAGTTAATCGGGCTGCCAGCCCTTTTGCCAGAATAACTCTC
The DNA here is from genome assembly GCF_034638445.1 of Ciconia boyciana. Lineage (NCBI taxonomy): Eukaryota > Metazoa > Chordata > Aves > Ciconiiformes > Ciconiidae > Ciconia > Ciconia boyciana. Next base: position 5,697,435 of record NC_132954.1, read on the forward strand.
TCCCTTTTGCCTCCTAGCTATTTGATTGCACGACACTCGAGCATTTGAAGACGTTCCGGACGGAGCGACCGGTGAACTCTGCCGCCCTCTCCCCCATTTTTGATCATGTAAGAATGAGCTCGCTCATTGTAACGGTCTTACTGTGACTCCTGCGTTGTCCCAGGAAGGCAGAGTGTCACCAGTCCAGCTAAAAAACGTGACTGGAGGATGGGTGTGGGGAACTTTACTGCGGTATGGTGCAGGGAACGAGGCTTGGTGTCCTCTGATCTTCAAATGAGTGTGTCTGGGAGGCGGGAACTTCTCTGGGGCTGGAGTCAGGCCTGCTCATGTGTTTGTGGCATCTGCTGCGTTAGTAGGAGGCTTTCCCAAGGTTTGGCTCTTCCCTCTCCTGGCTGCCACTGAGCGTGGTGTAAGCAGCACTGAAGTGTTGTGGCTTCTCTCCTTTGCAGGTCGTGCTTGGTGGTGGGCAAGAGGCCATGGATGTGACCACGACCTCCACCAGGATTGGCAAATTTGAGGCGAGGTTGGTGCTTTTCCTCTGGCAGGGTCGAGTCCTCACCTGGAGGACTCCTGACAGCCCAGGCGTGCTTGTGCCAGAGCATCTTGCTCCTGGCAGTGTTGGAGGAGTCCTTCAACTTACAGAGCTTTTTTGAGGAAACCCTGATTGTGTCTCTAACCAGGCTCCCGACTTCTTGTGGTAATTTAAATCTTCTTCCTTCTCCCAGGTTCTTCCACTTGGCTTTTGAAGAAGAGTTTGGCAGAGTGAAGGGTCACTTCGGTCCGATAAATAGTGTTGCTTTTCACCCCGACGGGAAGAGGTGAGGATCTCTCTGGGTCCTGCAGCGTGCCCCAGTCAAGCCTAGTCCACCTTTGGTTAGGATATGGCTGGGCTCACAGGAGCTCTGCAGCGGGGATGGAGTCAGCACCTTCATTAATTCTCCTATTCCAGCCCTGCTGCCTCCCCCCAGGCTGTCCGGGGGGGGTCACTTATGCCCTATTGCACATTTTGGCTGTGTGACTGATATTTTTTCTGTCCTGTGACTCCTTTATTAGTTTTTAGAGGGGGTTGTGGGAACAGACTCCAATACTGGTGTACACCTAGACGCTGTGAGCTCCTGGCAACATCGGTGACTTTATTTTCTTTTTCCTCCCGTACAGTTACAGCAGCGGGGGTGAGGACGGCTACGTTCGCATCCATTACTTCGATCCCCAGTACTTTGAGTTTGAATTTGAAGCTTAAAGGAGGGCTTCCTCTCCTCTTCCAATCCATCGGCTCCTGCGCAGAACTGTTGTAAGGCTTGAAGTTACTCTGCTCCACAGGAGGCAGCGGGAAGCAATTAGCAGCAAACTGGGGGGCTGTGTGAAGGTGGGGAACTAGAAACCCAACCGGCTCAGAAGGGCAGGACTGGCTTTCACAGGAGGTGGTGAAGGCAAGGAAGGGAGTTGGGCTGCCTGCCTGCTGCCTGCCCCTGGGGATGCTAGCTCCCTGCCTGCTGGGCATATTTATACATCAGGGGAGAAAAAAAAATCATCAGGAAATAAATAGAAATCTTTTATAAACAGAAGGAAAAGCACTTCCTTGGGTTTTTTTGTTTTTTTTTTTTTTCAGGCTGGAACAAAATTAACCCGAGCGCTTTGCTTTCCTGGCTCTGTTGGCAGTGCCTTGCTCCCCACCCGTGGGCAGACAGCAGTGCCGTTACTCCTGCGGCCTCTGCCGCCCCAGGTTAACTCTTTCCCGGGGCGGATCTGCAGCTGTGGCTCAGGTCCGGCCCTGAAGTGTCAACAGGCTGGAAGTGCCGCAGCCAGTCATTGTTTTCCAGATAACACACACGCACCCAGTTCTGGTGTTTTGTTTATTTGCTGGACTGACCCTGAGCCAACTTTCCTCACGGAACAGTTATTTCCTGCCCTAGTACGCTTGCGTTGCAAATCCTCATCCTTCCAGCCCTCTCGCCCTGTGTCTGTCTGTCTGGAGGGGTGGTTTGTGTCTCTTTCCTTCCTCGAAACTGGGTTCAAGGGCAGATTTCCCAGCCTGGCTCGGAGCGATTGACGCAACACTTAAACTGCAGCCAGCGTGCCCTTTGTGGAGAGGGTGCTGTGGGTTTAGTGTGTTCTGCTGCTTAGTTTTTGCTGTGCTGACCGTGCCCGGCAGCCGGGCAGGGGCTGCGAGCCAGGCACGCCGCAGCGGGAGCTGCCAGAGGCCGATGCTGCTGGGCACATCGACCTCCTGCCCTTCTGCTCCGCTGGCGGTCCAGGTGTGAGCGCTGCTGAAATCCTGCTGGGGAAGAGAGCGGGAAGGAGCCCCGCTTGCGAGGGAGCAGGGCTGCTCCTGCCCCTACGTAAGAGCGGAAAAGCAGGTGTGGGCTGCGAGAGCGCTTTACTGAAACAAGCTCAGTCTGCGCAGCCCAGAGGCTGCGAAAGGGAGTCTGCCCCCCCTCCCAGAGCTGTCCTCCGGGCTCCGCGGGGCCTGTGTCCCGCACAGCGCTTCCCACGGAAAGCTGCGGTGTCACCTTGGCCCGGCAGCCCACAGGGACCGAATTGCCCATGCTGCCGTTCATCTTTCGTTCTCCGTCCAGGCAGTGGGGTCAGAGAGGGACCGGCTCAGCCTATTGCCTGCGCTCTCCTTGATGAGGGGGTCGCTGCCCTCCACTAACCGCTGGATCTCTGCCCAGGCCTCGTCCAGGTACTGGGATGCACGGATCCATCGGAAGAATAAACCTAGGAGAGAAGGGGCTGCGTGTTATTTCAGAGAACAGAGCAGCTTTCCCTCACCCAGCCCAGCTCGGAGCTGAAGATGGTTTTTGGGACGCTGGACCCAGCTTACCCTGCCAGAGCTGGATGCTCTGGGGCTCGACGGAGGGCCAGATGACCAGGGCGTTGTGCGAGTAGAGAGGGTTCAGGTACTTCTTCTTCTCCCCAGGCTGGTTCAGCCAGGCCCAGAGGGAGTGCGTGCTCTCCTTCACTTTACACAGGCACCTACGGGAGAGTCGAGAGGCATTTCAGTCCCTGCCGGGGGTCGTGGGGCCAGGCGTGACCCAAGCTGTGACTGGGAGGGCTTCGCTCTGCCCCATCCGGCAGCGTGAAGGCAGCGTAAGCCCCTGCCCTGGCCACGGCAGAGTCAGCCCCAAGGGCACGGTCAGCCCCAAGGGCACGGTGGTGACCACGGCATCGCGGTGTCCCCACCTCCCGCCCCACTCGCCTCTCCTTCTCGTTGTTACAGAGGAAGGTGCCGTAGGTGGAGGCGTAGGCGTTGTCAAAGAGGGTGAGGAGGAGGCGCTCGCTGAACTCCAGGGAGAAGGGGAACTGGCGGCTCAGCTGCCACACGCAGTCGAGGAAGAGGAGGAAAAGCGGCGCCTCCTGCTTCAGCCGGGCGTGGGAGTAGGCAGAGCGGGCGCAGCGGAGGTGGAAGGGATGGCCGGCCTGCGGGACCCCCCCGAGGGTAAATAACAGGGGTGAAGGGGAGCTGGGGGTGCCCAGCTGGGCTCAGGTCCTCAGCCCCCCTCAGAACTGCCGGCCTCACCTCGATCCACTCCCGCTCCAGCAGCCCCTGGAAGCCTGCCAGCGTGCGGCAGGACGGGTCCAGGATCACTTGGGCCAGCGCCGTCACCAGCAGCGTCGTGTCCGTCCCCTCCGCCCCGTGCACCAGCACGCTGGCTTCCTCCCTGCGGGCAAGCACGGGCGGTCGGGGCAATACCGGCTGTGCCAGCGAGCCCAGGATGACGCTCGAGGTTTATGCCACGCTGAGAGCACTGCAAGGGGGAAAAGCGGGGGCCACAGGGCGGCAGCCCCCCCCTTACCTGTCCATGCACTGTGCGGCCAGGCAGGCCGTGCTCAGGGCCGCCTTGACGTGGCTTAGCCAGCGGCAGCTCTCCAGCCGGCTCAGCCACCGGTCCATGTTGATCGAGGTGTCGTTGCAGGCTTCCACCAGCTTAATGAAGCTCTCCTGCAGCGGGCGGCCTCTGGGAGGGGAGGAAAATGGTGTCAGGGGCTTGGCAAGTCTTTTTTGGGGGGAGGCTGGAGTCCTCATGCCATTGGCAGGGCAGCGTGATCACCTGTGTCGTGAGAGCACCAGGCCTCAGCACAGCCCCTCACCTCTCCAGGGGCCGGTGCAGCCTCCTCCACTGCGGGTAGGAGGACTTGGGCTCTGTGCCCCCCCCCGTCATCCGAGCCTGCTTTGCCGCCTGGGCCGACCGCGTGTCGATGATAAAGCCCCGTTCCCCCTCATCCAGGACCGTACCCAGCAGCGTCTCATCCTCGCGGCAGCGCTTTCGGTTGGGGCCCGTCAGCGGCTGGCTGCTGCGGAGCATCGCCTGCAGGGTGAGGGATGGCGAGCAGCGAGAGCTGGGGGGCACCGAGGGAACCCCACAGGATGGGGGGGCTTCGAGCCGCCTTCGCCCAAGAGCTGGCAGTGGCAGGAGAGGGGACGAGGGACAAGATGAGGAGATGGACTCACAGTGCCGTTCTTGGGGTGATAATAGCTGAGGACAGGGAATCGCCCACCCTGCCGGAAACGGGCAGCCTTCCGCAAGGTGTCATCGTCCACTGCCGCCGGCACGATGACGGCAGGAGGGTACGTGGGGCAGGTGGTGAAATCCCGGTTCACGTCGCTCAGCCGCCACTGGCTCGTCTGGGGAAGACACGGGGTCGGGGGCTGCCGCGGGTGCCTCCCGGCATGGGTGGGGGGAGTCGCTTCCCAGCCCAGTCAGGTCTCTCCCCTCCAGGCTCACCTGCGAGGCGATCTGTTGGAAGTACTGCTCGAGGGGGAAAAGGTGCCATCCTTCCTCGAGCTTCAGGCTCTCGGGTCTGTAGAAGAACGGGTACATCATCATCACGGAGTCCACCGAGGAGAGGGCCTGGAGCGGGAGCAAAGGTGGAGCCGGTCATGGGTGGGGAGCACGGAGATGGTCGGGAATGTTCCCACCGTGTCCCCAGGGCAGCCTCTGCAAACCCCATCCCTGTTCCCCACTCCTGGCCACGTCCCGGCTGGGCAGGCGGGTGCTGGCACCACCAGCCCCGTGGGCACCCTGTGCCAACATGGGCCGGGAGCGGAGTATTTACCCACGTTAATGACAGACCGAGAGCAAACACTGCAGGCGGCCGCTTTCTCCTGCCAACCCTTTGCACCCCGGCACAGCGCGGGCCAGGCTCTCCGGCCGCCCGAGAGCTCACCTCGATGGAGCTGGCGATGTTGAGACACTCCTCCATGCCTGGGATCTCCAGCTGCAGCACCTTCAGGTCTTTGCACCGGAGCGTGATGGTGCCGGAGGAGCCGGCGAGCCTGGGGGAGGCAGGAGGAGGGTCAGGGCTGGCTGTAGGTCCGTGCGGACAGCCAGACACACAGACAGACAAGCGACAGCGCCAAGCTGCCCTCTCCCCCTGGGAGAGCTGAGCGGGACGGAGCTGGAGGGCTGTGCGGGTGCCGAATCGCTGGCTCTCATCCGGCACCGGTGGCACACATGTCTGCAGCCGGGATTTCTACCATCTCCCTGCCCTGCCCGGGGCCTGGCGGGCACCATGGTGGTTAGCACAAAGCCGGGTGCTACCGGGCGGGTTAGCAGAGCCGAGAGAGTGTTAAAAGCCAAACCTGGTGTCTCGCAGGGAGCCGTTAGTCCGGGGGGGCTGGTACCAGCCTAAATTCTGCACTCTGAGGCACAGAGGAGAAGAGGACGTCAATGCCCGGTGCCGCAAGCATCCCCGGTGTGGGCCACGGGGAAGAGGAGGCCCGAGGCTCAGCGGGCAGTGCCGTGGGGTGGCCACGCTCTGCCGCGGGCACCGGGAGAGCAGCGGGGAATCTCCTCCAGCTAAGGCAGGGGTGACACTGCGAGAAGGGAGCACGGGGCCACGGGGAGAGAGACCCACCTCTTCTCCACAGCGTCCACGTTGCGGATGAGCAGCCAGAGCTCCACGGTGCTGGGCTGGGCGTCCCCCCCGGGGCAGGAGGAGAGGAGCAGGTGGTGGCTGGTGATGCACAGGGTGCCCTTCACCGCCGGCAGCCCCGGGCACGACAGCAGCACGCTCTCCACCGTCGCCGTCTTGATCAGCTCGGAGAACTCCATGGTGGTGCCGGCAGCCGCCAAGCCCCAGCGTAGCCTGCCTCTGCCAGGCACAGGGACCTGCCGCCAGCGGCTGCCGCGGGGCTGGAGGGAGAAAGGGGAAATCCTGCAGCGGCACGGCCCAGCCTGGAAACCCCCTCTTCCCTCTGCGTCACGCTGGGCCCTATAGCCTCACCCCCCTCTTCGTGTTTACGTTGTCACCTATAGCATATGGAGCTTCCTCTCTGCAAAATGCAGGGCAGCACGACCTGTTTCCTCCCTGGCAATGCTGTCACTGCAGATGGGGAAACTGAGGCACGGGGCAGAGGGGGCTGAGCTGGCTCCGGGCTCCCTGGCAGTGCCCAGACCCTGAGCCGGGTACCCCGTGCCCGGTGCTGGCTGCGCTGCAGGGGGAGGATTTTTGGTGGCTGGTGAAAATGCAACTGCTGCCTCGCAGGGAGCAGCTCTGGCTCCTTTCCTGCCCGCGCTGGGGCCTGTCGCACTGGGGCTGTACGGTGCCGCATCGACCGCTGCCAGACCCCCGGCACCAGCCTGACCCCGGCTCCCTCGGGCTCTGCCTGCACCCACAGCCACCCCCGGGCCCGGGGATGGAGCAGAAGCTGCTGCCAAGTGCCCTGGGCGAGGAGGAGGAGGGCGAGCGGCTGGCAGCACTGCCTGCCCCGGCCACCCCTGTGCTTACCTGCTCGGGCTCGGCAGCAGGCAGGGACCTCGGGGTGCAAGTGGAGATGTCGGGGTGCAAGCAGGGGACTGTGGGGGGTAAGCGGGGGACCTCAGAGCGCAAACAGGGAACTGTCGGGCATAAGCAGGGGACGTCAGCGCGCAAGCGGAGATCTTGGGGTGTAAGCAGGGACCTCAGGGTGTAAGCAGGGATCTCCGGGTGCAAGCAGGGGACCTTGGGGTGCACGCAAGGATCTCGGGGTGCACGCAAGGATCTCAGGGTGCAAGCAGAAGACTGTGGGGTGCAAGCAGGGATCTTAGGGTGCAAACAGGGGACCTCGGAGTGCCGACAGGGAACTGCTGGGCATAAGCAGGGGACGCCAGCGTGCAAGCAGAGATCTTGGGGTGCAAGCAGGGATCTTGGGGTGCAAGCGGGGGAGCTCAGGGTGCAAGCAGGGAGGCGGGCGATGCCCCGCACAGCCCTGCCATGCCGGCGGGGACGGCGGCTCGGCGCAGGGCTCCGCGCCCAGCGGATGTCGGGTTTAAGGTGGCCCGGCCCCGGGGCGGCTCCGCCGGCGGGCAGCGGGGGCCGGGGCGGCCGGGAGGGGCCCTCCGCTCTCCGGGACGGGGGGCGCGGGAGGGGCTCCGGGGGGGGGCACCGCGTGGGGTGCGAGGGCGAGGGGACACGCAGGGCCCCGTGGGAGGGGACGCGGGGGCTCGCAGCGCAGCACGGGCGCTGCACGCAGGGACTTTGGGGACGACTCCGGGGCGGGTGGAGGGGACGAGGGGGGCCATCCCCGGGGCAGGCCGTGCCCGTGGGGCCCAGGCAAACCCGTAACCCCCCGCCGCTGCTCCCGGACCCGCCCCGGGCAGCGCTCGCACCGCCGGGGGGGGGCACCGGCCGGATCCTGACGCGGGTCCACCTTAACGGCCCGGCCGGGGTGCGGGACCCCAGCTGCCCCCCGGCTCCTCGCCCCGTTCCCCCCGCAGCCCCCGTCGGTTTCTTTTTCCTTCCTTGGGCTTTTTTTGGCCCCCCCCCGGCCCTGGCCGGGTGCGGGAGGGCGGCGGGGCCCGGGGATAAATCATCCCCGCTCCTCCTTGCCAGCACGTCCCGGTGAAGGCTTCCTCCCGCGGAACAGGGAGTCTCCTCCCAGCTGGAGACAATAATGCTAAAAAAGAAAATAAAAGGAAAAAAATAACCAAAATAAAACCACCACCAAACAAAACCCCAAACCCCTCCTTTGCACTCCTCTGGATAAGGAAAGTTCCTGCCCGTTAGAATTGTCCTGGGCGTCCCCAACCTTTATTGTTCTGGGGTGAATAACTAGCCGGGACTCGGGTGCAGCTGGGGGGAGCGGGTGGGTGTCTGTGGCCAGGGTGCTCCTCACCCTGTGGGTGCAGTGGGGCACAGGCTCCGTTTGCACGGGGGCTTTGAGGGGAGAGAGGTCACCCAAGGGTTTTGGGGGGCTCCGGTGGGTGCCACCATGCCCTTCGGCCACCTGAAGTTCAAGGAGCTGGGTGAAGAGGAGCCCACCTGGGAGGAGGAGAGCCTGGATGGCGTGAAGGCGCTGACGGCCAAGCTGAAGCTACAGACGCGGAGACCCTCCTACCTGGAGTGGGAAGCCCGGGTGCGGGGGCAGCCCTGGCGTAGCCGGACCCCCGGGGAGGTGCGGGGGGCAGAGCAGGGCCCGGGGCACCCTGAGGATGAGCGGGATGGCAGCGTCTGCGGCTTCGCCACCGTGGAATCGGCTCTGGAGTGGCTCAGGATGGAGCTGGTGAGTAGCTGCCGGTGGGATGGGGGGCACGAGGGGCGGAAAGGGCTGAGCCCCAAGGCAGGGACGGGGCCCCGGGGTTCCTCTGTGCAGAGGGAGCGCTTGCAGCCCGACCTCACGCAGCAGTGACAGCCTGTGCCGGGGCCGGGGTGCTCCAGCCGCGGCGCAGTGCTTTGCTCCTTTGCCCAGCACGGCCGGTGTACGTGGATTTTTGCAAGGCGCGTGTGGCTCTGCGGTGCCGCAGCTCTGCCCGTGTCCCCTGCACAGCGCCAGGGGTCGTGGCTCTGTCAGGGTCTGTGCTTGTCACCCTCTCCTGCCTGCTCTGCTGGTGGCACGGCTGTGGTGGACTTCATCGGTGTGGCACGGCCACAGTGGCTTTCATGGGGTGGCACAGGGAGCAACAGCCACGCGGGTACAAACCCACGGGCATCTGAGCCGACTCTGGGCTGTGACCCTGGCACAGACCCTGTGCCGACCCCGGGATTGCGTGCGTGGGCTCTGTGCTGATCCCAGGGCCACGGGTGCATGTGGTCCCCGGTGGGTTTGTGCCCTGGCCAAGCCCCAGCCCTGCGGCCCCAGCATCCCTGCTGCGTGGGCAGCTGACCCCACAGCCAGTCCCGCTCCGGCCCTGACGCCCGTCTCCCCGTGCAGCGGGAGATGCAGGCTGCGGACCAGCGCCTGGCGCAGCAGCTGATGCGCCTGCGGGCGCAGCTGCACCGGCTGAAGGTGGAGCAGGCCTGTCACCAGCACAAGGAAATGCTGGACGATGCTACCTTCGGCCTCGAGGGCTGCGAGGAAGACTCAGATCTGCTCTGCAACATCCCACCCAAGGCCGCCTTCCTGCTCTCTATGCCGCTCAAGCACATCGGTGTCACCCGCATGAACATCAACTCCCGACGGTTCTCCCTCTGCTGAGTGCGGCAGGACCCTGCTGAGTGCTTGGCACCAAGCCCGGACAGGAGCCTCGCAGGCACCCATGGGTGCATCTGGACCTGGTAGGGCTCAGGGATCCCTCCCAAAATGCCTCGGAGACTGCGGAGCTGCTGCAGGGGCTGAGCTCCCTCGGGGCAGGCAGCGCTGAGCTGTGGTGCTGCCAGCCCTGCCCCGGGGGCAATGCCACGCCATGGTGGCATGGGAAACGCCGCTGACCCCATCGGGCGTAGGGTGTTTTGGGGCACCTGGTGCCCTGTCCCTAAGGACGGTGGGGTCAACGACAGTGGAAAACGTGGGGAGCAGCCCTTTGAGGAGGAATAAAAGGAGGCGAAGGCGAGAGCTGATGTTTTTTCCTTTTGTGCGTGCACCCGGGCACCTGCCTGCGCCTGCAGTTGTGGCTCCCGGGCCTTTGCTGTGGGGGACCTGGGGGTGGCCGGAGGGACCCATGCTGCTATCTCCCCTTCCCTGGCTGCTCCCCGGGACTCTGGCTCGCAGGGTGGGCGGCTTCTCACTGGTTTCTGCTGCAGGACGGCACCGTGCCAGGGAGACAGCGTCTCTGCTTCGGGGACCTCGTTGCCAGCCTCTCCCCGGGTGCCCCTGGCAGCGGGTGGGTGCTCGGGCTGCGCCGTTGCAGGAAATGCTCGTCACCGAACTGGCTGCGAATGGAGAGGTTGTTTTTGAGGCTTGAGGCCGGGAGGTGCTGGGGGCCGTGCTCGAGGTTTGGCAGCCCCTGTCCTGCCCCATCTCCTGACCCCCTGCAACACTGTGCCGGGAGCAGGAGGGACCCCGGGGGTAGTGCCAGCGGGGGCTGGCAACGCTGCCCTCACCAGAGGGGTTTGCTTTTGGCTTTTTCCCTTCCTCCATTAACACCAAATCCTTCACAAAAGAAGTCGCTGCTTGGGCATGCGACTTTCACAGAACGCTTTTTGCAAGTGGTGCCAGGGAAGATGTGGGATGACCCGGGGAAGCTGTGGGATGATCCAGGGATAATTTCGGGGGCCGCTTCTCCTTCCCAGGGAAGCAGCAGGACACGAGGAGAACCCGATGTGCACCCCGAGGCTGTGACACATCCCAGGGCCTGGCAGCGCTCCCCACCACCCCTTGCCCCGGGGCACCCGTGGCGTTGGCAAGCACGATGGGAAGGGGGCTGCGTGGCTGTCCCCGGGAAATGTCCCTGCTAGGGTGGATGCTGCGCTTGGTGCTACCGCCGCGGTGCCCCCCCAGCTGCTGCAGCCCCCCCAGCACAGCTGGGCTTCCTGCCCGTGCCTCTGCAGAGCAGCCAGCAAGTAACTGTGGCTTCATGTTTGATCTCAAAAGCCAAGACAATAGCGTTGTGGTTGCTCTGCTCTGAGCTGTCTCCAAAAACATAGGGCTGGCAGCCTGGACGGGGCACAACGCATCCCCTCGGCTTCAGCCACTATCACCGCAGCTCTCGGGGCACCGGGGTCTGGGGTGACCCGATGGTGATGGCCAAAGCGGGGGCTGCGGGGTGCAGAATGAGTCCCGCAAGCTGTGTAGGGTTCAATGGGGTCAGGAGCGGCTGGTGCACAGCGCTGCCAGCCTGCCCACACTGAGCACCGGAGAGGGGACGGTACAGGGGACCGGGGGGGCTCAGCTCGCTGGGACTGCCTGGGCAGCGGGTGACAAACCCCCGCCCATCACTCGCCCCTCACAGCACATCTCCCAGCCAGCAGGACCCCGCTCCCCCGCTGGCCGAGGGGCTCAGCATCCCCTTGCCCACCCAGCCCCTGGGCATTGGTGGCCAGGGGCACCCAGAGCAGGGACCCTCTGTGCTGGGGATGGCAGGAAGCCATTGGGGTTTGTCACTAGCTCTTGTGGTTGTGCGCGAACTGCGAACCAGCCTCTCTAGAGTTTGCTCATGAGGCAGGAAACCAGGGCAGGCGGTGAGCAAGAGCGAGCGGTGGCGGCGAGCGCGCGCCCGCGTGCGGGGGGCTCGTCTCCGCTCCCCAGAGGGTCTCTGCGCTCCTGCCGGGGATGGAGAGGACGTGAGTGGGGACGGCGCCTTCGCTCTTGCTGCCGGGCCATGGGAGTGTGAGAGCGGCTGGTCCTCGCCTCGCTGCCAACAGGTAATGGGGTTCTGGGGGGCGAAAGGGTTTGCACCCTCCGGACAGGAGCTGGGGACCACCCGGGTGCCTGCAGAGGGTGGGGGGTCCCGTTGCACTCTCCAAGGTTGCCCCTTGGAGGGATGGAAATGGGGGTTGGGGCTTGTCGCTGCGGGGGGACATGAGCGCTGGTGCCAGGGTGAGGGATGGGGGGAGCAGGGCTGTGCTCCCCATGCCTCTGTGGCCTCCCAGTTGGGGTGAAAGCCACTGCCCCGATGCCCTCTGCCCGCCTGGGGGTCCTGCCCAGGGTGGGAGCACTGGGCCCCTCGCAGGGCTCTCCCCGAGCCCCCATTTCAAGGGCAAAGAGGGAGTTTTGTCCCCAGTGCCAGGCTCTCGCCTGCCCGGCTGTGGGCGAGAGCAGCTTAGGGACAGGCAGTGGTTTAGTGCCGGTCCATCAGGGCCCGCTGCCCAGTTTGGGGGGTTCAGACACTGAGATACGCCTGGTTTCGGTGCTATCTCACTGCAAACACCTCCCCGCTGTGATGGCAGCTTTGGGGCCATGGTCCTTCGCGCCTCTGCAAGGCTATGCCGGTGTGGGGCTGACCCTGGGAGCTGGGTCACAGCTGGCTTGGGGACATCCGGGGCACCCTGGTGAGCCTTGAAGAGCATCAGGGACAGGGTCAGCCCAGCCTTCAGCCCTCCTCACGCCCGCCCAGGCTTGTGAACAAACCAACCAGATCCGTCCAAAGAAGCGTGTGCGAAAAGGCCAGCACGGGGCAGCTCCTCCGGCAAGAGCCGGGGGGTCCAGCCAGGCCCCCGAGCAAAGCCGGGGAGAGGCACGTACGTGGCCATGCGAGGACACGCGTGCACACCCATGCATGCGTGCAGACACCTCCCCGGGGACACGGCGAGGCACGGGGCAGGGTCGCCTACACAGCCCTCCCGGGCTGCCTTCATATGAGAAATTCGGTTGCACAGATGCAGTCACAAAATCCAACTTCAAACGCCCCGTTTCACCGGCGTGGCCCTCGCACTGCGCAGGTGAAACGGCTGCTTGGTGGAAATTACGCTGTGGCTTGAGTTCATAAGAGGAAAAAAAAAAAGGCACAATAGCAGCACCTCCCTCCCCACCCTGGCTTCGTGCAGGAAGGAAAAAACATCTCCTGGCACCACTCACCTTTGGTAAAGGCATTTGAAGGGTTGCGGGTGGGTCTGGGAGAGCAGGGGCTTCTCCTCTGCAGTGCCAGGGTTGTGCTCGGGGCTGGGTATGGGCTTTGCTGCTGCCTGGGCATTGCCGGGGCCTCGCCTGCTCCTGCTGCCTGCATCGGGGCACCGTGGCATGGCTGAGCCCATTTCTGGGTGCCGAAGTGTGTTTCCAAATAAGTGTCACTGGACGCTGAAGGCACCAGGGTGGTTTTTAGCATTTAAGTCCCCAAGGCAGCATTGCACGGCATGGGGGGCGGGGGGGCTTGCTCGTCCGCCCTCTCCTTGCCAAAATCGCCCGTCGTCTGCTCCCGTCGGCCGCTGTGGCATTGGGCACCCTGGGGCAGCACTGTGGGGACGGCTCCCATGTCCCCACCGTGGATGCCGAAACAGCCGCGCCCTCCCCGAGGGAGAGGGCTCCTGATCTGCAAAACCACTGGGGGTTTCTGGCTGGCAGCAGGCTCTGATGGCTGCGGCTGGTGGCACCCTGGGGACCCTGCACCCTCCCTGGGGACCTCCTGCGAGGCTCTTCCCTGCGTCCCAGCTGCCCATGGGGGTACCCACTCAAACAAAGCCCCCGCTGCCGTGCTGTCCCCGGCAGCACGGAGGGAGGTGGATTTAAGTGGGTGCTTGTGAAAACACAGCGGTGCAATGGCTCCTGTGCAGGAAACCAAGGAGAGAACGGCGATGGCAGTGCCAGGCGGCCAGCATCTCCCAGCAAAGCGGCTCCTGGGGCTCAGCTGGCCTGCCGGGGACCTGGCTCTCTGCAGGGAATGGCGGGGACAGGGACCCTTGCAGCTGCACTGCCTCGCTGCCAGATAAGAGCTCCCACTCGGCGTTTCCAAAAGCGGCCGCTGATTTTGGGTGCTGGGGGCAGAGACACCTGGGCTGGCTTTCGGCGGCACGGGGCTCCCAGCCCTGCCGTTGGCACCTGATGCCTGCGGAAACCACACCGGGGCCCCCAAAGAGCTCCCAAAGCTGCTGGGCAGAGCCTGGAAAGGGGATTGGGGGGCCAGGTCTCAGCGGAGATAAATCCCGGTGGTGTAGGCGTGGGGGATTCTGCAGAAGAGCTTTTTCCAGGGCCGTGGGCCACTGTTTCCACGTGACGCACTGCCGGGGCTCCCGGCTTCGTGCCACGCTCGGCTTTCATGGGAAGATGAGAGCTGCCCGGGTGGTTTGCAGAGCTCACACGACACTTGTGGCATCGCTGCCAGGCTGCCGTGGTGCCAGGGACCCCGGGACGCAGCCCTGTGCCGGCTTGGTGTCACCGTGGCCATCAGCACCAGCGCTGATACTCGAGGTTGGGGGATTCTTGATGTTTCAGGGTGAGCTGCTGAGGATGAGGGGCCCCTGAGCAGGGATGGGGGTTTAAAGGACATCCCTGGTGCAAGAGAAACAGGAGCACAGCGACGGGGGCCGAATGTGTGAGGGGGAGGCTAACGAGAGCCCCGGGGGAAAAGGAAATCGGAGGCGACGCAGCATGGGGGGGTGAGCGATGCAGCGTGGGGGTGTGAGCACTCGCATCCGCCTCTGACCCCAGGGAGCTGCTTTTAGGGCAGGGAGGTGCCTGGTCCAGCCAAACCTCCTAAAACGCGTTGCAGGGCCACGCAAGGACGTATTAATTGCTAATGGGATGATTGTTATCTAGATGGAGAACGTTGGGATTAGCTCAGGGGCTGCAGGGTGGGAAGGAATTGGCGAAGGGGGCAACGCCAGGCTGTGCTGGTGGGAAAGGGGAGCCTCAGGCTGGGGACTAATTGCCTTCAGTGTTTTTAATTAACAAAATTAGAAGAAAATATGGCTGGTGACAGAGAGTCAGGGGATGCCCCTGACTCAGTTCAGCACAGGCATCCCCTGGAGCGTGCGGGATGGGCCATGCGATGTGGGCAGCTGGACGGACGGGTGCAGGGATGGGGATGTGCTGGAGCGGGAGGAGAAGCAAGGCTGACGCCGGGGGTGTGAAGGCTTCCCTCACCGCCTCTCGCCCCCCTGCAGCCACCATGGGCTGCTGCTGCAGCTCGGACTACGACGAGGACTGGATCGAGAACATCGACATTTGTGAGCACTGCAATTACCCCATCGAGCCTGACAGCAAGCGCCAGGTGAGGAGGGGGCGAGCGGAGCCCCCCTGTCCCGGTGGCCGAATGCCTCCGGAGGTGGCCACATGATGGCCAAACCCCGGGAAGGCGAGGGCTCACGGGGCTCCTCGTTCCCTCACAGAGGCTGATCCGCAATGGCTCCGAGGTGCAAGACCCCCTGGTGTCCTATGAGGCCACGTCTCCGCCGTGCTCCCCCCTGCAAGGTAAGGTCCAGCTGCAGCAGGGGGTGGCTGTGGACACCCCCCCACTTGGCCACCACCACCCTGTCCCTCTGCTTGTCCTACCAGATAAGCTGGTGGTGGCCCTGTACAACTACGAGCCCAAGCACGACGGGGACCTGGGGCTGCGGAAGGGCGAGAAGCTCCGCATCCTGGAAGAGTGAGCGAGCGCCAACGGCGTCCCAGCACCCGTGCCGGCACGACCCCGTGGCTCCCCGGACGGCATCCCGGTGCTGCCGGGGGGGTCTGTGCGGGGTCCTGGAAGCTGGGGGGGGGTCTCACCTCACTGTGTCCTTGCAGGAGCGGGGAGTGGTGGAAGGCGCAGTCGCTCACTACTGGCCAGGAGGGTTTGATCCCCTACAACTTCGTGGCCATGGTGAACAGTCTGGAGCCTGAGCCGTGAGTAGGGGTTGAGTAGGAGCCGTGCCGGCAAGGGGGGAAGGTGCCAGGAGCATCCCCCGAAGAGCTGGTGGGGGAAGGTGGCCTGAGCCCCCCCAGCCCTAACCCTGCCCCGTGTCCCCAGGTGGTTCTTCAAAAACATCAGCCGCAAGGATGCGGAACGGCAGCTCCTGGCGTCGGGCAACACGCACGGCTCCTTCCTCATCCGGGAGAGCGAGACCTCCAAAGGTACTGTCCCACGGGTCCTGCCGCCATCTCCTGCTGCGGGCACTGGGAAAGGCGCTGGGAAGCACAGGAGGAGTGTTGGGGTCCCACACCCACACGGACCCCGTCTCCCCAGGCTCCTACTCGCTGTCGGTGAGGGACTTCGACCAGAACCAGGGCGAGACAGTGAAGCACTACAAGATCCGCAACATGGACAACGGGGGGTACTACATCTCTCCCCGCGTCACCTTCAGCAGCTTGCACGAGCTGGTGGAGTATTACACACGTACGTGCCGTCCAGGGGCTGGGGGGAACAAGTGGTCCAGGGGCTGGTCCTGCCTGCAGGCAGGGGATGGGATGGGACGGGATGGGACGGAATGGAATGGAGTGGAATGGGATGAGCAGGACACGCCGCTACCCGTGCCCCAGCGAAGTCGTCAGCTTGTGCTGGGCGCTCCGTGCCCTCTGCCTGCATTGATGCTGCCTCTGCCTGCCTCTGTGCTGCAGGCAGCTCTGACGGGCTGTGCACCCGCCTCGGCAAGCCCTGCCGGACCCAGAAGCCACAGAAGCCGTGGTGGCAGGACGAGTGGGAGGTGCCACGGGAGTCGCTGAAGCTGGTGGAGAAGCTGGGAGCTGGGCAGTTTGGAGAAGTCTGGATGGGTGAGTCAGGGTGAAACTGGGGTGCTTCCTCCCAGATGAGGAGGTGTGGGCAGCATCAGCTGGGCCCTGCAGTGTCCTGGGGGAGGAGATCCGGCCGGGGTCTTGCGTGGAGCAGCCAGCACAGCCCCAAGCATGGGACCTTGGCTTTTTACAAGAAGGGAGAAAACCAGCAGCTAGAGCAGCCCAGGGGCAGCTCTGGTTTACCCAGAGCAGCCCAAGCTTCCCCCCTCTCCCATCCCTGGCCACCCGGACCCTTGCACCGCTGCCCGGGCAGGCACCTGCTGCCAGGACGGGTGTGCTGGTGCAGGCGTGGTGCACGGGGGCTGCACCGTGTCCTCGTCGAGCTGGGCTCTGCTCACCGTGAGAGCAGCTGCCAGCTTTGGCGTGGGGCCCGTGAGCAGCGTGCGTGGCCCTGCACGGGAAACGGTCCTTGTGGCTGTCGCTGCGACACGGGGAGCAGCTGGGGGCTCGGAGGCAGTGCAGGGCCTTGAGCGTGCTGCGACCCAGCCACAAAAGCACCTCCTGCTCCCTGGGTGCCGCGGTGGGGAAGACACTGGGGCTGCCCCACGCCCCTCTATCCTGCCCCGCAGCCCCAGAGCGGGGTCCCTGCCTTCGCTCCCACGGGTGCTGGCCGTCCCCCAAAGTCCCCTCTGGGAACCCAGCAGGAGCCAGGCTTCGGCATCACTGCTCGGCTCCTCCAGCCACCTCCCCTGTTCAAAGCCCAGCAACCAACAGCTTCCTTTCCTTCTGGTGGCTGAAAGCCACACGTAAAAATATTTGCCTGGTGGGTTAAAATGCGGTTACAGATTTTTGCCCAGGAGGTGGCCCGCGTGGAGCTGTGATTGTCCCCGAACGTCCTCCGGCCCTGCTGCAACAGTCCTCTGGGGCGGGAGGGTCCCTCACCAGCCTTCGCTGCCTCTGGGCTCGGTCTTCAGCCAACCTTTGCGATCTCCAACATCTCTTGCTTGTGCAGTCTCGGGTTGGGATGCTCTACATCCACAGAGCAGCCTCCACGCTTGCCTCCTCCACGGGCACCACTATTGCCACACGTCCCCCGGCCATGCCCGGTCACGGGGTCCCTCTGCCTCGTCCCTCCGCAGGTTTCTACAACGGCCACACCAAGGTGGCCATCAAAAACCTGAAGCAGGGCAGCATGTCACCCAGCGCCTTCCTGGCAGAGGCCAACCTCATGAAGAACCTGCAGCACCCGCGGCTGGTGCGGCTCTACGCCGTGGTGACGAAGGAGCCCATCTACATCATCACGGAGTACATGGAGAAGGGTGAGGGCACCCGGGCGCTGCCCACCGTGGGTGGGGGTGGCTGGGGGCTGTGAAGACCTGTGGTCCCTTCGGCTCTTGGCTGTTCCCGTCCAGCGGTCGGTGCTGGCTTTTATTTATTGAGCTGCTTTTAGCATCCTTTGCCTCCCCGCGCTCTGCCTTTGCATCACGGCGCTCCCACCAGCTGGGAGCTCGGGGGTCAGCCCTGGCAAGGGGATAAGGACCTTGCAGGCAGGGTGGTCTCCTGCCCATCCACTCCTGCCTGCCTTTCCGGGGGCTGCGAGCTGCCCTGCCCCACGTTCGGTGTTGCACTGGGAGACGGTGCCCCGGTGAACCCGCTGCTGCAACACCCAACCCCAACAGGCACCGTGGGGAGGGGAGGCAGCACGCATCGCCTGCCGCTGAGACCTGCTGCTTTCATTGCAGGTAGCCTCGTGGACTTCCTCAAGACCTCGGAAGGAGTCAAGCTCAGCATCAACAAACTGCTGGACATGGCCGCGCAGGTGAGGGGGGACAGAGCTGCGGGGCTGCTGGTGGGGAGGGCTCTGCCGGGGCTGGAGATGGGGCTGCCCTGCTCGGGCTGGCAGCTATTAATTGCAATTACTCCGAACCGCAGATCGCCGAAGGCATGGCCTTCAT
Source organism: Ciconia boyciana (assembly GCF_034638445.1). NCBI lineage: Eukaryota > Metazoa > Chordata > Aves > Ciconiiformes > Ciconiidae > Ciconia > Ciconia boyciana. The sequence continues at coordinate 5,715,612 of NC_132954.1, forward strand.
CGAGGCCAAGAACTACATCCACCGCGACCTGCGGGCTGCCAACATCCTCGTGTCGGACACCCTGTGCTGCAAAATTGCCGACTTCGGGCTGGCCCGCCTCATCGAGGACAACGAGTACACGGCTCGCGAGGGTGCGTCCCCCACCGCCTTGGCCCCACACGTGTCCCCGCCGAACCCCGCTCTTGGGGTGCACGCAGCTCAGGGCCACGGGAGGAGGAAACCCCCACGCACCCCGGCCTCTTCCGGGGGTCCCCGTGGAGACCCAGGAGCTGCAGGACGGCGTGCGGCCCCTGGAGAGGGGAGCAGATGGGGGGTGCAGAGATCCTTCTCCCCTCTCCATCTCTCTCCCCCCAGCCGGAGGGGGGCTGCGGGGCCCCCCCGCATACCCACTCGACCCTGCTTTTGGTGGGGTGACAGCTCTATCTGGTGGCTACTGCAGGAACAGGCGTGCTGGCCCCTTGCAGGGGTGCCAGCCGGTGCCGGGGGCTCTGTAGCCAGCCAAGCAGTGGGGGGCCGGGGGGGCTGGCTGCCACCAAACCCAGCTCGTCCCCAGGCGTACAGCAGAGACAGGCTGACTTGGGGCTGTCACATCAGGTTAAACAGAGCGGGATGTTTCCAGCTGAGCCGTAATGTTTCATTTTCTCCCCTCCTGCTGTTTTTCAGGGGCTAAATTCCCCATTAAGTGGACGGCACCGGAGGCTATTAATTACGGGACGTTCACGATCAAGTCCGATGTCTGGTCGTTCGGCATCCTGCTCACGGAGATCGTCACCTACGGCCGGATCCCATATCCAGGTCAGGATTTCCCAGCAGCTGCACAGCAGAAGGGCTCGCACACGCATGCAAGCGCACACCCAGGAGTGTGTGCATGCACTCCCGCACGCACACACGCTCGGAGCCGCCCCATCTGGCTTCCTTCCCTGCCAGCCCGCGATGGTTTCGACCGCTTCCCAATGCACATGGCCAGCCACGGCCCAAAAGCCACCGGGGGTTTCAGAGGCAGTAGAGGGGACAGGAAGCTTTCCCAGGGGGATTTGCAAATGTAGGGTGCTGCTTGCCACATGGGGCTGACCCAAATTCAGTGCCGTGTGCGTTGTCCTCGTAGGGATGACCAACCCCGAGGTGATACAGAACCTGGAACGCGGTTACCGCATGCCGCAGCCTGACAACTGCCCCCAGGAGCTGTACGAACTGATGATGCAGTGCTGGAAGGAGAGGCCCGAGGAACGTCCCACCTTCGAGTACATGAAGAGCGTGCTAGAGGACTTCTTCACCGCCACCGAGGGCCAGTACCAGCAGCAGCCATGAGGACCCGAGCAGCGGCTGGGCCGAGGGTGGCCTTGGGGTGTCCGGGGGTGCTCCCCCTTGCACCAGGTCCCCACAGACTCCACACACATCGCCCTGGGGCATTGGCGAACGCCGCCTGGACCTCGGCAGTAAAGATTTGAAGCGCTTCAGATCTTTGGAGCAGCAGATTTCACCCCCCCCAGAAGGCGATGGTCGGCCAAAGCCAACAAGTGACTCCAGGAGCGGAGGGCTGGTGTGTGGGGGGCTCTGGTGGAGCTGTGCGGGGCCCAGTGGGTGCCCACCATGCTGTCCCTGCGCTCGTCCGGGTGCAAATCCAGCCTCCAGCCCCACATGGGGCTGCCCAGGGGCCTCTGGCTGGGCCTCGCTGCCTCCCTCACCCCCAGTGATGGCAGGTAGCCCACCACAAGCGCTGGCCGCTCCAGCCCTTGGCCGCGGGATGCTTTTTCTCCCTCCCGTGGTGTTTGCAGGATCTGTCCAGTAACCCCCGTCGCGTTTTGGGAAAATAAAGGCCTTTGCACGGGCGGTGGCCATGGGGCCTCGCTGCAGCCTGGGGAGGCCAGGCCGCCATGGGGCAAGCGGGATGATGCCCTCAGGGGATGGACCCCCCTCACACCAAACCCCACCCCGGGGTGCTGCTGGGGGCCCGAGGCCCCTCTCACGGTTGTGTGGGACCCCCACCGCCCCGCTCTCGCCGACCCCGGGCGGGACAAGCCTTGGCTGGGGCCTGGGCCCTGCTGGAGGCCTCTACCGTGTGTGTGTGTCCCCCCCGGGGGGATGGTTCAGCCCCAACTGGCGGTCGTCGTGTCGTGTCCCCCCCCCCCCCCGCCAATAGTTTCGCCCCGCCCACCTGGACCCTCTCTCCGTTTGCCCCCCCCCCCGCGCCCCAGCGATGGTGCAGCCCGCGCGGCCCCGCCCCCGCGGCAGTGGTACAGCCTGGGCACCCCGCCGCTCCGCCTAGCCTGCTAGCTCCCCCGCGCCCGCTCTCTCCCGCCGCCGCGATTTTCTATTGGTCGGCGGGCGGGAGGGGGCGGAGCGTCCCTCCCCGATAGGTCGGGGGCCGCGCGGGGGCGGGGCAGGTGGGGCGGCGGGGCCCGGGCCCCGGGGCGGGCCGGGCCGGGTTGGGTTGCGCGGCGCGGCGGTAGGGTCTGTCGCTGTGGGGAGGCAGGAAAATGGCGCTGACGCAGGGGACCAAGCGGAAAGTCTGCTACTACTACGATGGTGAGGGGCTGCGGGGCACCGATGGGGGCGGCCACGGGGATCGCCGGGCCGGGGAGGGGGAGGGGCGGTCCCGGGGCGGGGGCGCTGAGGGGGCACCGGGGGTGGGGGAGGGGAGGCGGTGCTGGGGGTGGGGGAGGGGCAGGGGTTGAGGAGAGCAATGGGAGGCGCTGGGGGGGTAATGGGGTTACTGGGGGGTAATGGGGTCACTGGGGATAGGGAGTGAGGGGTTGGGTGGGGGAGGGTAATGGGGGGTCATCGGAGGACATGGGGGTGGGGGCTGCTCTGGGGGGGGTGGGGGAGGGGGAGTCATTGGGAAATGTGGTGGGGCTGGGGGCTGCCCTGAGGGTGTTGGGAGGGGCGGTGGGGGTCACTGGAGGACCTGAGGGGCGGGGGGCTGCACGGGGGGCAGAGGGGTCGATGCTGGGGGCACTGAGGGACAGGGGAGGGCTGGGGGCTGCGCTGGGGGGGGGGGCACGGAGCAATAGGGGCATGGGGGGCAGGGTTATGTGGGGACTGCAGGGGGTGGGGGAACAGGGGACACTGGAGGGCATAGGAAGGATATGGGGGAGCATGGGGGATATGGGGGAGCACTGGAGGGAGAAGGGGAAGAGTGGGGGGAAAGATAGGGGAGTAGTATTGGGGGGAGATGGGGGGCGGAATAGGATGGGGAGGTGTGGAGATCTAGGGACTTTGGAGGTGGGGAAAGGCTGCGAATGGTCCAGGATGGGGAGAGGGGCGTGAGGCCAAGAGAGGCTTTGGGAGCCGTGCTGAGGTGCTGAAGAAGGTTTCTGGGAGATGGTGGGGGACAGGACAGGTTGTGGGGAGATGAAGCCTCCTTGAGCCGTGTTAAGAGGAGGAGGAGGCACTCCTGAAGCTCCCGTTTGGTCAGCAGCGTTGCTGTCAAGCAAGAGACAAACCCGAAGGTGTTGGGAGCCAGACCGACTGCGTGGTTGTTTGTAGGGGGTTCCTGTGTCTAGGAGTATTGTTTAGTTCTGGCTCTGAACTTGGCTGGATTGTAGACTAGCTTCCCCCCCCCCCCCCGTCACGAGGCTGGGGAAGCACTGCTTTGGGGCTATATAATCATCCTGTTGGGGCAGGGAAGTAACGGGGTGTTAGAGCTGGCCAAATCCCAAGCTGGGGATCTTGTGCGGCTTCCCTGCTTCTACCCCGTAGGCTGTGGGAGAAATCAGAGTCGCGTTGCCTTTGCTCTTCACAACTGCCTCCCCTTTGGTGGGGTAACTTGGTGCCTCGGTGATGGGCGAGCTCATTTTTTATAGAGTCTGTGACCACTCTCTGTGAAAGATATTGTGCAATTCTCTATTTCGTCGTGGTTTTTAGTCTGTGAAATAAAATAAAAACTTTGTCTTGCTACTTTTTCCTGGTAAGTGGATGCGCTCAGTGTTCAAGCAGTAAAGCGGGCTCCTTTAAACTGCTGTATGTGTCAGGCATATAGTGAGAGCTTTTATTTCTCTAGAAAAGTAAATCTAAGCAGTAGATTTGCAACTTGTAATGACAGTCCTGCAGCGTCTCTGACTCAGATGGTGTCTTCAGGAGGGCAGGGCGAGGAGGAGTCTGGATTAGAGCTCTGCGTGCAGTGAAACTGAGTCCAGTTTCACCACACAACTGATCTCTGTGCAACACCCGTCATATCAAAATATACAAGGGGATGCTGGAGCCCTGGGCCCTAAAATGCCTAATTTAAACTTTAAGAGTGCTTGCAGGAAGTGCCAGAATACCATACGTGCACACGCGACCTGGATGTTGGAAAAAAATGGTCTCTGTGTCCAAACTTATCCCTGTCCTTGGAATATAACATGTTCACAAAGAAGCTTGTCAGTTTTTGAACAAGCTATAATCTTTAAAGACGCACGATGATGTCTTAAATATGAAAAAACCAGTCATTTTGTTTGAAAATGCTAAGCAGAGATGCTATCCTTGTAGCCTTTATTGCACGGTAACTACACAAAGTTAGCGTTATACACTCTTGTCTATAGCTGCCCTCACTAATTTACTCTGTGGTGAGGTTTTAGTGCCTTGTTTCCCCTGCTCTTTTACGAGTGGCTGGCAAACATCCACAGCATGTCTTAGGGTGAAAGTGTGCTTTTATTGTTGGGGAAGGCATAATCTGCAGTTGTTGGAGGCCAATTTGTTAGGGTCTTTTATTTTCCATGCAGGGAGGTTAGAGCAGTGCAATCGAGTGCGGTAATTCCCTGAAGGGTGGTCCCCGGGTGCTGTTTCGGATGGCGTGCGGGTCTCTTCCTTGAGCCATAAATTTCAGATGGTGGGAGGGCATCCTGTGCTGGAGAAGGAACCTGAGCTGCAGGGAAGGGTCTAGGTGGGATGGAGAGGATGGAGAAAAGGTAATTGGGTATCGTAAGGGTCCTTCATGGAAATCCTGAGGGGTGCTGAGGGTGTGTGCGAGGGTTTGAACTTGAACAGTAACTTCTCCTTTATTAGCTCCCCATGTAGGGACTTGCTTAACCCTAGCAGACAGGAAGAGGTATCTGTTAAGTTCACACACTCTTAATCTGCACTGACGTCCACGAGCAGACAAGCTCATCTGCTGCTCTCTAAGACTCGTGGTGGGATGTGTTTAGCAGAGTGAACATGAACAGGCTCTGGAAGTCGGGGTTTGCCCAGGGCATTTTGCTGACAGCCTGAGGTGAAGATGATGATGATTTTAAAGCTTCACGTAGTTTTGTGCTTGTGTTTTCTAGCTAAGGTCTTGAGCATCTCTTACTGAGTTCTGCAAAGCTTGATTTAAACTGATTTTACTGTAGGGATAGTTGCCCCGGTAAAATACCTTTGTGCAAAGAACACCCCATTTCAGTGTCGCACCACGGACAGGTAAACTCCAGCAGCAGAATTGTTTGGGTGTGGGATTTGCACCGTTTGCATCTACTTTGACTGAAAATAGGGCCATGTCCACAGGAGGAAGAACTAGAGCTGTGTGCTGTGAGGAAGTAGCAGTTTCTCCTGAATGTAAAGATTGGTGATGAAATATTAATACTCCCAACTGAGTCACCAGCCAGACCGGATTGGGTCTCCTGCTTCCTAAACTGATCAGGAGTTGTACAACTACATGAACAACTTAGTCTGGTTTCCCAAGAAAATGAGGCTTGCGTGATATTGCTGCTGCGTGTGGCTGTCTGCGTGTTTCCTGTTCTTGGCAACTTTTGAGTCTGTGCCTCTCGCAGCCAAATCAGGCAGGAGGCAGGAATTTGAAAGTTAGATTTCTGTAGGTTTCGTGAAAATAAGTACTCTGGGAGAGGAGGGGGAAAAAAACCAGTCAGTGGTCCCCTACTGTGGGAGAGTGCAGCATGAGCTCAGCGTTTGCTAGGTAGGAGAAAATCCACACGGGGAGATGAGCTGTGGGGTATATTTGCAGGAAGCTAACTTCATTAACGCTGGTGCCCATAGGATAGCTCATCAGGTGCATCTGTGTGGGTGTGCGGTTGGTAGGGACTGGGATTCTTCTGGAAGATTTCAAGCAATAATAAAGGGTGAAAATGATTAAGAAGCTGTAAAACTACAGCTGCGCTGGTGTTTGCTTATTGACAGAATTAGCTGCTTTGTGTCTCGTTTCTGTTAGGTAAATAGTAAGAAACTGAGGCAAGGAGGCTACGTGCTCTGTCTGATGAGTCGTTGTCTGAGCTGGGATTAAACTTGCATGCCTCTTGGCCTGCAGGTTTCTGCTCAGACTGTGGTTGCGTTTCTCAGTGAAACCTGTGAGCTCTGTAAATGTGAGAGATGATAGTGGACCTGAACCGCCTGGAGAGGACATTGGAGAGCTGTCATTTGCTGAGTGGGGACAGGCAAATGTGGTGCCCAAAGCTCCTCCTGCCCAAGAAAGCTGGAGCTCCCTCCTCTGAACTTGTGCAGTGTGATGTTAATTGCTCAGACTCTACCTGGATTGCCTTCCCCAGAACTGGTATTTAAAAAATTCCTTGTCTGGCCATACTCTAATTTCCAAATGTTTGTCTTATTTGAGTCTGGGATAAACTTTTCTGAATCCATGGAGATACCTGTGCAAGCAAGACGAGAGACCCTATCCCCTGTGAACAGAGGTGCTGCTGAAGGACAGATAAAATGACAGATGACCTGATGGCTCTTGTGGCTCGGATGTGACTCTGTTTAAAGGAATTCATAGTTTTCCCTGCTGTAACAAAATCCTTTCTGCTCCCAGGTGATGTTGGAAACTACTATTATGGCCAAGGACATCCTATGAAACCCCACAGGATCCGGATGACCCACAACCTACTGCTGAACTATGGCCTTTACAGGAAGATGGAGATATACGTAAGTGTAGGGCTGGTCACGAAGAGAATTATATATGAAAGATCTTAGTTTACGTGTCAGGTTTTCATTTTGATGCTTCACACTCGTAAGTTCTCTGTTGACGAGCCAAAGAGGAAAGGAAAAAAAAAAATAAACAGTTGTGCTGATGTATTTCTGCTTTCTTCTGATTGCTTGTAGTGAGATGTTCTTGCTTCAGATAGACTTTGGAAACTGGAAAATTGCTTTTCTCCCTGAAACTTAAATATTTTCTTTGTCTAGATATGTAATACATTCCAGTTTCCAGTAGTGGCATTCTTGCCTTTGAAAATAAGTTTCTTTTGTTTAATGCTGCTGTTTTGAGTTTTTTGCTGTTTCTGAGAGTAAATCTGACATTGGAAATGGGAATTAGGGAGAGAGATGTGTTTCAAAACAAGCCTTGCTCTTTTTTTTGTCCTTGCAGCGCCCTCACAAGGCAAATGCAGAAGAAATGACCAAGTACCACAGCGACGACTACATAAAATTTCTGAGATCTATTCGCCCAGATAACATGTCTGAGTACAGCAAGCAGATGCAAAGATGTAAGCTACACGTGTAGTGCTGTAGTTTCTGCCAACGTTAAAAGTTGTGGTTCTGGGAATCCTAGGCCAGCTTTAGAGCTTTGTGATAAAAAGAGTAGGAAGAACCACGGGAGATTGTCTTTCTCCTGACTTGGTTTCTGTTTTTTTCTGGTAAATCAAACATTTTAAAAATGGGTCCCTCTCTCAAGCTAATATGCCAAAAGATCTGAGGAAAACCCTTTGACCTGGGTGTCTTTTTTTAGTCTTGTGTTTTGGTGGAAACTCTTCTAAGTTGCCTTGCTGGCTGAGAGATGACTGAATCACTGCATTTATGAGTTGCATGTATTTCATGTATTTTGTGTTATCGCTTATCTTTAACCAGAGGTATTGAGGTGGGAAAGGGTTATGTAATTTAAAACAAACAAACCAACCCCAACTCAATCAGTTGTGTCCAAAATCTGCGGTAACTCTGAAGGATTTTCAAGACAATGGCAGTTTGGAAGTGGAGGAGGGTTGAGATGCACAATGATATCTGTCCACTTTGTGATAGAATGGTTTATTTTGTGAGCTAATCCCTTGTTCTAACCTCTCCAGTCCATGGAAGGGCTCTTTAATAGCAACTTTAATGTTACAGAAACCTTTTTTTGGTGTCTCTGCAACTCTGAGCTGATGTTCTTTGGCAATGGCTGGGGCAAACTAGGTTTCTAGCGAGTATAGACAAATAGGGGGAAAGGCTCAAGGTTCATTTAAACAGTATTTTGGTCTTGCACGCTGCAGTCCTCAAGAGCAGAAAAAAGTTGTTAGCCCATGGGGTTAATTTATGTGGAGTAAGTGTAATCTCCAATTTAGAAGAAATATGGGTCTCGAGTCTGAAGTAGAGGAAACCTGGTATGAGCTGAAGGGGACAGATATGAAGGCACAAGCACATTAAGAGGTAATAGGCTTCATGAGTAATATACATTGAAAGACTTCCTGCAGTAAATGATATGCCTTAATATACCAAATGACATATACTAAAGTACATATTTACACAAACCGAACTGTTTACCCCTGAAGCAGATATGGCTCATAAACACCCACTCTGCTCTCTCCGGTAGTCAACATTTTCTGCGCTGTACTTCCACAGAACTATTTTTACCTGAAGGAGGCAAAATATGAAAATTTAATCTTAAATATGCGGAGGACAGAGCTTTTCTTCAACAAGATCTGCAAAACAGTGGTCTCTGCGTAGCTAGAGAGCTAGCACAGGAGGCTCAGAACAGAGATTAGGGATACAGGAGACAAGGTCACCGCTCCCAAGTACAGTGGCAGGTCTCTGTAGTCTGCTTGGTGCTTCATCTTTCCCTTTGAGGGAAGGATAGCTGCTATGATTTCCATAAGAATGTTTCCACCTTTAATGCTGGTCTCTCTGGTTGCACTCTCCCAGATACGAAGCTTCTCACCCACCCATTGCAAGGAAGACGGAGCATCTGTGCCTCTCATCTTCCACCAGAGCCTTATGCCTATAGTCAAGTGATTGACCCCTCTTATTAAGATCCCTCTTTAGTAGTCCTGGCTGCTTTGAATCTCCTAGTGAGAAAAAGCCCAACTGGCTTCTGTTTACACAGCAGCTCCTGTCTTTGCCAGGTATAGCAGAGGGATGCCCTCAAATACTGTCAGTGCTGCCCACAAAGTTCTGAGGGACAGTAAAGGTAATGACCAGTCTCTAATTTAATTCTGCTAATGCCGTGTTGCCTGCCTGAGGACTTGGGAGGACTACTCTGTAACCTAAAGGGCAAGAAGTTTAATTTGTTGTCATGGGAAGCATGCAGAAGTTGATTACTTAAATTCTCAGTTAAAAGGGAAAGCTTCCAGCCACCTCTTTGAGTTAATTATTCAAACTCTCTCAGTTGCCATGCCCTGCTGAAACAATTGGAAAGCGGGAACAATTGCTTCCTTCTGGGTCTCCTGATGGGTATTGTCCTTTTCAGAGATCCCTGTCCCGAACTGGGACCATTCAGACTCCCTTATCACACAGTCTTTGTGGAGACTGTGCGCTGACGAGTTTCTAATGCTGCAAGAACCGTGCTGTTTGTGCCTTTCTCATTAAGCACAGAAGTAAACATTCTACAGATGTTGTTACAAAAATACAGATTTTGTTGTTGTTGTTGTTTGTAAAAGCAAATCTTGCAAAATCTAGATTCAGTACAAGTCTGTTGTTACTGTTTTTATTTTTAATCATGAAAACTATTTACAGTTGAAATTTATCCAGGCCAAAACTACAGTACTGCTGAGAACTTAAAAACTGACTGTCCAATGTGAAGTAAAAGGAATGTACAAAGTGTAATGGAACAGACGTGGATGTAAACTTTTCATCCAGTACACACCACTATCTCCCATCTCCCCAGTTTCTCCTGCAGCGCTGGCACTGTTAGCTTTCTCAACTCCTCGTCAGCAATACAGCAGGAAATGGGAGCAAAAACCTTTCCTACTTGCTGCGGGGTTGTGTAATGGAGCTCAATGTCAGCCCTGTAGTCAGAAACGGCACTATTCCCCCCATATTCCCACCAAGGCACGGTGCCTGGGCAGCAGATCTGCAGCATGGTCCATGTGGGGTAGGGAGGGGTGCTGGCCCCCGTTTTGCACAGCCTGCATCTGCCCCTGGTGACCAGCATGTGCTGCCGGAGCAGAGCAGAATACTGTAAATGTGCTGCCTCAATGAGCGCGGTTTGAGTTGCTGCTGAGGATGTGTATCCGTATTACGCAGCTCTTACTGATAGCATCTCCTCTCCGCCCACTCATTTTCCAACGTGATTGACTGGTTTCTGGATCCCTCGTAGCGCACCCTGGTAGATGGCGTGCCGCTCTCGCCAGAGCTCCTGAGACCTTCTTTCCCGTTTTCTTACAAGTCAGGAGCATCTTCCCTACAGCAACAACCTTTTTGCCTCATCAGGCAATCCTCAGGTTGATTACATTAACGTTTTATTACTTGTGCATGGTATTTTGTTGTTTAAAATGTTTGATAGCTTATCTGGTTAGCTTTTTAAATCAGAGTGGGGGTATAGGCTTTGCCATTTATTTGTGGTTTTGTCTTACTAACTCTTTTGTATTATTTTCAAGTTAATGTTGGGGAAGACTGCCCTGTGTTTGACGGGTTGTTTGAGTTTTGTCAGCTCTCTGCTGGAGGCTCAGTTGGTAAGCTCACAAGTCATACGTTCTTTTCTTTTTCTCTTAAGCAGATGTATGTAATGTAGTTCTGTCTCGGAAATAAATTGTTGTAGGTGATGGTGGGGAAGCCCTGTGAACCTATTTCTAGTTTCCTTAATAATTAGATCCAGATTTCTTCCCACATGAGAGTTCAAGCCTTGCACGTTGACAGATCTCTGTACATTTGTTAAGCGTACCTTCACTAGTCCAAGTTACTTCACTGAAAATGTGAAGGACTCTGTAACGGGTGTAACAACATTGCCAGCGATAGAGTTAAAACTGCAGCAGCAACAGGCATTTAATAAAAAAATCAACGTGAGATTTACAGAAAAAAAAAGTTGTAAAAACCTTGCTCTGGGCAGGCATAACCTGGAACTTTATCTGTTACTTTATCTGTTGTTTTTAATGAAAAGCCATGGACAGGAGGCAAAATAGAACCTGAAAGGTTTCAGTAATCTCCCCGAAAGCTGGAACATTTAAAATGCTGTCACTGTTTTCAAATACTTTGTTGCAGAAATGCTCGGTATTGCAGAACTGTGTTACTGTGCATAGGCGTTAAAGCTTTGTGGCTGCTACTCCCACAATGACATCTAGAAGTCTTTATTTCCTGTAACGCAGTTCAGCAGTACATACAAGTACTGACTGCAGCATTTTTTTGAAGTAGCTATGCTCTCTGGTTCCACGGCTGTAGATTCTGCAGAATATATAATTTGTTTCGATGCTGGGAGACTTACAAAATTTGCAGAAACTTGGGGGAAGAGAACTTCCTTTGCCTAAATGCATATTCAGTGAATGACCTAAATATATGTTAGATAAAACCTTTCATTAAAATCCTTTGTTCAGGGCACTGAGAAATCTAGACTGTCTTCAACTGTGACCCCAGCTAGAATGCTGTGGACTTATTTGTGCAGATTTCATGCTCCAAGGCAAAAGTAGGAAGCAATCAAAAGTGTGTGCAGGCAAAACAGAGGCTGCGTTTCTCTTCCCTTGCCTTTTGTTAGTTTGTTGAGACATCCAGTGTTAAACCCTTGGGCTTGTGCTTTGTAAAGTACCCAAATGCAGACATAAGCAATGATGTGGTCGTAAGGGACCAGTACTTTACCCCGCAGTCTTTGTTGTGGAGCCTTTACTCTCGTGCTAACATCTTGTAATTCTTCTCCCAACAGCCAGTGCTGTGAAGCTGAACAAGCAACAGACAGATATTGCTGTGAATTGGGCAGGAGGCCTTCACCACGCTAAGAAGTCAGAGGCTTCTGGCTTCTGTTATGTCAACGATATCGTCTTGGCTATCTTGGAGCTCCTAAAGTACGGGCAGTACTATTTACTGCTTTTGTTTGTCCATTCTGCTGCATTTCCTCCGAGTCCTTAGTGCTTTCTTCCCAGTCTTCTCTTTCTGTTGCCTTTTTTTGGCTGTCTTTTCCCAGGAGGGCTTGATCAGCTATCTTTTGGGATGCGGTACCCTCTCTCCCGAAGGGGTGTGTCTAATGGTGGCACTGTGCAGGAGGCAGAAGGCTTGGAGGGTTGTGCTGTTGCTCTTAGGCCCTTCTCTCTGCCATCCACCCTGGAAAAGGCGGCACAGCTGTAATACGTGACAGCTTTTGGCTCAAAGCAAACCTCAGTGGGAGGCTTGGAGATAAAAATGCAGTCTGTTGGCTGAATCTGAATAAACGGAGTTGAGTCTGCCCTCAAAGATCAGTTGCAGCAGCAAAAGCCGCTTTATTTTCCTCTGTGGTTCTGTTCCACTGCTGACCAAGGCACATGTCTGTTCTCCGCAGCTCTTTTGCTTGTAGACTCCAGAGAGAGAGCTGCCTGGTAGCTGTGCAGGCTGGGGATTGGCACAGAGTTCCTTGCTCTCCTCCCATTTGCTCTGCTGGTGAAGGCAGTTTCTGCTCTGAAGAAATGCAGTATTTTGACTCCTTTCTGATCCTAGGTATCACCAGAGAGTGCTGTATATTGACATTGATATTCACCACGGAGATGGCGTGGAGGAAGCCTTTTATACCACAGACCGTGTCATGACCGTGTCCTTTCATAAGTATGGAGAATACTTCCCAGGAACAGGGGACCTCCGGGTGAGAATGAAGGCTTAGCAGAAAATTACCCTGAAATTTGGTCTCTTCCATCTGTTTGCCGTCATACTAATTTAACTAAAATCACTGCTCTCCTGGGTTTTCCTGCTCTCAAAGTGGCATCCTTTTTCTGAGGGCAAAGGTGTATATGTGAGGCAGCTGGCTTGGCTCTTGGAGTGGGTGCTTTGGTCCTGTGATCATGGCCTCTATAGTAATAAAACCGAGGCTTTGATATCAGTCTCTTAGCAGCCTTCTGGTGGGATTATGCTCAGAAAAGTGACTCTGAAGATGGCATGTTGGCCATCTGTAGCTACTTGCAAACCAAGCTTGGTCACACAAGCTTTTGGGTGAAAGTTTATGAGGGAGTACTTCTCTGTGTGTTGGCTTATCTTGTTGGCATTTCCTTCTGTGAGTCAGTTCTGCATGTTAATGAATCGTGGTGTTAACTGTGGCACTCTTTCAGGTTAGATACAGGTGTGGTTCACTTTGTGACTTCTGACATTGCCAGAATGCTGTTCTCAGGGGTGAAAGGTTCTTTACCCTTTTTAATGTGCTTTTTAGCGGAATTACATTTTTCTGATCTAAATTCTCTTGTCTTCCACTCATGCGTTGTGTTTTTTCAGCCCTGCCCAGAGTTTGGCGCTGGTGATGTGAACTTGTGTGCAGCTGCAGTGTTCTTTCCTGGTGCAGCCGCTCTGCGGCATAAATGAAATAATTATTTTTTATAAAACACTTGGGTATGAGAGAGAAAATGGAAATGTAAAACTATATATTTTTTTTTTAAAGTAAAAATAGATTCCTCTAGTTACTAGACTGCATAGTCAGCCCAAACTGGTATTTTGGACTGTGCATCTCTGCAGTGTACAGGTTTGGGACTAGAATTTTGGCTGCCTGTTTTATTACTGTGGGAGAGAGTGGTGGCTTTTGCCAGTGACGTGAAAGTGGTGACAGTAGTACATTTTTCTTCTCTGAGCACTGAGGGCCAAATGCACCCACTCATGCCAAATAAGCTGCTGTTGGAGTCAACTGACTCTTGCCGTCTTCTGCCGGGACAGTCTTTGTCCGTGAGAGCCTAGGGTTACCCTGATGAAATCCTAGACTTCCCTTCCTAATTTGGGGCACAATTTGTGCGTGGTATTTGGTTCTCTGGTGACTTGTGGTCTCTCCTGTCTTTCACTCTAATAGGATATTGGTGCAGGCAAAGGCAAGTACTACGCTGTCAACTATCCCCTCCGGGACGGAATTGATGATGAGTCCTATGAAGCAATATTCAAGCCGGTACGTGACGACATCTTTGCTGAGTGATTCTTTGTGGATCATACTTTGTCATTTGGTGGCTCATGGAGCTGTTCTTTGGGGAGATTGATTCAGTCTTCTGTGATAAGATTCTTCAGGGGCTGTATTCCTCCCTAACAATCGCAGCCTGTCGTCAGTAAGCTTCTCTTTGTAAGAGTCTCAGTGTTACCAATATAGGGGAGTCAGCAGCTGTGGGAACACTAGGGATGTCTTCATGTCACTTGCTGACATGGACATGGCTGTCGCTGTGACACTGTCCTGTGGAGAATGTGTAACAACGGATTTCTTGTTTAGGTGATATCTAAAGTGATGGAGACGTTCCAGCCTAGCGCAGTTGTCTTGCAGTGCGGGTCGGATTCTCTGTCAGGGGACAGGCTGGGTTGTTTTAATCTGACCATCAAAGGTAAGAGTACCGTCCGGTGCCTGTGTTGAACTGGCCTAACTGATATAATTAGATTTCATTGAAAAGTTTGTTCTTCTTATGCCATGAGGCTATGACCTTTTTCCCCACTGCTTTTGCTACAGGTCATGCCAAGTGTGTGGAGTTTGTAAAAAGTTTTAATTTGCCTATGCTGATGCTGGGAGGAGGTGGCTATACGATCCGCAACGTGGCTAGATGCTGGACCTATGAGACTGCTGTAGCTTTGGACACTGAAATTCCCAATGGTAATTCTCCCCAGGAGCCTCTGAAGCAAGACTGAGGGACAATGACACTCTAGCAACAGAGCTCAGGGAAACGATGTTGCTGTGGGAGAGGTAGCAACCCTAAGGTGTTTAATTAGCTTTTGATTATTTCTGTGGAAGAGCTTTTGGATTCCCTGATTTGCAGTAGCTGTTCTTGTTTGCATTCAAGTCCTGTAGCTCTCCCCTCCAGCAAAAGGTGCCCAGCAGCCTTGCCGTCTTACTGAAATGAGATGACCTTCTACTGAACACTTTTGTGCACCCTGATAGTGTTTAACTGCCAAGTAAGCTTTGACTGCACTGTTGCCAAGTTGTCTGTTTTGATCTGAATTTGGGCTGTGAGAGCTTCAGCTCCTACACCTAGCTAAATGTAGTTGTGTTTTTAGGTAGCACTGAAGTACAATGTGTTTGTGGTATTTCATTACTTGTCCAGTGGTAATTTGGTGTTTATTCCTTTTTAACTTGCCTGCAGAACTTCCGTATAATGACTATTTCGAGTACTTTGGACCAGACTTTAAGCTCCACATCAGTCCCTCAAACATGACTAACCAGAATACCAATGAGTACCTCGAGAAGATCAAGTAAGTGTTTGTTCCTCTTCGCGAGACTGACACCTTCTACTGGGGGCTTCGCAGCCGTGGGTGGCATCTTGCTGACGGAGGTTTTCCTTTCCTGGCTGGCTCTAGGCAACGTCTCTTTGAGAATCTGCGCATGCTGCCTCATGCCCCTGGCGTCCAGATGCAGCCAATTCCTGAGGATGCTGTTCAGGAAGACAGTGGAGATGAAGAGGAAGAAGATCCTGAGAAACGCATTTCAAGTATGTGCTTGTCTCTGGCATAGTTGCGTTGCCCGGCTGGGAAGCGTACTGTTCAGAGCCTGTGGGTACCAAAGCTGAACAGGATCAGTTTGCTGGAGAAACATGCAGGCTCTAAACAGAGTTACCTTAGTAAAGAGAGGAGGATATATTATTTAGATAAATCTCTATTCTGGCATCCTTCAGTTTGAATCTGTTCCCACCTTTCTGATTGATTTTGTAAGATAAAGCAATGATGCTCAGCACTGCAGGGCTGATAGGGTTTTTTTGGTTTGTTTTTTTTTTCCCTTGGAGAAATGGCACTTTTGCCAGATGATTTCCATAATGGGAGAACCTAGGCTTTAATGTGAGAATTTAAACAGTTCCTGTGATCTAGGTGCTATGACAGAATACTTTCTGGGAGACTGTCAGGTTTGATCCCAGAAGTTGTCTTCCACAGTGAAAATGCTAGTTTATATCCAGATTGGCTGATGGCCTTTAGATCTGGCAGACAGATTTTCTCAGTGTGAGGCTGGTTAACCTGCTTGCTTATGCTGTCAAGTCTAGACATCACACTGTACCTAATCCAAGTTGTACATGTGATCTTGGATCTTAGGCATGAGCAGTTAGGATTGATGAGTTAAAAGATACAGCGAGTAGAAAGATAAAGTGGTTTTATCGTGGCCTAATTCTGACTTATGTAGGCTCGTTAGTTCATTCCAGTGTGTAAATGTACTTGGAGAAGTTAGTGCTTGGTGTCTCCTGACTTCTAAATCTGCTGAAACGACTTCTTGTCCTCTTGGCACTCAGTCCGCAATTCTGATAAGAGAATATCCTGTGATGAAGAATTCTCTGACTCTGAAGATGAAGGGGAAGGAGGGCGCAAAAATGTTGCCAACTTTAAGAAAGCTAAGCGTGTGAAAACAGAAGAGGAAAAGGAGGAAGAAGAGAAGAAAGGTAAGCAGGAGAGCTAGGACTAGAAGCCCTCCCCACTCTGTGAAACTTGGCCTGGCATGTACTTTCCTACTGCACTACTGTGTGTCTTTTTTTCTTTTTTTTTTCCCTAGATGAGAAAGAAGAGGAAAAAGCAAAAGAGGAGAAAGCAGAACCCAAAGGGTGAGCCCTCTCTTCTGGCATGGCAATTAAGTGGCTGTGCCTGTACTTCCTTGTGCATCTACCCATGCCCCCAGTGGGATGTTGCACAGCTTGAGGGGCTGGGGGAGAGACGTGGTAGTTTGGGTGGCTTTGTCACGGGCTCTTAACAGGAAGAAGTTTGCATGTGTAGAACAGCACACCTGATAAAGTGCTGTGAGAGCAGAGCCCTGGGTGGACAGGGCTTAAAAATACCGTGCCTTCATTCAGTAACATGTTACAAGTTTTAGATGAAGATGAGCCATATAAGCAGCATTTTTTAAGGTTGCAACTCGGGCCTGTTATTAAAGCTTGGGCACAGCCCAGGTTGCTTGTTTAAACCAAATTCTTCACTGCTTGCTTCCACAGGGTGAAGGAAGAGACGAAATCCACCTAAGATGGCTGCAGCTGGACAGTACCTGTCAGTGCGTAGTTGTCGTAGGTTAGCTTCTCTGGTTGCCTCCCATTCCACAGGATTTATATTTTATATATGTTTCTGTATATATTTCTATATAAATATATAAATGACTTGAGAACTGTAAATTATTCCTTGCTGCACTCCGCTGGGAGCAGATAGGGAGGATTCTGCGGAGTAGACAGACCTGCACTGCCCAGATTTGGTGACTGGGAAGTTTCACTCTTGCCTTCCACTGCCTCCTTAGTGTGTCTTTAAAAAAATAACTTCCTTTCTTTACTCTCTCCTCTGAAATAACCACCCTTTGAAAAGAATAATTTAAGTAGAAATAGCATCTGCATTTCAGGTTAGGTGGAAAGATGGCCATGAAATTTCTTCCCCCCCCCCCCCCCTTCTCTCTCTTTTTTTTTTTTTTTTTTTTTTTTGGGGTGGGAGAATATGAGTTCCCAAATGAAGCCTGTGAGAAACTGACTATTCCTTTGGTCTTCAGTTTGATTCCACCATGGCAAGTAACTGCAAGCTGGTGCCGCTTCTCAGGGTCAAATAGTGCAGTTCTTGAATAGAGTTGGCTACCTCCCTGCAGCAAACTTGTGGAAAGAGATGAAGCAGCTTAAAAGCAATCTGAAAAGCGCTTTAGTGAATCAGCCCAAGAGCCCTGCAGGTGCAGATCTGGAAAATGCAAAATGAAAATCACCCTAATGTGGTGGTTAACATTTTCCAAGATCTTGCAGATCCAGTTAGTGTGGCAGCATTATGCATCTCAAGTAAGAGAAGGGATGAAATTTTTATACCTTTTTTTCTATACCTATGCCCCTCTTTGGGGGAGGAAGTGAGTTACTGCCCATTTGGCCGCCTGCTTTGCTTTTCCTGCTTGTTCTGCCCTCGGCTACACATGCCGTAATGTGCTTTCTCAGTACTGATCTGTGTCCTAGGCTGAAACCACTGCAGAAATTCCCAACTCGTCTAAAGGCCAGACTGAACAGAGCCTGGCTGAAACCTCTCGTCGATGTGTGTCACTCGCTGAAAAACTCTTCTCTGAAGTGAAGTACAAATGTTTTCAAATTGAAGCTCTCCTCTCTCTTGCTCTCAAGGCCAGTAAATACAGAGAACCTTTTTATCAGCCCTCTGAGCTGTTATCTTTATAAGGGAACAGCAGATGGGGCTCTGTACATTTTTATAACTACTACTCTTCCTACTCCCACACATTATCTCACACCCAGAAGTCTTTTGTGACCAGAACTGGCCTTTCTTTTGCATCTCGTTTTGTACAGCTGATCATTAGATGAGCTTTTGGTGAAATTCTTTGCAGAAGTTTTGCAGGCAGTTTTGACTCGCTGCTCTCCTTTCTCAGGGGGATTCCTCTGTCCATAAGAGGATCTGTACTTCCCATGGAGCGCTGCTGATGGTTTCAACTCTAATAATGCTGCTAACTTAACACAGGTTATTTTTAAAATGTTTTATTTTTTTAAATACTTCTTTTCCCTTTTCCACCATGAGTTTTTTAGTCTCTTTGAATCTGAGTGACGTGTCACTCCCGCTCTTCAGTGTTTGTATGTGAAGCGAGAGAGATCAGTGTATCTTTGTGTCTGGGGGGGAAATATATTGTGGTTTTTTAAAGATGCTTTTATTTTGAATTTTGAGAATCTTTGTAATAAAACTGGTACATTTCTATGGTTGGTGTGACTTTGTACTGCTTTCTGCTGAGAGGAAACACTCGGTTAGAGTGGGAGTTCAGTTTGTTTTCAGAGCCGTTGCTGGAAAATTGTGCAGTATCCTGGTCATGATCATGTAGGTCCCAACAACAAAAAAAGAGCTGTAATAAGGCTTTGGAAAGAAAGGTGAAGTGAGGCGTGATTACTTTCCCTCTTCCAGGAAGAGGGCTAGATGTGTTGGTTTAAATGGCATCCACCAAAGCATTTTATTTGGAACACACTCTATGTGTGTTCCAAAGCTATGTGAAAGATTGCTTTAGTTTCTTTTGTAGATGTTTGTTCCTTTTTTTCTTTTCCCCTGTGTTTTATAAAATAGCCTTGGAATTCTCCTCATGACCCTTCTCTCCAGAAAAGGTAAGTCTAAATACCATGGGTTTTGTTTGCTCACACCTTTTCTACTCGGGGTCACTGGGGCAGTTTTTCAGTCTCTTTCCTAAATTACAGCTGGGTTCTCCTCCAGCAGCATTGCTGATGCTAATTGGGTTTGCCATTTGTTTGGAGTTACAGTACTCCAGGCAGCTGACGCTTGCTCTGAAAGCAGTGCTAATCTAGAAAAGGAATAATAGGTTATGGGAAGGGAATATTTTTTGAATGAACTTAGTGGTATTCAAGTGAAAAAAAGAGTCTTCAATATATTTAGGAGCAGGTTGATTCTGCAGCCGAGTGGTGATCACAGCTCAGATGGACACAAAAGGTTCATAAGCCAGATCTGCTCTTTATGTAGTGAAGAAAAAGCTTTGCGTGGCACAGTTGACTTTCACTGCTGTAAATAATACTCCAGGAAACGTAGTTATCCTTTTCACCATAGCAGACAATTAAAATCCTCTCCTCCTTGAACAAAAACTGTACAATTCAAGTTACCCCTGCCAGATCACGCATGCCAACGTACAACTGCAGTCCTCTCTTCCAGTGTTTCTTAAAATGGCTGCCGCGATGCCGTACAGCAGCTCCCTGGCAGATGCACTGAGCCCCAGATCCCGGCTGGGGCACAATGCAGCTGTGTCTCACATGGCAGACAGCAAGCAATCTTAGAAATAATTTGCAGACCACAGTTCCTACCTTTAAAATAGCTTTTTTAAAAATTATTTTTTGCCCCCGGGATGAATACCCTGCTGCATTATGGAAGCAGGTCACTTGCTTTAGTTTCCTGCTATTGATAGGAGGATGTGCTACATAAAACTAAGAGTTTTGGCCATTTCCACCTACCTCAAGGCTGCAGAAGAGCAGTGACGGTCCTTGCCCCAGGCCCTGCCTTGCTAGGGTGGTGCCAGCGGCTTTTGGGCAAACAATGGTCCTCGCTTTTCTCCAGCTTCTTCCCCAGCCAAAGCAGCAGGGGCAGGTGATTAGATGGGAATTAGGAGCAGGCCATTAAATGGAGGCTGTAGCAGTAGTGCACAGCCCCGAAGCTGGCAGAAGGAGCTCTGGTGGAGGCTGTAGCCTTCAAGCCCTGAGCTGCTAGAGATGGGCAGTGCACCTTCCTTCTGTGCACGCTTGTCTCAGGAAAAAAAAAAAAGTCACCTCTATCCCTGTGCAGATCACAGGAGAAGCGGTAGAGGCACCCATTGTGCCTTCATTTTCTCTTGAGAAGTAAAGCTTTGCTCCCAGTGCATAGTTCTTGTGCTAGAGCATGTCTTTTCAGGAAAGAGGAGCCAATCCTATTCTAAAGCCACTAAGAAAAAAAATTTAAAATTCAAGAAGCCAAGCTTAAAATGGGAATTTCACCCAGTAGCCCTCCTGGGCCCCTCCTTATGAGAGCAGACTTTTCTTTTTTCTTCCCCCCCCCCCCACACCCCCAGGAAAAAAAATGTGTTAGATCTCTAAGAAAACAGGTACTGAACAGCGATCCTAAGGTAGCGACAAGAGGCTTGTGTGAGAAAGTCCTTTGTGGCTGTAGCTCTACATCTGCTGCAAGTCAATTAACTGCGAGCAGAGCCCAGGCTGGAGTGATTAAATGCAGCAGCTGTTGAACTAAATAAGCAACTGCTATCTTCCCCGGCCCTTGTCTGGCATCCAGGACAAGAAGGACTCGAGCTCACCCATAAAGGGGTCACCATTTATTCCTTTCAAATGTTACAATAAAGCCCATACAGCTTTTTTTTTTTTTAGAAGTTAGAAAATTGCAAATCAAGTGTTTTGGCCATTAAAAAATTATTTACAGAGAAAACAATGTTGCTTCACATTATACAGCTGGCAGGCCCCCTCCCTCCACCCCACACCCTAAAAGTTATCCCTTAGAAGCAGAATTAAACACAGCGGACTTACAAGCTTTATGGTTTTAAGCCAATAGTAAGACATTATAAAAAACTAACCAGATTAGCTTTTAAACCATTGATTTCTATAAAAAGCACAAAATACTTTAAATGAAGTCAGAACCAGGAATGTAAACTGAGAAAAAAGAATCCATTGAACAGTCACTGGCTTGCTGGGCTTCGAAGGCTGCCGGGAGGAGAGCGGGGACAGTCAGGAGGCCAGCAGAGATACCAGAGCGGGATGTGAGATCTGGGTTCTTACAAACTGTAAATTCCAGTTATGTCCAGGATAGTCTTCCTCCACAGTTTTAAAGGATTCAGGTAAATCTACTCCAAGGTGTGGTGGCAGTGGTGGGAATCCAAACCAGCTTTCTAACAGGGGAGGGGAAGAAATAACTGGGAGGGTGGGGGGTGTCGGTTTTAGAAAGCGTTGTCAGTTCTAGGTGGGACGGGGAGGTGTGGGGGCAAGGCAGCGAGTCCGTGGTGTTACCGGGATGGAGAGGATGGCGTAAGAGTCTTAAGTTAGGACGATGCCAAGTGGGCTCTACTCTTCCTTCTGCTCCGCCGCCGCCAGAGTTGTTGCAGGCTCAGGCCCCGCAGGTTTTGAGGGCTCCTCTGGTTTGGCTGTATCCCCGTGGCTTTCTCCTGGCTGCTGCTTCTCTTCCTCCTTGCTTCCCCCGGCTCCTGCATCCTCCCTCTTGGCCTCGGCTGCCTGCTGCCCGTCATCGGCAGGACTGCTCTCCCCGGGGCTGCCCTGCTCCTCCGCCATCCCCTCCTCGGGGGGAGCCGACGGCTCCGTCCCGCTGCCCGAGCAAGCGGGGTTCTCCTCTCCCTTGGCCTCTGCCTTGCCTTGGTCCTCTGTGGGAGAGGACCCAGAGGAGTCCCCGGCTTCTTTCTTGTTCTTCCTAAAGGAGATCCCGCTCAGCTTGAAGGACTTCTTGAACGAGAACTTCTTCTTCTTCTTGGGGGTGTCCTTGGGGGCCGCGGCACCTTCGGCTTTAGCATCCCCTCCTTCGGCGGGGGGAGCGGGCTCGATGGCGTCCCCGCCGCCCGGCTCGCCCTTGCTCTCCTCCCTGGGGGGTTCAGCCGAGCCGGTCCCGTTCAGGGGTGCTGCCTCGCCACCCGCCTTGGGCGTCATGTCCCCGTTGAGCCTCAAATGGCCGTTCTCCTGCGGGCAGGGGGGGAGCGGAGCACCGCGTTAGGCACAGCCGGGACTCGGCACCCCCTCCCCAAAGCCCCGCACCCAACTGGGGCGGGGGGCACCCAGCCGGGGAAAGCGGGGGGTGCACCCAGCCCGGGCGAGGGGGTGCACCCAGCCCGGGCGAGGGGGTGCACCGGGCACGGGGTGGGGGGGGGGATGTCTCGGTGCGCTGCCACCGGGCGGCGCCCGCGCTCCACGCCCGGTGCCGGAGCGAGGCGGCGGACGGGACCCCCGCCCGGTGCCGGGAGGGAGCCCGGGGCGCGGCGCGGGCGGTGCCGCATCGCTCCGTGCCCGCCGGGCAGGAGGGCCCCCCGGGGCCGGGGCCGCCGCCTTTGTTCGTTCGTCTGTCCGTCCGTCCGTCCGCCCGCCCCGGCGGGGCGCACGGCGCGGCTCCCCCGTGCCCTCCGGTACCTACCTGCCCGTTGGCCTTGGCGGGCTCGGTGGCGGCGGCGTGGCCGGCTGGCGGGGCGCTGCCCTCCGCCTTGGCCGCCTTGGAGCCCTGGCTGCCCATGGTGCGGCACGTCGGGCGGACCCCGCCGCGGCGGCTGCCGTCGGCTGGCGAGCGGCGCCGAGAGGGAGTAGGTGGAGCCCCCCGCCGCCCCGGTAATAAGGCGCGGGGCGGGGGCGGGCCGCCGCCGAGCCCGCCCCGGGGGCGGGGGACGGGGATGGAGCCACCGCCCCGGCGGGGCCGGGGGTACCGGTGGCCGCTGTTGCCCCGCCCCAGCCGTGCGCCCCCGGAGGCCGGGGCGCCGGTCCCCCGGGCCCCCTCACCCCCGGGGTGCCGCTCATCCCACCCCGGGGTGCCTCTGCCCCCAGCCCCGTCACCCCTGGGAGGGTCCCCTGGTACCGCTCGTCCCAGCCCCATCACGCCCAGGACAGTCTCACGGTGCAGCTTGCCTCAGTCCCGTCACCCCAGGGAACTGCTTACCCCTGGGTACCACTTCCCCCAGGGAACCGCTCACCCCAGCCCCATCACCCCAGGGAACCGCTCACCCCAGCCCCATCACCCCAGGGTGCCGCTCACCCCAGCCCCATCACCCCAGGGAACCGCTCACCCCAGCCCCATCACCCCAGGGTGCCGCTCACCCCAGCCCCATCACCCCAGGGTACTGCTCACCCCAGCCCCATCAGCTCCTGGAGTGTCCTGCTGTGGGGGACAGGTTGTGCCATGAGTCACACCCCGGCTCCCCGCCTCGCTGTGCTCCCTGGTATGCAGACAGGTAGGTTTTTCCCCTCTGTGTCTTCCTCCTCTCTGCTTTCCTGGAAAGGGAGAGCTCAGGAAAAAAGAAAGTGGGACTAAACCGAAGTGGATGCTAACGCTGGCAAGGGGTCTGCAGCTTTCCCGTGCTGCCAGGGCCACCGGCCGCAGCCTCGCCACAGCGCGGAGCCAGCAGTGGCCAGGGGAGACTCACTCCTGGGGGCTCCCGTGGCACCCAGGCACAGCTGATTTCACTGGGGGCTCCCAAATTCAAGACCCTTTTGTGCCTGTCCAGGCCACCGGCGTTTCCCTGGCACCTGCAGCAGGCCACGCTCATGAGCACCGTGCCCTGAGCCCCATGGCCCTGGCGCCTTCCCGGCACCCTGCACCCCGCTCCTGCCAAACCTGTCCCGGAGCCGCCATGGGCAGGCGGGACCCCCCCAGCACCCAGCACCCAGCTGCACCACAGAGCCCGTGCAGGATCAAGGCCAGCGTCTCCAAGGGGAAAACAATGTGCCGCTGTGTGTGCTCCGCCAACAAGGTCATGTTTTGTCTCCGTCCTCCCTCCCTCCCCAGCACACATCATCTCACCCCCGTTAGAGCGAAATTTCTCTGTTAATTAAAACAGGCGGCATCTTCCTTATTGACTTTTGGTTGCCAGTTGATAAAGCCTTTGAATGGCTGCCGGGCTGCTGCTCCGTCCACCCGCGCCTTCGGCCATCTGCAAGATCGAGAGTTGCCCGAGCAGCCGTCAGGGCTGCAAAGGAGCCGCAGAGGATGTACCCCGTTTAAAAGCACGCACTTTTCAGAGCATAGCGAGGCTGTTTGCTTTGGGAAGACAAACGGTCCAAGCAAGCGTATTGAATTAGCCAGTAAACACGCTCTGTCTTCTGCCACTTGTTCCCGATCGTAAGCTCCAGCTCAGTGTCCCCAGCCATTACCTGCTGGGGAGCAAAACCCCGCAGAGCCACGGCTGGCGAGCCCTTCCCTCTGCCCCAGCAGCCATCCGGCGTCGGGCAGCATCTGTGCCAGCGCCACACGTTTCTTCCCACCTTCTGGGAGTGATTTTCTGTCTTTCTGCTGAGGTTCATTTTGTCTTGGCTCTTCTCTGCAGGGATGTGGAGAGTCATCATGCTGCTGTCCCATCCCATCCCGTCCCATCCCGTCCCGTCCCATCCCGTCCCATCCCATCCCATCCCTCCATGCTGCCCCACTGCTGCAGCAAGAGCATGTTTTGGCTGTGCCGAGCAAATCCAAGCAAGCACTGGCTTTCACAGCGCCCGTCTGAGACCGTCCATCCGTGCAACAGGCCCGAGATGCTCCTGTCCTCCTGTACCAAAGCCACAGGGGAACCGCTAAGGTGGGCAGCACTGGCAGCCCACCACCCATCTGCACCATCCCTGCTGCGGGTACTGTGAGCAGGGAGGGGGCTCTGGGGGTGCAGCCTTTGGGGTGACGGTGGCAGCCCCGGTGCGGCTTCACCTGTCTGTTGGGTTGGGAGAGTGAACACGTACCCCGTGCTGTGAAACAGGCTGCTTGCTGGAACGGTGTTTTCTGCAGTGGTGGTCTGGATGAGCGGCCGGGCTTGCTTATTTGAGAGGGGATTTATCGGGCTGGGGCTGGCAGGGTGGCTGCAGTGCTGCTGCCATGCTCCGTGCCACTGGCTCGGCCGGGGCTGCTCGGCTCGGCCCCTCCGTCCGCCAGCCCCCGTGCAAAGCCCAGGTCTCTTCCATGTTTTGCTGGAGGGGAGAAAGTGCTTTACACCCCACTGCTCCCCTGCCACAGCGATCAGCAGGCAGCGCTGGAGTGATGGGAGGCAGATGTGATGGCTCTAAAGGGCAAACTTTAGCATGATTAGACAGGTCAAGATGCAGACCTGCCGGGGGGGCAGCCCCCTGTCACCATCAGAGGCCATGCAGGAAACCTCGCATGCAGTTTTCTAGTGGCTTTCATCTCCGAGGAATCCCCAGTTGCCACAACTCTCTTGATCCCGGCTTTTCTTGAAAACCCTCTTCTGCAGTGCTGCGTAAGGGATGTGTTTATAAATAGACACGTTCCCCTGTGGATTCCCGAGCGTGCCTCCTCTTCCAAGGCCTGGCTCTGCTGCAGATGTCTGTCCTGCCTGCGCTGATGGCAGCAGCACCAGAAGGGCTCAGCTGGCTCGGGAGCGGTGCTTGGCACGGCCACATCGGCAGCTGCCCCTGGTGCCGGTGCCCCGGTGCTCCGTGTGGGTCCCCCCGGGCAGACCCACAGCTGGTTGTCCCACCTGGGAAGAAGCTGTTTTCCTCTTCTGCGTGTCGCGGGGGGTGTTGGTGGCACGGAGCAGACGTTGCTGCCACGCAGGCGCCGGGGCAGGTGTGGTTACACCGGGAGAGCGGGTGGAGGGCTGAAGCTGCTGCGCGTGACGGTTGCGTTTCCAGCGTAAACCAAACACCAACCCAAACCCTCCCAGTGGAGACCAGTGTGACCGCCAGCCCCGCTTGCCATGGGTCCCATCCCTCACCGCTGCCTCGGCCGTGGGTCAGGCTCCTCCGGCCCCAGGCATCGGGCAGGGAACAGGAGCGGGGCAGAGGATGCTCTGGCTCCGTGCGGGCTCTCCGCTGGCTCCCGGGGCTTTGGCTGCTCGGGAAGTGACAGGGATTTGCAGGGTGCAGGCAGACGGACAGATTACAGGCCTGTCTGCTCCCCTAGCAGATGGACAGGCAGACAAATCTGTCTGCCTCTCTGCACGCTGCTCCTGCCTAAAAGGCCTTGGGGATGCAAGGTCTTTGCGGATGTTATTTTCCACTTTCCAGACCTACTTAAACTGCGTGCTGATTATTAATTTATTAGGTGTTAAGCGCTGACAGGCTGCAAGGCAGAGCGGTGAGCGCAGCCCCTGCACCGGGGGGTTGGAGTGGGGCAGGAGGGTGCAGTCCCCAGCCCCTTGCCCTGCCCCTTCCACCCGCCGTATTCCCCCAGCCCTTAACGAAGAATTAATGCAATTATTTATTCATGTATCTAGAGCCATTCACAAGCCTCTGATCATCTGCTGGAGGATTTTAACCGAGTTAGCGGGGGCCCAGCCAGGGCAACCAACGGCGCTGGGAATAAAGCAGAGGGATTTCCATATTGATTTATAAATAGCAAAGGAATTAGCTAATTAGATCTCTCTGGGGAGAGAATTCCGGCAGGGAGAGTGCTGGGCCGGGCTGTGCTGTACGCAGGGACGGATGGTAACGGCTTCTGCCACCACAGCAGCTCCGGCACAGGAACGGCCCTTGCAAACAGCCCTCAGCTAAAAATAGTAGCCCTGGGTTAGGGTCTGGGGTCTGCCGTGCTGCCCGTGCTGCCGTGCCCGCCAACCATGGCCACCCATGGTTTGGCTTTCCCGGGCCCGGCAGTGCAGCTCCAGGACGTGGCCACCCGCCTGGTCCCCAGGGCAAGTGATGGTCTGGCTGCGCAGGCCACGAGGGGATGGGGTGAAGGGGCTGGGGGACACCGCAGGTGCTGAGCGGGGCCCTCCTCCTCTGCAGGAGGAAAAGTCTGCTGAGCTTCATGCTGGGGGATTTCTGCGGGGAACGAGGGCTGGCCGGGGCCGGGCAGGCAGGAGGAAGAGTGGGGCCATGTGGTGGTCAAGGGGGTGTTTCCAGTCCATCGCCCAAGCAGAAGTTGGTCGCTGCCAAACCTGCTCGTGGCTGTGCCGTCACTCGGGCTGGCTGCCGAGTCAGTGCCGACCGACCCTCTGCCATTTGCACCGGGGAAAAGCGTCCTGGACCCAAGCAGGTGTCTGCATGGGACCTTGCCGGGGGTCTCCCTGCCACCTACACAGAGCCAGTGCCGCAACCAGCGTCCCCGAATCCTTCCTGCCCTGGGAAATGCTCCAGCCCGGGAGGCTGCAGCGAGGCGCTGACTTCCCATAGAAACACATAAAAGGGCCCGTTCTTGTATTTGCCAGAGCCCCGTCATTTTTGGTTGTGAAGATCCCATGGCAACCGGCGCCTTGCATAACTGCGTTTGCTATTTCTGGGCTTGCTTTTCACTCCGGTAACATCCTCCCCGCATCCCACCACCCTGCGCGGGGGGCAGGACCGGCCCTGCTCCCAGGACCCCAGGACCTCTCCCTTCTTCTCATGCCGGTGTGGCAAGAGAGAGCAATCCCCTCCGCTCTTATCTCGGAGACCATCTGCCCTTCTTTTCGGCCAGGAGCTGGAGCATTTGCAAACAAAGCCAAGCCCTCTAACCTAAAACCCTCCGGCCTCAGCAGCAGGGCGGCGGGGCTGGGCTGTGCTGTGCTGCCCAGGGACCCCAGCCTCGCTTCGCCCTGGGATGGGGATGGTGGTGGGACGCGAGGGGTCCTGGGTGCCTCCCTGCGGGCACGGTCCTGGGGGAGTTTCTGCAAGGCAGGGATCAACACAACATTAATCATCGCCTTTCGCAGCCCGTCTTGTCTCCCAACTCCTCCTGGGAGAACGGGAACACAACGCAATGCCCTTGCCCAGGAGGGATGCTCGTCCCACACCCCTTATCTCCCACATCCCCGCTGCAGGCTGCATTTCAGGGCTGATAAAGGACTCCCTGACCCTGAGCAAGCTGTGCGCTGCCGGTTCAGTCGCATTACAAGAGCAGGATGGCTGCCAGAGGGTGTCCGGAGAGAAAAGGGGCCGCAGCATCCAGTTGGCAGCGGAGGCGGGAGGGCGGCCGGGTGCTACCGCGCACCGGGCTCTGCTCCCTCCGCCCCGGCCGGGGCTGCTGGCAGGGTCCCCCAGCCAGGGGCCGAGCGGGGAGCACGTTTCAGAGCCTCCTTCCTCATTAAAAGGGAAGTTTATAATGGAAACAAAAGCGACGCTCGGTCCAAGAGGAGCTTTTCCCGTTCCATTTCCTCCGGAGCTGCCTGTGGAGGTGCCACGGGAGAGTGCCCGCACGCCATGGCCAGGGCGCACGGCAGGGAAGCACGCCGGGGGTCCTGTGTGTTTTGAGCATCGCCCCGCCGCATGGTGCTCACCGAGGCCAGCCACGCCGTGGCGAACGCAGGCAGGCTGCGGCAGTGCCCTGCTGTCGCAGAGCCAAGGTGGACGCGGGGTGCTGCCCTTCCCTTGGGGACAGTGACCCCCCAGGCAGCGGGAGCCCGTGGTTGTCCCCAGGGTGGGCTCAGCTCCCTCCATTCCTGGGGTCACCTGTGCCCTGGTCCTGGTGACCGGCTGCAAAAGGGACGTCGGAGCTGTGCTGCGCTGCCTGGGTGGGTGCAGGTGGGCTGGGGCACACGGCAGCCCCACAGACGTGGGTGAGGGGGTGACGCCTCGACTGAGCTTCACGGGGCTCAGCAGCTCGCCTTGGCTTCTGACACGGATGAGGACAGCGTGTCCCTTCCCCGGGCGTGAGGCAGGCAGTGCCGGCACCACACTCCTTCCCTGCCCTCAGAGGGTACGGCCACAACCCAGCCCTGGGTCTCCCCGGGGTTGCAGGGGTGGGTGCACGGCCGGTGGGGGCCCAGCCCGTGCGTGCAACGTCAGCGCGCGTCCAGCACGGGTCCCGCGAGCATCTTACACGCGCGCAGCCACGACGCTGATCCCAAGGACATCCCTTGGCGATGGGGCAGCCCCACACCTCCGCTGCCAGCCCCTCGCAGCCCAGCGGGGTCACCCCTTTTGCCCGAGCCGCCGGGGCCGGTGGCAGCCAGCCCAGCGCATCGCTGGGCAGCCGGACCTGGGACAGGAAAGCGGCGCTGGGATGCTTTGGGGCAGCGGTCCCTTCCCCCTGCGAGCAGCCGGGGATGTATGGGCCTCTTTCTCCCTGCAAGTCAATGTGTCTTTTTGTTGCGCTGCTGGGTTTTGATGCCTGCGAGCGGGGAGAGACAATACGTCGCATTGTTCCTTTTCAGCAACATCTGACGGGCCCAGGCAGAGAGAGGCCAGTGTGTGCAGAGGGCCGTGGGGGAAGGGATTGGGATGGACGGACAGGCAGCGGGAAAGACGCAGGGACACCCAGGCCAGGCTGGAGGGCTGGGGAGGCTGGAGGGGTGCCGGTGGGGATGTGGGAGATGGGGGAGGCCGTTATCTTCTGGCACCCAAACAGCCTGGAAAAAACAGCCCTGAGAGATGCAAACCTCCAGCCCCACTCATCTTAACGGACTCTTAACTTTAAAGCTTCATTAGGAACCTGTAAGCGTCAATGCCAGCAACCTTGCCATTGCTGCTGCCTCTACCAGAAGATCCCGGCTGGTTTACTGGGGCCGTGCAGCCGGGCGTACCCGTCGCTCCCAGTAAATCCTGGGGTTCCAGGAAAACCCTCTCCCCAAAATCCCACGCAGGTGGGGTGGGGCAGGGGCTCAGTCCCTGCCGGGTGGGCGACGAGCGGGGAGCCAGGAGCGGGGAACCACGGCAGCGCTGGGATTGTCTGCAACTTTCCATCAGAAATCCCCTCCTTCCCTTATCCCCTGCTGTCCCCGGCCTGGATTGCTTAATTGCCAGGAACAGAATTCCCCTCTGCCTCAGAACAAAACCGAAAGTGTCCCCAGGGCCACCGCAGCCATAGGCAGGGCTGGGTGGGAGCCTGAGCGCCAGCAGAGCCCAGAGACCCTGGTGATGGGCTCCGGGGGGCTGCTCCGTGCCCCAGCCTGGTGCTAAGGTTATCAGCTCTCTGCCTCCCGGGAGCTGGTGGGACGTGCTGGGGGGGCAT
This sequence comes from Ciconia boyciana, assembly GCF_034638445.1. Lineage (NCBI taxonomy): Eukaryota > Metazoa > Chordata > Aves > Ciconiiformes > Ciconiidae > Ciconia > Ciconia boyciana. The sequence goes on from NC_132954.1 coordinate 5,745,561, forward strand.
GTGGGGGTTTTGCACCCACTGAAGGCACGCACCGCTCTCCGACCCCCCCTCCTCAGGCTTGCCCAGTGCTGGCAAACCTCTTGCCCAGCTTTCAGGGTCGGGGGAACATGGTGGGCCCTCGCTGTGGTGTACCCCATCCCACCGCAAAGGGGGTCTGCAGCCCCTCTATGGCAGGGGACCGGCAGCCCCGTCCACGCCCCGCTCTCCCGTGACGGCTCTCACTGTTGGCAAAGGCCCCGGGAGGGGACGGCAGCCGGTTACGGGCTTGGTGGGGCCCTGTCGGGTGGGGGGCTGGTGGCGTGGCCCCAGCTGGCGGCGGTGGCGCGGAGCAGCGGTGCCCTCCCCGCCCCCACGGCTCGGCAGGCTGCACCAGCAGATGCATTTCGCCCAGACTTGCATGGCCGTAGCCATGGCAACGGCTGCGCGGCGGCGGGATGCCGGGGGGCTGCGGGTGCGGGGCTGCGCAGTGACGCGGCGCTGCATCGCTGCCGTTGCACCCCACGGCTTGGCTTCGCCCCAGGTCTGGGTTCACCCCAGGTTTGGGTTCACCCCATTCCCAGCAGCAATGCTGGTGCGTATCCCCGTCCGTGGCGCACCGGCATGTGCGTGCTGCTTTGCACACACGTGTGCAAGCGTGACCACGGGCACCGGTGCAGCTGCACTGACGCACAGGCTCTCCCTGGGGTGACGGTGCCAAAGGGGGGGGGACAGCACCGCAGGGAGAGGCCGGGCAGGGTGGGGACGGAGCCGCTCCCCCCTGTTTTGCGGCTGGGCTGCCATAAAGCCGGGGCTGTTTGCATTGGGGCGGCCGCGCCAGCGTTGCTGTCCCGGATCTGCTTTGTCTCCACGTTAACTTTCAACTGCACCGGCTTTTCCTTTCTGCTGCCACCACTGCACCCTGCCAGCCTCGCCGGGGTGCTGGAGCCCCGGCATCTGGCAGCCCTATTGGGGTGCTGCAGTCCCCCCCAGCATGGTCCATGCCTGCTCCCTGCCTGCTCCCTGCCTGTTGGCAGCAGGACGGGGACTGGTTTGGCCGCATCCTGTTCCAGCCAGCTTCTCGGTGGCCGGAGCTGGTGGGGGGCAGAAGGGGCCACCACAGCCCCGGGCAGCTGCAGCCACAGCACCTCGCCGCCATGACACCGGGCTCAGCCGCTGCCTGCCTGCCTGCACCGCTGCCTGCCTGCCTGCACCGCTGCCTGCCCCAGCCCCCTCGCCACCACGGTGCAGGCAGCCGCCAGCCCGGATGGGTTTGGCAGCAAAGCAGCTCAGCTGGAGAAAAGCCTCTGGCGCTGGAGTGACCCACTAACCTTGTTCTTCTTAAAAATGCATGAAATGCAGGCGGCTGCCTACGGGGACTCGCACACGCACGCTCGCGCTCACACACGGGTGGGAGCATGTTTTCGGTACTGCACCCACACGCCCGGGTCAGGCAGGGGGAGCCCGGGGGTGCACGCTGCACTCGCTGCCCAGGTTTCGGGGTATCTGCAGCGGGGGCTTCGCTCTCCCTTTGCTGCTGCTGTTTGATGCCCTGCATGTCCCCAGCCCTGGGCGAGGGGCTGCATGCCTGCGGCACGGGCAGGTTTCCCGGGAGGTGCTCAGGCACGGTGCAGCCCTTCTGCTCAGCTCTGCCGGTGCCACCGGGCTGCGGTAACGCCGCGGTGGGGCTAAGTCCACCCGGCATGTCCCCCCGCTGCACCCAGGAACCAGATACTGCGGTCGGGGACGGGGCTTGCTTCGGGCTCCCGTTGGGGGCCCAAGGGTGTCCCGAAGAGCTGTCCCTGCCCTGGCTGGTGCCACGGCCGGGTCCCACTGGAGACACGAGGGGGGTGGCAGGGTCCCGCTGCTGGGAAAGGCGAGGCAGGCGCACGCTTGCCCCGTCCCCTGGCTGCCATCACAGCCCTGACCTCGTTTCTCTCCGGCTTCTCCATGCCTTTAATACACCCCGGCCAGATGGCTGGGAGCCGGGGGAGCCGGGGGCAGTGGGGGGACAGCGGCTCAACCCTGCCGTGGGGGCACAGACCCCACTCCCCACGCTCGGTGGCAGCCCACGACCGCGGCGAGGCTGCAGCCCCGGTGGGTGCCGCATGGTCCCGGCCCCGGCATGGCCCTTACCGCCGTGGGGGTGCCGGTGCCCACGGTGGGACGTGTCCCCGCAGCCCTGGCAGGGGTTAACAGATCTCTCTCACATGCGGCTGATTTAATTTTGGTCTCATTTGCATAGCTGATTTGGTGGTGCAGTAAAGACACGGCAGGGTATTTTTAGCTGCTCTGGGCTTGAGCTGGGCAGCGTCTGGCCCTGGTGACCCATCGTGGGCACCCTGGGGGGACGGGTACATCCAGCCTGTGCCACACACCGAGGCCTGCGGCGGGAGCAGCAGGAGGATTTGCAGGATTAGGGTTTTGCTTTTTCTTTTTTTTTTTTTTGTGGTTGCAGTCCTGTTTTAAGAAGAAGAAACAAAACCCAGAAGCCAACGGCAGCCCAAGCCCTCAATGCCCGTTAGCCTGGATCGAATAAACCGTGGTGCATCGTGAGACGGAGCAGCTCCATCCCCTGCTCAGCTCCCCAGCCCGGAGAGGGCTTGCTCCCTGGCTGGATCCGGCCACGCCACGTTTCCCATCCTCTTCCCTCCTTGCAGCAGAGCCCAGCTCTGCTCCCATTGCCGGGAGCTTCCCGGCCTCGCTACTGCGTGCTGCTGCCCACATGGCTCCTTCGCCCCCAGAACGGCTACGTTTCAACCCAGGAGGAAGGAGGAAATCACTGTGGGCGGCGGGGTGTGGGGGGGGAGTTTTTCTGAGCCCTTTTGGAAATCCCTGCGGCTTCCTCTGGGGTCTCAGCCCTTGCTCGTATGGCAGCAAAGTCGAGGAAGAGCATGAATCACCCGCAGGAAACTTTGCACCGCTCGTGCCGTCGCTGCCCATGGCCGAGACCGCGCTGCCCACCATGGGTCACCAGGGCCGTGCCCGCCCTGTCCCGTCCCGGGGACATGGCTGCCCCGTCCCTTGTCACCCACCTTGTCTGCTCAGGGCTGCCCAAACGGCAGCTCCCTGAGTCACGGCGTCAGCGTGAGCGTGGCTTTCCGGAGCTACGTGTGCATGCGCGCGCGTGCGGGGATGCACATGTGCATGGGTGCGTGGATGGGTGGGGGTGCGTGTGCATGGGTGCACGTGTTCAGGGGTGCACATGTGCGCGGGCGACTGTGCACGTGCACACACACACGCACACGCTCGGACACATACCTATGTGCACGCACCCGTGCATGCACCCAGGTGTGCACGCACCTTTGCACACACACACACGTGCACCCAGGTGCGTGCACACACACACACACACACGTGCACCCACGCACATGCCAGGTGGCAGAGGAATCAGTCTCTCGACTCCTCTGGCTAATTAACATAAATTGACACTGACTAATTAACCGTCCCGGCTCATTACAGCCTGGATACCGCATCGCTGGGAACAGCAGGCAGCCGAGCCCTCGCTGTCGAAGCACCGTGGCCACACTCTGCCCCACGCCGGGCATCGGCCACCCCTGATCCCCCCCACTGGGAGTGTCCCCATCCCTGTCCCCATCCCATGGCCCTCGCCGAGATAACGAGATTGGTTCCTAATCCACTTATTCCTGGCTGGCGCAGAGGGCTGGCAACAAGGGGAGGCACTGGGGCTGGGGGGGAAAACCTCGGTGGTCTCAGCTGAGCAGCCATGGGGCAGGGAGGGGATGCCAGGGAGGGTGAAATGTCTGTGAGGACCATAGAGGGATGGTGGCATCATCCCTGCGCCATCCCTGCAGGGAAGGTTGGATCTGGAAGGGGAGGTGACATCGCCAGCGTCACCTGCCCTGCAGCAGGGTGGCCCCGGGGGAGCAGCAGCGATGAGCAAACCTTGCATCAGGCAGGGAGGGAGATAAGGAGCCCTTCCCAGCCCTCACCCTGCGGGATGCCCAGGGTGGGGCGCGGGGACGGCGGGCTGCTTTAGGGGCTGGGGTGCAGGGGAGGTCACCCCAGCACGCCGACACCCGCTCTGCAGCTCTGCAGGAGTAAGGAAAAGGAAATTTCTCACTTCCCTCTCTGCTAAGGGCTCTGGCGTGGCTGCCCGGGAAGCGGGGGCCCCCCGTGCAGGTCCTGTCCTGTCCTGCCACCGCAACCCCTGTCCTCCGCCGGCCCCCCCGGGCCTGCCGGTGCACGCCGCTCCCCGCCGGCTGACTCGGGGCTGAGTCACGGCTCTGCACGCCCAACCGGTTTGGGGGAGACCCTTGGGCTCAGCGTGGGAACGGCCTGACCTCAGCAGCGAGGCGGCACGGAGCTGGGGCCAGCCCCGTCGAGCTGCCTGCGGGACCCTCGACTCCCAAAAACAAGGGGGGGCTTTGCACTGGGGGGTACCGATGCTCCTGGAAAGCTCTTGCTCGGTCCCGCTGGCCGAAGGCAGCCCTGCATGCAATCCCTGCCGCCCGTGCCCAGCGGATTAAAAACTAGGTCAGTGGTAGATCCCCAAAAGTGATTGCAATCAGGGAATTGCCGCTCCCCGGGTGCGAGCCCGCGGGAGACTTGCTCCGTTCGATACCTTTATCACTGAGCCGGAAGAAAACGGCTGGTGAAACGCAGACCCCCTGAAATCACCCGACCGAGGCGGGTCGCTCCCGCAGCGGCGTCGGGGCCAGCTCCTGCACGGAGGCTGGGGACCGGAGCCCTGAGGAGAGCACAGGGTCCCAGAGCAGCTGTTGGGGACACTATGGCGGGGCCAGGTTCCCCCCGTCCGAGGGTCAGGAAAGAGCCACAGGGAGGACGGACGGTGCTGGCACGGCAGGGAAAGCATGGAAACAGGGATGTGCGTGGGGTGGACGTGGGGCCGGGCAGGAGGCAGAGCGGCTGCGGCAGCCCCAGGGCCAGCAGGCAGGAAACGGGGCGGCAGCACGGGGCCGGGGCAGGAAGGCAGCCGGCGGCCCCGGGATCAGCGGAAGAGCAGCGGAAAGGCTCGGGGCCACGGCGATGGTGGTGGGAGGAAGCCCGATGCCGGCGAGGGGCTGTCCCGGTGCACGTGTGTCCCACGGGGACACCGAGGCCGTGCTTGGGCGCTGCGAGAAGGGGCACCAGCCGTGCCCGCCGTGGGACCGAAACTCCTTCGGTGCCGGGAAAGGGCCCTTCCTGGGCGAGCCCTCAGCTGCAAACGCCTCTCTGATGCCCTTGGGGCTGCAGGTCGTGGCGTGCCCCGCAGCAGCCGCATGCTGGGACTTGCAACCTCGCGCCGCAGCGTGGGAGCTCCTGCAACCGGCTCTGCTCCGCTGCTGGCTGGGGACGCTCAACCCAGCACGCCTGTGCCGGGGGCAGGATGCCCGGGACCCCCATGCGGTGGTCGGTGAGGTGGTGCTGGTACCCACAGAACTCCTTGTGGGGGTCTGACCAAGGAGCCAGGTCCCCTGGGGGCATAGGGGTGGCTTTGGGGGTACTTATGGCTCCTTGGACCTCCGAAAGGTCTCAGGGGTGCCCGAGATGGGGCCAGGGCAAAGCCTGACACCCACCCGGGAGGTGGGTGACCTGCCTGGCTCTCCCTGCTCCCCCCTCAGCCCACGCTCTTGGGAAATGTCCCCATGCCCTCCAAAGTCTCCGTTCACCACCTTTCAATCCTCAAGCATTTCCAGCCCAGCTCGCTGGGATTATTTAGCTCGGCCCCAGAGCGATGCTGCAGGGAGGTGACGTGCCCTTGGCCATGCCCATGTGTGTGTGTGGGGGGTCTCAGCCCAGCAGCCCCCAGAGTGGTGCGAAGCGGGCTGGAGCGGTGGGAGCTGCCATCCCTCCGGCTGTCGGTTCGACAGCAGAGCAGAGGATGGAGCTGTTAAATATTTATAGCTGCTGTTGGAGCCGGTTGGGTAAAATGGCAGCGGAAGCAGAGCGGGGGGGGACAACGGGACGGCTCTGCTCCCCTACGGTCCATCTGGCCCCCGCGCTGCTCCGTGCATTGTGGTGCTGCAAGTCACCATCTGCTCCCCGTGGGGACTGCTGCCTGCCCCCGCCTGGGACGAAGCAGAGGTATGGCGGGGCCGTGGGTGCCGCAGGCGTTGTGTCTGCTCCATTGCACAAGTGCAATGAGTTTAGCGGTCTCGGGTGATGAGCAGAGGACCGGGAAAGGCTGGGCGGCCAGGGGTCTGGCCCCACCGCCCCACGCTTGCTCGCCCCAGCTCCTGGGTCCCCACTGTGGGCTTGTTCAGATAAGAAAATGAGGGCGTGTGTGTGTGTGTGTGTGTGTAATTGCTAATGAGGATGTGCATATGCTAATTCAGGGCTGCCAATTACGGCAGGTCTCGCTGGCCCAGGACTGGGCCTCATGGGCCATGTCCTGCCCCGGTTTCGGCCAGGTGAGCCCTGGGCAAGGTCAGGCAGCGGCGGGGCCAGCGGTGGCCGGCGGGGCTCTGCTTGGCTCAGCACCTCCTGGATTCAGGTACCCAGGCCCCACGGAGACCCCACGGCTCTGGGTCTGGGGGTGCTGCTCAGGGGTCCCCGGCACCCTCCCCGCCTCCCCAGGGGAGCAGGGATGCTGGTGGGATGGGCACTGGGAGGATGCTCCCACCACCCCCCTGTGATTTTCCCCCCCCCCCATTGGTCTCACACAAAAGATGTCACACATTGATCTCACTGCTGCGGTGTGAGATGGCAGCGAGCGAACGAACCCTTAATTAGCCACTTTAGGGATTTGGCTTTATTAACGGCATAAACGATTATTAAGGAAGAATTAAAGCTACCGGCCTCCAGATAAAGGATGACATGGCCCGGCTGGGATTACCCGCATGCATTGCGTGCCCAGGCTGGGGACCTTTGGCTTCATGGGGTGCTCCTGTCCCACCCCCGCCCCTCGCCCCGGTCCCCACATCAGCAGCTGCTGGATGCTGGATTCAGCACTGCACCAACCAGGGACAGGCTGGGGTTTTCGGGGGGATGAGGAGGAGGTGGGGGGTGTCTGTCAGGCCCCCCTGTGGGGTATCGCCGCTGCAGGCTCACCCAGCGACCCGGGACCCCCCGTGACTGGACCATCGCTGTCCCGTCTCTGCATTGGCGCTGGAAGGCGGCAGCGGCTTCGCCTGCTGCATCGGGGGAGAAAACGGGCGTTTGCAGGCTCGGGTGTAAAATCTGTGCTGGCTGTTTCTGCCCCCCCATCATGCTGGGGGCCCAAGCTCAGCGGGGTGCGTGGGGGGCAGGTTTGTTGGTTGGGGGCTGCCGGCAGCCCCGTGCTGAGCAGCCACAGCCTGCAGCACCCTGCAGCATCCGTCCTCCCTCTGAGCTGGGGTGGGGTGGGACGAGCTGGGAACCGGCTGGACGGAGGTCCTGGGGACGGGGACGCGGGCGGCAGATGTGGCCTCCCAGGAATGTCGGGACCGGCTCTTCGGGGAAAACAGCCACTTCCCATCAGCTGCATCCGCTGGGAAGTGGTGGGGGGAATTCCCGGCGGGCAGCAGGAGGCCGAAGCTTGTTCGCAGCTCAACGTGCCCTATTTCAGATCTGCACAAGAGAGGGCTCAGCTGTGCCCCCAGCAGTGCTGAGCCCCGTGGAGGGTGTTTCTGCCTGGCTTTTTGCTCCGTGACCCACCACCATGGCCGTTATCCTGGGGTCCCGTGCTCGGGGGCACCCCGGGACGGGTCCCCAGCACACGCTGGCTCCCTGTACCTGCTGCCCTCCTGGACCCCAGCACGATGCCAGCCGGCTTCTCCCCGGAGGCTGCCCGGTCCCGTTGGGCGCAGGCAGGACGGCTGCCGAGCTCTTAAGGCGCAGGTGTGGGATTAGCCATAATTGCCTGCACTTTGATGTCCGTAACCTCCTCCCCGAGGGCTACTCGTTACCTGCAGCAAACCTGTGCCTGGCATCTGGCTGCTAATCCTGGGATTAGCGGGCGCAGGGAGGGCGGCAGATGGAGCCTGGCCAGGCCAGGACCCCCGGGGCGCAGCACTGCCCGTGGGCCGGGCACCGTTTGGGCTGCCTGGGACCCCTGGGGCCACCAAGACAGCTGGGTCCCCAATGAAACCACCTCTGAGGAGTGCCCCGGCTGCTCCCAGGGGAATTCCCACCCGGGATCTCCCCAGGGACGTCATCCCTTCCCGGGCCCCTGGGAAAGCCCCTGTGCACTCACTGTCAGATGATTCAAGGAAAGTGAGCGGTGTCCCCTGCTCCCCACGACGGCCCTTCCCAGCTGCAGGAAGAGCCTTTTCTGGGAATCCAGTAACCTCCGTTTGTGAGCCAGGTCCCTGCAAGGAGGGGGGGGCTGGGGGTGCAGCGGGGCACAGGCACCCGGTGGGGCTGGGAGGCTCTGCCCAGAGGTAGCCAGCACTGAGGGTCACGTTGCTGGATCCGAGGGGACCTCCAAGCCCTCCCGGCATGGCTGGGAGCCCAAAAATTGCAGCCAGGGTGGCTGCAGCTCAGCCAGCCCCAGCTGGGCCACCCCGCGGGGGAACAGGCTCTGTTGCCCCAAGGCTGCCTGCTCTGCCCGGCTTCTTCTTGCCCCCAAAATATCTGCAGTGCACTGAGGCTGAGCAAAGGGGAGGGGACGAAGCCATGGGGAAGGAGAGAAGGAAATGGCTGCAAGTCTCCATCCTGAGCCCCCCACAAAGCTGGCTCCCTTGGCCTTGCCTGTGCGGCTGCATGGGGTCCCAGCCAGGTGGGGGGAGGAAAGGGGGGGCCCTGCTGGGAGCTGCACCCAGGGCTGTGTGCTGGGGGGGTGTCTCTGCCCCCACCTCTCAGGCGCCCGCCCCCCCCCGTCCTGCGGGCCGAGCACCCCATGGCTGCGTGCTAACCTCAGGGTCCCTGCTCAATGGGAGGAAGGAAATCCTCATCCTCGGGAAAGGCTGGACACGGCCGTTTCCTCCTGCTGCGGTGGGGAGGGGGCCGGGGCACAGGCACACCCGCCCGCAGCGCCCCGACATCACCCCCCCGTCCCAGTTAGCAATCCCGTCCAGGGACTGGATCTGGCCCTGGCTGGGCCATACGAGAGCCAGGGGACAGGCTGGGGGGGCCTCTCCATCCCCCCAGCCCCACGGGACCTGCCGGGGGTCCTCGGGGGGGCTTCTCGCAGCCTTCCCACGCCCCGAGCCAGCAAAGCACCTCGGCCTCGCGGCTGTGGGCTTCCTCATGCGTGGGCAGGAGGCTCAGCTCCGGCCCCGGCCCCCCACGCTGCTGACACGGGGCTGCCCCAGCGCTGGGCGTGGGTGCGGGGGCACGGTCCCGTGGGGCTCAGCTGCACCCCAGCCTGGCAGGGCTCCCTGCCAGCCCCGGCCCTCGCCCCCCCCCCCCGCCTTCCTCCTTCCTCTTCCTCGCCGTGCCCTTCGCCCTGCCGACAGGCAGCGGCTGATAACAAACAGGCAAGCGGCGGCGGCGGTGGCTTTGCTTTCTGGTGGCCTTTGGCCCCGCGGTGTCCCCAGCCGCCGGGTGCCGGCAGGCAGCCTGGCCCCCCCGCACCGGGAGGTGGCCCCGCCATGTCCCCACCGTGTCCCCGCCGAGGGCCGGGGTGACAGTTTGCCGCGGGGTCGGATGCTCGGCCCCCCCGCCCCCAGTGCCATGCCCAGGGTCACCTCGCTGCTCGGGGTCACCTCGCTGCCGTGTGTCCGGGGCATGGCATCCTGTCCCCAGCCGGCGCACCGGGACGATGCCGCTGCCGGGTCCAAGTCCCGGTTCCCGGGGGCCCGCCCGCCCCGGTCCGGTGTTTGATCTCCGGTTTCATTCGCAGTAATCTCCCCCGGGGTGGATGGGGCCGTCGGGAGGCGCCGGGGCTGGACCGGGACCGGCACCGGCAGCGGCACCGGCAGCGGCACCGGCAGCGGCCGCGCACGCCCCGGGCGCCCCCTGGCGGCCGCGGGGGCCCGAGCGGAACAAAGGCCGGATCCGGCACCGGCACCGGCGGCAGCGGGGAGCCCCACCACGGGCAGGGCCCGAGCCTGGACCCGGCCACAGCGGCGGGCCCGGCCGGTGTCCCCGGCAGCAGGGACGGCGGCGGCTCTGGGACGGCCCCGCTGCCCCCAGCCCCGAGTCAGCCGGGTGCAGAGCTGCGCCCCTTCCTCCTCCTCCTCCTCCTCACCCGGGTGATGTCAGCCCGCTCGTCCTCCCGGGCCTGGGCAGACCTGACGGGCAGGTTGGGCGGGAGAGGCGGCAAGGGGGGGAACACCCAACCCACTCATGGAAAGGCAAAGCGGGAGCGGCCGGAGCTCCCCCCTGAGCTCCCCCGTCCACGGCGGGTCCCTTCCCACCGCTGCGGACCTCAGACCATCACCTGGGCGGGCTGCAAGCGAGGGGTTGCAGCAGTTCTGCTGCAGCAACTTAAAAATCACGGTAGCGATAATGCAGCCTTCCCCTCCGGCCCCGGAGCATCAGGGGGTGCTGCAGGAGCTCCTTTGGGGTCCCCGGAAAGGACAGGATCAGGGCTCACCCCCTTATACAGGGACTCAGACTGAAGTTGTGAGCTCTAACGTACCTGTAATTCTCATCTTCCCACGCAGTGCCAGCTGGAGCTCCGACTCCAGCAGAAGCAGCGGTATTTGCACCTCTCAGAACTAAGCACGGTTGTTAATAAATCATTCCTCTCAAATACAAACAGGAGGAGGCCTTCTCGGGGGATTTTACCAGACAACAAACACACAAACAACTGTTGGGAGTAAAAAAATATGTTTTTTCCTTTTAATTACATCAGTTATCAAAGAAAAAAAGCAGTGGTAACAAAAATACAAAGCTCTGAGGGTTTCTTGTTTTGTTTGTTTTGTAATAAGCTGAGCATCAGTGCAATTGTTTTAATTTAACTTCTGCTCTGAGTCTCTGCTGGCAGAATATGAGTAGGCTTTGCCCAGCACCAGACGGTCACGCAGCAGCTTGAAGAAGGCGTAGTAATTGCTGAAGAGGATCAGAGCCAGCGAGATGGTCTGGTGCCACTTCTCTGAAGAAATCAGTGAGTAAAGCTGGTAGAAGATGACAGCTCCTTCCAGCAGAATCAGGATGTTGAGGATTCTCAGTGGTTTGCTGAAAAAGAACTGTAGGAGAGACCACAATAAGGCACCGAGCAAAGTCAGAGCCTTCGGGATGCGTTTTTGACGGGATGTGTGAGGCAGAGGCCGGTGAGGATTCCTCTGGGATTCACCTCTGGAGACACAACATTTACCCGTGATCGGCTCTGCACAGAGCCCCGGTTTGCACAGGCCAGTCACCCTCCTGGCAGCACCGATGGGAGATGCGGGACTAACGTGAAAAGCTGTACCGAACCCGGCTCATTCCACCGCCCTGGCACAGCCCACGGGCAGCTCTCCTGCTCAGAGAGCCAGCTCAGGCAGTCTGAGGTGTTCAGGACAAGGGGACCGTGATCCTGCCGAGGCGCTACACCTCCGTCCCCAGAAAGGAGATGTGATCTTACGTGAAAGCGGAAGTGCGAGACGTCTGAGGGCACCGCCACGTTGTAATGCCCCACAGCTTTGTACACGTTCTTGCTGTGTTTCACTAACACTCCCTGTGGCCACATGCACTCCTCTGTCCACCTGCAGGAAACAAGCAGAGAGCTCTTATTTCTACCTCCACAGCCGAAGGGGGGGGTCTGCTGCCTTCCCACCATCAGCTAGGATAACGTACGAGCTGCTTCCGCGGCGCTGGCCACAGCAGTAAGCTGCCGTCATTTGTGAGGGCAGAGTTTGGCCCGCCGAGGCGTGTAACTATGGCAGTGACAAACGGCAGTTACCTGGGGCCAGAAGCAGCAGGCATCTTGCCAAAAAATCAGATCTGCTTGGAAGTGGACAGTACAGATAGCGTCTGTACGCTGTCGGATGTGTCAGCCGACAACTCTGCTTTCATTTTTCTTTTTCTTGTCTTTTTTTTTTAAGCAACAAGAGGAGGAGGAGAGGTGGCTGGAAAGCTGAGCTCCCCATCCAGCCTCTGTTCATGCCAGCAGGCATGCCAGCGAAGAGAAAACTCCAGCCCTAGCCCCAAGAGAGTTTCTTACTGATGCTGTAGCACGTTGGAGCAGAGGGCTGGATCGACCTTCTGCCAGCAGCCCAGGTGCGCTGCGGCTTTATGGAGCAGGTCACAGTAGCGCGCAGGTAAGAGGTACTGCATCAGGATCACAGACGTGCTGATGGAAACCAGAAGGAAGAGCTCACACGACCAGCGTTTGTCATAGTACTGAGTGTTCTGTGGGGGGACAAGAAGAATGTGTGACAACGTGTTTGGACAGCCTCACCTAACAAAGCCATCAAAACACAAAGCACTCAGGCAGGTAAAACGAGGGCTTTTCAAGTAGCTATTAATCCTGCTTGAAAAAGAAGCGCCCACATAGGATGGCTGCTGTACAACTCCTGAACACACCACAGCGAAACATTTATGCTATTGTCACCCATCACCAAAAACAGGGAGATGGTTCCTGATGCTCCCCTAGCTCAGCTGACGACGGGTGGGAGCACCAGCCCCTCGGGGGAAGCGGACTCGGGCTCATTCCTGAGGTCTGACAGATTTACTACAAGACATTTGTCTCATTGTACAACATATTAGTAACTTAAATAAAACAGCTAAGAATCCGAATAAGGTCCATCCTCCTTCATACTGTCTCCTTTATTAAAGTCAATCTCCTCGTCCTGGAGCTCTGTCCTCACAGAAGGTCAGTGTGCGAAGGAATGGTTGGCCTGGAGTCCTTCTAGCTTCACGGGGAGGCAGGAGGGAGACACGGCTCCCTACCGGATGGATGCACACTCTCAGGACAGTCCGGATACACTTTATCAGGGCAACATTGTCCTCTGTTATCCGGAGTTTAAGCAAAGTTAAACCTAGATGGTTATGCTTCTTGCTTTTCACAAGGCCTCTGTAAATGGGTTTGATCCAGCCGCCTGCGCACACAGACCAGCCCTCTGACTAACCTCTCCCATGTTCCAGTTAAGCAAGAAGCGAGAAGCAGACCTCCTCCATAACCCAGTGTCCACCTCCCCACAATCCTCCCCAGCCAGCCCCACGCCTGGAGCAGCAGCATCTGCAAGAGCAGAGGTGGCCCTCGCTCACCTTCACAAACCAGACCGGCACAAAGGCCACGTAGTAGGCACTGAGCATGGAGCTCACCAGCACCTCTTTCATCCGCCAGTTAAAGTCCATTTTCAGGTATTCCACCTCATTGCGGATGAGATCTGGGGAGAGGCAGCAGGCATGAGTGGGCATGGCCTCCATGCCGTACATCTGTCGAGTGTGCTGCTTCCAGGTTTCCTTTAGGACGGTCAGGTAGTCTCTGCCCCTGGAGTTCACCTCGCTGGTCTCTCTGGGACCGATGTTGGCTACCTGGGAGAAGAGGCCCGTCTTCCGAAAGTCACAGTTCAGCTGAAGGAAGGGAATGTACATGCCAAACCTGGAGCAGCAAAGCACAGAAAGGTGGTTACTTCCTTACGAGCTCCCCATGCAATGCCTTTGCTGGCAGCAGATCAGCATTACAATCACATCCCCTTCCTAAATGGCAGACGGTACCTATATAAACTCCAGAAAAGAGCTTCACCAATCTGATCTCAAACACAAGGACCAAGTCTCGGATCTTTATGAGATGCTTCCTCCTGCATCTACCAGAGAGAAGGGAGCTATTTCTACCACTTGACTGGAAGCAGAACTGGCTTCCTTTTGTTAGTGAACACGAAGCAGGGAAGCTGTTCGATTCACTCCACCTGGCAGAGGCACCCACGGGCTGAGGTAAACTGAAGACAAGGGTTCTTTGAATACAATGAGAACAGCATATAATCCTTTTCAGAGGACGAGCAATCTAAGAACTATAATTAATGCTTGTATTAAAGCTGAAATATGGGTAAATGTTAAAGATATGCCCTACCACCAAGAAGAAATGTGACACAGCGAGAGAGAAATGGGTAGTTTAACTTCTGTTACTAGGTAATCAAGTGCTTATTTACTTTCAGGCTTCATTTCAACTGAGCAACGCCCACTGCACTGAAGCAACATTAGAAATCACACATAAGCGCCAGAAGAGATACTTACGGGTAACACAGGAACAGGAGATTAAGGAAAGAGTAGGTTCTGAAAAGGTGAATTATTGATCGACACAAACTCCAGCCTGTGCCAGTGAGAACAGCAAACCGAGTGATCACCAGGAAAATAGTGCGTGGCAGGGAGACTTTGCCACTCTGTGAAGCCTGTGGGGAGAGAAGAAAGAGCTGAGCAGAGGGGAGACTCATTCACTCTTCCTACAGGAAGCAAACGGTAAATGAGCAGGACTTGATCTGTAAAATCAACTTCATATGCAGGAAGGAAGAGCTAGTCAAAGGCTCTGTTTGACTGCCACCAGGAATGGGAGGCCTTCTGTAGGCTGGAATCTGGACTCGCCAAAACCCAGGGCCTCATTCCTCAAGCTGGAATGAGGAGAGCTCTCAGAGCTTCTTGTTAAGGTCTGGTAGTTATCGGTGTGAGCAGCCCACTCTCCTGGACCTGCTCACCACAGAAAGCTTCCGCAGTCAGCAGAAACCGACCTACACTGGTTCCTCCTTGCAGAAAGCTAGAGTAATTAAAAGAACAGGAAAAGAGCCAAATACTGTTCTTCACAAGGAAGAAAGCAGAATTACTACAGCCTAGTTGAGACAGTAATTCAGAAACAATCACAGAAGGACAGAGAGAGTCATGAGCAATGGTTTGAGATGCTCATTTCTGTTCTCTGTTCTTCCCAGTAGAAACCATGCCTAGGTTTCTGACTTGGACATAGCACAAAGTTCTTTAGAAAAGGACAGAAGAGTTTGGAACTGCAAAAGGGACACAAAGCTTTACATTTTGCCTGAGAGGAAAGAACAGGTCTGAGATCTGCTTGGGGACTTTACCTCCTTCACAATAGCACCGATCAGCCGGCGTGCCAGGACGATGGTCGTCACTGTCAGCACGTTGAAGTCAATAAGATGAAAGTTCTGTGGTGACAAAAACAAAATGATTCCACTTTCCGTCAAGCAGCAGAAACCCACATTCAACAGAGAAGCTCCCAAGTTATTCTCTTCTCCTCGGACTCTTGCTTCCGAGATTAGAAAGAGAATGCCAAGCAGACAGCCAGTGCCCAAAATTTGCCAAATAAGAGTCACATGAGCAACCCTCCAGGGCTGTGTAGTCACAGGTAGTTTGCATCAAACACATATAGAAAACTTTATGTCTAACGACCCAAGAGACAGTCTGTGAATATCACCGGACAGCAGCTGTCCTTTGGTGCTTACCAATGACGTGTGTGAAGGCGGATGGGAGGGTGGGTACCACCACACAGTTTTGTAGATGTTGATGTAGTGGACAAACAGAGCAACGAGATGACAGAAGAAGAGCTGAAGTTCAAACAGCACACTCCTCTCCACAGGCAGCTCTGGGATCTTACAGTGCCGGAGGGGGACGACCGTCTGAGTTGCCAAAGGTGGGCTGGAAAGGCCTGTACCTGAACCGCTCCTACCAAGGTAAACCAAAAGCCAGCAGTCACTTCCCTGAGATAAACACAGCGCTGTCCTCCAGCCCACATAGCCAGACTGTAGAAGTCGGTGGGTCTAATATTGACTGAGAAACCTAAGCTGACTATCGTGGTCAATGGCTGCCAGAAACCAGAAGTGTCGGCACCCCGAGGATGTCGAGGATGAGCGCTACAGGCAGATGCGAGTGGGAATTTGCCCAGCAAAAGCAATATTTGGAACCAGGCCAATCTACAGCACCAGGTCATTCGGTATTAAATCCCTTGCGTTGAGTCCAGTTCAAAAGCTGTGGCTGTGTTTTGTTATTCAAGGGGCAACCAGTGGCCCTCTTAATTAATTGGAAGCTTTTAGGCCTCGAGTTGCTATTTACATTTCTAAGAGTGCTTGAACATGAAATACAGAGCAATTAAACACAAGCAAGCCCCTTCTCATTTTTCAACTTCTACTCAACTATGGAAGAAAAACTAGTTTAGTCAGAGGTGCATGTTCCTGTGCGAGCACGCACACAATCCCAGACAGCAACCCTTTTAATCAAAGGGAAGGGAATTAATATATACTAGATATATCTCTCCTGATTTGCAATCTCTAAATAACAACAGTCAAAGGAATCTGGGTGTGGGTTTCAAAGGAACCACAGAGCACAAACTCCTATTGAAAATCCCAAAACGAAACCACAGAAGTCTTAGAGTGTGACTGCAGAAAGACTTCTAGCCCAGGGGTGGACACAGGTGGATCAGCCCATGCTTTTTAAAACAGAAGGCTGACAGCCTAAAATAAGGCCATGCGTGAGGGGAAAACTTTAGGAACCCAAGCTGTCTCTCTGAAACCCCCCCGATTCCCAAGCAGACAAGACTGATTCAGCTTCTCAGGACTGAGAAATCTGCCAATAAACTCTGTTCCTGTATGCAGAACAAGAGTTCCTGTTCTGGTCCTCCAGAAAAGGGCTTTAAATACAAACACAAAGCCTTTTCTGCTTCGAACGGACGCACAAGACCTAAGGGTGCTCTGGCAAGAGCAGTGACAAGGCTCTCATACGCACTTTGGGACTCCTCAGCCTGGACTGCCACGGAGGTGATGGGTATCAGAGGGTATGGCTACAGAGACAAATCACTTAGAGGTAAGCTGGGGCGTGGATTTGTACTGCATTACCTGCTTGTGATAAGGACCTTTGTGCATGCTCTCACAGCAAAGTATGTACAAGGTGGATTGCTCCACCTTCTGTGGCCTTGCGATAACTAGTTTGAATAACTGTATCCCTCTAAATTTCTTGGCCTAGGGCCGTAAGCAGGGAGTAGGTTAAGAAAGATCTAACATTTTCTTTGCAGAGAGTTCATAAGGCACCTCATGCTTACGTATTGCTGTCGGTGCTCCACTTCTCCTTCCTCCTCTCTACCTCAGTTGCAGCAATGCAACCAACCAGCTAGGCTAGAACCTGAAAAAAACCTGCAGCCTACACATCACCTGACCTAGCTAAACTCTACCCCAGAAATGCCTCACCTGACGTAAACTTCAGGGCACAGGAGACGCAACAACCAGAACTCCAGAGTGAGGCTTTGGACAAAAATTTGTCTCGATTCTTACTTTCCATTCAATGGCCGCTAAAGGCTTTTGAACAAGCCTGGAAGTTTGTCATGGTCTGATAAAGCACTTAACGGTCTTGGGCAAATTAGAACCCACCTATCCCAACTACAACATGTAGCATGGACACTGCCACACATAGAAAAAGGATTTCAGCTAGACACCAGGAGTTAACAAATCCCTGAGCCACAGGAAAACCAGCAGTGTGTGAGATGGGGAGATACAGATGGCCTCACACCTGTCTCTCTCAGAGAGGAGCAGCTGGCCTGGCTAGATGTGAAGACGTGGAGAGCCGGACGTACCTGGTGCGTGAGCGCACACCCGTGACGGAGGAACTCGTGGAATGGCCGGAGCCGCCAGCGGCCCCAGGTTCACAGAGGGGATTTCGGCAGTAGGACGTGCGGTTAGGGCCCCGCCTTCCCCCTGCCATAACAACAGAGGGTGCGGAGGGTTGTTCTTCCACGTGGCTTCTCTGCTGTTCACTGCGTGATTATGTCTTCAGTCCTTAAAACTGAAAGGAAAAGATTTCTTATTAATGCTCATCTGCTCTACCACACCCTGGTGACCAGCGGTAACCGATCACTCGCACTGCTAGCTTGCAGCACGAAGCAGGATAATGCAAATTTGCTCAACCCTTTTCTAAATCTCCTATATTTGCCACAGGCTATAGATGTGGTCCCCGATAGCTCCTGACACTCCCAGGACATGCAGCAGCTTGTTAAGGTGCTGTGAATTCACCGAGAGTCTAAAGCCTAATGTATGCAGACTTCCACGGGAGCAGGAAGAAGCTTTTCATGCCTCTCTCCCAACCCAACGCAGTTTACAAGGAATTTAATCTGCATTGCTGTGGTGTTATCCCTGTTTTACAGGCAGAGCAACACACTTACGGAGATGCTAAACAATTCGCCCAAAGGATTCAGTAAATTGGGGATATTACCTAGGTCCCCTTTTACCCAATTTTGTGCTGGAATCAAATATTCACAGCTCTTTTAAAGGGATGCTGCAAAAGCACACAAACCGGCTTTTTCCTTTTTTGCTCCTTTAAGATGGGAAAAAAACCCCTAGCATTTTTAGGGCATTTGCTGTTGATGTTTGCATGGCACAGAGCTCAACAGGATGTTAGCCCAAAGTCAGCTTTTCTAGTGCTTGGTTGCCACAGTGTAAACAAGAATATGAAGGTTTTAAAAACCTTCTCTGGATCCTGTTTAACCTTAGGAGAATCTACACAACTTAGAGAAAGGACAGGGTGATAACACACCATTTACTAGAAGTGAAATCTGAGCTGTGAAGAAACTCGGATCATGTCATATCAATTGCTTCACATCTTTTTCTGATTGCTAATTTCCAGTTTGCATCACTTAGCAATTAGCATCCGGAATAAAGAAAATCTGCTTAAGGTTTAGAAACTGCTCTCAAGTTTTAAAACTTATACTGAGCTCCAGAGTCCTCCAGCAAACTGCTGTACTAGTCCCTGACAATGAGGGACAGGGTGCAGGGGAGTGCGCCTGGGGCTAGACCCAAGCAAAGCAAAGATACCCCAAGATGGGTGCTGTCACATGGGCCCGCGGGGCACAGAGGTGGCCGCAGCACTGGGGGAACTGAGGGGGTACAGAGCAAAGGGCAGAAGCCCCAGCATGTGGCATGGCACACGAGTCCTGGTGACCTGGGGATGCAGAGTAACTGCTGGTGAACAGGAAGGGCTGTGCACAGGAACACCCCAGGATACAACACGGGGACTGGAGGGGGGCACCAGATGGACAGGACCTGGGGGGGGAGGCGAAGACAGCGGATTTGAGGCCCAGGACACCACAACATGAGAGTCTGAGAGGGAAAAGTGGGAGGATGAAAGTGTTGGGCAGGGGAATAGAGCTGGGGAGCCTGGGGGGGCACGCTTGGGAGCTATAGCAGTGCAGTTCAGGGGCTGTAGGAGCTTCGGGAGCTCAGATGGGGGCTCTGAAGGAGCAGTGGGGACTGCGAGGGCACAGACCAGGGGCTATGGGGTCTACAGAGGTGCAGGCAGGAGCCACAAACACTCCAGGGGTGCAGGCAGAGGCTACAGGAGATCTGGGCGCACAACTGGGCACTACAGAAGAGCATTGGGGGTCACAGGGGCTATGAGGGCTCTGGGGGCACAGGCTGAGGCTGTAAGAGGATAACGCGGGCTCCAGAGGCCCTTGGGGCGCAGGCCAGGGCTGTAGTGGAGCAGCGGGAGCTGCAGGAGCGCCGCGGGGGCTGCAGGCTCGCAGGACGGGCCACGGAGAGCACCGGGGGCTCCGCCGGGGTACAAGAAACCTGCGGGGGAGCATTAGGGGCTACGGGGCGGGGTGTGTGTGTGCAGGGGAGCTTCAGGGGAGATACGGGAGCACGCACCGAGGCTGCAGGGAGGAACGGGGCTCTAAGGCAGCTCCGGGGGCTCCGGGCCAGGCCGCGGCCCGGGAGCCGCCCCCCTCACAGCGGCGGCGGGGCGGGGCCAGCTGCGGGCTCTCAGCGCCCCGCCCGCCGCTCGGCCCTCTCCCCCAGCTCCCGGCTCGGCCCCCCCCCCCACCCCGCGCCCGTCCGTCCCCCTCCCCGCCGGTGCCCGGGTCCGTCCCGCCGCTCGGCCCCCCTCACCCATCTCCGGCCGCCGCTCAGCCTGCGCCGGGCACAATATGGCGGGCGGGGCCGGCGGCGCGATGGCGGCCGCCAGCGGACAATCCTCCTGCGGGGCGCGCGCCCCGCCCGCCCGGCCCCGCCCCCCCGGCCCCGCCCCCTCCAGGCCCAGGCTGGGAAGCCCTTGGGGCATCGGGGTGCAGGGCTGGACCCCCATCGCCCACCCTGCTCCAGCACCCCCTTGGGGCAGAACCCCCCCAGACTCCATCACCCCACAGACAGCAGGAAGAGAAACGAGAGAAAAACGGCACGCCTTTGAGAGCCCCACAAAATTCAACGTCAGGCCTTTATTGTAGGGAACGACTAATCATTTTCAACATCTGTTGAACACTTCTCGCTAAATACCAGCCGCGCAAGAGCTTGCCCGTTTCCTATACAAGTTATTTTAATGCTGTGATTCACCTTGATCAGTTTTCACCATCTTTACCAACCACGTGCGGTGTTTTTCATTGATTTCCGTAACTTGTGGGTGTTTGATGCTTCAGTACAGATGGAGTGTTATACAATCCTGAGAACCACCCCTGCCTGGGCTGGAGGCAAAGCCATCTCTAAAATTAATGAACTTTCACAGGGCCAATCTTTCACTTCTTACTGGTTTTGAAACCCACGTTGTGCAGAGCCATCAAAAACCAGGAGTATCCAGACACCTGCGGTTTTAAGAGTCTTCCAGGAAGAGCTATAAAGGTAACAGGTAGGACGTCCCGATGACAGGTTAAAAACAGGTTTGCATCTGTAACACCACGGATGAGCCTTTGGTTGTATTTGGTTCCAAAGCCAGCAGTAAAAGTAACAGCTTCATTGGAAAACACTTTATATTTCATTACTCCAATGTACAGTTGCTGCTCTCCAGCGTTTGGGGCAGCCGAGGGAGGCTCCGGTGTTCTCCAACGCTCACCCAGAGCTGCCAGGTTCCTATTTCCCAGCCACAGCAAAGCAAACGGCATCTTAACCGGGTTCTTTTATCAGATCTGAAATCAGCTCATTGGAGATTCATCCCACTTTGCAAAAGGAGCAAAATGAGCGTGGAAACAAACATTTCTATTAAAACATATGGTAGCAATGGAAGGCTCAACTGAGCAGTAACAGCAAAGGTTTCTGCTCTGTGCTCACAGGAACTGAGCTTCCCGAGTAGAAAAAGAGGAGTAACATCGACATTTGAGATGGGAGTTCCCAGGGGCCCTGACTAGCCTGCAGAAATTCCTCCCCCTCAAAGCTTACAAATGGGGCATGTGTCCAACATCTCATCCAAGATGTTATAGGTTTATCAATTAAAGAAGAATTTCCCTATGCCCCGTCTTCCTCCCCAGAAGCACCATATGTACTTGTTCCTCGCAGCCGAGAGAAGAGCTGCGTTCGCAGCATCGCCTGCTCTCCTCTGCATCTCCCACCAGACGGGTCACAGCTGGGCTCTTCTCCTCTGGGGCCAGCTGGAAGGTCTATCACAGGCTGCAGGAATCACCCTCTGCCCAAATGTCCTTTAGGAGAGCAGCGGTATGGGGTGAGGAAGGAGGACGTGCACATTTAAATTTGTTTTTCTTGGCTCTGTTCGTGACAGATGCTCTCATACAAATTTAAGAACTCATTCTGTACAAAAAGAATCATCTGCTTTAACAGCCGAACAGGGAATCCAGCTGTGCTCTCAAACCCTACTTACCAAATATGGAATTTTAGAGGGCCGTATCAAGGTAATGTCTTAGCCTTACTGAAAGCAGAGTGTTTTAAGTTAAACATAAAAATACCATAGATAAGTTATAAAATAAAGCCTGTAGCCATTTGCTTTATTTAATAATCCGAACAGCAACTTGAAACCAGGGGTAAGGAATGGGCAGGGTATGACAGTCTTTTTCCAGGAAAAGCTGCCGGGGACATCTCTGCACTACCAGTTGGAGCGTTTTTCCTGCAAGCTCAGTTTCACACTCCTGTTGCTGTCCAAGATACTGGCTATGAACCACAAGCACGGTGAGACCTCACCAAGGAATTGTGAAGTCCAGGTTTATACCAGCTCCAAGCAAGGCCAGCCTGAGTATTTATACCAAAGGGCTGGACTAGAGGCTGAAGAAGCTGGGGCAACCCAGAGCAAGGGCCAGAGAAGATGGGACTGCTGAGGCACGGAGCGCTCTGCAGCCGGAGGATGTTTCTAGAGCCAAGCTTCTCTTCAAAAAGAACAGTATTGTTGGGAAACACTTCCACAGAGGAGATGTGACTGCTGCTGTACATCACACTGTATGGTACCAAGCACAATGGGGGCCTTTATCTTGTTTATGGTCTTTACCAAAATCCTACAAATAATAAGATGTGGATTAGTCCTTTGGGGAAATCAGGAGATGAAAGATCACTGGTGCTTGTTAGCTCACAGCCAGCAGAATACAACCTCCAGCGGCTACGTGTCAGTAGAAAAGGGAAGGTTATTTAGGTGACTCAGACTTCAGTACTCAAAGGAATCTCTACCCCTCACAAATTTCAGCGAGTCCTCTATCACCCCCGGAACGTCTGGCTAATTAGAGCATCTTTGAGAGACACATCCGATGCTGATGGCTATTTTGGGATCTCAAATTAGCTTTTGCAGACTCTAGGCTAAAATCTGAATGTAGTAATGCTATGAGAGGGAGGAAGATGTCTGATGCAGGGCATGTTTTCAAAATACTTTCAGCATATACAGTTATTTTCAATATATTAAGATTTACATTCCTCCATAACATTAAAATCTTTCACATAAACATGCAACAAATGCAATGCACAAGCAAGCTGTATTACTCCAAAGGCAGTGTCACAAGATCCACTTCTATTGGTAAAAAACTGCATCATAATAGATGATCTCTATCAAATCTTTTCCACTTGATATAAAAGCTGTGCCTATTAAGAGAGAAATGGGAAAGATTGGTACAACACCATATAAATTGACATTCCAATTACATTGTAAATGAAGATGCATTCTATAAACAGGCCACAAATCCAGAGATGTTATGATTTCCCCTAGCAGAAAACTATGGATCCAATTTTCAAGTCAGAGTCAGAGAATTGAGGGTAATCTCACTCTGTTGCAGCGTTTCCACATATTACCGCTCTCTTGTTCCTAATACTCCTAAGATAAGAGAAGCTCGTTTGGTAGCTTTACAATTCCGTATAAAATAAGACTTATGTCCTTCTATGTCCTACACCCAGGGCTTTTCACAGTTGTATTTTGAAGCCATTAGACTTCTTTAGCGTTCCAAGGGTTTATTTCTTTGTTCTTTTATTTATGGAGCTCAGACTTTCAGTGATCTCAAGATTTGAGAGAAAGCGATTAGCTGTCCCCAAAGGAGACGCTTACGGCTGCTGCCTTTGGGCCTGGGGGGAGATGTGTCCTTGCTGTGGAAGCAGGTCACTCCACCGATGCATGATAATCTCCCCACCCAAGGTACCACTCGGTTTGCAAGCACTTGAGTGCTTTTATTAAGATATTTATCAAAGAACAAGCAAGTCAGTGGGGCCGGAGCAGCCACCAGAGGGAGCCCCGCCACCGTGGGTGCTGACCGGGACCGGCACCCAAAGGTGCTGGGGGTCCATCACCCCTCCCGAGGGCTCAGGGTGTTCACTTGCTGACACCAGGTGTGCAGCCCGGCGGGGCTCTGAGCTAAACGTCTGCCAGCCAGGCCTGCAGGACCACTGACCGAGCCGTCTCTGGCAAATGGCATCGAACAAAAAGCCATAAAAAGAACAGCCAGCAGCCAGATCACATTTCAGAGCCCATCTGGGGGTGTGGAAGGGGTGGAAGTAGCAAGGTCTAGCTGGGCAGCATCTGCTCTAAAATCTGCACTCTGTAATTTTAATCCATTATGGACTCATATAGGAATTCCTATTGAGCCCTTCCTTGGGCTGCTCTGTTTCTACAGCATGGGGTAACAACAACTTCAACTCTACCTCGCTGCTGAGAGCACTCTCACGTAGGCCAGCATCTCAGTCGGGAACCAGCTCCAAAAGACAGATCTCCTTACCACATTTCCCCCTCAAATGCACCGAAACCTCCTTCTCCATGGGATCTCGGTGGGAGAGCTCTATGCAGGTACATACTGAAGCCTCCTCCACACCATGACCTCTGCAGGAGTGTCAGTCATGTAACCGGCCTTTCTCAAGCGTAATTTATTTGTGGGTATATAAAGAATGGCTTCAATTTAGCAGCTCAGATGGTGCCGCCCCCCACCTCCCACACAGAACATGTTAGCAGCTTGCAACGGGTTGCAAAAATAAACAAACTTACCCACTTCGTGTTGCCCCTGCTCATCTTCACCCAAGTGATTCATAGCGATGTACTCTTGACTCCTGCAAATTGAAGACATTTGTGAGTCTCCTTAATGTAAGCACAAATCCAAAGAAAAAGATTCCTGCATGCAATTACACAGGAAGGAAAACATGCAACTTAAGCTGAGCTTTGAACATTTCGCAGTAAATATCAATACTGGGGTCTAAAAAGGGCCATCATTTTACATTTTTAAATAACTGAGCAGAATTTTTTTTTTGGCAGTAGCAGGACTCTCTATATTCGTTGTCATTTTACATCTTTTGATATTTAAGCTTGCCGATTCCTTTTTGCCCACGTTACATTACAGTGCATTTTCAAAGGGCACATTATTAAAGTTATTGCTAATTTATGCAGAAGCATGTGGTTTTTTTTAAATGTTTATTTTAAACATTTTTTGCAAATTTTTACATTAAAATTAACATTTGAAGAATTGTTTCAATAAAGTTTATGCAAGTTGCCGTCACAGTTTATGTAAAAGAGAAATGTGCTATTAAAATCAGACATTTAGGTTACCTTTTGGGTTTTGCGATGCATGTTAGCTTTACACATCCTGATTCTCCTGCGATAATTTTCCTTTAAAAGGGGGGTATAGGGTGATCTTTTCATCAAGCAAGACATTATGCCCTGAAAGCTGACTCCAAACCATTGTTGAAAATTCAGTTATTTACACTTTAATAACAATCTACAAATACAACTTTTTGTTTTAAAGTATTCCCCTCAATCATGCACTGCTACAAGCAGTTTGGTTCCTAATGCTCTATTTTTCACCCCCGAGCAGTTTCTCTCCCCCTAGAATGCCAGATTCATTTTGCAGATGGGAAATACAAACCATTTTTCATATCTAAGAAGAAATTTACTTTATTAATATATTTTTATATATATATATATACATACACACCCTCTCAGAAGGATATGAGGAGCAACTGCAGCACCCTTCTCAAACAGAGATACATTTTAAAGTGGTTTTCCAAGTAAAGGCTACCATAAAGTAAAAGTAGGAAGGGCATCGTCTTAGCCCAGGGGGTTAGGGGCGTTTACATAAAGCAGAAAGCAAGCTTCCTCCTCCTCCTGGTGGCAGCTAAGCCTTGGATTTTTCAGCATTCATTTTGTCACGCTACATTTAAACCAGCCATTTCAGACTCAATCTGGAGTCTGCAGTCTGGAATACTCTGAGGCCACCTGAAATCTGAATCATTAATTCAGCAAAGAACCATAAACACTTTCCAGCAGAGAGAAGTGAGATTTCTGCCATAGTCCAGGATCAAACTGCTTTCAACAACTTCCAGGGGGTGAAAAACAATTTGACTTTTTTTTTTCTTTTAAAAATAAAGCTCGTTCAATGAGCTTGATAAACTTTTTGTGAGAATTACAAAAAACACCATTTTTAGAATGTCTCCATGTTTTAAAAAGACAATTAGCTTTAGCATTAATTTAAATTTATTTGAAAAAAAAAATATCTATTTTATTGCTCAACAAAAAAATGACAATTCATCACATTTACTTTGATTAAAAAAGGACTAAACTTTATTGACAAACTGCGGCAGACATTTTGACAAGTTTTAGCTACCTATTTAGGCAGACTTACACACGTAGCATTTAATCTTCAAGAACAGAGTGGGAGGACAGTGTACAAATCCAATTAGGACTTTATCCTATGTACAAAGTGAAATTTTTCCTCATTTTTTCAGCTGCAGTGTCCCTTTTTATGCAAAGCTAGTGTTGAGATACACTTGAACAAGTCAATGGGATTGCTAATATTGACAATTTTGTCAGTTTTAAACTCGCACTGTATTATCTGCCCCACGCACTATAAAAACGAGAAGACTGTAATTTTACAGAGTTCAGACCTACTCACTTAAGACTCTGTTTTCTCAGATCAAACACTGGGCAATTAGAGCCATGCTTTAATTTGTTTTTCCCTTAAAAGTTCTTCACATAGAACCAAACTAAGAACCCCTTTACACTGGAAAATCTGCTTCCCAAGCATCTCTCAACACCGCATGTTCGGGGCTAGATTTCAAAACCCACATAAGAAAAGTCAATTTTACAAACCTAATTTTTTTTTTTCTTTTAAGTCAATTACCTTTAAAAAATGCTATTTAATTTGTTTGAGGATCCTTCGTATTAAAATTTAAACTTAAGATTCACCAGCAATCTGCTTTTAAGGAAAGTTTGACATCTGAGGTTACTTTTAAACGGTGGCAGCTACTACCGTTACATTATGATTTTAATTCTTAAAAACAGCCCTGAATTTTGAAATGTAGCCTACTTTGGGATTCTGCAACTACAACTTTTATGGGTTCCTTAAAACCAAACTTAAAAGGTTAACAAAACCTTAATTTCATAACTGCTAAGCAAAGCATGTCACTTTTGAAACTAACATTTTTAACTCAACTTTTTTTTTTATTAAAAAAGGTACAGTTGTATTTATCTAAACAACAAAGAAAAGCCATCTACACACTTAAAAAAAAAATTAAAGTCGGTCCTCTAAATCTATTTAACTCATTTTTAAAATACTACGTACAGAAGCCAGAATGCAGGGTGAGGATGGAGTGGGAGAAAAAGGGCCACGAAGAAAAACAGTTAGACAATTACTTGTCTGGTGTGGGTAAAGCAACGGGAATCCCGGGAGATACAAGAATCAGTAACAACTGTTTGCTCATAACTGATATTTTTCCCTCATGTTTGTTTTTTAATAACGTCCGTATGGGTGCTCTCTGTAGGCCCCCTTCACTGGCCTGGCCGGCGGGGCCTTCAGGGAGGGCCTGGTTCCGTTCCAGTCATCTTGCCCTGCGGAAAAGAGAGGGATATGTCAGGGATGGCGGAGTGCTGCGAGCCAAGGGGCTCGGAGGGAGCGGCGGTGCCGGACGGACGGGCTCCCCTCCGGAGTACACCTGGAGGCACGGGGCATCTTCACAGCTGTTTCACCCCAAAACCAGTCTGCGAAATGCCCCCGCGGTCCACCAAAACCTCTCGTTTGCAGCACATCTTCCGACGTTATGGGAAAAAGCCACTTGCATGGGGATCCCTGGGAAGCCTGCAGCTCCGACAGCCCGGATAAGCGCCAACTTGGGCAAATTTTAGGAGTAATTAATTTCAGCAGAGCCGAAGCCAATTCACGGGGCAGCTCTGGCAGCCGGCCGCGGCGAAGGTCGCAGCAGTCACGGTCCCTTGGGCTGGCGGCCAGCAGCATCTATAACCCCGGGCCTCTGGCTGGGGGGACTGCTACAGGTAGCGCTTCTCTCCCTAGATGCCAGGCAAGGCAGCTCCTGGATAATTCTGCCAAAATAATTAAGTCCCTGTGCTGTTCTAGGACGGCAGCGCATCCGGCTGAACTTCCAGACACCAGTCTGTTTCTGACTCTGATTTGCTGTTCCTTCCCCTCCACGACTACAGGAAAATTTACAGCTGCAGCTCGCGCAGCATCTGCTCACTTCTTCGGAGCAGACATCGCTTGCTCGTGCTGCACCAGCATTAACTGCTGATGGGACAAAGCACTCGACAGGACAGCCCAAACCCTTCTGCTATGTACAGCCGCCACCGAAGCACATGAAGTTCGCGTTCCCATAGTCCCCGAGCTAGCTCAAGCCCCAAATATCCAAGCTTCGTTATGGCTTGTGCTTGCAACATTCATACTTGCATGCCTGCCATTCTCTCCAGGGTCACCAGTTTATGAAAGCAAGTGTCCGAAGCCCGGAAGACAGCCGAGCCTGTTCCTACCACCATGGAGCACGTTCCCGTTTTCTCAAAACTGTCTCCAGCCTGGCTCAACAATTTATTTCTCTAATTCTGTTTTCATGAAAGCAGAGACCAAAGGAAATTACTGTGGATAAACAGATTAGCTGTGGCAACTTCATGCCAAGTATACAATGAGCATTTTGGCCTTCATATCCCAGACAACACCACTGCTCTCCTACCAAGTAGGAGGCACAAAAGCCTCTTTGTGCTGCGTGACTAACACAGGCAACAAACCAAGCCATTGAAGGCAGGAAAGATAGCCACCGTTACTGACAGCAGCTGTCTATTCAAATGCATCTTAGACTGGAAAAGGATGCCTGGTTAGGCACCTGAATTTGAACTTCTCACAGCTTAAGCCCAGAGCAGGGAACACCCCGAGGCCGGCACAGAAGACTGTGTTAACAACTCCGCTTCCCTAATACCAGCATAGGGGATTCCCAGTTCCTGAGGATCCCAGAAAGCCCCTCCAGCTGGTCATTATCATCACTACCTGCATTCATTCACGCCTTCAGGCAACTGATGCTCTGCTAAAGGGAGCTGTTTTCAATACAGCGTATTTCCATGCCATTAAGCAGCTTGCTGTATAGCTTTCGTAACTCGTTTATAGTTCAGCTTGTTTACAGAGAGAGGTAAATGAATCTTACTCATTGCCACATGCAGATGCCATTCATAAGCTCGGATATCTGAACTAGCATAAAAACCCTGCAGTCACCCAATCCTTTATTGCCAACACCTCAGATATAAGGCCTATTGTTTTCAACAGTTGGTGATTTACACAGTTGTGGTTAAATTGGTCCCCCACACCTCTCAGTCTAGCCTAAGTTGATAGCTTTACGTGATTCAAATTAGCTAAGCTTCATAGACTACTTGCAAGTCATATTGACCAAAATTGTTCCACCTAGTCAAAGGGAGGCCTTCATATGACATTTAAATCCCTTTTTCAAGCAAATGTATAGTGCAGAGTCAGTATCAGCTAGCGGGTTTTTGAGGATAAGGAAGCAGATGGAACCATGCACTCATCCAGTTCAACAAAATATAATCCGTGAAAACCAGACTGCAGCAAAAGTAGTGTTGTGGGTGGAAATCCAGAGCTCTTAAAATATTCTAAAGCTACAAGGAAATTAAAAGATATTTCCATAGTTAAAAAAATTGAATTTTAAAAGCGTCACCTTTGAGACAATCAAGCTAGATAAGAATCTAAAAACGACAGAATGCCTTCGGTTGTTCAGATCTGGATAATCCATAGGGTATAAATATTCTACCATGAAAACCATTTGAGGTTCTCCTCAGTAAGTTTTTGCTCAGGGCGTGGAGTGGCACTGGAAAACAGCTGGTTGACCACAAGCAATTCCCAACTATGTGCAGCCCCTTCCCTGTCAAGAGAACAGTATTCCCAGACATACCATAAGCTTCATAGGTTTCCTGTGCCTCCCCGTGTCCATAATCATAGTATTCTGTGTCCCTGGAAGAGTAATTATGTTGGTTACATACAGTGCTGAAATCGCATTCCTAAACTGACACAACTTGCACAAACACTTGAAAAGCAAAGATGCCCAATATTGCTCATGGCTGTGGTGTGTCTGATCACTGCTTTTACAGAATTGTCAAGGACACTGGGACACTCCCAAAAGTTATTTCCCAGGCACTCCTGGATTCCAGCAGAACAGGGCACTTTCCCTACAGCTCAAACTCAGAAATGAGTGTTTCCATTCCCTTAAAAGAAAAAAAGAAAAAAGATCATGCATGATTTTCTCCGTAACAGATAGGAGACAAGCAAACTTACCCTTGGCCCTGGCTGTAGTAGCCTTCATACCCCTCATAGCTCTGGTCTGCATATGCATCATCATAGCCCTGAAACAGATGATGACATAAACGGTGTTAACGGAAGGACCGAAGGTTAATGCCTGCCCAAGAGTAATGGCAAAACTGAATTCAGGCTACAGCAGCCTTCTGAGGAGCCTGTGAATCCTTGCCTGCCACAGGGAAGGGGCTCAATCATAAGACATAGGTAGCTAAAATCTGCTTGTGTCCTGTGGCTTGGGAGGAATGAACCACACCAATATTTACAATGCATCTGAAACTCATTTACATGTCCAAAGCTGCAGTTTGTCTGCGGTACAAATCCACGTGCCAGGAGGCCTGTAACTGTTTTATCCAAAACACAGATTTACAGGTAGACAAACCCCAACCTATTAACTTATGATTGGTTTCTGTGGAAAAACTGAGGAGTTTTACTGAGCGGAGAAACAGAATTTAGAAGTACCAATATTTGTGATGGTTCCCCAAAATGCTGTTGTGCATCAAAACCAGTCATCTTGTTTTCCCGTTAGAATACCAAGAGCGAAGATGCTAAGATAAGCCTGACAGGAGGGTGGTGCTTAGCTATATGCCTTCAAACATCATCATGTTCATTCACATGTTTATTTTAAGGATTTTAGGGGCAGTAAGAAACCTTTGGTGTTCCCTGCTTCAAGAATTCTCTTGCAGAAAGAGAATGTGATGCGAACTACATCAATCTCTGATGTAGTTTTTTTCTACTGTGCACTGTTAGTTATGGCAGACTTCAGTCTTGGGGGGCACATTTCAGTTTTATAAAAGCCACCCCTTACCCTGTATTTAGGACACTAGCAGTTCCCTCCTTTGAGGACTAAAGAGGCAGAGCAAGTCACCCCGCACCGTGGTGGCCACTTCTCCGGTGCAATCTTACTGCTGTTAGCTCTTATTTCAATAATATTGAACATCTAATACACGATCAGCTAGCTGGAATTAAAAAAACCAAAGATATATAATTTCTTACATATTCCTCATAGGTTTCTGGTGCGGGAGGAGGAGGAAGCGGTATTCTCTGAATGCCGGCTGCACGTGCTCTGGGTGCAGGAGCACCCCGTACTGCTGGGGGAGGAGGTACTCCGCGGGCTACAGCAGCTCCCCTGGCAATGGCACCCCGCACCGGAGCTCCTCGCACAAGGGCCCCCCGAGGAGGAGGAGGGGGAGGACCAACACCACGCCCCCTGGAAAGGAGATAAAAAGGATTGTGAACAGCTACTGCTGTACTGCTCGTGCGCTGAATATTGAGGGCAGCGCATATGCTTCTTACACCTACTTTAAAATGCAATAGCTTGATAAATAAATACAGTCACCATTAACTAAGCCGTGAATTCTTTATCAAGAATGAAAGCACAAGAATTGTTAACGTCGTTGTATTGCAGGATTTACAAAAACCTCTTCCGAGATGAGAACTCTACTGCGTTAGATATTGTACAGATGAAGAAATAATTCTGATACAGAACTTCAACCAAGTAATTTCTCAGAGTTCGTTTTAAACAACCCTCTATCACTAACCTGCAATGACTGCCAGACCTCCAGAACTGTAAAGATCAATGATGAGGTGAGCAGGGACACTTCTGGGCTAAACACTCAGAAGCAAAGACTTTCCCCCCATGAAACAGATAGTGAAGCAAGAACCATAGTAACAGATTTTTATCACCAATTTATCCCAATGCCTTGAGAGCAATGACAGAATAATGCCATCCTATAACTTTCAAAGGATGGTCAGTTTAAACTGAAAATGCTTATTCTGCTGAAGGCTACAGAAGCAAACATGACACCATCTATCCACATGATTTCATAGGCCAATTTTTGAAAGGTTACTTTATGAAGCTACTGATTTCAGACATCAAAAATAATACAGAAGGCATCCACTGCGCTAGATTGCATCTCAAAACACACAAAACATTTGATGCCAGCTTGCTAAAAGCAAGCCTGCAACACAAGGCTAGAAAGCCCTGGCCAAAAGCCAAGGCCAACAGCTGATGTACAAGAACAAGTAGCTTAACCTCATCTGGCGGGACAACTCTGAGCAAGATGCAGCATTTCCAGGTCTGTGCTTTTGGGAAAGATACCTTGGAACAGGTGGAGGCGGTGGTGGAGCTGCTCCCCTTCCCCGCACAGGGACTCCTCGGCCACGAGTTGGCTCTGGTACACCGTTCAGATAGGAGAGCTCCAAGAATTGCTCCTGACAGATATCATCCATCATATCCTAAAGAGGGGAAAGAGTCAACTCCAAAGAACAGCTAACTAGCCCGTCTGTGCTCCAGGATATCACAGGCTACCGTGCTGGAATAAAAATAACCTGATAGTCCTAAATTAAAATCTGCTGGTTACTTTTATTGGGATTTGCTCAGCAGGCAGCAGTGCACAACTGCCAGCTTTCTCCAAACCAGCCAGGGCATACCACCCGCGTGTCCAAGAGCTGCAGTGAGCACTACAGCTGGTCCCTGGGGAGAAGACCTCGCTCACAGGGGTTCTGGAGGCAATCTGATGATGTTCAGCATCCCAGGGATGTCAGCAAGATTTATTTGCAAATGTTGGAGAGTTCAGAGGTGAAGTCAGGCAAGACATATCTCACCTCAAGCACCTTACAGCTCCCATTTAAAGGCAAGTGGCTGGCAATGAGCCCACATAAGGTGGTAACATACTGCTGTGTTCCTGATACACTGAAGGAACAGGATAGGATGCAGCCTGGTGAAGAGCAAACGTCCATTTGCAATTTGCAAATGCAGGCTGTCTTTTCAAATTCTTAGGAACGCAGTATGTTTCTGGCTCCATGCATTTTTATCGCCTCAGGGGATCTAGCTTCAGGAATTAGTACAGATCTCTGGTGACCCCACAGAAGTCATCGTACCCCACCCCTCCCCTCAACACACAGGCAGTCTGGGCCTCGCACCGAGGATCTTCACGATGCCATAGCAACACCACAAAGCAAGGAGTCTCCTACCAGATGTGTCTTCACAGCACTGCTGGCTTCCATAGTGACTTCTCTGTCAATTTTCACAAGTTTAACACATTGTTTGAAGGCAGCGATAGATAAGACACTTTAAATAGCAAGGCTGCACGCTTGCTTTAGCAAGCTGAGGTTTTGTACATCCCAGGGGCTCCTTGAAGATGACCTCTTTCCTTCAAAGACACTTCACATAGCAATCTCTCCTCCTCTCTGTGTCAGACTCACAGAAATCGCACAGTACCCACACGCTTTTCTACACTTCCCTACTACCCGCAGCTCTCGGGTTCCACCTGCCCCTGGTATTTCAGGCAGAACATCTGAGCTCCCAGTCTCAGCTGTGGAGCAGGGTGCCAAGGTATATCCAGCTCTCTACCTGCCAGGACTGAATCACAGGCTGAGCTAGCCAGAAGCAGGGAGCACTGCATGCTTCCTTCCCATTTTGTTTTTTTCCTAATTTAGCAAGCAATACCATTGTTTTAATAACATGCAAAAGACTCCTTCAAGTTCTGCAGTTCTTGGAGTCAGTACTCTAGCTGGCACAAAACTGACCATACAGGTTCACCAGTAAGACATCCACAAACAGATAACAAGTGTCATCTGTATAAACGCCTGATTAGCAAAGAGGTTCCTTCACATCATACACATTTAAAGCAACAGAAATACTGATTTAACAGATGTGTCTCTGTTAAATCTCACTGAATACTGCTACTGAGCTGCCTGGGCAGTCACCCTCCTCATCCTCACACCACCCCTTTAAAGCAGAGCAAACATCTCCGTACTTACAGTTTCTGATCTGATCAATGAAGTTTTCTAGCCAGATTTCTATGCTACAGTTCCAAGTCAGAGGAACCCAGCCAAGGCGGCTCTTCCATGCCAGGCATGGCTAAAGTTATTCTCCCACTAAAACTGACACATGGAGCTAGACAAGCTACCCACCCGCCCCAGTGTCCACAGCTAGTACCGGGAGAGAAATACCTATTCCAAGCATTCTATACGATTGCCCTGTAAGTGTATGCCTTTCTAATTATGCTTAGGAGAATAATACATGCCTTCATGCAAGATTAATGGGGTCATCTTAAGCTTCCACACACACACTTAATACTCCAGCCTTCCTCAACTATACCATTCCTGTAGCATGAGCCTTACACTGTGCAAATTTTACCCAACCTTATAGCCACATTCACAACCCATCTACCTCCTTCAAAAAGAAAAAAGCATCAGTATACATACCGGAACGAGGAACTTCTTGACTTCTTCCATGGCATGAGCCATCAGGGCATATGCTTCACAAGGGGGTCCAAAAACTTCAATGAAGACATGCAAATCCATATTTAGATGGGCATATTTAGGATCTCCCCCTTTACGCAGTTCTTCCTCCTGAAACAAGGCAGATTAGAGATTCCTAAAATTAACTAAGATGCAGAGAAACTCCTTTTCTTTTATCTGTTTTTTCTATGTCTTAACAGGAAACGTCTGTAAAAGCATTTTGGCCATGCCTGGATACAGATCGTAACGACATACACAGGAGCATACAGTTTTATAAAAAGCCACATACAATCTACAACTTCCAGCTTTTTATAGCTGTCTTTTCAGGTGACTATGATATTTTTGCTAATGCACTGATGCCAGCCACCTTTTTTTCCAGAAGATTAAGCATATGCAGGCAGTGTTCTTCCTCTTCCACACCACCTTTCTGCCTGAGGTGCTCTTTACCACCTAGTGAAGTCTAACGCCTCAAACAAGCTTGCTCTTTAACTCTGCTCTTAGATACCTGTGTTATTCAGATGGCTTTAAGAAGCTACAAATAAGCTAGAAGTGTAAAAGCTTTCATGCTGCTAAAGTAAAAAGCTGAATTAAGTTACAGCTCTGTTGACTGTTAGCTCAGTTTTGGGAGTAAGCAGGAAGAAAAAAAATTATTTTCATTTTTTCTGCTCAAAAACCACCTCCTGGTGCTTTGGGATTCACTAAAGATTACCAGGAACATACTGCTCCAACATCTTCAGTGAACCACGAGAATTTAAGGATTTCAGAGGGAACAGCTGGAAGAAGGATATGTTTTTTGTTTGTTTGTTTCTGGAAGGGAAACACATTCCTCTAGCGAATGACTTTTCACGGAGTAGCTGGAATTAATTATTTTGTAAACTTTGTACTTCACCTTTCATATAAACTACCTCTGCATCCAAGGGTACAGGATATCAACAGATGACTGGTCTCTAAGTCATGCTCATAAAGAAAACATGCATCACACTTCTGCCCCAATCAAGATTGCTCCCAACATGCACAGAACAATTTAGGAAGCGTGACTTCCTACTGCCTTTGCTTTTGGATTTTAACAGTTTAATCTTTTATAAAATGCTTTGAGAACCACTACTTCTCACAGCAACATGGAAGGCGTTAATATACATGTATGTTTTCAAGGGTGATTCCCTTACCTTTGCTTTATCTCGCATTGAACCCTTGCCAAGCACAGATATCTTAGCACCAGTTTCTTCCTGAAGTCTCTTGATGGTGTTGCCTTGAGGTCCCAAAATCTTTCCAACAAAGTTGAACTGTAAATGCAAAAAAAAAAAAAAAAATTAGCTCCAGAGCTCAGTAGCCTTAACAAAAGCTTTTCTGAATATTATGCTAGCTGACAAAAAATTTAGCCACTCCATTTTCTCTTCACCTCACCAAAAAAATACAGACCAAAAAATGCACAGAAAGATTTACGTGCCAGAACATTCTTTTCATGAAAAAATGCTCCACCAGAAAATCAAGTTAATTAACTCACGTGAAGTGTTTAGTTCTAACATCTATTCTCCAGTAGTTTTACAGGTAGCAAGTCTTAAGAGTTAAATGAGTTCTTAACTGTAAAACACAAAGCTCTACATATGAAAGTGTCTATTCTAGTAATAAAAGATCACAACTATGCATCACCATTTAGCTTTATCCCAAGACATTCTAGAAATGTAATATATTAGAAATAAGATCCTGCAAGCTTGCATAGGAAAAATTCCGTAGTGGTAGTGGAACACTGGCATAACTCCTGATGACACTTTGACAGCTACTATCTCTAAGAGTCAGCCATAAAATCCATAGAAAATAAGCAAATCACAGAGATTCAGTAAGCTATTTTCTGGCCCTCACCTTGGGGTACTGTTTGACAGGTATCAGAACTCGTTCTTTCAGTTTCATATTCTTGTGGGAAAATAAATCCAGGTAGTTCTCTTCCTCATCCTTCTTTGTTGTTTCACCCTTCTGAATTTTTTCAATTTCTAAACAAGATAAAAATAGGGCTGCTTATATTCCTCAAACAAGCATCATTTTTAGAGTTGGAATTACGACAGGACATACCACCCTCATTCTCTGTGAATATATGAACACTTATAACTGTATTAATGGAATCTGCATAGACCAGCCACCTCTTTAGCGCTAGCCCAGCTTGCCTCTTCCTCCCTTCACATCTAGGGATTCCAGAAGGCCAGAAATGGGAAAACGAACAAAAATAAGACAGAACAGCAGAGAATGCTCTACACGTAACTTCAACAGATAAGAGTAGGAAACTCTAAGTACAGTTTTCCATGTCACTTCTGCTGTGCCTTCCTCTATCAGTCCCCAAACTCATGCCTCCACCACGAATGCAGTGCCCACATGTAACTCCTAAACCTCCAAAGAAACCAGCCCCAACTACACTAACTGTATGTGTGTGCTATAATGCAGCAGCCATCAGCAAATCAGGCAAGTTTTTATCATTCAAGCTGATGCACTATTTTAAATCTGTAATTTAATTAGTGGTGCCAACACATACTGACACTATGAATTTCAGTTAAGTTGAATAATAAAGAGAAGCCCAAATGAGTGACACACTAGAGTGTAGTCTTGATTATGAAATTCTTATAAGCTTCATTTCATTAAATGAATGCACCTTTATCACACAAGCAATTCATAACTTGGTTTTTAAGTTGTAAGCCTCGGGCATATAGCCATAAAAGTGAGCGTCAGAAGTCCTTGACTTGATCCAGGCAATGCAACTACAAATTTTGGTACCTCAAAATAAGATTCTGATTTTTAATTGTATATGGTGAATTTTAGAGTCTTGGAAAAACACTGAGGTGGCCTGACTGAACTGAAGGTATGCTGCAGCCTGAGGGGGATCTGGAACAAAGTCCAAATAACCTTCTGGAAGTAGGTCATTAAGGTAGGCCAATTAGGAAGTAGTACACAAACACCTTCGAGTCTGGCTAGAAATTAAACTTTCGCTGAGAGATGGCAGGAGACCGTCACCTCAAAAAAGACGACCCAAATGGCAAAGACTGAAGATCATCTTCAAGGCAGGCACTTCTAGCATAGGTTCTTACAGTCATTAACGCACCTTCCCTTGTACGAGAATAACACACAACATTTTTCAAAAGAATGGACCCCACGGCTGACTGGCTTTTCTTTTCCAGAGGTGTCCAGTCAGGTACAATTTTTATTTAATGGCCAACAACTAGATGACAAGTTCCCCTAAATTTGGAGCCAATCCATTACTAACAATCCCAAATTCTTGATGAACGATTATGCGCTCCTGGTCCAACAACAAAAAAAAAAATTGGTCACACCATGCACAGCCATCACAAATTATTATTTACAGATGCCTATCAGGAGAGGAGCATAACCCTTCCTTAGAAGTTGAATTGTGCCATTTCATCAGCAAACCCAAGAACTATAAATATCTCTTCCGAGTTGAAAGTGCTCTAAATACAACTTCTCACATCTCAGGGGAAAGAGAGACACTTTCACAAGATTATACACATAACTGGATTAAAGCTGCAAGACAAAACTGAAACTGAAGACTGCTTAGTCACTACCAGAATTTAAAGAGGGCAGCTGCAATGTCTTGTGTTTCCTGTGATTTCTGTCCATGTCAGAAACTACATGCTTTAGACTAAATGTTCATGTTTACAGTTTTGGAAGATTGGCCTATCAGATACTTGGCATATTATCCACCTACTAATATTCTCGTATCATCCAAACAGAAATGGGAGCAATGGGTTACCATCATCCTTCTGACTGGACAGGCAACCACAGCCGCACGGGCTGAGAGCATGACCGGCATCTTTCAAACGGTGCAGACCACAAGGAAGTCAAGCAACTAGATGTGCAACCAAAAAAAACCCCCAAACCCTTAAAAAACCATGATCAAATTATCAGTATTTTATCTTTTCACTTATGGACACAGTAATATAAACTGGTTTTTAGTTTAGAGATCTAAAAATAGAACTTGGAGATTGTGTTGCATAATTATGAAAAAAAGCCTAAATTTTGTATTTCTACTTGCAACAGCATTTTGGCTCTCTCACAAAAGTGTTACCATGACTCCTTAGTTTAAAAAAATTACCGGATCTAATCGCTTTGAAAAAGATAGCTTGATTTTTGCTTTAAAAATAAATTATTTTCTGAAGACACTATGCAAAAGTAAAAAACCCAGAAGTTCAAGCACTGTCAAATTTATAAAATAAGCAAAAGAGCTGGCTGCCTTGGTTAGTTTTACGTTGTTTTTTTTTTAATTTTAGCTATAAGAACAGATAAAAGAATCAAGATTTGGAAACTAAAGATTGCACTGGTGGCCTTATTCCTGGTTAGGCATAGCTTTGGACCCTATAATACAATGCGATTACTTCTCAAATATTTTGGTTCTCCAAAAACAGCAAGTGAATTTCTGAAAATGCATTCTATATATTAACAAAAAGTGTTTTCTACACACACATCAAGAATAAAAGCACCCTAAAACTTTATTGATGTAAATTAAACTACTCAGAGGCATCTTCTACCTTGTCAAAACACAATGCAATCAGACATAAGCCTCTGCAAACCAGTGAATCACAGTTCACATCAACCACAAAGCAAAATCCATTCTGCTTCCTGTAACAGTAGCAACGACATCTGGGGATCGGTCTGTGAGGGCAACAAATAATTAACCATTTGCTAAAAAAAGCATCGGATCCACCATCACTGAGTCTTCGAATGAAATCCAAAACATGAAGAAAAAAACCCTGCCCCAGCAGAATAACTCCAAGTTCTCCAGCTTTTGCAATTCAGGTCAGCGCGGGTGACCTAGCAGTCCCCTTCACACCTTCAGAACAAACTCCAAGTCTGGAAATAGGTGTGAAGAAGAACTAAAAACATGCCACTTGTGACGTGTCCTACTGCTCCGGATTCCAGCGTTATCTGTATGCATTCTGGCATATTAGCTACGCAACATGAAGCAGTACTGAATGAACTGATGAGTGGTAGCAGTTTGACAGACCACTTACTGATACGAAGGAGAAGCGTACGTATACCTTGAGGGATTAAGCATGCCTCATTTCAGTGCTGATTTTTTAAAGCCGTGTCAGAGGTGCAGCAGAAGGTTACCTTCTTGCCACGGGGAATGTCAGCGGTCTGGCGGCATGTGTGGCAGTGGTTTCCAGGACTTCATGTGGGGCAGTGATTGCATTGTCTCAGAAGAAATCCTAAGGGGTAGGTAAAGGGGGTTGGTAACACCGCTGCTTCACAAGGAGGAGGCTAAGCAGCCACAGTGCTACTCCTGATCTAAGCCCAAGCTCTTCCTTAACAAAAAAAACCATATTAAACATTGTCCTGCAGCACGCTTGTGCTCTGTAAGCAGAGACACATTCTGTTTATTCATAATACTGAGAGTATTATCCTAACAGTATGGTAATACTGACCCCGTGCCCAAAAAGCCCAAAAAGCCCAAAAGAGTTTGGGGATGGGAGCCTCTGGAAGAAAGCAGAGCTCCCTCTCTCCTACGCTACTGCTCCCCAGCTGGTTTGATTTCATAGGAGAGGAAGCAGGGACCTGTTCCTGGATGGACTCTGCCAACAGTGGAAGCTGCAGAATTTGGCAAGCCTAACCCCACCATTTCCCTCCCGCTTTCTGCTGAAATACACCCCCCACCCTCCAGCCTGCGTGCTGGGATTCATACGCAGACAGCTCTGCTGAGAAGGGAGGGGACTGCCACTAGTGCGGGGAGAAGGGGCATGGGGAAGAAGAAAAACACTGCTCAAGCGTGAGGCAGGGAGGAGAAAGCCTGGAGGTGAGCTATGAGAAATGGCACAGGTAGTAGAGGCTCCTGGGAGAGAAGTGGGAGGAGGCAGAGTCACAGCAGTGACAGGCAGGCTAGCATCAGCATCTAATAATGTTGGCATGGCTTCACAATATATACATTTAAAAATGCAACAGCGAAAGGGTATTAGCATATCACAGTCTGTGACATCTGGGCACAAGTTTAAGGCCGCAGTTACAGCTCCTTTGGGGGGTAGGGCATACACTTGGAAACACAGAAATTTAGATAATCTTCTCCATTTCAGGACAGCCTTAACTCCACGCGAAGCAAGCTGCAGGACACTGTATTGCTCTGGGTTACGTACAGTTTCTCATCACCCCCATGACCTCAGCCCATCTCTAATCCCACTATTTGGTTCCTTGGCAAGTCACTCCAGTGAGGCCACCGCCCATCCATCTGACTTTCCCATACAGCCCTTTTTTTTTTCCTCCCTAGGAATACACAGCCTACATGAGCCTGGCACAAGAACCAGCCTGGTCAGCAGGGGATTCTGTTGAGGAGCCCTCCAACACCTCAAGCTGCTCCCTGCTTCGCAATGTGTTGCTCTAACTCCAATTGCTCAACGCTCCCTCCCTTCATGGGTCCTGCTCTAACACCCTACCCACTGCTCTGAATCCACCCCTCACCATCCATCTCCATCCCTCCTCACCGCTCCACACTTCTGGGGAGGTAAAGGACTGCATTTAACATAAGGACCAACTAGATGCTAGCTATACAGACTTGCTAGTGGAGTGACGTAGCTCACATATCTGTTTGCAGCACAGGAAGCTGAGAGATGACCAGCTCTTTTCACTCGGAGTTTCTCCATGAAATAAAAATAGCTAAATTACCACAAGAATTTGAAAAAAAAAAACCAAACCCCTACGCCTAGCTAACAGGAGGACGCCTCCTGTCCTCCCAAAGCATGCAAGCAGAGAGGACTGTGCCTTTCAAAACATCAGCATCTCCTCCTGCTCTCCCCGCAGCAGATGGAGGGCATAAATCAAAGTGAGGAAAAGGGGTTTTCTTGTTCCTGTGGAAAAGGAAGGTCACACAGACCCCTAATCACAGGAGTGAGGAAACGTGAATCATATTCCAAGGTGCAAGAAATCCCAGTTTTCAGTTTCTGTTCAGGGTGCTGGGTAACAGAACCCCAAAACCTAGCCACTTTACTGCCTTTTCATCACACAGTACATTGTTCAGGAATCAGTAGTGGTGCCCTTTATCTTGCTCCTAAATAATGCTAATTTTCTCTAGAAACGCTAAGCAGCTTTAGAACTGCACAAGTATTTCGGACTACTTTTACATATTGTTTTTAAACAAGAAGTCTTAGTTTCAATGCAGAAGAACTCCTGCAGTATTCCCTCCCAGAGGCAGGCAGGACAAGCAACTTCCACTCCTGAAAAAAGGCTGGAATAGGAATACTGCTGACATTCAATAATCAGTCATTTCTTTGTCTGGAAGTCATTTTGCTTAAGTTGTGCTGGCCATATGCTTTACAATCTTTGGCCCAAACCTAAATTCCATAGTAAGCTTTACAGCGGCTTCTCCAACATGACGTCCCCAAAGGGTGCCACAGCAGTAGAGAAATTCTGAGCAACCCAGATCAGTTTGGGGTCATCTGCGCAAAGAGATTGAGTCTCCCAAAACCACCGTTTTATTTCAGATTCTTTCTCATGAGTGTCCTGCTCAGATCGTCCTCAATTTGGATCGCTAGTGAATGCTCCCAAAGGACAGCAATTTTCAAAATATCTAAAGCAAGCAGGAAGCATCTGGAGCTCTTCCAATGATCAATTTTAAGTCTCACAAAGCTGCAGTCTACTATCAGCAATTTTTTAAATTAATGGAAAAAAACTCATAAATCCTTGTTACACCACTCAGTGAACGAAGCTTTATTAAGTGGACTGAGAACGCTGTTCTTTGTGTGGGAATTAGCAAACTCCTTAGGTTTCATTTCACCGGAAGGCATTATCACAGAGCTGTTGAGCATCAGCTGGCTAAAGGGTTTTATTAATGAAAAACACTAAATTGATGGCAAATCGGATTATAAAACTAATTTATTTAGATCAAGATGTCTGCAAGTGATGCCAAGTTACCCATGACGATATACCTCAGTTACTTGCACAATGGGAGACAGCAATTCCTAAGAATTATTTCCTACGTTAAAGGAGGAGCTAATAAAATCTCTAGCACTGCACCAACTATGGCAATACTATACGTTTTAAAGACCTTAAAAAAAAAATCATTTAAAAGCAGCATGATAAGTACCAGAGAGCTAAGCACTCTGCTCATCTGCAGATTAAATCTGAGTATATCCTCACACTGGGTACCTCCCAGCTCTCCACTACAGGCACATAAAGCGGTAGCAAATATTTTAAGTCCTTCCAGTTTTTAAGCTGACTACAGTGTCTTGAGGCAGCTGAATCTACTTGATAGAGGCACCGAATGCGGGTGCAGCAGCTGCACTGTGGAGATATGGAGAAATCAGAGCTGCCAGGCGATTGGACAGTGGTGATGGGGAAGGAGAAGGCTAGTCTGGGCACAGAACAAAGACTGCCATTTCCATTCCCTATTTAGGTTCATCAGAAGCATGAAACAAGCTCGAATACAGATTACCAGAGTGGAGAATCAAAGAGATGGCAAACCATGCCTCGCAGGGACTCGAGCAGACGCTACGTGGAAAGCCCCAGCCTTTGCCGTTCTCTTTGCTCCCCTCTCTCCCCAGGGATGAAAAGGGCCAGCGTGACCGTACACCGCAATTTAAAAAAGAAAGTTCTGGCTCTGCGTTTAATCCGGCCCAGCCCCTGGATTAAGCACGGGGCTAAACAGAGACTAGGTAAGAGAAATATCTCATCTGCCAAACCCCGGGCTCGCACCTCGCTCCGGGCAGGGGAGCCGGAGCGGGTCGGCGCAACGGCGGGCCCCGCCGCTCCACCTGGGGCGGCCGGAGCTGCCCTCCGCCGCCGCTTCAGCCCCCCCGGGGGCTCCCTCCCGCCCTTCCCCGCACACGGCGTTCACCAGGAGCTGCCCCCGGCCCTGCCCGCCCCACCGAGCGGGGGGGGGCGGGGGGGGGGCCCTGCCCGGGGGTCCCGTCCTGCCCGGCCCCCGCTCCGCCCCGCCTGCCCCCGGTACCTGCTGTGAGGAGCTGCATGGCGTGCGTGAAGGACGGGTCGAGGCTGTCCTTCTCGGCCATCAGCTCGGGCAGGTACTTGTTCTCGGGCTCCATCTTGACAGCGGCCCCGGGCAGCAGCGGCGTGGGGGCGGCGGCGGGGGCCTGAGAGGCCGAGGCGGCGGCCGTGGCGCTGGGCGGCAGGAGCGGCGGCGGCTGCGCCCCGCTGGCGGCCCCGCGGCCCCCCCCGCCACGGGGCGGCCGCCGCGGCGGGGGTGCCCCTTGCCGGGCGCCGCCGGGGCCCGGCCCCCGGCCCAGGCGGGCGGCGGGGTCGTCGCGGCGCTGCATGGAGGCGGCGGGCGGCGGCGGGGCGGGCGGGCGCGGAGCGGAGCGGGCTGAGCGGCGCTGCCACACCGTCCGCCGCGGCGCCAGGGCCGGAAGTGAGGGGCCGGAAGGACCGCCCCCTGTCGTGTGTGTGTGTCCCCCCCGCCGGCTCCCGCGCGACCACCCCGCGCGCCTCCGCGCTTGCGCCGATCCCCCGCCTCGTTCCTCACGGCCCGCCCCCGGGACGCGCACGCGCGCTCTGCCAACGGCGGCCTTCGAACGCGTCGCCCTCCTCGGGCGCATGCGCAGTGCCGGGCCCGTGACAGGAGAAAGGGCCACGTGTGAGGGAGGGGCCACCACCTTCTCGGCCTCGACTGCGCACGCGTGGGTCGACGGGCGTGACATTAGTCACAGGCTGCTGAGAGAATTAGCCCCCAGCGGACTCACAGCGCCTGCGTAGGAGCGGGGGGGGGGAGGGGACAACACAGTGTTGCGCATGCGCAGAGGCTGCCCGCGCCAGCCCACAGCGGCTGTGGCGCATGCGCTCTCAGCGTTTCCTCGAGGCGGCAGCTCTGAGGCGCGAAGGGCGGTGCGGGAGCGGGCTGTAGGGGGGCTTGGGCCGGGGTCCGGCTGGAGAGAGAGAGGGACAGCGCGGCCGCTCTCCCTGGCCTCCGCAGGTACGGTGAGCTCGCACAGCCTGTCTCGAGGGCTGAGCCCGCAGCCTGCCTGTGCTCACAGACCTGCCCTGCGGTACAGGGCCTCGGCAGTGCCTGTGTGGGAGCTGAGCCTTCTCCCTCCTGCCTTTGTAGCCCTGCCCTGGTGTACGGGGCCTTGGCAGTGCCCGCTGGGGAGGCAAGCCCTTGGTGTACTTGTCAGCTTTGCCCCATGCAAATGGTACGGGACTTTGGAGAGAACAATTAACTCCTGCGTGGCAGGTGAAGTTATGCAGTGTTGAGGAGGTAAGAAAAAGAGTCTCATGGGCTACAATTGTCAGAGATTAAGAAACTCCAGTTAGAGGTGCTGGGGTGAAGGTAGTGGGGGAAGGCTTGTCTGCACAGTCCTGAAACCCAGCAAAGCAGCACTGAATGTTTTTTCAGCCAGGATGATGGTATATGTGAAGGCCCTTTGTGTGCAGGGGGTTCTGTTATTGGGATTTGTGGAGGCAGCAGCTATTTAACTAGCATACAGGATACATTTTGGGCACTGCAGCTCCTTAAGTTAG
Source organism: Ciconia boyciana (assembly GCF_034638445.1). Lineage (NCBI taxonomy): Eukaryota > Metazoa > Chordata > Aves > Ciconiiformes > Ciconiidae > Ciconia > Ciconia boyciana. Next base: position 5,789,722 of record NC_132954.1, read on the forward strand.
TATCAAACATGGCCTTTTATTAATAACTTGACAGTTGTAGCATGAGAACATGGGAAGACAATGGCTTTTATAATTCATGGAATAACATATATACTTTAGCCTGTTAAAGAAGCATGGGATTCTTACTGGATCTCTCAATATCTTGCAACAGACCGCTGTCTGCAGCAGCCCCTTCTGTGCAGAGCTGAAGCTGATGTTCATGGACAGACGTAGCCTCCGAGGTCATCGGTAACGCAGCCTGACCCTCGTCCTGTCCCTCTTGCCCCCAGGGTGCCGTTTCCAAGCAGCCCCCTGAGCCTGCATAGACCTGTCGCTCAGCGGCCAATGGCTCTGCCGTTCTGCTGCACAAAACATCTCGCCTGTGTAAGGGAGCTCCTGCTGCTGACAGCTTTGGAGCTGCGTGGGGCCCTGATCCGTGTGCCTGGCCTGCTCCTCCTCCGCCAGTTCTCTCCTCATTCACATACTGTCTCCTTTTCCTTCTCCCCCGTTGTGTATCTTCAATGTCATTCTTGCATATTTTTCCATTGAGATTCTCTTTCCCTGCCTGCCATCCCTGTCTCATCCTTACTCACAGCTGCGTCACTTGTAAATGCCACAGCACCTTCCCGGAGCCGGGATGAACTAACTCCGCTCCTGGTAACGGGCTGTCATTGCCCCGGGGTTTCCACCTGCTGCCGCAGTCGTACTCCCTGAGCACACACCGCTTCCATCTTCCCACAGCCTCGGCTGTGTGTGGGGAGCTGTGGGTGGCAGCTGTTGTCAGTTGTTTGATTTGGACCCATTCCTCCAAGAACTTCAGCCAAAAAGAAAAAAAAAAAAAAGAGATGCCTGTGGCTCCTTTAAAGTATATTTCAATTTTTAGAGGAAGGTTGCCTGATGGGGCCCTGGACTGGAAATTAGGAAATCTGGGACCGGTTTCCAACACTTTCCAGGCTTCCTGAGTGAAACTGGACAGTTTGCTTAACCAGTCAGTTCACCATCTGTAACTTAAGTCACTTCTACCTTCTTTCTTCGTATTGTCTGATGCGCAAAGGGGCTGAGACTCATATTATCTGATCTGCTCGGGGTGCGAAGGGGCTGAGATGTTCCTTTGTTATTACCTTACGCAGCCTACAGAGAGAGCGGCGTGGCCCTGAGTGTGGCCGGAGTCTCCAGCTGCTTCTGAAACAGTCACTGGGTGTTAAAATGGACACGGTTCCCTTCCAGGCAGCGCCAGGCCGAGGGCAGAGGAGCGACGTGCTTTCCTCTAGCTGAAAACAGGAGATGGGTATGTTTTGGGCCATCCCCGCTCTGTCCTCCCAGCGTTTGTTCCTCCGTGAACATCTTCTGGCAGCAGCCGATGGCTGGCGTGGACGCGATCGCTTCTGACGAGGCCGTTCATCGGCTCTTGGAGAACGTACTTTGGTTTTGCCGCAGAAGAGGAAGAGGCCCGGCAGTCCGGAGCACTCGATATTGTGCGTTATGCAAATGGCCGTGCGTCAGAGGCGCTGCTGCTGCCTGCTCGGGCGAGAGGCCCTGCGCAAGGGCTTCCCGCGGGAGCCGAGAACAGAGGAACTCTTGTTCCAGCTCCGGCCGGTGCCGCTTCCAACGCGGCCGCCTGTTTGCTGGGCTGGACCGGCGGCAGCAGCGATGCGGGTGGGAACGGTCCGTCTGTCCTGCGGCTCTGTCCTTCGCTCCCGTATTTTTATCTCAGCTGACAGAAAAGTTAAGCGTTAGTCTGTGGCTCCAAATGAAGGTACTCGTTGTTACAGGGGATTCCTAAACGCTACCCCTGCCATTTTTGGGATCTGTGGGAGCCTCAGTGATTTTCCTCCCGTGGTTAAGTGTTTCCCTCTCCCGGGAGGCTGCCGCAGCCCCGGCAATGGCCCGGTGCCCTCTAGCAGGGTCTGGCCCGCCGATGGGACAGGCCGCCGCAGTCCCGCCGCCCCTCACGGCCTCTCCCCGTCAGCGGGGCAGCTTTTGGGGGAGAAGAATGTCACCCCGTGTTTGGGAGGACCTCGCCGGCTGCAGCCGAGCCCCGTTCTGAGCCGTCCCTCGGCCTCCCGGCAGGATCGCGACGGGCACCGACCCCGTCTTCCAGGCAGGATTAGGAAGCCGTGTTACACAAGCACTGTCACACCCTTGCCGTTCACACCGGGGCCGGGGGATGCCGCGGGGCACGGCGCGGTCCCGGGCGGGGCTGTCACCTTGGGTCACTTAACGCCACACGGCCGGGACAGGTTGTGGCCAAGCGCGGGGCTTCCTGCCGGCCGGGATCCTGTTGTCACCGTATCCGGAGCGGGGAACCGGATCGATGGGTCATTCATTTATTTCGGTTTCACCGTGCGCGGAACCGGGGAGCCTCGGCCGTGTGCCGGCCTTGCCGGGGACCCGCTCCCTCTGCGGTCTCTCTGTTCCCAGGGGTGCTGGGGCTGTAAGCACCAGTGCTCCTTCCCCCGGGACGTTCAGCCCCGCGGCCCGCTCGGGGGCGGCGGGCAGAGCCCGGTGCCGGTCCCGGCGCGGACAGGGGAAGCGGAAGCCGTGGGAACCGCCGGGCGGGCCGAACCACTGAGCGGAGGGCGGGGGGGGAAGGGGGCTGTACCACTGCTGCTGTGCGCTGGGGGGGGGGTATGCTGGCGTGGAAGGGCTCGCGTGCACGTGCGGCCGGAGGGCCAGTCCAAGTGCGCCGGAACGGCGGGGGGGTGGAGGGCTGGGGCGTAACAAGGGTGCCTGGGGACAGCAGGGCGGCGCGTTTCGCTTCGGGCCGTGCTCACCGCCGACAGGGCAGGCGGGGGCGGGCAGGCGGGGCAGGGCGAGCCGCCCCCGGGTCTCCGGCCGCGCTGGGAAGGGCCATACCAATGCCCAAGGGGGAGAACGGGCCTGTACCAATGCCGCCTCCCTCGCGGGGGGGGGGAGGGCCTGTTCCAACAGCAGCGGGATGGAGGGAGCCGTTCCCCGCGGCACGGGGAGGGCGACCCGGCTGGTCGCAGGGCAGCGGCACGGCGAGCTGCGGCAGTGACGAGCGAGGCCGCTCCAGCGCCGCTTGTGCCGCGTCGGCATGCCCGCAGCACCCCCGCGGTGACGGCGGCGGGTGGACGCGCCCGGCGCGCTGAACCGGGGCGGGGGGGGAGCTAAGGGGGAGGGGGTGGGTGTGGGGCGGACCGTACCAATGCCGGATGTGGGTGTGAGGCGGGCCGTGCCAATCAGCGGCGGGCGGGCCGTACCACGGGGCGCGGGCGGGGAGGGAGCGGCCTGTGCGCGAGGAGCCGTCTGGCGGCGCGCGGGCTCTCGGGTTTCTCCGCGCGGCCGGGCCGGACCGGGTCGAGCGCAGCCCCAGCCCCGTCACGGGCCCCGCCGCCGCCGGGCCGGGCCGGGCCCGCCGCTGCCGCCGCGCCCCCTCCCGCTCCTTCCCGTCCCCCGGCCCGCTGTGTGGGAGGCGCCGGGCCCGCTCGGAAGAACGCCGACGCGCTCAATGCCCAGGGTGAGGGGCCGCGGTGGGGAGGAGCTGGGGGGCTTCGGGTGAGGAGAGGCGGCGGGAGGCCGGAGCCCCCGCCCCGGGGCGGGCCCGGGCTGCGGGGGGGTGGGGGGCAGTGGCGCCGGGGCCCCCCTCCCGGATCCTTGAGAGGTTTTGAGGGGTTCCCCCGGCCTGTGGGGCTGCTCTGGGGGGACCTCCCTGGCCTGGAGAGTCTCCTTTGGCCCCTGCGGCTGGTCTGGAGGGGTCTTTTGTGTTCTGGGGGTCCCGCCTGGTCAGCGGGTCTGGTTTGGGGGGATCCTTGCTGGTCTGGGAGGCTCTCTTTGGGCTGAGGGGCCGGTTCGGGGGGGTCCTTTCTGGTCTGGGGGGTTTTCCTGACCTGTGGGCCTAGTTTGGGGAATTCTTCTGGGCCCTGGGGGCTCCTTTGGCCTGAGGAGCAGGCTTGGGGGCAGCTTCCTAGCCTGTGGGGTCCCTGCCCTACTTTGGAGCTGGTTTTGGGGGGGTCCCTGGGGTTGGACTGGTATGAGGGACCCCCGTGGGTGGTTAAGGCCGGTTTTAGGACGGTTGCCTTTGCCTGCGGTGTTAGGCTGCTTTGTGGGGTGTCCCTTCTACCTGTGAGGCTGGTGTGGAGGGTCCTCTCCTCACCTGTGGGATGGGGTTGACTTACAGTGCCCACCTCCCCGGTCTGCAGGGCTGGTTTGTGTGGGTCCCCCCTCAGCTGTGGGGCTGGGATGAGTGGACCCCGAAGGGAATTGTTTAGGGAAGGCAGTCTGCCTTGCACCTGGGCTTGGGGGGGGGATGTTCAAGAGGGGAGTTCGTTGCTGGTGGGATTGCAACAGAGGGAAGGTAAGGAGACTGCCAAGGGGTTGGTGTGGGTGAATGAGGGGGTCTTGCTTGTACCTGGTATTTGGAGGGGTTTGTTTGAGGGGAGGGGGTGTCACTTATTCCCGTGTGTATAATGGGGGAAGAGTTTGAGAAAGGATGGGAGGGTTGTTTTGGGGAAGGGGGCCTGCCTTGTGTTAGGCCTGGAAGTGGTCTGCAAAGGATAAAGAATTTTTCTGGTGTCTGGGCTGGAAAGCGGAGAGGGGGAAGGCTGGGAGCAATGTTGGGGGTGATCTTTCTCAGGCTGGAGGGGGGCTCGTGGAGCTGGAAAGGAAGGGTGTCCAGGATGTGGCGGTTTTCCTGGGGTTTGAGTGGGGACAGGGTTGTGAATGCCGAGGCTGGTTTGTGTAGATAGAGGGCTGCCCTGTGGGATTTGGAGCTGTCTGGGCTGCAAGGGGGGAGTTGATGAAGTCTGGCCAGGGCTGAAGAAAGTAGTTGTGTTGCTGAGGGTGCTAAGAGTGACCTGCAGGAAGGTCCCTGAGACAGGGAGTGGTGTACTTGCTGGGAATGGCTGTGGTTTGCTGCTTAGGGCGTGCTGTGGTGGGTGAGGAACCCTAGTTATTGAGAGCTGGAGGCTTGGGATTTGGAGCGCAGGCGAGGTTGCAGGTTGGGAGGTGTTACGGTACGGGGATGATTGTAGAAGTGGCCTCCACTCAGCGCGGTAATGGTTCCTCGTGGTTCCTTGGTGTGGTTAGTCACGATCTGCTTTTTCTCTTGGGGCAGCTGTGTGCTTGTTGGTTTCAGTGTGAGGAGGAGTAAGGCAGAAAGTTGGCTTTTGAAGGCTACTGTATAAATGGAAACTCGCTTCAAAACTCCCAAAATGAACCAGTCAGGTTCTGACTCAGAACTGCAGTTAGTACTTAAAGAAGAAAAAAGATAAACCCACCACTAGCAGCAGCCAGAAAACTCTCTCTCCTTATGACTCAACATGTAGAAATACTTAGATTTAATGAACTCAACTGTTGGAAAGAAAAGATCGGTTGGAGTTAAGGTAGGAGGAAGGATCTGTGTATGTATGGATGCACAGCCAGGAGTGTCAGCCTTCTTACCTAGGGTCTAGTTGTGATGTTTTTACCTACATCTCTCAAACACAGGTGATTGACTTCAGGTTTAATTACCTGCAAATATCCATCATTCTCTTCCACACAGCAGCACTTAAACATTCTTCCTCTATCAGAGTGGACCTGAACTGTGATCGCAGCCGGTTTCCTCCCGCTGGACTTTGCCCCGTGGTGGAATGCCGTGTTGGTTAACTGTTGTGAGGCCTGGCAGGGAGAGCACCGATGGGCGGCCCTGGGGAGAGCCAGGCGATACATGGCTCATGGAAAGGCACGTTTCTGTCCTCGCTTTAAGGAAGACGATCCACAGCTGAAAACGTAGCTCTTGAAAAATTGTAGTGCAAGCAGGTCATTTTTGTAAATGGTGTAGGTTGTTTATTTTGATAATATCTTTGGAGGAGAAAACACGTTGTCAGTGATGTACCATTACTGAACTAGCAGAGAGGAGCTCTGTGGTGTCTGTTGTGTTTGGATTAGTTTGACAGCTTCTTTGCCTGTTAAAGAGTTGGGGACTTAAAACAGCTCTGTATAAACGTTGAAAAATAGACCTAATGGTTTGAGAATCTGGGCTAGAAGTTATTCTTTCCGACACATGTGAATTGCAGTGCTAGATCAGGCCGGCACCTGTTTAGGCCAGTATCTGGCTGATGCACATTGTGAGAGACTATAAAATACCTTTATAGTGGCTGTTGACTTTGCTATCATCTCATGGTTCATTTTCCTAATTGTGAAGGGGTAAAGGAGTCTTAAATCTCTTGATCCTTTTTTCTGTTATAACACTTGAGACGCTGGGTTGCTGTCCCTATTCAGGTCACTGTTATGTGTACCTTTTTGTTACCCCCTTGTTTCTCTCTGTTCTGTACTAAAAAGTTAAATTCTTTTTGGTCTCTTACACTGAAAGTCTAGCTCTGCTCGAAATAATGGACTGCAGATTTTAACAATTGAGACTTTGTGGGTGTGCAGTGAAATTTATCAGTAAGCTTCAATTTCAGTTGTCAGGCTGAATTTAACTGCCACAGGAGCATGGAAAAGGAGCCAACTCTCCACTAAGTCATTTTTCCGGCAGAGGTATACGGCAAATTCAAATAAGTGAGATGAGTAAGATGCAAGTAATTCAACTCTGTAACTTCATAGAATAATATCCCTGTTGCTGTGTGATTTGAAATTGCTTTTAAGTCCTGCTTGACTTGTTAATGGTTTTTTGGGGTTTTTTTTGATACTTCATCTTAAAGTGTGAGAATATTTAGTCTGAGTTGTCGGGGAGGCTGGTGATCTGGCAGGACCGTGTTTTCAAAAACTAACAGTTGGTACAGCTTAGACGACTCAGCATTCTGATTTTTAGGAATGAGTCGTTAGTGTCACATACTCATGAGCTGTTGTCTAAAGTCACTTTTGATTTTACTTAAATGTAATTCTGTGACTTAAACAGGATAGTAGCTTAAACTTCTTTTTCTTAGCGGGGCCTTTTGGTTTTGACTTCAAACACTTATAGTAACTTTAAACTTTTTGGGCATGGTATGTAAATAACATTCAAATGTGACCTCTGAAGGGATTTTAAAAACTAAATGGTGGGTGGAGAAGGCGTTCAAAAAATCCTGTGTCGGAACAGAATTTTTAACTATGAAGCAGGTTCTATCTCACAGGAAAGAAAAGATCTGAAGCATAAAGCATGCATGCCTATCAATTCTTTCTGGAAGAGCTAATGCAGTATCTAATCACTTCCCACTGCCGAGCTCGCCAGGATGATGGTCTCTGTGCGTCGATGCCTGTGTTGGATGCAGTGGTTTGACCTCACCCAAATTTAGGGATGGCAGCTAAACTTTTTTTGCGTAGTACTCAAAATTGAGTTTTGCTGCAGGATTCTTCTCTCACTGAGTAGTCTTGCATGATATATTTATATTTGACAGCTCTTACTGTTGCCTGATGTGTCACTTTTAAGTTGAGACTTCTTTAATCTGGACTCTTTTTTTTTTTTCTTTTTTCCTTGCGAAGGCAGATCTCTATCTGCTGCCGTGGGTTTTACGGCGCAGGACTGGGTTAGTGCAAAAGGAAACGAATGAGTCACCCACAGAACTTGTCAGCAGGCTGGGAGGGAGCTCCGCGGCGGGGGTGGATAGGGTGGAACAGTAAAATTTTTGACCTCACCCCTCTCTAGGCACGTGTCATTCTGAGCAAGCTTCCTTCAGAGACTGTTCAAGATTTTTTTCCAAGAATGTTCGTTCCAGAGTTTCTTTTCTCTGTATACTAGGAGAGTATATTTTAGAAAAGATGGTTGCTTCAGTTCTTGCTAATGTGCGATTCCACTGTTCTAAGGCTAATTTTGGAGGTCTTGGTGAATTTTTTCACTTGAAAAGCACCTTGTGCTCCAGACGAAACAGGACATTTTGGTAGGGTATCGATAGAATGTGGGTCACTTAGCGGGGCAGTGCAGGAAGGGGAAGTGAAATGTGACGTACACCGAGCATCAGGAAAAGCCTGGCTGGGTTGCAGCCTTGTATGAGGATGGCAATGTTTATGGGGTCCAGTTGTGCACCGTCAGTGTGCTGTGGTGCTGATTTCACATGTGTAAGTGCAAACAACAAGAATGAGGTTTTATAGAAGAGGAAAAAAAGAGGAAAAATTCAACAGCTCATCACCTGACTTCGTTAACATCGATTGTAGATTCCCGCTTATAGGAACGAAATTAGTTGAGATGGTTTCAGAATACTGGTCTTCAAAACACTGAAGTATTCTTTTAATACTGACTGACAAATTAGCGGGCTTTGCTGTGCATCCTGTGCACGGGGTTATTTTGAAAGGTGATCCAAGTGACCTTTCCGAAGGTATCCCTGTTTTGCAATCTCTGGAAGCTGCAGCTGTTGCAAGCCGTTTTGCTGTCTCTGTGTAGCTAAGGCAGCACTTTTACCGGTGGGTTTTGAAGGAGGTGGTGGAACCAGGAATTCCTTACGATGTTATTACTTGTTTTTCATTAGACCTGTCTCCCTGAACTTGTATAGGCACAATACAGAAGAGCAAGTGGCTTGCCCTACTGAAGTGTCTAATTTAGGAGTCAATGCAATGATAGACGAGGCAGGGAACTGGAGATGAATATTGTAGGTGTGTTGGATTTTTACTTAAGGCAATCTCAAGTGAAGTTTCTGTCAACTCAGGAATTCATTTAACTGTTCTCTCTTAATTAGTTGATCACCCTGATTTATTTATGCTAGTTAATACAACTGCCCCTTGCTTACGTTTTAAGCATATTCTTGCAGGTTCATAGTATTTTGAAAGACATTCTTCTCAAATTGGCTTCATTAGGCTTTATCGAGCTCTCTCAGCGTGTATGGCTGTGCGAGCGTGAGAGGTGGGGAGCTCACAGCGCTGTTAGTTATAACTTAAATTAGTTCTGTCTGTGCGTGCAGAGACTGTCACAGCTCACTAAACTTGGTTGTGTATATAGGCATCTTGATTGATGATTATTCCCTGATAATTAAGTTAAACGACATCAGGAACTGACTCCCAAGCATATCTAGTTCTCTTCAGATGCATGAGTGGCTATTGCTTGGCTTGTTTGTGCTGCTGTCTCTGCTTTTTCTCCTCCCCTCGTTCCTGATGCGCCTATTGCACCTCATTCGTAGCCTTGACGTGTTGGATACTTCTTGCTCCCCTTCTGAGGCCAGCCACATAAAACATGTAGTAACTTTTGGTTTCTCTCCGTGTGCTATCTCACTTTCGAAGTATAAAAAGTTGAAGGTTAATTGGCTGAAAAATTAATTCTTGTTTTATGTTGTGCATAGACCTGGTTATTATTTATTGTCACCAGTTTGATAGCGCTCAGTTCTCTTGGGATTTTGAAGTGCAAATTTGCTTGCTAACACAGGGAGGAAGAAATTTTGAAGTATTTACTTGGGGAGATCAGAAGTTGTAGACAATAGGGTTTTTCCTGTTTTTCATTTTCTTAATTAGAAGCCTGGTTTTTCTTTTTAAACTTTTAGCTAACAGTTAGCAGTTGAAAGTCATGGGAGGAAAGGATATATGCGTCAGTAACCAAACTGTTTTAAAAATAGGGTTATGTGCTACATAAACTTCTTATCCTTCTGGAAATCATTTTTCAGACTTAAATACAGTGCTTTACATTTTTAATCACTCCTTAGCTATTAGCTAATTAAATGCTTCAGTAATATTCCTTTGGGGAAGGTAAGATGGTGTCATTCCTGCTCTGCAGATGAGTTGAGCTACTGAAAGTGGCTTGGCCAAGGTCGGACCACGAGCAGCTGCAGATCTGAGAGTAGGACTTGGGTTGGTGACTCCCCCTGCCATACTTAATTTACTGGAACATGTCATCTCTGTGTGTCCTTTCCTAATGACTTGGTAAATAGTTTTTACAAAAGACTTTTAAAATAATTGGGTTGAAATTCCCTCTTTGATTTGCTTGAGGGAGGAGAAGTGTGACCATAATGACCTGATTTGATAAAACTCACAGTGCAAATAGCACTGGACGAGGCTCTTCCAACCGAATTATTGGTGCTGAAAAGAAAAATGTTTAAAGGATTTGTTTAAAGATGACATAATAGCTCTTCCCCTTGTGACAGTGTGCTTTGTAATGCTGTAAGCCTTTGGTACTCAGGATCCAAGTTTTGCTCTCCTATGCCAAGATCTGTTGACCACTGTTTTTATTTAAATGACCTTGTTAGGTCCTAAAAAGTTAGTTTTGAAACTGTTGCAGCAGTGTAAGTCTGCAGGGCACTCTCCAGGATGTGTCAGATGACTGGAGTGTATGTTCAAATTAGGGGAAAACCAGGCCAGTATTTGCCTGAAAAAAGACTTTCTTGCATCAAGTTTTACAGGTGTTGGACACATGTGGATGCTGTAATTTCAGTCATTCTGCTCTTGGTACATCATAGCTATAGCAGACTGTAATACATTTTAACAAAGCCTTTGTTTTGAGATTCGGTAATATATATGTGAGAGAGTTGTGACAAATGTGCAAGCATTGACAAGTGTAAGGACTTGTGTATGATGTGTTTAGATGGGACTCTTCCATCTGGGGTGAGACCTAATCCTGTAGTCATTACACTGATAAAATATTCCAGGATTCATTTCTGAAATTTGTATTTCAGTCACTCAGAGTAAGAACTGCATTAAGGTCGGGGGAGGTTATTGAAAACATCTTTGTTCTTGCCTCTGGCAACCTAATTAATGTATTTTTTTGGCATTGAAAGCTGTTCTTGAAGGAAATAATTGCTGTTCTTCGGGTGATTTTTGACTTCATGTCAGTGAAAAAGGTAATTTTGTAGTGCTTAATTTGACTATTTTAAAGTGAGGATCTCATTAAAATGTTGAGCGCACCAGAAGTTTGGGGTGTGAACTTCCATGCATGTGCATTTTTCCCTAATTGTATTCACTTGAGTGTGCCACGTTGACCTTTCTGCTTGAGTTGCAGGTTTGTGACTTCTGGCTGCTAGTTTGGATTTTATTCAACTGATTTAAAACTTTTTCCTTAAAAAAGAAGTGTCAGTAGTGATTCTTTGGCTTCATGCTTTTTAAACGCAGTGAAAAGCCACGTTGCTTATTTAGTATTTCAGCCTTAAATGAGTTGAGCTGGTTTAGGTTAGCTCCATTTTCATCCCCCTAAACTTCACGGTAGAATTACATTTTTCCATCTTTTATTGTTGTTGCTAAAACATATTTTGAATCCTGTGTGTTAGGAAGCTGCTGCTGTCTTAATGCCCTGGTCTATAAACACAGATAAGACTGAGAATAACTAAAAGTTATTACTGCTAAATGACCATTTGGTTGCTTTTGAAATAACTGATTTCTGGAGGGTATCTCCCTACTACTGGTGGTAGTTTGGTGATACAATGTTGGTGAAATTAATCTGCTAGCAAAAGCTCAAATATATGGCAGTTATACTCTTGTTTCTGCTTGTACTGCTTATTTTGTTCAGAAAATTAAGCCATACCAACAACATTTGTTACATATTTGGGCTTAAGCCAAACAGGTATGACAGTACCAACAGACACTTTCAAGCGTGTACTTGGCTTTGTGCTACTTTCTCCTCTTTTAGGGCACCTGGTTGGGAGGGAGGGGCCGTGGAGAGCACAGAAAGATTTCCTTGTTCTCGGTTCCGGTGCCTGGCTGCCAGGAACAGCACTTACAAGAAGTCCCGCGTCTCTGGGCTAGAGCATACTCGATGCCGAAAGAATATCTGGGATTACAACTATCAGGACTCCACTAAAGACTGATTTTTTGTTTGTTTTTTAAACGTAGCTTTACCTAGTCTAATTTGAGTTTCTCTGGGAGGGTTCACTACTTGGTGTTTCTGGAAGTAGAAGCAACAATTCCTCTTACATGATTTTTTTTTTCCTCTGTAGGTGTTCTGTTGGAATATACGTCGCACATTTATGGCGATTCTGAGTGTGAGGGCAGACTTCTGCCAGGCCCAGCACAGCATCCTGGCTGACAAGTGAGCTGAGTGCAGGGGGTTCTACGTGCCATAATTACTTTGCCTTGAAGACTCCAGTCACAGTGAGCACACTCAAATATATGGGATATCTTCTGCACATTGGAAGCATATTCCTTTTACTGACTTTAGCAAAACTAAGCATCAAGAAGACAAAGTGGAGAGAAAATCTGCCCTTACTTTTTTGCCTCACCAGTGCCTAAATGTAGAACAGGCTGCCTAGTCTTGCATGTAGTCAGAGTTTTTGGAGTCTGAAGGATACCACCTGCAGTAATTGAGGCCGAAGTTGAATTCAAGTGGATTCTGAAGCAAACTTGCTTTTCTAGAAGCGAATTCTTTAAGGAACAAACACGTCAAAGCAAGCTCTGATCAATCCCAGGCATTTTAGTGGTCTTTTTAATGTTTTCTGCTGTGAAACGTTTCCAAGGTTATTGATTTTTTTTTTTTATTTTATTTTTTTGGCCCCTTACACGTTTTGTTTGCCATTATGAACCGTCCAGCCCCCGTGGAAATTACTTATGAGAATATGCGTTTCCTGATCACTCACAACCCAACCAATGCAACCCTCAGCAAGTTCATAGAGGTAAGGCAGTCAAAGTATCATCCGTCTTTCCTTATATGCTCATAGTTTCTGTAGAAGTACTGAACAGTCATTCTTCACACCTGTTGCTCAATGCTTTGGCTATATGTTACATGTTACTTGAAACTTAAAGCGTTTTTATCTTTAATATATTGTTCATATTCTCTTGACAGTATGACAAGAGAATCCACCGATTACTTTTTCCAAAGTCCCATGTTTCTTTAATTGCAAGAGGCTGGATGAGCTTCCATTTTAGAATACAAACACACACCATTGCCATCGTTCCTGTCCTGGTTTCTGAAGAACTGCGTGTTCTGCAATTCTAAACATTATTTTTCATTAAATAATGCAGTGCTTCTAATGCATCGATCTATTGCTCATCTTTTGGCTTTTAAAGAAGTAGTTAACAGAATTGTAACTGGTTTCTGACCTTTCTTCTCCCTTAGAGTGGGATTAAGTGCAATACTTAAAACTGCTGGTTTAGGTTACAGGATGTGTTCCCAAACTGCCCTGCCAATCCCAGAATTGTCAGAGATTTCAGGAGCCAGAATTTATTCATGAAAAATGACATCTGCCTGGGTCGAACTGTGGGAAGAGTCAATTACGACGGGCAGTGGATCAGACCATTACTGACACAATAAGATCTTAAATACGGCAAAATTTCATATTCAGTTTTCTGAAAAAGTAACAGATGGTATTGTCAGAGAAGCAGCAGTACAGTATATTTCTGCATTCTAGTTTGCTCCAAACCTGCTGTATCTTTGTGCCCTTATGTCTTGTATCTAGAGGACTTTTATCTTGTGTATGCAGGTCTTTTTCATTCCAAAGAGATCCTGTCATCTGATCCTGATGTCTGACTGTGCTATTAACAGAATTCCATCATTTAGCAGCGTGCTCTTCACCATAAGTCTGCTCAGATATTAGTGGTTAATTTTGTCTGAAAGCCACATTCTTTTAGTCTTATATATATGTATTTTTTTTCCCCATTATTGTGGATTGTCTTCCTCTTTCAGGAGTCTTGACTCCAGAATAGATATTACTGCTAATTGTTAGAAGTTACAGTGATTCATTCCAAACCTGAGAGGAAATTCTGCTTGCTGTATGAACCTTCAAAGTGAACTGGAACAGCTTTTGTTTGATCTTCTGATTATTTGTCTAGCACAATGTGCTACTTATAGTGCATTACAAGGAAGCTGGAGTATGGTGGTGTGTGTGTTCTGTTCCTCCCTGCCTCAAAATGTCAACACTGGCTGAAGCAAACAGTTCCAGGCTTCTATTTAAAGAGAAGAAGAAGAAGCTGCATGGAAAATATAAGCAGCTATTTTAATTTAGCTCTTATATATGCACCTTTTTTCCACCTTGGCATTTCCCTAGAGAAGAAGAATTCAGAGGTGTTTCATACTTATTCCTGTCACTTAAAACCCTTGTCCTAACATAGGCCATAAACCCCGCTTTGAGTTGGCCCTTGCTCCTTCATTGTGTAGTCACCTTGGAGCTCTGCAACAGGCACAGTACCGCTGACTCTGTGTCAAATGTTTAGTTTTGTAGCTGGAAGAGAAAGTTCTTTAATTCTTCACTCTGTCAGTGTGCTCACATGTTTTCCTTTTTCTTAAAGGAGCTGAAGAAGTACGGAGTGACAACCTTGGTGCGAGTTTGTGATGCCACTTATGATCAAGCTCCTATCGAAAAAGAAGGAATCCAGGTTCTAGTGAGTTGCCTTTAAAAATGTCTAAAAATGAAAAATCACTTGTCTGGAAGTGGTGGGGATGGCCTTCATGCTTTGGGCAGGAGCTTATGACTGTTTCAGATTGGCCAAAAGCAACGTGATCCCCTGCACCAGCTAAAGCTGGTTTTGAGAAACTCGCTGTACTTTTGTGAAAGGTACTTGCTGACTCATTACTATCGCCTGAGTGCTTAGAAATGTCTCTTCCTGGATTTCTGGATTTGTTGAGATATTTTGGTTGCCTTTTAGTGACTAGGTTGATACTAATCCAGTGTTCAGCCTTGTGGTTCATAGAACTCGGTTTGGTCCATTTCTCTAGCTACTGCACTTCTTGGCTTTACTGTTGACCTTCTCAGGATGCAGATAAAACTCCCCTCTCTCTTCAGAAAGTGCCACCTTTTGAGACTATAGCTGACACGTTGATGTGGGCTTCCGTGGACTGGCTGTAGCAGGATCTTGATCGATAGCCTCATCACTGCTCACCTCGAAATGGAGCCTGGCTGCTGGTGGCTTCCCTGTTCAGCAGGTGGAATTCCTTAACTGCTACTCAGAGTTAACATTATGCAATGACCGTCTGACTATATCGCCTAGTATTGCTTGGTGTTTTAGGGGAGGTTTTTTTAATAGGTGTGTGCTCATACTAAGCTTGCAGGCGGTATTTTTCCAGGCAATACTTATGAATTATTATAGTGTGTCAGATATAATCAGTTTATTTTACTGGAGTGAGTAATACTCTGTTGTGAGGCCATAAATTGCATCTTACCTTCTTGTTGCAGGTAGTCAGTCTTCTATTGCCTCTTGATTTTCATGGCTCAGTTGGAGGAAAACTTCTGCAGTTTTCCATTAGGAGAAAAACTTGTATCCTGGCATATTTGTGAAAACTCCACGTACAGGTCAGTCAGGTTTCTTGGCTCCTGGCCCTAGTAAGCGTTTACTCCAGTTCCAGGCAGCCATGTGTGCCTCAGTGTTGTTGGAAAAATCAGTCACTACAGGGCTACCAGTGCTCCTAGGGCTGCACTGTGGAATAGGATTTTTGTTCACTTTAGAGCTGTCTTAGGCTTGAGCATCACAGAATTTTCAGGAATGCTGCTGTGAAACCTCTAGCTGCGATACTGCTAAGGTTGCCAGAGACTGGAAGGGTTAAACTTCTGGTGTGCAAGCCCTCAGAGCCCTGATTTAAGCTGGGGCTTAGACTATTTCTGTGTTCCTGTGTCAGAGCACAGATCTGAGTTCTTCCCAGAAGACTTAGGAGAGTTTTGCAGGTGTCCAGCTCTGCCAGGGTGGCTGCCTTGAGAGGCCAGCTGATCTTGGCTCCTGCAGCTGTGAGCGAAATCCACCTTCTCTGGTCCATGGCTGGGGCCTGTGGGGCAGCTGCAGGAGCTGGGGAGTGCTCTGTGCTCTGGAGCCTGTACTTCTGAAATAGTTCGGGTATTTTGGTTCTCAAGAAACTTTAAAAACTTGGTGTTGGCTAGGTTTGAACTGAAAGCAGTTTTTTGAGGAAGCTTATCTAAAAACTGGAAACGCTGTTTCCGCTAGCTCTGCTAAGCACAGTTCTGTTGGAGAGCCTTTCACTTTGAGTAACACGTGCGAGAGTCTTGTGCCTGTACACGTTTGCCTCGGTTAACAAGCCTCTGCATTTGGTACCAGTTCTTCTTGGTATTCTACTGCTGCAGAAGGCAAAACAGGAGAGAGCATAAATCCACCAGGCATCTGTTAAGGGTAACAGAAAGGAGGAGGTGAGACAGGGACCGTTTGCTGCTAATGTCATCACTGATCCTGATGATCCCAGTCATGAGGTTGTCTGAGTAATTTACTGTATTGCAATAGTGTTTTGCTATTTGAGATAAGTTTGACTAGTCACCGACATGACCACCTCCTGTGTAGCTTTTCCTTCCTATGAATGCATGCTTTTTCAAAGCAGAGTCCTGTTGCTGTTCAGAAATGGTATTGAATTACCATCTGGCTGAGAAAATAACACGTCACTATTTAAAGCTAATATTTGCTTGCAAAAATAACAGTAAGATTAAAAACACAGCCTGAGAGAGATTAGTGCCTATTTTAAAACTGTTGAGGTCAAAAGCGTAGTGAAACCCCTGAAAATGAAAGCATTTTAGCAAAGCCTGCGCTCGTGCTGTGATACAGGATCAGGTACTGGCAAGATGGGTAGAATGTGGCAGCTAGAGAGTTGCTTTGGCAGATGGCATAGTGAGAAGAAAGTAGAGAATTAGATGTTCCATGTTTGAAGTAGTACTATTGCATGCGCATGTTTATCAACAGAGATTAAATCCAGGAGACAGGAGGCGGGGATGGATTTAGTTACTGTGGGCTTCTGCCGTTCTTACAGTTACGTTCGTGTGTAAGGTCTTGTAACATAGAAATGCTACATTGGAAAAACTGGTAGGTTTTTTTTCTGGAAGTATTTTTGCACTGGCTGGCAACCAAGGAGGCTGCGATAGTTTTGTTCATCTTCAGCATCTGAGACATGTTTCATTGTTCTACCTCTATTGGTCCTTCATTTACTGTTCATCCCTGGATCAGACTTTCTTTACACTCTGTACCCTCTGGAACGGCCACCACCCGAACGCTGGCAGGCAGTCAGGGGTGCCCGTGTTAGAGATGTGACTTCATTGCCATCTGATATTTACTGCATCGCCAAGGGCTCTGGTATTGAAGGTGGGAAAGTTCCACGCTGGTGGCTGCGGTCCCATCCTATGCAGACGCAGGCAATTCTGGGAGTGTTTTGCTGCTGTAACTTCGGTGCGAGTTGCACACGGGTTTTGAAGAAAGGGGTCTTTGTCACTTTAAGGTCCTGTTACTGCTTCTTGGTCATCTCAGTTCTGCATTGCCAATCCTGCAGTCCTTGCTGACTGACAAACCCAGAGCTGTTCTGCTGAGTAAGGCTGCTCCAGATAAAGGGTAAATAAGAATAACCCTTTCTTGCCTATCATCCTTCCCACCTAGTGCAGGGTGGCACAAAAGAGCTATATTTTCTGTTTGTGCAATCTCCGTGCATCATCCTGGTTATTAATGACTGTTTTGGTTGTGGAGCTTAGCAATTTGTTTTCTGTCCTGTCTGAGAGGAATTCGGAGGTGATGCTGGCAGAACTCATAATCAGGAAAATAACTGCACAACTTTGCTGCAATTACTCCTCTAGTCCCAGAATTATTCTCGTTCCTCATTCTGGGCAGTGTCCCATGCAGCAGTGTTTTATCAGTGCTAATTTAGTGGTGTACCATTCCTGGGAAGATGACGATTGTCATTAATTCAGGCCAGCGCAAGAGTTGTGTGGACATGATGGTTAACATGTAAGCTAAAGCAATGTAGTAACCTCCTGTATTTGGTCTGAAGGAAAGGATTTAATTTAATCCAAAACTTGGACACAGAACTGACATGTAAATCCTGTTCTTTGCAAGGCAGTTTCAAATGAAAGCATCTTGCAATGGGTAATGCCTCTTCTCTTGGCAGCCCATACACCTCTTCCTGGGACAGTGGGTGACACTAGGCCGAAAATATAGCTAGCACTGTGTGATTGAGTGGAAAATCTCATAAAAGCCTTTTATTAGAAAGAATAAGTTTTACTTTAGGATCTTGTTTCTGTAGTCTTTTATTTTGCTTTGTTGTCCCAGATTTTTTTAATTTCCCATTTGCTTTAAAAAAGTTCTCTGCACTCTTCCAACTTTGTGTATCTTTCTGAATTAATCGCATATAAAGTTATTTCAGTAACTTAAAAGCTTTTTGGTTTTGTAGTTCCGAGGTGCAGATTTCTACCTTGTGGCTTTTTAAAGTGCTAACACATTTATAAGGTGCTCTTGGGCTGAGGTCTGTGCTAAGCTGTACTTGCTATTCAGGAAGTGTTAGGGTAGCAATAAGTGCATTTCAAAATGAAAAGTCTGGTGACTTTTTACCTTTGGTTGTACTTGTTCAGAGTTTCTGCGTGCTTCTTTCAGGCTTCAGAGAATACTACTTCATGTTAACCTGTTTTCAAGATCCTACATGAAAGACTTGTTTCTAGCCAATGAGGGAAGAAGAGGCCTCCTTTCAAAGCAATTTTCCTACCATTTGGAGAGGTGGTTGAATAATACGAAACTCTGGCTATGAGTCTCTCTTGTAAAATGCACTGCAGTCGTCTAATGAAAAGTGCTAAATAACTACTAGGTATTATTTTTTACCTTGCATTTAGGAGTGCTCTTTCTACAGCACTCCCAGTGTGTGAGAAGATTATAAAGCATGCGATGTTGTGCTTGGTCTCGAAATACAGGACGTGTAGTACTCCACTTAGCACAAGTTCCAGGAGAGAGCTGTGACCTCGAGAAAATGGGAAGCTTCTCACATGTAATTTTGATTTACAGCCATGTTGATGATACTAAATGTGGCCTAGGTAGGGTAAATGTTGGCTACCCCTTTAATAGGCAGAAGTGTAATTGTAAATGCTGATTAGTTGTTGTCTTTGCCTTTGTCTGAGTACTCTTTTTTGCTTGTGAATGTGGTTTTTTTTGACTTGAAAATACCCAGGTAATTTTAACTGTCTTGCTTACTGGATGCATGGCAGCTGGACAAGCTGATCCATTTGAATTGTTAAGAAGTACCTTCTCCTCTGCTGATCCCCTTGAATTGTTATGAAGTACCTTCTCCTCTGTACAGAGTCTGCAGTACAAATAGTATTTTAAAAGGTTGACACAACCACAGGCAAAAGTCTGCAGAGTTCTCATCTCTCAAATGTTTATTTGAAATGTCTATTGATTTTTACATATTTTTAATAAAATGAGATTTCAAGGGCAGCCATTTTTCTAAAAATTCTATACTACAAAGGAGTTAGTGTAGAGTTTTATTGAAATTTGTATTGAAAAGTGCAATTAAATGGTTGTTAAACATTTAGTGTTGCATTATGATATTGACTTGCAAACTTCAGCGCAACCAGAAAAATACCCACAGCACTGTTCGTGTAATATGCGCTTCTTGCTGAACGGAATATTTTCCTTCTCCCAGTTATGGGTACCTTGCTGTTGATTACGGATTGAAATCCGTATAGCTAATGTCCTTTTTTTCCTTCAAAGGACTGGCCATTTGATGATGGAGCACCACCCCCGAATCAGATAGTTGACGACTGGCTAAACCTGTTGAAAACCAAATTCCGTGAAGAGCCTGGATGTTGTGTCGCTGTTCACTGTGTTGCAGGGTTGGGAAGGTTAGTATTCTGCTGTCTTGTTTTTATATTGGACTTAAAGTTAGTTTATTGTTTGGAAGGTAGGTCATGGAAGGTGTTAAGTAAATGCCAATTTCTCTGTTTTCTCCCAAATAACACTTGAAAGCAGCAGCATCAAGTTTGTGTCATTAAAGCAAGAGAGACTTATTGCAGCTTAAAAGTGTTCAGTAATTTCATAACTTTGATCGAGGATGAGAGGGAAAACTTGGAGAGATTGTTCAGAGCATTTCTGTCAATCATGAACGACACGAGCAGTTAGAGGTGCTATTAATTTGAAAGTATATGTCTTTCTGCTAAACCAATACAATCTCTTGTGCTTCTTGACAAATGCAATATACATGTATAGTACAAATTCTAAGGCTGTGCAGTTGTTTTTTTAATTTCCTCCTGTTTTCAACTGGTATACTATTAAGCATGTGGTAATAAAAAGAGGCATTTAGAAAAACTGGTTCAATTACTTAGTCTAAAGTGGCTTCACTTCAGTGGTAAGAAGAGTTACGCTTGTATTTCTTGCTCACATGCAGACTGATGTTTCTCTCCTTACCACTCAAAATATAACTTCCTTCTTTGGGAAGAACTTCCTTTCAAGATGAAATAAAAAAGACTGATTTGGGAAAGCTAAATGCTACAGTCATATTCCCAAATGTAATCTCTGAATGTTATGTTTATCCTATGGGCTAGGAGGAAATGGAGCTTAAGTGTTAGTATTCTTAGAATAACCATGGGACTGTTAATATTTAAGGATATGAATGAGCGGGCAAGAAAAGTGGATTAAAGAAGTCAAGTAAGCACAGAGTTGAAATGCGTCAAGTTCTTAAATTTCCACCTCTAGAGAAGAAGAGATGGGGGCAATGAAGAGGTAGAGGGAGAAACGGCCAATATTTAAAGACACAAGAGCCAAAACCTCAAGGCAATTAACCTTTGTTTATCCATTTCTGCTCTATTTTTATCTGAGAACATCTTTAGGAAGGTGGCCACGTGTAACTCGAGTGATTTTCAACTCTCCTGTTTCTTGCATAATACCAGGCCAAAGGGTACCAGAAGCTTCCTATCTTCTGTATGTCACACAAACTCGTGCTGTGTATCTGTTCCTCATAGAATGACCTTTTTGCTGTTGTTCTCAGACTACTTCTGGCAGAGGAAAAAGCAAGAGCTTTACAGATTTTGCTTTAATCTGGAAAACTGTCTACCTGTAGTAGGGAATTGAACTTCAACTATAGTAAAAAGAGAAAGAGAGACAGCTTTTTTTTTTTAAGTTACTTTTGAGGTTTCAAGTTGTTTCCTTTGGAAAGTGGATAATTCTGTTTATGCAGGTGCAGCGTGGCAGTGATAGTGAGAGTTGTTTCTCCTGAACTCTGTTTTTGTTTAGCCATGAGTAGCAGTTGTCCAGTTACTAGCACCTTTTTAATCCTTTTCTACTCTACCCTCAGAGGTGCCTTTTGCAACTGGGTGTGTTTAGTGGGGTGAACATCAATCCAGGAGAAAGTCAGTGTGTTACTGTGACTTCGGCTTGTTTGAAAAGCCAGCTCTTTTACACTTAACCCGTTTGCAAAATGTGGACCCCAAAGTAGAAAGTTTTACTCTATTGTCCCTGGAATGCCCAGTTCCATGTCCAGTATCTAATTAAAAAAAAAAAGTAATCTATATAAGTCATCTGTTCAATGCTTCATAGATCTATCTCACATCCAGCTAAATCTACAGTGTCATAAGAAGCAAAGTGCATGCACGCAGTATTACCTGCTTGTTTTAGTGAAGTAGAAAATTAGGTTACAGTGAAATGAGAAAGTAAAAATCTAGAATTATTGTTTCATGCCCCAAACATTAAGGAGCTATTGATTTTTATTTTTGTGTGCGTTGGAAACAGAGCTGTCTACTAAAAGAAATTTTACATTAGGTAGTCAGCAGGCAAATGTCTTTCTGTAGATAATCCTTAAAGAGAAAATACTTAAGCTATTTGTTTATAGATTAATTTGATGTATTTTGAGGGGTTCAATATATTGTTTTTCCACATCTTCCTTAAATATTGATTTCTCCTTCAGGGCTCCTGTACTGGTTGCACTTGCTCTCATTGAATGTGGAATGAAGTACGAAGATGCAGTTCAGTTTATAAGGCAGTAAGTTAAACTTCCCCATTCTCAAGAAATATCTCAGTCTATGTTGTATTTGAACAGCATGCCTCTTCAGCAAAGCCTGTTAGATTTCTGATTTGTTTTCTAGTAGCTATATCCCAACAATAATGGGCATGACTTTGACATTAATGCTGAGGCTTGTGCCCTTTCCTCTGTTTAGAGATGAGGATTAAAAGGTGAAAATCTGGATTTACATATTAAGCCATTGACCTAAGACTCAAAGATTTAGAACGTGGGGAGAAAAAAATGTCTAGGCTGGGGCTGTAAAAATAATGGATGAATTGGACATGGACTAATTGGTCCTAATAAAAAACAAAAACAAACCCAAAAACATTCTAGTGAGGTTGGGCCCTCAAGCAGAATTTCTACAGCAAGTAGGTGAGCACCAGCACTCTTACAGGTGTTGTGGGTGAGTGTGTGATCCACCCAGGAGATGTCAGAAACCACCTGTCTGGAAAATAACAAAACTGGTAAAGGATGAGGCTGCAGAGCTCTGCTGGTTTAGTGATAACATCAGATCTTGAAATGGAGCCCAGCAGGTAAGATGATGTTGAATGAGCTTTGCCAAAAAAGCAACTCATCCTTTTATGGATTCCCAGGGTCTTCAGTTATCTTTGTAAACGGTATTGCTGTCAACAGATTTTTCTGAATTTTTCCTTCCTTAAATTCCTTTTTTCTCTTCCTGGGTACGGTACCTTTTATGCTGAGAAGCTCTTTTCTGAGAACCTCTTACATATTTGTATCTGAATGTCACGGTCTTTATTTACTGGCTAGTATAATAAGCAGCACATGCATCTGCAAGGAAAGGGTGACCTTGGTGTTGTTCAGTGACTGCTGCTGGCGATGGAAATAAACTCTCCCAATCCAAGAAAATATGCTGAAATTTGCTAACTGGATTTTGATTTTAATATTGGCATGTAGGTGATGAACTGCATGGGGCTGGCCATGTTTATCCTTCCTCAACATGTCAGTGGATATGGAACCAAGCCAAAATGCTGTTTTGTAGATACAGAAAAGCTTTGAAACAAGGACTAATCTGCTTTAGAATGTGCATGGTGATTGAAGCAGTACTTTTTCCATTGATATTAGCCTTCATTCTCTTTGTTTTAGGAAAAGGAGGGGAGCTTTCAATTCCAAACAGCTGCTTTACCTTGAGAAATACCGACCTAAGATGCGATTACGCTTCAAAGATGCCAACGGTCACTGCTGTGTTCAATAAAGAAAAAAAAAATCTCAAACGAAGGCAGAAGTTAGCATGGCTGTTTTCTGGACTCTTGGCACCTGGAAATGTGAATCTGGAATCAAACTACGTCATCAAATTAGTGGTGGAGTCAGTGCTCCTCAACCTCTGTCCTAATGGTGGTGATGATTGAAAAAAATAAAAATAAAAAAAAAATTAAGAGAAACATTTCAGTGAAGGATTGTTTTCTCCTTAAGCTGCAGTTTGAACATCTGCAAGGAGAAAATCAGTTTCTGAACCTTCTGTATTTTTAACTTTTTAAGAAAAGAAATAAAGTAAATTTTATGTCTAAGGAAAACCAGCAGAGCATTGGCTTGTGCAGAAACTATTTTCTTGATTTGAGGAAAGTACCCCACAGTTAGGGCCTGATACAGTAATTCCTATGGGACTCTTTTAAATGGAGTTGCCTTTTTTTTTTTAACCTTGCTGGGACCTGGCAGAGAGACATGAGGAGGAGCCTTTGTTGCTGTATGGGAGCAGTCTGACAGCCTTAAGCCCACCCTGGGCATACTCTAGAGATTTGGTGATGTCTGTGTTGTGTGTCTACGTGGTGTTCAGAGTCTGCAGGTGTGAAAAAGCTTCCTGGTGGGCTTTAACAGAAGACTCACTGCCTAATATCTTTGGTGAATCTGCTAAAGGCCTTTTCTGATTGGTGGGAGACAGTGCTTTTAACTGTGTGAGTGTGTGCTTTTATGTGTGTGTGTATGTCGGTCTTATTTTTTCCAAAGAATTTGGCTGAAATGTTAATGGTCTTTCTGTTGCTAGATAGAAAAATCTATCCCAGCAGAAGACTGATGTTCAAAAGTGTCCTAGGTGAGCAAGGGGCAATTCAGACAAGGTCTTAAAATTAATTTATCTGTCATAAAGAAGAAAAGGCTTTTTGCTGCTGTCCAGATTCTCTGCCTTGCTGAACACAGTAAATCAGGATTTGGGGGGAGGGTCTCATTCGTATCGTATATGAGGTAAAGATGGTATGCACACAGAAATGTGGTCCATGAATAAATGCCTAGTATGGGTATTTTCCCAGACTAGCCCTCATATACAGTTCAGTTTAACCACTGATTGCCTTGTTATTTTTTTATTAGGCTCTTTTGGAGGGAGAATCTCTAGTTACACACCAACATGCCTATCATGTATTCACCATTGGCAGACCGTAAATATGCTGATTTTTGGAGTGTGGACTGGCACCACGTTCTCTTTGTAGGGCCATTGGTGTTGTCAGTGAATTAATCAAGTCATTTTACAGCCTCTAATAAGCAGTTTCAGCCAGGCTACTTCTACCAAGCACATGTTATCGTAGTGCCCTGCCCCAGTAGTGACCTCATATGCTTTCAACTTGACATTATGTCTGTAATATTCAGCCGTTGAAGGCTTTGAATACAGGTTTAGGGTCATGCTCTCCTGTGATCTTTTGCTGTGGCGCACCAAAGGCTTTCGTTGGTCTGTGCCTGTAGTAGGTGGAGACTGGTACCATCTTTTCCCAATACCTCAGCTGCTGGCGATGTGAACTGCCTTCACAGGATTTCTTCCTGTTTTAGACTTCTGGTTTTAGTCTGCAGCTTAACTGCGCAAACATTGTGAGAACACAAGTAATGGACTTTCAGAATTCTATTCCTGGAAGGGATTTATACGTTTAAGCAAAAAAAATAATGGTACTAGTCAAGCCCCTCACTTTGCAGATATGCCAAGACACCTGTTTGAGGTCCATGGCTAGAAAACATTGCGCTCCACGAAACTTGCTCTGTACCCTGACTCAAGCTGTATTGTTGTACTGAGTTCCTTCCTCCCTTTAAGATGTGTAACGTTTCTGATTTCTTTAATAGATAAAGGAGGCGCAAAAGTGTTTGTGATGTCAATGCCTACATTAGGGAAATAACATATCTGGTAATGTTGGAGTCCGTGTGGAAGGTAGATTATGCTAAATTAGCTAATTCTGGCCTTTACCTTCCCCTCGCAAACTAGGAGCCTAATGTTCTAACTGTTTCTGCAAATTAAAATTGATGTTTTTCATAAAATGAAATACTGGTAGTTCAAGCTGATGTGACAAATGATGGAAGTCAGATTGGAGGGGAAGGCGTTGAGCTGGATTAAAAACCAAACCCCAAGCCCTTCTGAAGAACAATAAAAAAAATTTTACATGCTATCTGTATAACTTTGCATTCTTCCCCCTAGTTTTACTCTGATTTATAATGTACTAATGACTCTGCAGCCTTAATTGAGGAAAAATAGAAGTGCAGACTGTCATACAGTGTAGACACAACTGGGGGGAGTGTAATTGTGACCCATGTCCAGTAGGCACAATACTGAACGTAGTGCAATAAAGTTCTTGCAGTAAAATGTCTTCCCTCTGGCTCTTGATGGATTTATTGCAGCTCATTAATGTCAAACGCTCTTCTTTAATCTGATTTGTAAAGGCCTTCGGACAAGTTTGCCCATGCCCCTTGTATTACTAATCACCATTGGGTACGACGCGGCTTGGATTTGCTGGTGACTTGTAACTGTTGGGAAAGGCTGTTCTACCTTTGAGAAGAGGGAGCAGTGCTGCAGACAGGAACCGTTTTCTTTCTTTCTTTCTTTCAAATTACCTGTTTAAAAACGTGTAAACTTACCTTGGAAAAAAAACCCAAACAAACCCCCCAAACCAAACAACAGCTCTGAACTTTCCCAAGAACTGGCAAAGATCTGTTGCAAAACTTTCTGTTGTGCCCTGGACAAGACTAGACACCATGCCACCTGGCAGGGCTTGAATGGGGTTATTGTTTTGGGGTAACAAGGAGGGAGTTTCTAGAGGCCTGGATCGTGGTCAGTTCCTCTTCCTTGGCGGTGGAATGCCACTGCCTTGATTTGTATAATTTATTTAAAAAATACTAAGGTGCTATTTTCTGGGCTTCACAGATAACAATCCAATCAGCTTTGCTTTGCTGCCATCAAAGAAATATATTACTTGCAAATCGGTATTGTGTTTCTAGTATTTATCAGATTTTTCCCACTAGTGTACTTGAACAAATTTTTAGTCCCTGTTGGCAATGAGATAATAAACCACTTTGACCATGAGACTGGCAGCAGTGACTGTGAAGTTCCATCTCCTCTTTCTGTGAGGATGTCTTTGTATATTATTCTTTGTTTTGACACCAAACTCTTGCTTTGTTTGTTTTTTTCAAAGTTTCTACCTTTTTGGTTACCATGCACAAAAGTGAAATGTCTTGCTAATCAAAGGCTACTCGGTCTAAAAAATATCGTGCGCTTAATTGGAACGGAGTTATTCCTGTATGATACGAGTTACTTGTTTCTCTTGTTAATTTTTTTCACTAACATCTAGGCAGCTTCAGATACCGATACTTTAACTGGAGATAACACTTAATCACATCCATATTTATATCACTTAAGATGCTACTTTTAGAGCAATTAAGAATGATAAGTGGAATGGAGCGACTCTGCATGGGGAAAGAAACTGCAGGAATCGTGGTTTGTGCTTCTATAATAGTGTATGTTCTTTTAAGTAAAAAATTATAAATCATTTAACTTAGTCTTAACGCTTGCAAAATCAATTCCAGAGAGCATTTTAAGTACATGTTTCTTGGGGGAGGGGAAGAACCGCTTTTTATCAGTAAACAGATCTGAAGTAAAATGTTAAGGTTACTATCAAACCTGCTGTCTCTCTAGATCTGCGTAGGGTCACCGCTGCAGGCAGCAATGTCCGCGTGCGTGCTAAAGATGGCCAGAGCCTCGGCTCTGCGTTGTGTCGTTCCCTAACGAAGACAGAAGGATCCCTAGGCTAAGGCGCTTGGAGCACAGGGGTGTTTGCAGCCAAGCTCCGTAGTAAGTTGTTAGTCTCGCGTAAGTGGAGCGCTGTATTTGTCTGTACATCCTGGAGGCTGGCTTGGCTGAATTTGTAGAGGTGTAAAGTTGGGGGTATTAGGTAGTCCCTTGTCTCTCCTGTGGAAACGAAGGTGTCAAGGAATCCTGTCTAGAACTGGATTTATGTCTGATTAAGTCCCAAAGGGACATAACGGGTAATGCTTTTCACAGGTGTATCTGGAACACCTTTCATTTTAGGCTGTCCAGGGGCTATGCAGACATCATTACCGTGGTAGTCCTATGTTAAATATTTTTGCAAAAACCAAAACCTTTGGTATGGAGCTACATCTTAGGGCCTTCCCTTGTTCTGACTGCTTGTTTCATCAGAACTTAAATCACCGTCATTAGTGAACGAAGTGACCTAAGTGAAGTCTTAATTGTTTTTCATGCCATATATTTAGTCTAGATCCTGCTACTACTGACTGGTGGGACAACATCAAAAAGGAAACTAGGCTATCTCATGAAGTTGCTGGCTAGCTGACTAAGTCGTTGGTGCAGCTGCAGAAAGTTGGCTACGTACCATCCCGGATGGGAACTCCACTTCTCTTTGGACCACTGAGCAGATCCTCATTTCAGGGATGTGGTTGGTACCAGGTAACTGAGCACCCGAGCACTTTGCGGGGGTAGTGGGGTGACTGGCAAGGAGCTTGCCTCTTGAAGAAAGAACTGTGGGTGAGGTTGAGAGGCTGCGAGAGAAGCTGCTTTATTTTGGCAGTGGCTGCAGTGATACTGGCAGGATAGCTAGAATTTGAGGTGGCTATCTCTGTGCCCTTTCTTACAGGGCTTAACTCTGTAGATGGAGACAAACGAGGGACACTGGGAGCCAACGCCAGAGGAAAAGTCCTGATCCAAATCTGTGGATGGATTAGAAGAGCTCAAGGGGGGGGAAAGAACCAGGTAAGGAATCGCTTCTTCTCTGTCCAGCAAGGGAAACCAAAAGCACTGAGTAATAACTGAGTCCTTTAGGGCTGCACGAAGGCGACAGAGGGAGCGAATCTGGTCCCAGGATGTGGGACATCCTCTGTGGGTCCTGAAGCCGCTTTGCTGGGAAGCCGGGCTGAATGCTGATGACTGGAGTCCTTTACTGAAACAATTCTCTCGCTGACAAGCACCCTGAGGGGATGCACATGCAGTCAGCTGGAGGATAGGATGTTGTGAAAGGCCCCCTGCTCCCAGCAAAGCAGGGAGGCTGGGGCTACTAACATCTGCAGTATTTTGCAGAGAATGGAGAGCACAGCGTGAACCTCTGGCTGAAATAATATTCAGAAAGCCCTTGCGCTGTCTTTGGCAAGGCCGTGCATGTGGAGCTTGTGACCTTCCTGGGCTACTGTTTTGTTTCTCTTCTTTTATCGTCCTTGTTGTTATCCAGAGGGCCGTTGGATCGTTAGCTTGCTGGGCGGCACGGTCTTGCTGAGCTGGTTATTCCAATTGACTAGACTTAGTGCTTTGGGATACCTTTTGCTGCAGATAATTCTGCATGCAGATTGACTCTTGTGCTACTTTGTGATTTATTGCCATTTCAATTTCCAACAATAAAAGGGAGGAGGACGGTCTTGCATGGAATATAAGTGCCTTTAGGACTAAAATAAGAAATTTTCCTAGAGAAAAGGGCAGCAAAACCCATCAGGCTGGTGCTGAGTGGGGTTGGGGGGAAATGTTAAAGCAGCAGCAGCTTGTTGACATCTAATCCTCGCTGCTGCTCAGCCCTGCTGCCTGCGAGCTTGAAGTGCTAGGAGTGCAGGCAGAGCCTCCTGCTTTTTTGACAACTATGGTGGGATCGATATGTTCCTGCAGAATGCTTCAATGCCATCATTTCAGCATTTGGCAGGGAGAGGAGCATCTGTTTTGCTGGAAGATCTTTGACTAGTCCTAATAACGAGAGACGTGCTTTTTTGTTTCTGTTGCTTGAGGGCAGTAAGCGAGTCCAGTCGGTGGGTCTTCTGCCGTCAGATCAGGAGCACGGGAGATAAAATGCAGATTTGATGGACTCCCTGGGGATGGAGGGGCTGGCTGGTGTGTTGGAGGAGTCAGCTGGAGTGTATTGTACTGCAGAGCACCCACTGTGTGACCCGTGCTGGAATAGCTGCTGGTGGGGTGGGTGTAAGCCATAGATTTCTTCCCTTGTCTCCTCCCTAGACGCTGAAAGCAAGATGAAAGGAAACAAAATGTTGTCAGGCTAATAGAAAAAAATCTGGAGGAAGAACTGTGTAATGCACAACTTAATGATAATTGCTATCTTCCCAACTGTTACTTTAGCTCCTCCGCCACTGGTCACACTGCAAGCTGCGTGGGACAGGGACCTCGCGATACGGACAGGCTTTTGGGGTGTTCCTTTTCGTATAACGCTAATTCGGATTCGTGGTATCTTTGCAACTGGGATTCAAAGTCAGGCCTGATCTTGCAGCCATGAAGTGGGGCAAGGCAAAAAAAGATTCTATTAAAAAAAAAAAAAAATGTTGTCAAGGAAACTGCTCTCTCAGTACCACTGCGCACAGCCAATAAGGCACAAAGAGAAGTCTCCCCACAGCAGAGCCGCATGCAGCACGGGGTAGGCTCCACAAACGTAATTGAGACAGCAGGAATTCAGTGCTAACTACAAAGCCTTGTTTTGATTACCGTGTGGACTCCATCCCAACCTGCTGTAGTTATTCTTTGTACCTTCGTTAATGAGCTAGTCTTGCTTTCCTTTCTGTAAAGCTAGCCAGAAATTTTAAATAGGAGAAGGGGTCAGGAGGAAGGTGACAGAAATTACAGCAGACTTGCTTTTGGTAGCAGTATTCTTCCTGCAAGGATAATTACTTAAAGCAAGACAAATGCTCTGCATTTCAGTTAACTCCTCTCCAGCCTGTGTTAAATCCATTACGGGATGCCTTGCGTTTGACATTTGTGTCTTTGTCCTTAATGATGACAGTAAATTTAAACTCCCCAGGAGGGCTGCGGATAGCTGCCAAGTCTCAGGATGCTACTGCTGCTGCTACGACTCCTTTAACATCGCCCCACGGGTGAGGCTGCTGGAGCTGCTTCGCCCGGGAGTAATGAGCGAGCTGGTGTCTCCCACACACTCACATCATAGGTGAAAGCTGCGCTCGCAAAAGCTAGATGTGACGCTGATAACTGGCGGTTGCTTCCTGGTTACTAGGTAATAGCACTGTCCCAGGTGAATCCTTCGTGCCTGCAAAGGTAATTTATCATATGGCTTTCCTGTTTGTGTTCTGCTAAGCTGAATCCAAGCCTTCCATTTATTTCAGGACCTCGGTAAGAAATCAAAGCAGGGTTGCCAAAGGGCAGCAGAATTAAACTGTTTGCCTTTGCTTGGAAATGGCTTTAAATTAATTCTGGTGCTCGCGGAGCTGTTTGCTAGTGATAGCTGGGATGGGAGGTGGTTCTGGACAGCTATTTTGCAAACAGCGCTTGCACTTTTTTGCCTTCCCCTGCCCCATAGCTGTGTAATTGATACAGCACCAGAGCCCCCGCAGCTTCTATAGGTGCAGACATGCATTAAGCTCCTCCGGGAGTGAAGTCCAAGGCAGCTCTGCCGTGGTGCCAGGGCGCTTCCCTCCCGACCCTCAGTGCTGAGGGTCCTGCTTTAGTGCCCGGAGCTGGGTGGTCTGCAGGGGACCTGGTGTCCAGCTGCTGTGAATTCTGCCCTTGGATGCTGCAGTGCCAACGGGGCAATGACGAAGCTTCGTTGTGAATCTGGGCTGTTGTTGCTCCTAAACAAAGCAGCTCTCTAAGCCAGGCCCGCAGGGCTGTGAGACGAAATGCCATCTTTCCTCCAGCTCTCATGTTTATGTATATATGCGGTATACACTTCTATTATTCCACCTGTTTGATGATAATGGGTGTTTGGGATAGAGCAGCTGCTAAAGTGGCACATGGGGCGGATCGAATCAGCAGGTGACATTTTTCACTGGGTTTATCTTTGAGAACAAGCTGGGCCTGCAATAAACTGGCTGCTCCTTCATTTACTAGAGGACAAAGCTGCCATTATTCAGGGGCAGAAGAAAGCGAAACCCCAGGAGATGAGCTGAGTGCGTGTGCGATATCCCTGTCTGACTGTGTGCAGGCATTAATGCAAGAACTCAAGGTCAAAGGCTGCCCAGCTCTGAGAGCCGGACGCAGAAGGGGCCTCCAGAAGGAAGAATGGTTTATTTCTTTATCTCATGGAGTCATGTATCAATTATCCATGGCGTCTAACAGCCTAGGAAGGGAATAGACTTTCTGCTCTTTAAGAGAGGTTTTGCATGTACCGTTCACTTGCTGGGCAGCGGATTTAAACTCTGCACGGCCCTTGAGGCAGGAGGCTAAAAGCAGAGACATGGTGTAGCCTATGAGGGGGGGAAACCCAAAGGGCGACAGCTTTCCTTTTAATCTCAGGTGGTCCTTCTGTTGTTCATGAGGCAAATGGTGCTGATAATGTGAATTAGGGAAATCTGCTGTCCTCTGTTCTAGAGGGATTGCTGGGAAATTGAAGAAGAAATTACCAGTCCTGTGTGGCAGAGAATTGTGGCAGGCAGGGCTAAAAAACATCAGATCAGCTCAAAACCAGAGGGATTTAAAAAGCAATTTTGTCAAGCTTTTATGATAAGAAACTGCTACCTGTCTGTCTCTGCTGCAATATCATATCGTGACATGACCGGCTGCCAGCCTCCTGACACCCGGCTGCTGCCCAGCTGCCTCAGAGCTCCTGGGCTTTCCAGTCTGCAGAGCAGTGCTGCATCCTCCGGAGAGGATGCTCGTGAAGTGATGCTCCCACACCTCCCTTGTGATGAATCTCTGTAAGACCCTGCTCACCGCGGTCTAACAAACCAGCGCTGTGGCAAAACCCGTCCTCGGCAGGAGGGCATAGCTACAGGAGCTCAAATAGAAACAGCATTTCTGCTGCGCAGAGCAAGCGCTGAGCATTCATCCCGGCCTCGGCTTCTGAGGGGGACCCCGTTGTCTGTTGTGCTAACAGGCAGAGGAGAGGATCCTGTGGAATACAAATGGATCTGGGCTTCAGCACGGGCATCCCGCAGCACGGCTTGCGCCCACGACTTTCCCTCGCGCCCAGCCAGGGCTCTGCTCACTCAGCAAGTTACTGGGCTAGCTTTCCCTCTGGCAGCAGTGCTTGCTGCCAATTCCTCCTTGGTCCAGAAACGTGGGGGCTAGAGAAAGCTGGCCTTGAGCAGGAGGGGCTCCGAGGGGTACCTTGGCAATTCCTGGGGTCCTGGCCTCTCTGGGATAAGAGGAGGCTGTTTCCACCTTCCGATCAATTGAAATCAGCTCCTTGTTTTGGGGAAAAAACATGTTCTGTTGTCTCATGGCCTCAGCAGTGAATTGATTACAGAAAGCAGTTGCTGTAGCATGAAGGAAATGCCTCTTAGCTAGACAGCAACGAGCAGGTTTGTTTTACTGTCGCTGCGATCCGTGCGTGTGCTCCTTGCCACGGTAGATCAAGGCATCAGAAAGCACTCCAGCAGGTTTCAACCCTTCCTCCTTTGAGCACCCTGCCCTGCTGCCTCCTGCCCCTTCCAGCTCGGCTCTTTGAACTCTGGAAACGCGTTTGTTTGGAAGCAACTCGTGGAGCAGCCCATGTGAACGGGGAGCTTTTTCTTTCCTCTGAAGCACCGGCGTTTGGGTGCCGGATACAAAGTCCTGGCTGGATGCCACGGCGGACTGTGAGCTGTTCTGCCCTTTGCTGCTCTTACCTTGATCTCCTTAATGGCTTCAGCTTGGGTCCGGTTTCCAAACTGACTGCTGGGGCTGTCGTTCATCCAGTTAGCAATTTTTGATGATGAGAATAAATGTAACCTCTTAGAGATGAGTCTTGTATTGAAAAAGCAATAATACAGAAAGCAATTGCTCTTTGAGTCAGCCTTTGAGGGCTTCTGACTGCCGTCTGCAGGGCTTAATGCAGCAGGGAGTGTCTTCCTAATTGATGAGAGCTCTCTGCTGCTCCAGAACACCAATATCTGATCAATACGGGGTAGAAATGGAGCAGTGTTAAATCTGTACCTTCTCAGGACCTCCCATGAGAAGTGGAAGAAATATATTTGCAGCCTCGTAAAGCGATTTCCCGGCTGGAGGCTGGCGGGGCATGCGTCTGCACAGAGCTCTGTAACGCTGCCTTCTGAATCCCGTCCTGTCACTGCGTTTCCATCATTATGTCATATCTCCATGCTTCATAAAACTTGCGTTATACACTCGAGTCTCCCCCATGTTTGCTGTGTAGCTGAGGTAGAAAACGGATGAGAACGGCTATGGGAGCTACAGGCTGGGGGAATGTCTCCTGCTCGCCTGGAGTCCAGCGCTGCCTTGCTAGTGAGAAAAGGGTCATAAAACACCAGGGGTGTCGATTTAATGCGTGTTTTGCATTTGGTGCAAGACAAAGAAGGGATTTTAGATGGATGCCTTGGCAGAATTCAGGCAGGAGATGATTCTTGTTCCCTTGACAAGAATGTTTCAAGGGCAAACACTTAGCGATGCTGAGGATAGTGACCTTCTAAATCTGCACTATAACATCCCGAGTATGTGCAGCCCTCGGGCTCCACACAAGTTATGCTCACGAGGAGCTCTGGCTCCTTGCTCTCTGCAGCCAGGCATCTCCCCATCCTGTCGCTCGTGGTGTGGTACTGAGGCCGTGAACCTGTTGCACGTGGGGACTTGAAGCGTGCCGGGGTGAGACGCTCTGCCGGTGTCAGGCTGTGTATGGCAGGGCTCTTCGGTAGCCTCGTATGGGAGCGAGAGTGCTGGGGAGAGGAGAAGCGGTGGTAACTCCTGGCAATCGAGGCAGTGGGATCCTCGCTTGCAGACTACCCCTCACAGAAGCTTGCAAAATGCAACATTTCACTGTTGAAATGGCATCAGCTCATTCCTGTGTTGGTGAGATTGTCCCAGGGTGGCCCCAGAGCCAAATGTCATTGCTGCTAGAGGAGGGGTTTTGGAGGCCGCCTTCTCATTTCACTGGGGTGCTGACTCCTCCACGGCTTGATCTTTGTAAACCTCCCCTTACGAGCCATGGAGACATGTCGCAGATGAAAAGATATTTTAACTTGGCTGCCTTTGTTGCCCTTAGACTTAGAGTGTAATTAGAAATATAATCCATCCCCTGTATGCCGGGTGACGTCCCAGCCTGTCTGAGTTCTGCAGCTATATTTTGTGATTACCAGTGATGTAGATGCTATTCCCGGTTCAGCTACAGCCTGACTTGCCCATCTGCTGTCTGCCTCGCGCAATCTGAATGCAATCCCAGAGGGGGACGGGACATATTTGTCACCTGGCTGAGCATGACAGGTCCAGACCACCGAGGTCTCTGTATGTCCCTTAGTGGGATGTCTTTGCTAACTAAGAGAAGTGAGATGGATGCAGGGGTGGCAGAGCCCAGCGCGGGTGGGCTCCTGACCAAAAAGATCATGTCCATAAATAACTTCCCTTCTTGGTTATGGTCCAAAATGGTGTATATCAAACGGAGAGGCTCGTGGGCTCAGACTCCTTTGGTTTTGATGCTGGATGCATCTTTAATATTCAGCTGAGCTGTTGCCATCTGGTAGAGCACCTGCCTTTGCCTTGCCAATGAGCGAAGAGCAGATTCCCGTGGTGCAGCACCCTGGGATTCATCGCGGCGGTGCTGGGAGGACAGGGACGGAGTCGTCCCAGGGGATGGAAGGGGATCACAAGCGATGACTGGCAGGAGCCGGGGCTCTCGCGCCTGTGCTGCGAAGGCAGCATGTCTTGCCGTGTCCCGGTGGAGCGGCTCTCCTGCTCCGTGCCAGATGGAGCCGCACGTGCCTGGGCTCGCGGAGCAGGGACGGGGAGCGAGTGACGTGTCGCGGCTTAGCGAGCTGCTGCTTCCCAGCTCTGCTCCCTGTCCCCTCGCTGCCGGCACGGGGGAAGGCACGTGCGTGCCGGTGGTCGCCCTGGCATTGCTGCGGCCAAGCTGTGAGCCCTCTCCGACCCTGGCGCGTGCACCCTGGGCTTGCCACGGACCCGGGGCAGAAACACAACCGCCCTTCCTAAAGTGTGGGCTGTGCTTCCCAAATCCCATCCGAGGGAGGCCGGGCTGCTTTTCCAGGAAGGACTCTTTGCCGAGGAAGGGCTCGCTGGGCTGCAGTAAAATGGGATTTTCAGGGTAATGCGTGTTTCTGACAATCTCCTGTCCTGGGAGAGGGGAGACCAGCTCGCCTGTGTTACTGCACGGTGCTGCAGCTCTCCGGTTTCCCTGTTTCCGCTTCCCGACTGACTTTTAAAAACCTGTTAAAAACACTGGAGCGTTTCTTGAGTCACATCATTGTACTTCAGAAAACACGCTGGAGAGTGCGTCAGCCTGAAAGCGTGATGGGAACAAATTTTGGAGAGCTTTTGATGTGAAGGGAAAGAGGGGAATTGGCCTGCGTAGGAAGGGTCCTTGGCACCGCAACACAGAGAACTTTAAAAAAAAAAAAAAAAATCTGCAATTTGTTTAGCCGTTTCCTACCCAGTTTTCTCACATTCCTAGAACTGACTCATAAACCTGCTGCTCTGCATTTCTGATATTCAGCCTGAGGGCCTAATTCATGCGGTACTGCATGTCTTGTAGCTCTGCAGCCTCTCTGTACCGTTGTGGAGGATGTGGAAGAGCTCAGCAGAAAGTGCTCTGCACCTTACAGGATTAATCTCGGGGACCCCTGCTCTGTAGGAAAGTTTCTTACTCGGAGACAGCTGATTGCCATTTAATTAACAACAGTTAGCATGTTTCTTGAGCGTTTGGGAAGTGTCCAGATGAGCTTTGTTCCAGGATGCGGCTCTCTGTGGTTTACCCCAGGGCTCGGGTGAGTTGTTAATGAGGATTCAGACGCTGCCCCGACTGGGTGTGTGCATTAGATTCCCTCGGCAGTGGTAGAAAATATGCTTTGAAAGTTGGCCTGGATAATCTATAAATGCGGAGGGAGCTTCAGCAGGGTCAGAAACAAATCCGTGACATTTTGCATCAGCAGGGAGAAAACAAAATTTCATCCAAGGTTTTATTCAATAGAGAAACTGATAATAAACCTTCCTTCCTCCAAATGGTCCATTGCCACGGCAACCGGCGTGACATGCCAGGATGCAGGGATGGATGCAAAGTGTCACGGTGAGGAGGGCTGCTGCCCTAAGCGCAGCAGCATTAAATGGCTTAATCAAGGCGAAGAACGAGCATAGAAGCAGCGGGGCGTGTGTACGGGTTCACTCCTGCCACGGCTTGCTCCAGTCGGCAGAGGTTCAGGTTAGCCCAAGGAACGGGGTGGAGGTCTGGGGAATATCGATTTAGCCTTAAAGCAGCAAAGTGCGGCTGGACAAGATTAGGTGAGCTAAATTTGCAGCGGTCTGGCAATGGCAGAGCAGCTCTTTCCATCGTGGTGGCTGTCACTGTGCGTGTCCCATCCTAACAGAAGAGGGAGAGACCTTTGTGCTCTGCCCAGCCCGGCTGCCTACTGCGTGGGTACAGCAGTTAGTGGGTCTGCGGGCTGCTGTCTCCCAGGGGTTACAGCTGAAAGACTCTGCAGGATTGAGCAGGGGATATGAGACACCTGTGAGCAGACCGGTGAGGTTATAATCTCTGTTCCCTTTCTGTCCAGGGAGGAAGAGGATGCTTTGGTTCATCAGTCATGTGCATTGCTGACGTTTGGGTTTTTTTGTTTGTTTTTTTTTTCCCACCCCCAGGAAGAGCAGGCAGTGGTGTGTTGAGGTCAAACCCAGCACTTTAAAATCTTATCCCCGTGAACAAGAGCAGTCATCTGACTCCAGGTAGCCAAGAGCATCGGGCACTTGCCTGGGATATGGATTCAAGTCCCTCCTGTGAATGAGACCCCAACACTCGCTTCTGTCTCCCTTGGCTGGCAGGGCAGCATCACTGATGAGACCATGACACAAGGAAATAGTGACTAGGAGAGAGAGAGACTTGCCTTGTAAAGCAGGGAAAGGGTTTAGGAAAAGCTTTCTTCCGAGGGAAGGGCTGTCGGGGAAGCAGCAGGAGATGGAAGGGTGCCAGCCTGGACCTGCCTGCCCTGCCCAGGGACGATGTGGGTATGGCAGGGAGGGCAGCGGGACTGAGCCAAGCCCTTGAGGCTCCCTGAGAGGGGAGGCAGCTTTTCTCCGACCCTTGTTTTTGCAACCTTTCTGCATGTTAAAACCTCCTGGTTTCTCCTCCAGAGGCTGGTGATCGCAGAGCCTGGGGTGGCTGGAGGTCTCGTCTGTGCCTGTCACCTGCCTGCTCGAGTGCTTCGTGTCCGTACACCATGCAGCCCCGCAGGAGCAGAGCGTGGCTGCAGGAGTCGGTCACTGTGGACTTTAGGATGGAAAATAAAAGCTGGAAGTGGAGCAGGTTGAATTCCTTCCTTGCAGGTGGAAATTGTAGATCTCCTGTCGGCATGTTGATGAATGTGGCAGACGTTCCTGGTCATTATTTCATAGCCTGCAGGCCTCCTTGTGACAGCCATCATCCCTGCGCCTGGTGTCCTTGTTGGTCATCTGGTTTGGAGAGTGAATCTTTGTACTCCCCAGCGTGCGTTAGGGAAAGCGCTTTGCAGAGTAGTTGTTTTATCTCCTGCAGAGGCAGGCGCTGTCATTTAGCCAGAGTCAGGAGGGAGAGCAGATGGTGACCTGTTTTTGCCAGTGAAAGAATGAGGTTGGAAAGGCACCGTTGAAGTGAGGACACGGGGAAGAGGCTGCCTGGCAATGCCTTAGATAAACAAGACTTTGTTTTAGCTGGCCCTAGTGTGAGGCTTGAGACCTGCCTTTTCCCACGCTCGGGGAGGAAGGTGTGCCCTTGGTGTGGAGGTGATGGTTGAAAATGTAGATCTCCGTGGTCCTTAATTTTTAACCCGTGGTGTTATATTTTACCGTCTTTAAAAGGTGCATGTGGTAGGATGGGAAGAATTTGTCCATCATGTGTCTGGTCTCCAATTGTTCACACCAAGAACTCCAGAAGTGACCCTCCGCTCGACAGACCCCACTGTTAATGTTTCAGCCTGATCCCTGATAAAGATTTGTCCCAAGCAGGAAGGATGAGGGTATTTTTCCCTTTGTTTTCCTGTGTGCAGTTAACTATTGTAAGATGATTCACTGTTATGCATATAAACATATGCTTCTTCTTGGAGTGTTGCTAAT
Source organism: Ciconia boyciana (assembly GCF_034638445.1). Taxonomy (NCBI): domain Eukaryota; kingdom Metazoa; phylum Chordata; class Aves; order Ciconiiformes; family Ciconiidae; genus Ciconia; species Ciconia boyciana. Next base: position 5,827,392 of record NC_132954.1, read on the forward strand.
TTCTTGGCTTCAGCAGCTTCTTCTGGGAGTTTGGCCACATTTGGTTCATGTCGAGTGAACAAGCGTTGTTAATGCCTATTGCTTTGTGTGGGGTTCTGCTACAGGGGAATTGTGGGTTGAAGCCTGGTCCCTGCTCAGCCTTCATCTCCTGCCTTGAAGATAGCTTAATCGCTGGCAATTTTTGCTGTAGCAGAAGGTGCCTGAGGCAGAGCGGGTTGCCCCTAGCAGGAGAATTTGGAAGTCACCTGAGGTGCAGAGCTGGGAGGCGCTGGGTTAGTTACCCTGGGAGGGGTTTGCTGACTTTGAAGCATTTTTGGGTACTTTGTCCCTTGCAGTGACACAATCCGCAGCGGAAGGCATGGCTGTCACTTCCCAACGGGGAATATGAAGTAACAGAGAAAGGATTTGGAGGGTGGGTAAATGAGCCCTTTGCCTCACCATGGTTCATCCAAATCTGTCCAAGGTCCCACGTAGATCAGAAAGTTTCCAGCTGCTGGCTCCTGCATGAGGTGGAGGATGATCTTGATCCCACACAGGCCAATGCCCCACATAAGCAGTGGGGCAGAGGGGCTGCCCCCCACGCCGCTGCGGTCCAGCAGCTGGGGAGCCCCACGGCACAGCTGCCCGGGAAATCCCAGCTCTGCTGGAACTGGCCTGGCAAGGGGATGGATGTCCCTGTATATAACAAGGGTGCTATGCACCGGCCGGGTATTTGGGAGGTATTAATGGGCGGGAGAGAGTGTTTCCAGGCCTGGGGAGGCTGGAAGGGTCTGACACAAGATGTGGATGCGCAGGGAGATGCCACAAGGAAGAGGCTGAGGAGCGTTATGGTAATTAGGACAGGGGATACAGGGCGGCAAACGAGTCACTCGGAGATTAGGTAAATCTCAGCAGGATTATTGTTATTATAAGGGAAAATCCTGCAGATGTTGGATCTCAGCAGCCTGAGAAGTCTCCTTGAAAGGGGAACTTTCCAGGTCACTGACCTTGGAAAAATGCATCTTGGTTTAATGGGGATTTGGGTGCAAAACCGTGGCTAGTTTTGGCTGTGCTGATCCATCCCTCTGTAAAAGAGATTCAGACCCCTTTCAGCCCACATGGTAGGGCGGATGGCACAGCACACAGGTCAGTCACGTCCTCTAGGTGCAGGACAGGGTCCGGGTATCCCGGCTGTCCTTTGCTCACCGTGTCGGGTCATGCTGCTCGTTGCAGTCAGCTGTGGAAGGCTGCTCTGAGCCTGCCGGGGTGGAAATTCCCCGCGGGGTTCCCCTTTCTGTTTTTGCAGGACAGCACCATCAGCAACCGGTGACGGTGGAAGTGATACCACCCCAGGGACCGAGTGCTCCTGGCTCTGCTCCAGGGCACATGGCACTCGGGGGCACCCCGGTGACAAACGTGATGTGGTTGTGACTCCCTTTTCCATGGGGGTCAGTCCCCACGGAGGCTGGGCTTGGAGCAGGGGGTTGCTTGCAGGGGAGATGTGATGGTAAAGGTGAGCAATGCTAGCTCAGAGAGCCAAGGTGGACCAGGTTTTATCTTGGTAGGACTCTCCGGTGTCTGGGAAGCTGGCTGCTAGTGCAATCCAGTCTACGATCCTTCTGGTTGAAATATTAACTTTCAGAGCATGAAATGTTTATTAATCAGGCAGCAGTATTTGGGCACGCAGCCATGCTAGGCAATAGCTTCGAGAAGCGAGAACTACCCTTCTCTTTTTTTTTGGCAAACTGTCAGGATCCTCAGTTCCTTTTGATGACCACGTGCAGGGAAGAAGGGGGCAATTGGATTACGAAGGTCTCTGTGGGAGGGTTGTGCTGCGATGGATTTTGGTGTAGGGCTGGACCTTGGGAGACCACTGCAGTTTAGCCTTCTGCTCTTCAGCCCCTCTCTTTTTCTCCTGCAAGGCTGTGGATTAGCCTGGTGTAGGCAGGGGAAGGTGGATCTGGTAGCCCTGTAACAGTCTCCTGTTCATTCCTAGCCTTCTTTGGAGCTGCTGAAAACATCCCTGAGCAGCAGCCATCGTTTCAGGTCACGACTGAGGTTTGTGAACCGAGACACACAGAGCAAAGCCTGCGGTCTCGCCTCGAGTGATCTCCCAGCAGGGCGACTCTCCGACAAAGACCTGTGCTTGGAGGCTGTGACGGCTGCAGCAAATCACCGGAGGAATCTGCAGGCAGCCTGTGACCTCTGCCCGCTGCTGCCGTCCCTCTGAATTAGCAGGGCCTCGTTAGCACTGCTGCTGTGCTGGCGGCTGAACCTGCCTTGCCCTGGCACTCCCCTCCAGCCACCAGCAGCTTCGTGCCGCCAGGTTGTTATCGCTGTGCCGGCATGATGCTGGGCGAGTGCATCGGGGCTGCCGGACTCTCCGAGCACCGTTACGTACCAAGTGGGCTGGCAGGTCAAGCTGAGGGCTTTTCTTCTTGCTCCTGCAGCTCTGCAGCAGCGTAGGAGTCAAAAAGGGGATTTGCCGATATCTCACCCAGGCTCTGAGAGCGAGTTCTGCCTCTCCGTTTACAGCCGACAATAAAGATGCTATGAGCCGAGTGGTTTCCATGCAGCCTGCCCTGCCCTTGTCCTCTGTCTTCTGCAGGGAAAATGGGTATAAAATGCTGATTTGGAGTCCGGCTCTGCATCCCTGCCTCATGACAAGGGGTCCCCCAGCTCGGCGGGGATCTCTGTGAGCGCTGGGCAAGAGGAGAAGGAGCTGCCATTGCCCAGACCTTCATCAGCGACGGCATCTGCATCGCCTCGGATGCTGGCTGGTGTAGCAGGCGGTGCAGGGGGGAGTTGTTTCGTTTATTCGAGCTGCCTGGCAGTGGGGAAGCACTCCCCACGGGGGATCGGTGACAGCGCCCAGGGTGAGGCAAATTTGCTGGCAGCGCTCCCGCAGTCAGTCTCTTGCACCCCGGCCGATGGGTAGGTGACCTTTGTTTTATTTATAATCGCAGCCCCGTAATTCCCCAGGTAGCAGATAAGCAGCAGTCCTGTCCTGAAGTGCAGTGCCTTGGCTCGCTATAAATAGATTAGACCTTAATCCTAAAAAGATAAAGCAACGCTGCTACTTGGGCAGATTAAGTGATGTTGGGGGGAGTTTTCCAGCCCATGGAGCGGGAGGATGGAGGCAGCAAGCATCGCTGCTTCACGGCAGTCCCGTAGCCGGGCTGTCACGCAAAGCCTTTATTCCTCGCCCGGAGCATCCACCCTCTGCATTTTGCTCTTTTAAGTGTAATTATGATAGGTGGTGCTCTGAGATGCCAGGATACACCCCAGCAGGGCTCACGTACCCAGCGGTGGGATGTGCCCAGCACGTGGGGGGCTTGGCTCTGCAGTCACGTGCAGCGATGCTCACGGACGGTGGATATGCTGTCCTGGAAAGGTATGAAAGGATGCGTATCCATGGCAGATAAAAGTCTGCCTTGTGTTTGGCACAGGCTGCAGCTGCCTCTGAATGCTGTTACACAACGTGAGGTTTCCTTTGGTGTGGACTTTGACTTTAACAACCTTATAATTTAGCAGAGTGATGATTTTTTTTTCCCCCCCCTCTGCCTTTTTCCTGAGCTGTCATCATCCTGGGAGTGCTGTGCTGACTTTAAAGACAGACTCGAGTTAATCACAGGTTGGCCCATTTGTTACGCACGGGGTTCTGCTGGGGCCAAGGATGAGGAATGAAACGGTTGAGTAAGCTAGCATAGGCAGGAATTAAAATAATGACAAACATGTCTTGGTTAGCCAGGTGATGGTCTAAGTCCTCCTCTGTTTTCAGCAAGCGTACATATTAAATAGCTGCCTTGTGCAACAGCGAGGTCCCTTTGTACCGCTAATGAGAAGGCTGTGTCATTTATGTGGTGAGCGGGTTGTCTGCACCTCATGTTTTGAGAATGATTTCAGGCAGAAAATGATTTTTCTTCTGTTGTCCACATCAATATGAATAGGAGAGACATTTGGGGAAGGCAAAGAATAATTTTTAATTGGATGCCAAGACTCAAACATGCCTTCAGTAGGAGATCTGAAAAGCACCTTGGCCCTATTCTTCTGCTCAGAGGATGCTCAGGGCTCCTGCATCCCTCTCGTTATTGGAAAGAGGGGCCGAGGTTGTCGGGGCTGGTCTCTTGTAGTGCGGTAAGGATGAGCAGAGGAGGGGAGAGGCATCTTCTGAGGAAGCTTCGGTGTCTGTCCATCGGCAGCAGCTCTCTGAAGGGGGAGAAGTTGGATTAAGGGCACAAGCTCTGCCGGGGATGGTGCGGAGAAGGTAACGCGTCTCGTGGGTGAGAATCGTGGGGAACACGCTGATGTTTGCCACGAGCTGGGTGCAATTACCAGGCAAAGTCTCACATCTGATGCCGCTGTCCTTAAACGCGCAGGCAGCGAAACCCTTGTTTTGGATGTGATTGCTGTGCTGTCGGAGAGAGCTGCTTTGGAACAAGCTCTTCTGAAACACAACAAACCTACTTGTCGTGTTTTCTCCGGGGAGTCGGCTCGCTCCACGAGGAAGTTATTGTACCTTAAACTCCCCTGGAGCCTCCGGCCGCCTCTTCTTGGAGGATGAGGCAAAACTCCTGCTCCATCTGTGCCATGTCTCCCTCCCTGCGACCCGAAAGCGGGGTCCCTCGCTGGGGATCCTGGTTAGGTGGGACCTTGAGGGTCAGGGAAGCCAGTACAGCCCAAACCGCTCATTGCACTGGGTGTCCTCGGGGATGGTCTTATTGCTGCTGAACATCCTTTCCCAGAGCTGGACGGACATGTCCAGCATGTCCTTGCTGTGGCGAGCGAAGGGCTGGGAATGTCTGTACTGGACAACGAGCTGGGAGTGGGACTCGGGGGGTTCCATTACACCCCAGTTTGCTCTGCAGCGAGGTCCTCCCTCTGCCCGAGTGCTGCCTGCGGGCAGACTGAGGCCAGGAGCCCGGTGCGGTGGGACGGAGCCGCTCGGAGATTTGGCATTAATGAGATTTCAGCTCCGCTGCAGTGGGGGAATACGGACCAAAGCCGACCTCTGCTCTCGAGGCGTAGGGGAGACGGGGTTCAGCTCAAGGAGCTAGAGGAGGGGTTTTCCCACGTGTGAGGTTTTTCCCTTGTGTGTCTTGCTTAGAGGGGCTGGAAAAAGTCTCCTGGCAGCTTGGGTTAAGAGCATTTAACTTTCCAGTGTTTGTTTCTGGTCTGAGAAATGCAAAGCATGTGCCCCAGCCTGCAGGAAGGCCACTTTATAAATGTTAGAAGTAAATAATAGAGATTAATAGCAATAACAGCCTCGGTATCGTGTTGCATACATAAGCCTTGAGTAAATCTGAAGGTTATCAAATAAATAATAATGATAATCTTGTGTATTTTTGCTCCTTTGGCTTTAAAAGCCGGTTTTAGAAAGGTTTTCTAAAGCAGGCTTTACCCCGCAGATGCAGTCAAGAGGCTGAATTCTCCCCGAGGCTGCCTGGGATTATTTGGAGAGCGCGGCGCCAGCCGAAGCCGAGGTATTACTTCAAAGGCTCCTGCTTTCTGTGCTGAGGAGCTCCTTGGAGAAGGGGCAGTGACGGGAGCGGAGGAGGTGGCTGGTGCTCCCCATAACACCCAGGGTCATGGCTGGTGCTTAATGCGTGGCCGAGGTTTTCGGTGGCTGCAGAGCCCGGAGCGGTGCTGACGTGAGTTTGCAGCATCTGTTGGCAAAACCAACTTTGCACATCAATGGTGCCCACCAGGGACTAATCCTGCCTCTGCTCCCAAGCTCTGGCTAAAAAAAATCAATTTACAGTTGTGATTCTGTTTGGGGCAGTGAAGGGCTTTTAACATCAGCTGGGAAAAGGAAGGGTGATGTTGCCTGAGTTATTGGAAAGGGCTTGTACTTTGTTTTTGGTCTTTCCAAGCAGCCAGTGATTCCTGCCACAGCCCACAATGACTGAAGATTGCTGCTCATCCACAGCAGTGGTCCCTTATTTTTAGCTGTGGTTAGCCTCCAGTCACAGCTGAGCTGCAGCGAAATGTTTGCATGCAGAATTAGCTACATCTCCTCATTTAGCGTGATTTATACAATTAGTGTTGGTGTGTCACTCAAGAAGGAAAACAATATTCCCTATCCAGAGTGATGGGCTCTTCCGATAGAGCACGAGGAACCCTGAAAATAGCAGCAGTGCTTGAAGCTGCGGCTGCAGCTTTGGGCACAGGGGATTTGTCTGCCTGCCTGGGAGCGGGCAGGGTACCCAGCGTGCGTGGGGGGCCGTGGGGGGCACAGCATCCCCTCCCGTGGACACTGTGCCGCTGGGATGTCAGGACCACGCTGCACAAGGCAGCAGGTTGTGTTCCCCTGGTACCGGGGCAATGCTGGCCACGCGGCCGAGCTCCTCAGCCGGTTTGTAGGCTTTGTCCCATATCCCACGCTGGTGGCAGTGCAGAACGCCGCTGTCCCCAGGCCAAAGGCATGACTTCAGCAAATGAGGTGGATGGCAGCTAAAAAAAAATGTTATCCTGGTCGGACAACACAGGCTGGTGCCGTATGCCTGTTGAATAGGATGTGGACAGGTTGTCCCCGCTTGTTACTGCAAATGCCCTTTACAGGGAGCAAACAGCAAGAGAGCAAAGAGGACTGATGAGATTTTACCTCCTCCTGGTGATCCAGGCTGGGTCCTTGGGCCACTGAGCCCCTGCCTTTGCCAGGCTCATGGGGGATAAAGGCTCAGGTGTTTGCTTGTGAGAGGCTTTACACGAGCTCAAGGCAGCGGGAGGAGGGCAGGGCTTGGAGCCCATCACGGATGGGTGCCCTGGTACCGATCGCGAGGTGAGGTGGGGAGCAGAATGCTTTCCGGTCACTCGACTTTTTGCAGCAGCTAAAAAATAACTATTGACTGTTTCCTCAGGAGGGCAGGGAAATACTCTGCATTAACCAGGTGGAGTCTGTGGCCTTGCTGCGAAGGCACCTTATGTACCCATTTGGAAACAACAGACTGCTGAGAGGAAGGGATTTAAATTTTAATTACACCTGGCACAGGCGCACGTTGAAGTTTTGGGCTTTTTATAGAGGTTTTTTTCGACGATGGTTTTAGTGCAGAGACACCAGATAGAGGTGGATTTGCTGACTTGCGCAATGCGATACAGCCCTGAAGGTTTTAACTTTGTCACTGAGCACAAAGCACTTTCCTGGTGGTTATCCCACCTGGGGGGGGGTGTTTTTTGTTAAAATCTTGGTGTGGCTGGAAAAAACCCCAGATCTTCCCAGTGCCGGGCACTGCTCAGCATTGGCAGTGCTGGTGTTCTTCAGAAATACTTGCCAGACTCTCAAGGGCTCTGGGAAAGGTCAGCCTGAGCCCACGGGACTTTACCTGATTGCTGCCGTGATGGAAACCCCGGGGGTGAATCCTCGTGGGGTTTGCAGGGCTGTGCCTTGACCCGTGTGCATAGGCAGGCTGGCTGCATGCGGCGGGTCTTGCACGGTTGTGAAGTCTTCAAAATATCTGGTTTTGGAAAAAAACCCCAGGACTGCTGCTCTGCCTGTCTAACGCTGTGAGCTTTGCACATCCTGGGGCATCCCTGCTGCCAGGAGAGCCAAGGAGCAGAGCCAAGGGGGAGCGGGAGCGCGTGGGGTGACGGTGCCCACCCATGTCAGAGCCCGTGGGGCAGGACACGCGTCATGGGGCTCAGGCACTTGGTGCCCTAACGAACCGCTTGTGGGAAATTCCCTTCCTCTCCCCGGCTCTCTGCAGTGTTTCCCAATCGCTCCCTTTGCTCTCGCCTCTCCTGGGCTCTCGGGGCACAGCAGCACAAGGTGCTGGGTGCTCTGGGTAGCCACCCAAAAGCCACATCAGCACTGAGGGATTGCATGGCAGGATGCCCGGGCTGCCCAGGACTGCATTCCCCGTTTCTAACCGGTGTTCGAGCCCCAGGTACAGGCGGCTTTCGCTGCTGGTGCTGGGCTGGCCTCTCCCTGGTGTCATCCCGGACCAAGCACCGTCACCTCCAGCTCCTCTGCTGCAGACCTGCACCTCGCAGGAGCAGCGAAGCTGTATCGCCTGCCTGCATGCATGCATCCACCTTGCTGGGACACATCCGGGTGCCCCTGCCCTCGTCTTCCCATGTAACGGGGTGCTGTCTACACCACCCCCCAGCCCTGTCCCACCCTCCAAAGAGACTTTCTTGCTGCCTTTTATCGCTCCCTGGAGCATGATGCATCTGGCAGCCTTTTATTGCTCCTGCAGAGGAGGTGAATTTGTGTCTGACAAGGTGTTTCCTGGAATTGCCTTGGAGGTTTGCTGCTGTAACCATTGAATTTAGAGCTGGGCTGCATGTGGGGAGCGGGGAGGTGAGAGGTGGATCCTGCACCAGCAGCACCAAGACTTAATCTCCTTCCCACGGGTGCCCAGCTGCCTTTGAACGCGTTGGGGAAATTCTGCGCCTCTGAATTTCTCATTTCCTTGTACAGGATCCAGATGGCACGGGGCTCCCTGTCCTCTCGTAGTAAACACAGCAGGCAGCCTGCCGGCGCTGGAAATGCTCTGGCCAGGCGTTCCGTGCTTCTCGGCTGCAGTTCTTGGCGTGTCGGTCTTGGTGGTCTTTGCCTCTTGCCTCTTTGAGGGGCTGCGGTGGTGACCCCCTGCCCGGGCTGCTCTCAGCAGCTGGGGCCCTGGCACCCACAGCCCGCCGGCCAGCAGGGACCGGGACTCGGTCCCGCTTGTGTGCGTGGTGTTGCCGGTGCTGCTGGCAGAGGGCTTTGCAGCATAGGTGAGGTTTTCCCAGGAGCCAAGGGGAGCAGGGCACAGGCAGCACCCAGTGCTGTCGTTCAGCTGCAGGTCCTGCTTTTTGAGCATGAAATTAGGAATTTGGGGAGTAACTTGCAGCCTCAGAGGGGGTTTGGCAGGTCTCTGGCAGAGCTGGGGTCTGGTCCCCAGGGTCCTGAGCCCATCTTTGGCCCGTTTCCCCAGCAGTACCTGCTGGCTGTCCACACGCTGCTGGGACACTGTCACCTTTAGCATCGCCACCCCAAGGGGCTGGGGTCTGCGTGCCTGCCGTGTGCAGGCAGGCTGCCCGGGAGCTGGCCTCTCCCAAGCATCCCCCAGAGCTGGCAGGGAGGCAAAGCCAGGAGTTTGCAGTTCCCTGTTCCAGCAGAGGCCAGGAGTGATGGGGAGAGCTGCCTCCAAGTCTTGGGGGGCAAGTGCTGGGGGCCCCCAAGGAGGATGTGGCTACCAACACCTGGGACCGGTGGCCCCGTGTCGCCAGCCCTGGGAACGGCAGCATTTTGCTGCCCTCTAGTGAGGTCTGGCAGCCGGGCTCCCTTTGGGGTCCCCACGGCACAGACACCTCCCTTTGGGGCCCCTCCGGCAGGGGCACAGCCTTTGGGGTCCCCAGGGCAGGGCACGTCCCTGCAGGTTGGTGGCACTTTGTGGTGGGAGCTGCTGTCCCTGGGTGGCTGCTCCATGGCCCGCTGCAGGACGAGCCACCAGCTTAAAACTAATTGACCCCCAAAGCAGCCGGGCTTGGCTCCCCCTTTCCACGGCCTCGTGGGACCCCACTTGGTCTCCCCGCCGTGCCCTGGGCTGCAGGGTGCTGTCACCAAGGTGTCAGCCCCGGCCACCCCTTTCCTTTGGGACCTGCTCTTTGCCAAGCGGCGAGGAGACATTTACCCTGACTTCTGCCCGGGCGGTTGTTGCTGTGTGTAAATAGTACAACTTAATTAAAAGGAAAATCAAAACTAGGCACGTTTATAATTAGATAATCCTCAAGCCCCTGGTATAATTAATTATGTTAATAGGACCGCCTGCACTGTGAAGGCTTGCAGGGGATCGGTGATGCGGCACAGCAGGTTGCAGCGTGGGGTTGGGGGCTGCGTGGTCCAGCCCTGCCTGGCCAGGCGCGCTGAGCTCTGCTCCCCTGCACTGCGGATGCGGCCGGGACCCCTGTCCCTGGCATGGGGACCGGTGTCCTTAGCCCGTTGCACGGCTGTGCAGGCACAGCTCTGGTTGTGTCTGTCTGGGGATGCTCATCCCCATCTCCAAGATGTTTTATCTCCTTGCTCGTGGTGCCCCAAGCCCAGGCTCACCCCTTACCCCTTGCAGCTTGTGACTGTGCTCCACACCAGCTCTCCTGCCTCCACCGGGAGCTAGAGTCCCCCAGCACCAACCCTCCTGCCCATCTCCACGGCTGATGTTTGCAGCCAGCCCCAGGGCTCCTGGAGTGCTTCATGGGCTCCCGCAGAGCATCCCTGTCCCGGGACGCAGAGCCAGCCCTCGGGCAGGGAGCCAGCCCAGGGCTCACGCAGGAGCAGGGCCTTGATGGGCAGGATGAGAGGCCGTGGGGTCCAGGCAGCGCTGCCCATTGTGGGCAGCTCTGTCCTGGGAGGAGGAATTCCCTGGCAGCAGCTTCGGGGCGGCAGAGGGCAGCAGCATGCTTGGCACTGCGGTGCCCGCTGCATGCAGCTGCAGCCGTGCCATGCAGGCTGTGCCTACCTGGGGTGCAGAGCCAGCACCCCACGGTGCAATGGGTTTCGGGTGCTGTGCAGGCTGTGGGACACGGGGCGAGCACCCCAAGATGTGCTGGGTTTTGCGTTTCCAAAGCCCAGCGTTGGAAGTGGTGCACAGGGGATTTGTGGCAGGTGAATAATTCAGCTTCGAGAGCGAAGCACTTCAGGAGCGCGTCTGCAGAAAAATAGGGGTTAGAGCTTCCCTCTGGTCGCCCTCGGGGGCCTGATCCATCCCCTTTCTGCTCAAGGAGAGACATGGGCACAGCGGGATGCGCGGGGGGGCTGTGTGGCTGCCGGCCTCTGATGCTATGTGTGTGCTACGTCTGTGCATGCGTGCAGGTGCTGTCTGTGTGTCTGGGTGCCGAGATGGGGTTTGCAGCCCGGTGCCACAAGGAAGAGTCTATTGCATCCCCAGGGAGCCCCCAGCAAAGGGCCAAGTGGCTTTGGCCGGCAGGTGACACTGGGGATGCCACCACCCTCCCTCACTGCCCTCTACTTTCTTTCCTCCTTTTTTCCCCTTTTCCACCCGTGCGGGCGGCAGCATCCCCAGCTCTGGCAGCAGGGACAGGGATGGGGACAGCCCGGACTGGGGTCTTCCCTGCCCTGCTCTCGGTGCTCTGTGGCCTCTTGTGCTGGCTGGGAGAGGACCCGGCACAGCTTCTTCCTCCTGCTTGATGGTCTTTTATCCTCCAGGCCTCCGGGGACCTGCGGGGAAGCTCGAGGACAAGGACATCAGATACGCATGGGCAGTGAAAGCTGAGAGGGGAAGCCATTCCCCCCCCGCCCCCCGCCGAGAGCAGCTGGGAAGATCCTGTCCTTCCTGGGGAGGAAAATACACTCTGCCATGGGGTGCGGATGGCTGTCACAGTCCCTGTCACCCATGGGGCTCCTTCCTGGGCTGGGGGACGGAGGTGGCATTTGTGACAGACATGTGGGACAGCACCATTCGTGCGGGAAGGATCAAAGAACTTGCATGGAAATGGGATTCACCAAATGGCATCCTGGTGATGGGGAGTTTAATGAGGCAGGGCTGGGTCTGAGAGGAAGATGGAGGTTATTAACAGGCAGATGAATGGAGGCTACTTCCACAAGTGCCACAAATCCGGGTGTTAAACGGCCGCTGTCAGTCCAGATTAGGACTGACACTTCGAGCCTGACAGGGAAGAAGATGTGGTTAGGAAACCTTGCAGGGCTCAGGGTGTGCGAGTGAGTGAGTTTGTCTTTCGCAGTGATACAAATCCATCACCGCCTGGGCAGTGCCTCTTTCTTAATCACGGCGCTGGCTGCGGCCCTTCCCCGGCACTGGGCTGCTGGGGCAGGGGAGAGGCACGCACAGCCCTGCGCTGAGCCGGGCTTAGCCCTGCGCTGAGCCGGGCTCGGCTCTGCCCAGGCAGCGGTACCCACAGAGGCATATACAGGCATGCATGCCCTGTGTGCACACCTGTATGGGCATGCACGGCGTGTGTACACACCTATACAGGCATGCACAGCGTGTGTACACGCCTGTACAGGTGTGCACGCCATATGTACACACCTGCACGGGCATGCACAGCGTGTGTACATACCTGTATAGGTGTGCACAGTGTGTGTACATGCCTGTACAGGTGTGCATGCCATATGTACACACCTGCATGGGCATGCACAGCGTGTGTACATACCTGTACAGGCATGCACAGCGTGTGTACACACCTGTACAGGTGTGCACGCCATATGTACACACCTGCACAGGCATGCACAGTGTGTGTACATACCTGTACAGGCGTGCACAGCGTGTGTACACACCTGTACACGCATGCCCTCTTCCTGGGGCACCATCTCTTTGCCCATCCACTCCCCGCATGTGCCTTCCTCCAGGGCTGACGCTCATTTTGAGCCTGGTGACTGCAAATCCTTCCCTGGGGCTGGGACCAGGCTGGAGCAGCTCTGATCTGAGCGAGGCCTGGCCATAGTCTGAAAAGGCCCAAAATAAATGGGGGTGTTGGGGGAGCACAGCGGGGCATCGGGTGGCTGCTTCTGCCCCTGTATCTGCTTTCTCTGTGCTTCAAACGATCCTCAGGTATTCCGAAGCTGGGAGCAGAGTAAGCCCTGGAGACACCTTGAATTAAAGGGTAATTGTTCCATATTTTCCAACTAACTTTAAATAAAATAAGAAAAATAACCTCCAACAAACCAAGCCTTTTGTACCAGCCTGCCAGGAGATTTCAGCATGGGGACTTTATAGTCCAAAACACCATAAAACGGAGCCTAAATTACCTAGCTCTCACTTGAAACAATTACTGTTTTTATCTATGGATATTAAAAGAGATGATTGTTCAGTGTAGTTAAAAAATCTTTTCCTTTTTTTATAATTTAATCCTTATGGACCCAGGGAGAGCAGGTGTGTGGCTGCCCTGCCAGCCTCGCTGGCGGCTGGCGAGGCTCCCAAGCTGGGGCTAAGGGATGGGGAGAAGGGTTTTGGGGAGGTTTGGGGGTGCACGGCTGCTGTAACGAGCAGCCAGCAAAGAGGCACCGAGGGGCTTGGGCAACGCATGTCCTCGGGGCTGGGAGAGCATCGCTGCCTCCTGCACCCATGCCAGGGCTGTGTCCCTGCAGCACCTCGGCTGATGGGCTCCAGCTCCCTGCCGGGTGCCTCCAGAGCTGCTCCTTCGCACGGAAATTTGGGCATCGTTGGAGGAAGCTGCTCCGGTTCTTGGAGCAGGGTTTGGGCTGGCTGCTGCCGAGCTGTGTTGCCGCACCTCAGCGCTCCTCAGCAGCTCCAGCGCGGAGGCGGCCGGCTGGGCCGGGAGCTCCTCCAGGCTGGCTCAGTGCAATCGCTTCTTGCTGAACCGGGCAAGGATGGCTCCGAGTTACGCAGCCCTGGAATTTGGGGCTCTGGGAAGCATCCTTCCACTGACTCTTGATTTAGGGGCATTTGCTCTTCTAGACCTTCCCAGCTCCCCTCGTCACGGGGGGAGAAAAGGGCTGGGACAAAGTTTTAGGGGTAGGAAGGAGCCTGGTGTGGCCGCCCCGACTGCATCCCTGCCGAGGCCACCCCAGCCCCACGGTGCCGCTCCCGGTGCCCGGGCACCACTGCCCTGCTGCCGCTGCTCTAATCCCAGGTAATTGGATTTACAGGGACTGCTGTATCCAATTACAGAATCCTAATTAACGGACCAAAGTTACAAGTGCGATGTGTCTTGCTTTCAGCAATTATGATTAATTTTGCCAGAATACACATGCAGACGTTGATTACAGGATCCGCGGGCAAACAGGACCTGAATGCTGATAATTGAGCCGTCAGCGAGGATGCACATCATGGGCTCGCTGGGGTGATGGCCGCAGCCCTGGGAGCGGAGGGTCTCGCTGCCGCCGGGCCAAGGACCACGGGGCAGAGCCGGGTCCCCGCCAGCTCCTCCCTGGGGTGAGAGCACGTTCCCGCTGGCTTTGGGAAGAGATACAGGGACATGGGGCATCACCGGTGCCCCAGCTCATGCGTGGGGATGTGTGGCTGCTCCGTTCACAGAGAACCAACCTGAAGCCCTGGAATTCCCAGAGATGCCCTAGGATATTCTCATGCATTGATGCACCAGGCATGGGGACCAGGAGCAGCATCCCTGTGCAGTGCATCCCCTTTGCTGCACCGGCACGAGCCCCTCACCGGGGTTTCCCACCGCAGGAGCCGGTCTGCGGTTGTTTATTGCCTTGCCAGGCTTGAGCGGCTCCGTCTCTGCGTGGGCTGAGCTGTGCTGGCAGCGAGGTGCGGCCGAGCCATTCCCGGGGAGGGCTGGGGGAACACCAGCCACGTGTTGCCTTGCGCCGTGACAAGTGCTTGGCTGGGAAGCTCCGCCGTGCTGCTGCTGCAGAGCCAGGTGTCTGCCCTGCGGCACGGGGGGGGTTCATTGTGTTTTCTCTCCTTTGAAAAAAAATAAAACCCACGCACCGTCCAAAAGTTACAAGTGCTTGAGAAATCTCCGTTGCTCCAGTGGTCCCTGGGCTTTGCTGGCACCCGAGCGCTTGCTGCGGCATCCAGCATCGTACCCGTCCTGTGCCAAGGGGCAACCGGGGCTACGTGCTTCCCTGCCAGGCATCCTCCCGGTATCTCCGGCACACGCGGCCCCAGTGAGGCGGCTGCCCCGGCCAGGGAGAGCACTTCTCCGTGCTGCGCCGTGCCTTATCACTCCATTTGCTATTGCTTATTATCTTGTTCCCAGGCAGCCGCGAGTCTCCGGCTCGGGACATTAATCCAGCACAAGCCAGAGGCTTATCCAAATAGGGAATCTTCCTTGGTGATTTTTAAACAAAACTTGATAAATCCTTTGTAAAAGAAAAAGGGCTTTCATCTCCAAAGGGCCCATCTCGGAGCTGATGCTCCAGCACTGCACATCTTCATTTGCTGCACGTTTTCTCCCTGGGAGCCCGGGCTGCGCACGTTTACTCTTGTTCTTACTGTATTTTTTCCTGCTATCGGAGCTCGGTGGAGAGATCCCAGCTGGCTGCGGGATGCTGCGCCCCAAGGCCATGCTGCTGTTTTTGGTGTCCCTCACGGGCCAGGTTGTGGTGTTTGGGCTGTGCGGGGCTGGCAGGGACTTGGGGACCCACGGGTGGCCCTGGTGCCTGGGGCCGTGCTGCTGAGCAGGAGGGACCTTCCCACCTGCACCCGGGGAGACCCTTCGGTTGTCCCTTCCCAGGAGCATTCCCGTGGCTCTCTGCCTCCTGCCAGCATGGCAAGCGGGGACATCTGCCCGCATCCCCGCCAGCTGCCCTTCTTGCCCAGCCTCAGCCCTCCGGCCCCCTCCACCTCTGCTTGGCCCTACGGCTGCTCTGTGGTGCCCACATTCGGGGGCGGCTGGGACGGGACGGTGATGCCGAGCGCGGTGGTGGGCACTGGCCCAGACATTTCTTGGCTGCTGCGGTGGCCGAGGGCAGGGGGGCTCGGACTGCCCTTCGCTGCCCTGCAGCCGCTTTCCCCTGACGGTCTGCTCCTGCCCGGGCAGCGGGGAAGCTCCGCGTGGAGTCTCCAACCAGCGTTCAGAGCCACATCTCCGGCCTCGCCATCTCCTTTTGTTCCCAGCCCTCGTTCCCTTCCTCCCCTCCTTCCTCTTCCTCTCCTCCCTCCGAGTCCCCCAGCTCCTTTGACGCTCATGTGGGGCTTTGATCTCCTCTGGAAGCCCCTTCCTCACGCTGAACCGACTGCAGTGCCTCGGTGGAGACTTATTAAAATAGATGAAGAGCTCCCTTTGATCGCCACGGTGCTCTGAAGACCTTTCCCCACTGCGAGGCTTCAAGCGAAGCCGTCTGCCTTTCATCCCAGCGCCAACGAGGAGCTCACCAGGCTGGAGACCAGGAGCTGCCGGGGCTGCCGCTCGCCTTCCGGGGAAAGGCCGGGGGATCCTGGCCCTCGGTGAGCCCAGCGTGGATGGACTGGGGCTGCGGTGCATCCCCGGCAGCTCAGCACCCGCCGCAGAGGGATATCGGGGCACCCGGCAAGGGCACGGGCGTATAGAGATGCGCCAGGGAGGAGCGTTGCTGAAATGCTGGGGAAAACAGAAAGGAAACGAGAAGGTGAAGATAAAAACAATCCTGGAGAAAAAAAGAGAAAGGGTTAGAAAGCAAAAGAGAAGGCAGCAAGGGTAGCTGCCCCCCTGGGCAAAGCGAGAGCTTGTTAGACCTTTATAGCGACGTGTCTGAATTTGCTAAAAGATGAATAATTAATCCTCTCCCCCCCGTGGATTGGGCTCTGTGCACTTGCTGCACCCTGCGTTTCTGCGGGCGCTGAGCTGCCGCTGAGCTGATAAATGGGGAGCCCCTGCCCCGCACGGGATGCGGGGTGTGAGGATGCAGGGCGCGGGGATGTGGGATGCAGGGATGCAGGCTGTGGGGATGCGAGGTGTGGGGATGTCCTGGGGGGGTCCTCCAAGGGAAGCGGCCCCACTTGGGAGCCTGCCTTTCCCCACATGCTAAGGGGGTAAGCGAAGGTGACAGCCGGGGCAGCCTGCGAGGCCACAGGGGACCCGGGGGACCAGACGTGGCTCCTGCCCTTTCCCATGCTGGCTCATCCAGCTCCGTACCCACAGGAGCCAGCATGGTCTGCGGGGAGCCGGCGTGCCAGCGCTCCCTGGGCAAATATTTGCCCAGACTGCTAAAATGAGGCGAATCCTGCTAATTACAGCTAATTAACAGCCATGCGGGCAGCCATTGCCCTGCGTGCCATGGCCCTGCCACGGGCCGGCTCACGCTTAGAGCAAGCACGGTGCCTGCTGCCGTCCCGGTGGGGACTCTCCCCAAAAGCCGGTGCTCCGCACATTGCATCTGCCCTCCTGGGCGAGTGGCAACGCCGGGGATCGCGCCGCGCTGTGCCACGGGAGAGCTGGCAGCCGGCGAAAGCCCTGTCCCGCTTCGGTGCCGAGCCTCCACCATGAGCCGCGTCACCCCTCTGTCCCACCACGGCCCCGGATGGCAGAGGCTGCGCTGAGCCCTTAATAAGCCGTGATTCACACACTGTGCTTAATTAGCAATTCAGTTAACGGTTTGTAATTCAGGCACGACCCTGATTGCATCCGAATGCTACTTTATTTCTTCTCTGCCACTTGCATTCTGAGCACTAATTATGCCTCTTTGGATGCTAATTGCTTCCCAGCCCTCTGCTGCTGTCTTTCCCGAGCAACATTTATTTTTCATGTGTCCATGTGTTTAAACTAATAAAAGCCGGGAGGGGTGGGAGGAGGGAGCTGCGTCGGTCCAAGGCTTCGCCAAGATCAAGCGTCTCAGGAAGGTGAGCTGGGACGTGCGAGTGCTGCCGCTGCCTTTGCCGCGTCTCCGGTGGGGAGGAGGGAGCGTGGGAAAGAGCCAGGCTGCCCTCTCCTCCTCTTCCTCCTCCTCCAGCCCTGGCTCTACCCTGCGTGAAACCCCTCTGTCCTCCCCGGGCTCATCTCCCTTCTCCGTGGGGTGGCCGGGCTGGGGGTCCTGGGGCAGGCAGGGATGCTGCTTTGCCACCAAGGCTGGTTGCTCCCCGCAGGCTGCTGGCCCCGTCGGGGCTTTCCAGCACGGATAGAAACCACCCGTGCAAAGCAGTCAGGCTGGGCTGGGGCTGAACACGGGCACGGGGGGACTGGTTCCCTGGCCGGCTCAGTCTGGGGCAGGCAGGAGGTGCCCGTGGAGGGTGCAGGGATGAGCGGCTCCGAAGCCGACACGTTGGCGAGGCTGCGGGCTCGTCCCTGCGGCGTGGGGAGGGGGCCCGGTTGCAGGCAGATGGCAGGATGTCGTCCCCATCGCATGGCAACAGATTGGGGATGCAATTACAGTGGAGAGCCAAGGCAGCAGCTGGGACTCCTCGTTTTTGGCTGCTGCACTCAGGTAGCAACAGGGACAGAGCAGAGGGGAGAACGTGGGGACCTCTGCTGTCCGTGGCCCCCCAGGGTGACCCCCCCCAGAGCATCCCTCCTGTCTCTGCACTTCTGTGCCTGGCTGGCTAGAGGGGATGGGCTATTAATGGTCCACCAGAGCCCGTGCAAGAGCCTCCTCTGCTTTGTGCGGGCTGGGAAAGGTCCCCGGCCACAGGGGAAGGTCCCCGGCCACGCATTTTCATTTCCCAGGCAGGACCCTGGGTCCCCTGTCCGCCAGGAGCCTGCACAGCTCCCTGCTCCGGGCTGCTTTGAGGGGGTGCTGCAGACAGGGCTTAAATATTCCTCCAATTTCCACCTCTTCCCCAGGGGATCCTGCAGCAGCCGGGTCCCCGTGCGGGACCAGCAGCCCCAGGCTCTGGTGAGCAAGAAACCACAGCCCCAGACTCTCTGCTCTGCTGTGGGGCTTTCCAGCGAACCACCTGGGTGGGAAGCTGAGCCCTCTAAATTCATTGCATATGTGCTGATCAAGGTTTCAAAGCCAGCTAACTATGGAGGAAAGCTTTGGTGGGTTCACAGCTCTCTGCTTCGCAAAGCTGCTCGGGAGCTGGCTTCGGAGAAGAGGGCTCCCACCAAAGGGGCACGGACCCCTCGGGGGCACGGACCCCTGGGGCCGGCAGCATCCCTGGGAAGCCGCACCGAGGGGACCCAGCACCCAGCCCGTGGCTCCCTGGGAGCCCATCTGCACCAGGGCAGCAACGATGGGAGTGCCAGGATCTATTTTGGGTGGGTAATTGATTCCTGCTGCCTCGGCCACCAACACACCTGAGCCCGTGGGTTAGGGCCAGGGCAGCGGCAGCCGGCTCAGGGCAGGGAACTGAGCCAAGCCAGGGCCCTGCGCTGTCCGCAGAGCAGCAGGACCGGCGACAACCACGGTCAGGAGGAGTGAGTCCAGACCGCTTCGTGCTTTGTGGCTCTGTGCCTCAGTTTCCCCGACCTGTACACAAATTTCCCCGACCTAGGCTCCCCAAAACCAGGGGGAATCTCCCTTTAGGACCAGAAAGAGCAAATTTGCTGGGAACCAAATTGCAGTGCCCAGGCGGTGCCGGGCAGGAGGGAGGGTGAGCGAGAGCATCCTGGCGGGCAGGACCCCCTCGCGTGCCCAGCTGGGTGCTGGGGCTCCCCAGCCTGTGTTGGGGGGTGCAGGATGAGTCCCCCTCTCCCCTGGCTCGGCCAGCCAAAAGCCTTCCCCAGCCCCCAGTGCAGCCCACGAGATGGAGGTGTTACTTTGCCTGGGCGTGGGTGCAGCCTCGGCGTGGGTGCAGCGTGGACGCCCTGAGCCCGGCGTTCGGTGTTCACCGGCTGTGGCCAGTGGGCTTTGGGCACGGCGTGTGCCGCCGCAGGGGTGACCTGCGGCGAGGAGGAGAGACAAGCCTCCCGCTTTCCTCTCTTTATTTATTTTTTATGCCCATCCTGTTACGGTGAACAGAACCGGCTCCCAGATTTGGGCTTTTATCTCTCTGGATGGTTTTTTTTCTTGCCTCTGCTTTGCATTAATGCTCAGCTGTCGGGGTCACTGACAAATGCAATTCTCCCGTCCTTGCTGAGGTCCTGGGGCACGGGTGGGCACCCACCAGCCCCCAAGGGCTTCGGTGGCAGCCAGGGAGCTGGGGTTGGAGCAGAGCCTGGGGGCAGCCGGCACGGTGGTTTTGGGGACCCCAGGCGGATGTTGTGAGCGTGGGGCAGGGACACGCACACGCACGGCACACACGTGTTGCCTGCACGCCAGCACCCATGGGACCCAGTCCCGCCTGCAGGGCCCATGGGTGTTGGTGGGGACCCACGGGTGCTGCACGGAGCTCTGCTGCGGGCGTCAGGCACGGTGCGGAACAGAAGAGCCAGGGAGCTCAGAGGAGGCTTTTATTGCCCTTGGTAATGACTGTATCAGTAACGGGTATTTAATTAGCTCAGCCACTCTCGTTAATGGTATTGCAGGGCCGTGAGCTGTGGTTAAGACAGCGAGCACGAAGCGTGCGAGGTGTCGGGGCGCTGTTAAGCTGTCTGCCTGCGCCGAGCAGCGGCGAGCAGCCAGAGCCGGCAGCAGCCCTGGCAGCTGCCAGTCCTCTGCGGTCCCGCTTCTCGCCACAGCTTCGGGCCGGCCTTGCCCCGTTCCGTGCCTCGGTTTCCCCAGCTCCGAGCAGAGCACGGCCGTGCGGGGGGGGTACGTTTGGGCGGTGGGGCCGGCTGGTGCTCGGGGTGGGGGAATGGGCTGTTTTGGGGCCATGCTGGGGCGGCTGAGGACTACGGACGTGCGGGAGGGTTGCGGGGTCTGGCCGAGGTCACGCTGCTGATGTCACATCATGAGGGGAGCCCCTGGCATTCACCCCTCGCTCCTGCCAGGCCCTGGATGGGGTCTGAAGGGAGACATCCATGTTTTCATGCCTCTGCCAGTGCTGCCGGACCCGTGGTGGCACGGTGAGGGTAAGGATTGCCGACGCCGGTGCCAGAGGAGCTGCTTGCCGTGGACCAAACCATTAGCATGAACACTTTGCCTGGCGTTTCATGAATAGTTAACGGTGAGGGAACCCACAGAAGGGTCCTGCGGCATCACTGAAAGCATGAATATTCATCTGCTTGGGGAGATGCAGGCAGAGACCAGCTGAGTGGCAGCTGTCAATCTCCCAGCCCAGGCAGGGGAGCGGGCACCCCGGGACATCCCTGCCAGGAAGGATGCGCCCAGCGTGGGGCTGGGGTCCCAGGGGTCCTGCTGAGCCCCGCCAGCACCGCGATGCGCCTGACCGATGGCCGTGGGGCGCAGGAGGTGGGCACTGACCTGGAGGTGCCGGGATTTGGAGCTGGGAGCTGGGATTTGGGCTGGTTTGGAGCCCGGCACCCGGCTTCGAGTGCAGAGGGAGAGATCGCCGGCCGTCGTGCCAAGGCTGGACGGGGCTGCATGCAACCAGCGGAGGGTTAAATCGCCGCTGGGATGGGAGATGGCACCTTTTGATTAGCGTCTGCATTGCGGGACATCAGTGCAAAGTGTTATTAAGTAGTTGTTTCCCAGGGCTGCCCGGGCTGGCGTTGGCAGGGCCTGATAGCGGAGAAGCGTGCTGGGATGCCGGGTGCTCACCGGCGAGGTCACGGCTGCTGGCAAAACCCCTGCCCAGCTTCTGCAGGACCGGCTTTGGACTCATCCCACCGTGGTTTGGTGTTGGGCTGCAGAAGAACCCATGGGCGCTGGTGGTGGGGCCATGCGTGCACCTGCGAGCCTTGCGCTCGGGGATATATTGACGCAATCGTGTTTGTTTATTTAACATATTTGGCAGTCAGCGAGGGAGCAGAAAAATGTAAAATCGTATTTGCATTGGATTCCTGCTGGATGGCCCCGCCACCCCGGCAGGGACTCGCCAATTAAATATCCATCAGTAACAAGGAAAACAAACTCACGGATCCCTAACGCTCCACATTAAAAGTTAATAATACAGCCAGCACCTGCAGCAAGAGAGGCAAATTAAGAGCAGCACTTGGAGTAACAGAGTAAACGGAGGAGGGAGCAATTAACAACCATAAAAAGATGAAGAGAAACAATTAGGAGGAGGGGGGGTGCAGGCACGCGTGCACGTGCGCCATGGAAGTCACCGCACTGCCGGCAGAGCCGTGCCGTGCCCACGGAGGTGCCGCATCGGTTGCCTTAGCTTGCTGCTGCCTTTCCCGTTGCGCTGGGAGTTTCTGCGGTGCTTTGCTGGGTCCCTGTTTGCAGTCCCCGGAGCGGAGGTTTGCAGGGCTCGGGGTAAATCCTGCCCCTTCCCAGCCCGTCCTTCCCCTCGGCTGCGAGGTGTCCGGCCGTGTGCCGTGCCCGTGCCCGGCTGGGGTAACCCCACGGACCCCCGCGGTGCCCCTGGCCCCAGCACATGCGGGAGTGACGCTGGCAGCTCTGGCTAATCGCCGCCACTCCCCTCCCCTGCTTGCATCGATCCAATATATTAAGCTATTAAATTATTTTGCTGTTTCAGAGCTCGGTCAATAAACGCTGAAGCTATCGGAGGGAATGACCTTTCCTGTGGGCTGCTCTTGGGCACGAAACCCGCATCGCCATTGACCGGTGTGGGCTTCAGATGCTGCTCTGGGCCCTCTCCTCTGCCCCTCCTGCCTTTGGGATGTCTCCCCTGGAAAAGGAGGGAGCCCAGGCTGGTTTTGCAGTGCCAGGTTGGCTCGTAGCCACTGCCGGGGCGGTGGGATCAGGCAGATGCGCCCAGGCACCGAAACGGCTGCAGCCAGCAGTGGGGCAGGGTCGGGGACGCTGCGCTGGGGTGTGACGGGCTTTGTGGTCCAGGAGCTGGTGGTGGCACCTGGGGAGTCACGGTCCCTCCAGGCACTGGGTTTTCTGCGTCTGGAAAAAAATACATAAAGCTGAGAGAGACAAAAGGGGGTTTATTTTGCTGCATTAACCTTAAAACAGGGGCAGGAGGAGGAGGATCAGGAGGGGGAGCCTGGCCTCACGTTTGCACTGCAACTGCGGCACCGATTTCCCAGCATCTTGCCTCATTTTGGGGTCTGGACCACTCCACCTCCCAGTGATGGGATGGGACCAGCCCCTGCCTGCCTGCCTGTGCAATCGGGGAAACCGAGGCACGGCACTGGGGAGGGCATCTCCCCCATTTTGGGGGCAATGTTGAGGTTGTAAGGGCTCTGCTGTGGGTTTGGGAAACGCTCCCAGGGAATCGAGCTCACGCTGCAGCCCATCACCATCAAACGCGGGGATGTTTGCTGAGGAGGTTTGTAAACCTGTGATAAATCCGGGCTGGAAGAGAAGCAGATGTAATAGATCCCGGTGACACCAGGGCTGAGCAGGCTTTTGATTTTCCAGGAGTTATTTTGAAATGTGGGGTTTTTTGTTGTGTTTTTTTTTTTAAAAAAAAATAAATTGGTTATATCGCAGTCAAAAAGGGAAAGCTGATATCTCTGAATATGCAGGAGAATCCTTCCTTGCAGGCTTTAAACAGAAAGTAAAATGTTTTAACTATTACAATAGAATATTATTAGCACGGCACCGGCAGGACGGAGACTGTCGCTGCTGGCGTAGCCGCAATGAAAGAAGAATAAAATTGAACCCTGAAAGCTGCCCCAAAGCTCAAAGCCAAATGGCTGCTTCCAAGCCCTGACTTTTTCCATTACAGATATATTTTTGGAAAGCAAAAAATTTCCATTTTGGAGCATTTTTTGATCTGACAGATTACTAAACCCCCTGATTTTGGATGAGAAAAGTGAGTGTCTGGAGGGGGGGTTAGTTAAAATAACCCCTGGTTGCTCCAGCTTTCACCGCAGTCCGTGGGAGCTGTGTCTCCATCGCAGACCCTGCCAGGCTGGGGGGAGATCGACTTATTAATAAACTTAACGAGATGAGTAACATTGGCGGCCGCTAATAAAATGAGAGCAATCTCCCATATTTCACTGCTGGAATCTGAATTACTGTGTATCACCACCACTTACCGTTCCTGTAAAGCTTTATATCTCCAAAACGCTGTAATGTCATTAGCAACTAATTGATTTTTTGCAACATCTTGGCGAGATAGAGAAGCAGGATCCTCGTTTTGCAGTGAGACAAATTGACTGGCCACGCAGCTGAGTCGGTGCCTGGCTTTACCAGCAGCACAGCCGGGGACCCCTCGCTGGCTCCCAGGTCTGAATTTTTTTTTTTTCCCCCGTTTTTCTTGGATTTCAGCATCCTGACTGTGCTGCCTGCAGGGAGATGGTCCGGGAGGGGTGGGAGCGGGGTTGGCTTTTTCCATCTCTGGTGATGGAAAGGGGCGTCAGGGCTTGGCAGGGAGCAGCCCAGCCCCCCGGCACGCGATGTGCCATGCTCTCCGTGCCCAAAAGCTGGAGCCACGTTGGGGACGCCCCAGCTCCGGCACCAGCTGGGCACCCCGGCACGAGCCCGGCCGCCGGGATCTCCAGCAGTCGCCTCTCCTCCGGTAACCGGGATTTATGCCAGCGAAACAGGAAGCCGGAGGGAGAGATAAATTAGAATTATTTTTAATAAAATGGGGATCATTTTTAATCACGTTTAAGTTATTTTTCTTTAGCCACCTCGCACGGTGTAGATTTCCCTGAAAAATGGGGAACTTTCATCTCTTGCTGCTTGGAAATTAATTCCTCCCTGACAGCCGTGGTGCTTAATGTAGATAATAACTATTAGTTCTACCCCAGACAGCACACTCCGTCCTGCGGGGCCGGGGCTTTCATTTTTCTCCCTGGATTAGACTAAGTCTTTCGACAGGCAGCGTAGCCCTTGAGAGAGGAGGGGCTGGGGGGGACACGCGTGGCGTTAAGCCGTACGGATGCTCCCGGTCTCCGTCCCTCTCCCTGTGCGCAGCGTTTCGTGCTGGGCTGGCAGCATCGCGCGGGGCAGCCCGGGGATGGGATTTTTGTGCTGGCGATGGGTCTTCGTTCTGCAAAGGGGGGATTTGGGGTTGGTCTTGGGGTGCCTCTCAGATTGCACTGTCCCCCTGTCCTCGCCCCGCTCCCGGCACGTGCTGCTGCTGTGGGCATCCTCCGTTAGCCGCAGCATGACGGAGCGACAGGTCCCACATCCTATTAAAAAGAGGCTGTAAATATGAAGTTGATGGAGCCTGAAATCTGGCCGTTACCTTGGCGTGTCTCCCTGGCTGAGATTTCGGGGCTTGTTTGTGAGCGGCTCCGGGGATTTACAGCTGGGATGGGGGACGGGGACAGGGCTGGAAGGACGCTGCTCGGGGGAGCCCTGGTTAAGGGGGTCTGGTGGCTGATCGCAGCACGGAGGTGTTTGGCGTCTGCCCTCCGAAAACCTCGGTGAGATTGGAGAGAAATGGGAATAGAAAATATTCTCGTGGAGGGAAGGACCTGGCTGGAGGCTCTGCCCACTGGGGCAGGGGCACCAAAAAGGCCTCTGCCCGGTGCGCTGGGCACCCACGGTGCTTTCGTGTCCTCGTGGCATGGTAAGGGTGTGGGACCGGCTGGCAAGGAGCCCCTTTTGCCCAACATCTGCTCTCCCCGGTGACCCAGGAGATGCTCAGGGGGCACTGGGGCCATTGCCCAGCAGGGTGAGGGCTCCCGGGGGGGGGCTGGCCGTGCCCAGCAGCCCCAGCATCGCCTCTGCAACCACCTCGTCCGTCCATCCCCAATGATCGCTCCCTTCCCAGGAGTGTGGAGCTGTGTTTTTTCCCTCCTCGGAGTCACTAATCCTCTCCCATCACTCAGGCAGAGATAATCTCCCTCCATCAGCCGAAGCCCATGGGGCTGCAGCAAGAGCTGCTTTTTAAAAGCAACACAAAGAAGCCGGCAGTAATTTAGGTGCAATAAGGGCTTTCTGCCGTTTTGTGCGGTGCCATCCTCCCCTTGCATCCTCGTTTCACCGAGACGTGGCCGGTAATCGTTGCCTCTCTCCTCGCTCCCGGGTTGTTTTGCAAAGCGATATTTCAAACAAACTTCTCCTGGCCCATGAGGCTCTGCCGGAGCTGGCCGTGCTCCCGGAGCAGGGCTGTGAGTGGAAGGGATGGAAAAGCCCTTGCCCCCCTCGCCGGAGCCTGGAGAGCCCTTACGGGAGTGCTTTTATCCCCTCGATCCCCGCAAGTGCGTTATTGGTATCTCCATTGGGCAGAGGCACTCAGCGCAGGGAGGCTGGTGCTGAGATCAAGAGCAAAGCCACGATCCTGGGGTGCCTGGCCGCTTCTCAGCCTCCCTCTGCTCCGAGGGCATCGCCCTGGGTCTGGCATCGCCTGTACCAGGGTGCAGCATCACCTGTGCTGGGGGTCCAGCATCGCCCACCCTGCCTCTGAGCACGGCTGAGCATTGCAAGCCTTTTCCCCGCGCAGGGTGTGGGTGCTCTGTCTGATTTGGGGTGCCGGGGTTGCTGCCTGCCCTGCTCCAGGAGCAGCCCTGCGCAGGGCTTCTCGTCCGGTGTCGGCTCGGGGCTTGCAGTGGGTTTGGGGGAGCAGAGGCTCGGATGTGACCCACCCGTCGACGCTCCACATCCCACCAGCTCTGCCAGTTCCGGTGCGGAAGCACCAGGCTGGCTGTCCCGGCGCTGCCAGCGCCTGCCGCGCAGTTATTGTAACAGCAATTACCGCTCTGGCGCTGACACGCAGCTCGCAGGGGCTTTGATCCGGCGTGTTTTTCCTTTTGCTGCAATTTCACATTCATTAGCTGCACCATTTACTTACTCAAAGCATTGAAAAACATACCAAAAGCCCTAGTTTTTCTTAAAAGGAAGGCTTCCCTAAAAGGACGGGTGACAATACCCTCCTGTGTCCCCCCCCGAGACCGGGGGCAGAGGGGGGTGCAAACAGCTCTGGGCTCGTAGCAGAACGGGGCCCGGGCGGCGTGTGATCCCTGCTGTCAGCGGGCTTTGGGATGCTCTCACTGATCCCTTAATTAAGGCTCGCAACGAAGATGTGAGGATTCAGCGACTGGAGCCATCGGTCCCTAAATAACCCCCGGCTGAACGGAATGGCGTCTCTGCTCCCCCCCGGAGATCCGGGGGTGGCTGCCTGAGGCGGGGGCTCACGCCGCTGCTCGCCCGCGTGATCTCCCCTCCGCCCGCCGCCGCGGCTGGAAAAGGTTCTTTTAATCAGGGGGTAATTTTATGCATCATTAATATCAGGCCTGATTATAAGGAATGAAAGTTCAGCCGAGGGAAAGATGAAAGGAGGGGGCAGCCGCCCCCTCTCCCCTCGCCGTGGGCTGGGGAGCGGGCACAGGGGGGCTCCGGGGGGTCCCCGGCTGGTGCCGTGCTTTGTGCTCAGCACCTTGGCATCCCTCCTGTGTCCCCCGGGAGGCTGTGTCTGGCCAAGGTGACAAGACCCAGGAGGACCCCATCCTTCGGGGACCCTTCAGCTGTGGGCGTTCACCGGGAGCTTGGGGACAAAAGCGGTCTCCCAGCACCAGAATGGTTGGGGCCGGGGAGAGCAGTGGGATTTCGGGGAGCCTTGTGCAGCCCTGCGAGGCGCAGACAAGGCGGGATTATCTGCTTTCTTCGTTGATACCGTTTTATGCATGTAACGTGCTTTTGTAGCCTCTCCTGCATCAAAGGTATTTGTTTCACAGGCGATGCATCAAACGCCTTGAAATCCCCGTCCCCGGGGCTGCTCGGCAGAGCCGGCGATGCTCATTGCCCCCGGGGCATCCTCCGTCCTCCGCTGGCTTCTGCCCGGGTGCCGAAGGGCGATGGGCAGGATTCGGGGCTGGAGGCTGCGAAGGGGCTCAGCCGGACCCCCGGGACCAGCCTGCGGGCGGGGGGCTTTGGCGGGAGATGCGGCGTATTGGGGTTTCACCCATTTCGTGTGGCTGCTCCGCTCCCTGGGAGCGAGCACGAGGACGAGCGGGGGACGCAGCAGCACCAGTGGGCTGAGCAAATGTCTCGGGCTCCTTGGAGAAAACCCCTGTTTCTTCCTCCTCTTCCTCGTCTTCCCCTGCTTTGCCTTCCCTTCATGTGTGGGTACAGCTGTAAATTAGAGCCTCCGTGAAGAAAACAACATCTGTTTACCCTCCTTGGGCGTGCGGCTCGTAAAGGGAGAAGGAGAAAGCTGTGCCCATCCGCCACCCCAACGGGTTATTTCTTTATTTATCCCTTGGCCGCTCCTGGGCACGGCGGGTCCCCGAGGCTGGAGCTCCTCCGGACGAGGCTTCCCCGCTCCGTCCCCTCCGCTCGCTCCAGGAGACAGGGATGGAGAGGGGCAATTCTCATTATCCGAGGTCTTGAAGGAAAAAAAACCCAACCCAAGTTTTATTCCTTGAAAAGCACAGGATATAAAATCTAAATGCCGAAAGGACCTTTACTGACGGGGTGTAAATTTATGAGGATTCACCCCAATAAAACTTGACGCGAGTCACCGCTGAAAAACGTCTGCGTCCCTTGGGTGCTAATCGTGATGGAGAGCTGGTGCCGGGCTGGGGAGGGGAAAGGTTTCTGCTGCTGGGATCTCCCAGCGGAGATCGCACGTCCCAGCGAAACTGCAAATCCCCCGGTGGGGAAGCGCTGACGAGCACAAAATAAATTACAGCTAATTGGATCAAAACATCTCAGCGGCTTTGTTTCCTTGCTGCCGAGCTGGGGTGGGAGCCTGAGCGGGGCTTCGGTCCCCAGCTGCCAGGTGTGGGGCACCGGGGGACGGGGGCCGCGAGCGCCGGCGGTCTGCGCCCATCCCCGCCACGTGCCGGCAGCCGGTGTGGCCGCTTGGAGCGAGAGCCGTGCGCCGGGCCCGCTGCACCGAAATGTCACGTTAGTCAGGTTGGTAGCCGCGAACCTTAATAAGGTGCATGTTTAATTAAATACCATTTCCATCCTCCCCTCCCCATCCCCTTCCCTCGTCCTTTCCCAAGGAAGAGGCTGTGATTGAACACCGCTCTTTAACCGCCAGCCCGAATTTTGGAGTAAAATATAAAAAGCCCAAAGTTCCCCTCCAATATTAACTGTAATGAGATAAACTTAATTGAACATTTTTACGATGTCATACTCATTTCCCTTTTTAATTAGGTCCTTCTTCCATAACAACACGAAACCATATGATTGTGAACTTCCACGAGCAGTTCGTTACCAAGAGCACTGAAAGCCGGAATTAGCGGGAGGGTTTGGAGATGCTGAAGCAGCTCCTAGCTGGGGCTTCAAGGGAGGCAACGATGCTGCAGTGGGGCGCGGGGGCAAAATCGTGGGGGTCCCGGTGCTCAGGGAGGGGTGCAGGAGGAGAGAGGCAACGCCAGCCCGGACCGAGCCCTTCACCCCTTGCCGCTGGGTGCTCTCCCTTCCCCGTTGCCGCTGTCTCCCAATCAGGAATTAATTGCACTTAGCAACATAAACAACCTAATAAAATAGGAAAAAAAAAAAAGAAAAGGTTGAAAGATGAGCTACGGCTTTGATTTAATGGCTTGCTGGCTAAGGAGTTGTCGGGAATTCACGGCATTGGGCTGAGTGGGGACGGAGGGGCCGCGCAGCCCCGGGGCAGGACCCCAGGCGAGAGGGGGGCTGTGCCTGACCCCTCCCTGGCACGGTGGGCACAGGGATGTCCGGAGCATCCCTTTGCCCCGTGGTCCCGCGGCCGTGCTGGGAGCCACCGCCACGCTGGGCCCCGCTCGGGCATGGCCTCCCTGTTAGCGGCAACATCAAAGACCACGTTGGGGGTGAGCCCTATCTCCTCCCTGCCCATCCCTGCTGCAAAAATCCAGGGATTCAGCTTATTTTTGCAGGCTGCCCAAGCTGGCATTTCAAAGGATTGACTGAAAGGGCAGGAGATGGCGGCTGGGGAGGGGGGAAAAGGAGATGCGGGGGGTAACAGCGTGAAGGGGCACTGCTCGGGTGCCCGCTACGGACCCCTTGTGTTTGCCGGGGGTCGGCTCCACGTGCTTCCCAGGGAAGCCGGGCGGGATGGGTGCCTCACCGAGCACCCGCAGGCCTGAAATTGGGGCATTGCACGGGTTCGTGTGCAACGTTTGCACCGCAGTTGCTCTGCGGTTGCTTTGCTCCCTCTGGGCTTCGAGCAGGTATTTTGCAGGGGAGAGCACTTAGTGCATTAACAGCGGCTTCTCCGTGCACGCAGCCGGGCTGTAATTAATCATTCATACAGCTCTGGGACCCCTGGCATCGTTCGGAGGGAGTAATTACACCTCTCCTGCTCCTCTTCCTCACCGCCGCCGCCCCGCTCCTCCAGCCTGGCAAGTGGGGAAGTTTTGACAAGGTGATCAATGAGGTCTGCAGCGCTGGCGGGGGGGTGCGTGCCGAGAGGGGAGGTAATTAGAGCAGAAAAAGGGGCCTGGAGGAGGGAGCCCTACCTAATGGAGCAGTCGGGCGGCAGGTTGCGGCACGCCGGGGAAAAAGGGGAATAAAAGCCGGGACGTGGCCGCGGCGCTGCTGACCCCTCGCTGAGTGCCCTGCGGAGACCGCGCCGGCTGCCCGAGCTGGCGGTGTGCCGGGCTGGGGGATGCAACCGCGCCGGCTCGCCCTGCCTGCGCAGGCAGGTCGGGTGGGCTCCCAGCCGGCGTGGGATTTGTGCGGGATCAGGTGCAGGATCGCATGTGGGAAACGTGTTTGCTCCCTCCGAGAGGGAAGTTGGGACCAGTTTCACTGCAGGGTGATCCCAGTAACACCAGTGCTGGATCTGCCACCGGCCCCAGAGATGCTCCGGGGTCACCCTGTTGCGCCGTGGCTGCAGTTTGCCTTCCCGCAGCTTGACTGCAGCTGGAGAGAGGGGGGAAAAAAGGGGAAAAAAAAAAAAGCCCCATTTGGGATGGAATTTGCTTCTCCAGCCGCACAAGGAGTCCTGGGCTGGGCTCGGGGGGAGCACACGCTCGAGGGGTTTTTCGGGCCGGGAAGAGGAGCTACACAGGGGGTCGGGTCCAGCCGTACGGGCTGAGCACGTGACACGGCCGGGGTTTGAAATCGCTTGTCAGCCCCAGCCCGAAACATCGTTAGACAAAAACCCGCAGAAAAAATCTCGGTCCTTAAAAATGCAAATAACATGTGATGCTGAATGTCCTTGTTTGTCTGTAATTGCAAAATTCTTAGACTCAATCAGCCAAAGATAAACTGTGTTATTTAGGAGCAATTTGAAAGCAGACAGATTGAAAACAATAGGCCGGATTCGGCTTTCAGCGGCTCAGGAATGAAGCCAGAATCTCTGCTGGATCAGCTGGGCTGTACGGGATTTACACCCCTTGGATGGAGAGCAGAGCGGTGCCCGGCATCGCTTCCGAAGGCCAAGCATGCGGGATGCCCGCTGCCCGCACGTGCCTGCCTCCCTCCGGGGAGCCTTTTCCCTCCATAATTCCTGGGCATTCCCAAATTTCCTGCAGTTGCAGCCTTAAACACCTAAATTGCCACAAGTATCCTCCCGGCTCGCTGGTGGCTGCGGGGATGCAGCCTGGACCGGCATGCCCTGCTCCCGCATCCCCTCTATTTATTTAATATTTAGGAAAGAGAAGGCTCAGGGACTCGCGAGGGTGCAAACCGTAGGCGTGCAGCTGCTTGCACGGGCACAGCCCCGACCGGCAGGAGCAGAGCCAGCGGCCGGTGATTTATAAAAGACAATTTTCTTGCCTTCTATGCTGCAGATAAATCACTTTGGGGAGTGGCCCCGACCATTTCTGCTCAGGCGAGCTCTGCACCAGCTGCCGCGCGAAAGTCCCTGGGAGGAAAGTGCCCCGGCTGTCTCGTCCGCGCTCGGTTCCTGGTGGCACCGCATCCTGATGCTGTCAGCCGAGTGGTAGCTCGCACCGGTCCCTGCTGCCTATAAATACACGCGTTCTCCGCTCCGCTCGCTGGGAAATGAAAGTTTTGACTGGTTCGTCTCCGCCTGCATTGCAATAACTCAGGGGAGGGCAGAGCCTTCCCTGGGTGCTCAAATCCAGCTGGAGCTGCCAGCGTCCAAGCCCCGTCGCTGCCTGTCCCGTGCAAACCACCCCACTGCCGAACAGCACTGGGGTGACTGGGTGCTCCCTTCCCTGGGTGCTGTCCCTTCCTGGGTGCTCCCTTCCCTGGGTGCTCTCCCTTTCCTGGGTGCTCTCCGTTTCCTGGGTGCTCTCCCTTTTCCTGGGTGCTCCTTTCCCTGGATGCTCCCTTTCCTGGGTGCTCTCCCTTTCCCTGGGTGCTCCTTTCCCTGGATGCTCCCTTTCCTGGGTGCTCTCCCTTTCCTGGGTGCTGCCTTCCCTGGGTGCTCTCCCCTTCCTGGGTGCTCCCTTTCCTGGGTGCTCTCCCTTTCCTGGGTGCTCCCCTCCCTGGGTGCTCTCCCTTTCCTGGGTGCTCCCCTCCCTGGGTGCTCTCCTTTCCCTGGGTGCTCCTTTCCCTGGGTGCTCCCTTTCCTGGGTGCTCTCCCTTTCCTGGGTGCTGCCTTCCCTGGGTGCTGCCTTCCCTGGGTGCTCTCCTTTCCCTGGGTGCTCCCTTTCCTGGGTGCTCTCCCTTTCCCTGGGTGCTCCCTTTCCTGGGTGCTCTCCCTTCCCTGGGTGCTCTCCCTTCCCTGGCTGGGATGCAGCATCCAATGCCGTATAAATTCCCAGCGATTCCAGGCGCAAGCCTTTGCCCAGCTCCGGGGACAGTGGCTCTGCCGGACGCTCCGCCGGGGTTTTCCCGGGGGCAGCAGGGCCGGGGGGGCGGAGGAGCGGGAGGAACACACGGTAATGCAGAACACAGAGGTAATTATTTTTAAACAATCACATTTCCCTTTCTGTGCAGACCTACAAGGATGTAAACAAGATACCCTTTAAACACATGCTTCCCAGCCATCCATCACCACATCCAGACTTTATTATGCTCTACTCTATATGTTATAAATTACATTTTAATGATAAATTACGCACTCCTAATGCAAACTGCAGCCTCCTGTTGTCGGTAAAAACAATAATAGATTTGTAGAAAGTGAAAAGAGGGAAATGCATATTTATGAGGTTGGACAGTTTGGGGGGAAAAAGGCAATTGTTATCTGAAATATTTGGATTTATGAATTACTTCCTATTTTAAAAGGCCTCTGCGTCTTCTCGCGCTCAAAATGTCAAGTCATTACAGCCGAGGAGGGTGGGAAGCGCTCGCTGCAGCTCTGGCGTTGTGTGTTGGGACCCAAACTGGGCCGTCAGCTGGGGTAAAGCCCGGTCCTTAATGGGGTTTAATGGGATGATAAACGCCAGGGGATGCTCCGGCATCCCGGGGCGACGGTGGCTGCGGGGCTGGGATGGAAGCGAGGATCCCCCAAATGGGCACCGGCTGGCCGGGGGCTGCAGCCGAGATTGGGGCTCGGAAAATACCCATAATTCGGGGAAGCATCTCTTCAGCAGCCTGAGGCAGGCAGGGGAGGGGAGAGCCCCCCCCGAGGTTAATTTAACCCTGTCATGGTGGAACACTGCTGTAATTAGGCTTCCTGTGGCGGGGCCGTGACTCTGTCAGGCAGCCCCAGCGATGGCAGTTAATTAGGGGTTGGTGTGAGCTCCGGCGCTGCCGGGCAGCGTGCCCTGCGCAGGTGCGGCGAGCCCGGGGCTGCAATTTAGGAGGCTCATTTTGAAGGGGGGATGCGATGGGGGGAGCGTGTTGCAGAGCGGCAGCGGCTGCTGTGCAGCGAGGAAGAGGGGGAAGAGCAGGAGGAAGCGTATTTTTGGGCGAGCAGCGGCGTGCATCCCTCCTCCTGCACCGACTTTGCTCTCTCCTTCCTTCCCGGGAACAAGCCGTGATTTCTCCGTAAAGCGGCAGCTCTGGCAAAGGCATCTCACAGCCCGGAGCCGCATCCTGCACAGCCCGAGCTATTGGGTGTCAGAACAAGGCTCGCGTACCCAGATCTCTGGGTTCGGCGCTGGAGAAAAGCTGCCCTCGTGCACGGTGCCCGGCAGCACCCGGGGCTGCCCGGCGAAGCGAGGTGCTGGCTGCCAGTGCGATGGTCCGGTGCTGCCGGGGGCTGCGGCTGCTGCGGAAGGAGGGGGCGAGGCGGCCCCGCCAACCCTCCGCTGCCAAGTCGGCGCTTTTGTCTGCACATCCATTACTGGAGCAGCTTTTGACTTCAGCAGAGATCGTGTCTCTGGCCTTCAGCAAATGGCTTTTTCAAGGTGAACATCAGCTTTCTGCCAGAGCCGAAGCTTTTGGGAGCTTTTAAAAGAGCATCCTTTATTCGGCGGCAGCAGCTGGAGTCCCTAAGTGAGATCAGGGCCCCATGGTGCGAACCCCTCGGCTCCTGCCGGGAGAAACTCCCAGGCAAGACCAGGAGGCAAAGGGGAAAACAGCACACGGAGGAAAATAAGAGGGGGAGGGCAGGAGACATGGGGGTCCCGAGGGGACGTGGGGCGATAGCTGTGGGGCTGTCCCACCCTGGGGTGCATGGGGAGGAGGGAGGTGAATGCGTGACCCTGGCTTTAGGCAGAAGGAGAGGCTGCTGGGTTTTGGAGACCGGTGAGGGGGGAGCGCTCAGAGGGCTCACGCGAGAGCACCCGAATAATTTATGCATGAGCACCCGTTCAGCCCATGCACGAGCGCCCAATTAATTTTTGCATGGCCACCCAAGTAATCCATGCACGATTGCCCAATTAGTTCACGCGGGGGTGCCCGACCACCCACCCTGAGCCCCTTGTTAGCAGCCAGCGGGGTGCTGGCACGGGCGCACCCGAGGGCTTGGGGCAGCCAGAGGAGGCTGGGGCTGGGGCTGCCCCTCCCGCAGCATCCGCAGGAGGACGGATCCTGCCCTGGGAGCTTTATTAGAGGAACCGCTGCAGAATCCCGGGCCCTTTCTGGCTGTTTCGTGAACCTGGCGAGTGAGAAAGGCAGCCGCTGGCAGTGCTTGGAAAGGGGGTTATTAAGGAGCTGCAGCTGATGGGGATCCGGGGCTTTTTGCAGATGAAAGAGCTGCCGGCAGTCAGCGGGAAGCCAGGGCGAGGGAGTCAAGTCCCCAAGCAGGAGCATCGGCACGGGGCTGACTGGAGATGGGGACCTGCGAGCCCCTCGGGGGGCTGGGGTGCAGGGGAGAGCAGCGGGGCTGGGTCCCCCCAGCCCACCCGGAGCTCCACGCTTGCCCACGGCTGTTGGCAGCAGCTCTCTGCCCCGCGGCGAGCGGGGGAACGGGGTGGCTGAGAGCTGAGCACGAAGAGGGAAGAGGCTGTTCCCTGGGTCCTAGGGACAAACGGAGAGGATAAGCTAAAAATCCAGGATGGCAACTGCATTGGAGCTGGGACTCTGTGGGGTGAGCTGGTATCCAGCATGAGCACAGCCCCCCCAGTCCCCACGGCACAGGGGGTTCTCCACCGGCATCACCGCTGCTGCAGGACCCAGAGGTGCAGAGCCCTGAGCAAAGCAGCCGGCCAGGAGCAAACAGGTCCCGGGTCGTGCATCAGGCCCAGCTCTGCTGGCAGCGAGGGGTTGCCTGTAGGCAGGAAAAAGCCCAAAATCCGGCCAGGGATCCTCTGCAACCACTGCAGCATGCGGTCGTGCTCCCATCACGTTGTTCCTTCGCCAGCTGTTGGGGACAGGAAGCATCTGGGGACGTGCTGAGCCAGGGATGAGCCCTTCTCCCATCCCCTTCCCGCCTGCCAGCACGGCTCGGCCCCGGCACAGCCTCCGTATTTCCCGGGTAGTTTGGGAAGCAGAAGGTGAGAGCGAGCGTGCGTGGCGAGCTCCGCTCTGCCTTTTCATCCTCCTCTGCCACCCAGCCGCCGCAGCTGTCAGCGGCACGGTGCCAGCGCCGGCGCTCGCCGCCCCCTCCACCGCCGGGGCGAGGGAAGCGTGTTCCCGTCTATTTTTGGGTTGGCACCCGTGGGGGGGGCAGCTGCGGGGAGTGGGTCCATCCGGCCGTCTGGCTGCCTCCCCTGGGTTCCACCGGCCCCTTGACCCCGCTCAGCCACCGCTGCCAAGGGTCTCGCGGGCAGGGATGGGAGAGGTGACGCTGGGGCTGCGGGACGGGGATGGTGGCACTGGGGGGACTGGCAGCGGTGGGCTCAGCATCCCAGGGCAAGGCGAGCTGGACGAAGCTGAGCCTTTCCCGCGCTGGCTCCGGCAGGTTAAATGGCAGCACCTGGCCGGCTATATTTAGGAGGAATGTAGGGCAGGCTGGAGCATCCCAGGCTATCGCCTTCCCGCAGCCGCCCGTGCCCTGCGCAGCACGGACCACAGCGTGTGAGGGCTGGGGCGAGTGCTGCCTGCCGCTGCCTGCCACTGCCTGCGGGCCCTGGCAGGCGAAGGGGGGCCGGAGGGGGCTGCCTTGCCCCGAGCAGATGGGCGCTGCTGCCCGGGCGCACGCTCCAGCTCTGGCCAGCTGGCGAAACGCTCGGGAGATTTCCTTCGAAGGCTTTTTGCCGTGGCTGAGGGCTCATGGCGGCGGGGCTACGGTGCACCCACGGCAGATGAGCCCCAGCCCCAGGGCTGGGGAGCGCTCGAGGTGTGCAGGGTGCTCCCCACCCCACTGCCCCCCGCTCCTGCTCCAGGGGTCGAGGGCTCTTTATCCGGCTGCCGTGTTGCTGGCAGCGCGCCGTCAGCCGCGGTCACACTGATCTCCTCTCAATAGAGGCCTTTGTTCTGCTGCACAGGAGACGTTTAATTCCTATTATTGCCATTAGCATAAAAGTACAAAGAAAGGTGAAGAGAGAAAAATCACTCCTGTCCCCTAGTTCCCCGGGTCTCTGCAGCACGGCGAGTGGAGCCGGCGGTGGGAGGGGGCTGCCAGCCACTGCCCTGGTGTCGGGCAGGATTTGGCACCCGGGAGGGTGCTGGGGAGGGAGGAAGCCCACCGTGGCCGGGGGGACCAGGGGGTGCTGCGGGCATTGCTGCCCGCTGGGCATCTCCCACCCTGCCAGCATCAGTCCTGCGCACTCCATGCGGACGCAGTGCCCTTTGCCGGCCGTGGTGGGAGCCCCCGTCTGCACCCCAGGAGCCCCCAGACCCCTGGGAAGCTGCTCCGGCCTCAGGACCGGCCTCATCTGCATCTCTGCGCTCATCCCCAGCCGGTTCCAGCAGCGTGCGCTTGCAGCAGCTGAGCTCACGTGGGAAGGGCTCATGCTGCCTTTGCTGCAGGTCAGCTCCAAAAACTCGCCGGGCTCTTCGTTCCTGTCGTTTCCCATGTGTTTCAGGTGGAGCGAAGCCCAGCGTCCCCCTCTGCCCGCAGCGCTCGGCTTTGGCTGCCGCGCGGGAGAGCAGCGCGTCGCCCGGCTGCCACCGCTCCCCGCAGCCGCAGCCTGGCAGCCGCTGTCCCCCATGCTCCGCTCCCCTGCGCCCAGCAAGGCTTCCTTCCCCACGTCCATCAGTCCCTCATCGCTGGCTGGCCAGGCCAGCCTGGCAGCTTGGCCGTCACCTCCTCATCCCTCTGCTGCATGGCGGCTGGGATCCGGCTTCACCGCAGGACTCGCCCGGGTCCAGGGTTCCTGCTGCCCCTGTGCCACTGGGGTCACCTCCTTTGTCACTCTGAGGGGCTTCCTGGGGATTCACTGGCCTGGCGTGGGAGGTTGTGTCCTGGACCGCAGAGGCACGTGGATGCTGTCGGAACACGCAGGCTGGCTGTGACACCAGGGCCGCCACCCCGGGGACCGTGGCCTGCCTGGGGCCACCACTCGTAGCTATGCCCAAGCTGCAGCACAGCGTGCGTCTCGGCTCCACATCACTGGGAATCAGATGAGCAAAAACTCTTCTCCCCCTCCTCCTCTTCTCCCCCTCCTCCTCTTCTCCCCCTCCTCCTCTTCTCCCTCTCCTCCTCTTCTCCTTCTCCTCCTCTTCTCCCTCTCTTCCTTCGAGGGCTGCGGAAGCCCTCTGCAGCCCCTCGCCGGCTGGGCGAGCCGGGCAGCCCTGCCGGGCTGGGCTGGCGGCAGCGATGTGCCGCGGATCCGGGCTGCGGGCGCTGCGCTCGCGGCTCTGCGCAGGTGCCAGCGCAGCAGTGCCGTGGCCTCACGCCAGCTCCACCGGCTTCCCGGGTGGCCGGTGGGAAACAGGAGCTGCTGAAGGACCTGACGGTTCCCCAGCACCCGTGTGTGAATGGGGAGAGGGCACACGGGGCTGGTGCCCTGCCAGGGGCTCAGCTCCGTGCTCGGCCGCTTCTGGGGTCGCATTTGCATCCCCTCCATCTGCGGCCAGCACGGGGCCGCGGTGCCGTCGGCAGGGACACGCGCTCCGGCAGGGACACGTGCTCCGGTGTGGTTTGCAGCCAGGGCAGCGGGGGGGGTGATGGCGTGGGGCGTTGTCACCGGAGCCAGGGGCTTCGCTCGCCCAGGCAATTTCTGGGTTGCTCCCTGCTGGCGCGATGGGAGGGAGAGGAGAGCTGCCGAAACGGCACCGGGCTGCTGCCAGCACGGCTGGGAAGTGCTGGGAGCTGAGCTGGGTTTTGGACAGGGGCCCTTTGCTGGGGCTTCTGGATGCTGAAAGTGGCTTCGTGCTGCTGGCCCAGTCCTTAAAATTCCAGTGAGGGATTTCATCCCGCCTGCCGGTCTCCACCTCTGCGGGACCCGGCCGCTGTCGAGTGGCCAATGCAGATGCTGCCGATTGGGGCATTAAATTTAAAGAGCTGATTAAGTGCAATGAAAACCGTGTCAGCTCGTTGTCAGTGAGGAGAATGCATCAGGGCTGCGGATTAGAGGCTGAGTGACGGCTGGGGATTGCAGGCAGACAGCCGATCAATCAGCCGCCAAGCCGGCAGAGGGGGAAGCTTCCCCGGTCCCGGCGTGCCGGCTCGGGGGGAGGCAGCCCTGGATGCTTCATGGTCTCCTTCCCTGGGTGCTCATCTCGGCCTCGCCCTTCTCCCACCGTGTCTGAACCCCGTGGTTCAGACCAAATCCACTGGAAAAGCTCCAGGCATGCCCAGCTCCGGGCAATGCTGTTTCTCGACCTCAAGCAAAGGAGCTGGGGTTGCATTCGGTTGCAAGTGCGCAGATATCAGCCCACGCTGAGCTCCCCCTCAAAAAGAGGGGCTTGGGCCAGACCTCCAGCGCCCGCGGCTGCTCGTGCCGGCTGCCGCAGCTCCCTCGCCACCGGCTGCTGCTGGCAGTCGCTGCCGGTTTATCGCCACTTCACACCCTCCCTTCCCGCCCCGCGCCGAAGCGTGGATTTCTTGCACGTCTGCGAGGCGGGAGCAGCCGCGCCGGGGCTGCGTGGGGAGAGGCGGGGGACGGCGCGGGGCTCGGCACCCCCCTCCCAGCCCTCCCATGCTCCGGATCCAGCCCGGCGATGCCAGCAGGGCTGTGGGAGCTGTAGGTCTTGCACGGCTTCAGCCACCTCCAGCTCTTTTTTGTGCTTTATTTCCCCACCTATAAAATAGGAAGGAGAACCAGAGGCTGCGGTGCCAGCAGAGCTTGCAGCAGCAGCACCGGCTCAGCCCATGGGGTCCATCGCAGTGGACTCATGGCTCTGCTCCATGTGGCCGGAGCAGCCTGGGGACCGCAGTGCTGGGGCTGGCCTGCCTTTAATTCTGGTATAAATAAATGTAAAACGATCATCTGTTCTTCGGGGGGTATCCAGCCTTTCCTCTCTTTCCCTTGGTTAATTAATTTAATGGTTTTATGATTGCAAAGAGATTAGCTAGGAGATATATAATCTATATATAGAGGTATAGAGGGGACTATAGATAGCACATAAAAGTGAGAACAACCCCCACTCCCCTTGAATTGGGAACTTTTGAAGCGAAGGGGAGGCCTTGCCGGAGGACGTTGATGGAGTGCCTGGATCCAGCCGGCTCACTGCAAATCACGGGAGACGCTCGCCGGGATTTAGCAGGGCTGACGCATGCCGGGAGGCGAGCGAGGGGAGGGTGGGAATCCCAGGGCGCTGCTTTGGGGTTGCAAATGGCCGTAACTGGTGACAAATGAAGCAGAGGGATGGGAGGGCAGCGTGTCCTGCCCTCGGGGGAGCAGGGCTGGCAGGTGCCTGCCTGCAGAGGCTGTGCCCTGGAGCCCGCAACACCCCTCTGCCTCGGGGTCCCTGGGGTCCCCGGGGTGCCCCGGCAGGTCCGGCTGGGCAGAGCAGGGTGCCGCGGAGACCTGCGGTGTGCTGGGAGAGATGGAGATGCTCCCGGCTCCACTTCATCTGGTCTTCGGCAGCTCCGGTGCCATCCCCGTGATGTCCCCGTGTCACGCAGCCCAGCCTGGCCCCGCTGCCTGGTCCCTCTCCAAGGGCTCCCTCCGGGGTACAGGGCAGGGACGCGGGGGGGCATGGGCAGATGCACCCCATAAAGGGACTTTTGGTGCATTTTTGTGCTCGGGAGGTTTGGCGAGGACCAGTGATGGCTCTGGGGTGGGGCTGAGCCCCTGTGCAAGAAGTGAGCCCCGAGTCTTCCCCCTCTTCCAGCTCAGCCCTGTGCCACCATGCCTGGCAGCGCTGTGACAAGCCCCATCCTCCTCCCACGTTGCAGAGAGCCCCTGTCCCTCTGCCTGTGCTGTCACCTCTTCCCTGGCAGCTCCCTTTGTGTGAGGAACAAAGCCGAGGTTCCCAAGCGAAAGCAAGTCTACCGCAGGAGCGGCAGCTGCCGTGGAGGGAACGTCCTGGAGCGTCCGCTGTCCCCTTCCCACGGTGCCGGGGAGGGAGGGTGAGGTGGGAGCTGAGCACCACCAGCTCGTGACATGCACTGTGGGCAGGCGCACAAGGGCTGATGCTGCAGCTGGGGATGATGCTCCTGCACTTGCTGCTTGGAAATAACATTTAGTCCCCTTGGTGCTTCCCACCGAGCACCACGGCTCGCCCCGGTGATGGTCCTCGTCCAGGAGCAGGGACGGCGGGGCCATGGAAACCTCAACCCTGCG
The DNA here is from genome assembly GCF_034638445.1 of Ciconia boyciana. Classification (NCBI taxonomy): domain Eukaryota; kingdom Metazoa; phylum Chordata; class Aves; order Ciconiiformes; family Ciconiidae; genus Ciconia; species Ciconia boyciana. The sequence goes on from NC_132954.1 coordinate 5,867,343, forward strand.
GCACCCACAAGCTGGTGCCTCTCTCCTTGCCAGGACCTGAGAATTTGCAGCCCCGGGGTTGAGGGTGAGGGGGCCGGACGGTCCCCAGCACCGGCCTGGCTCTGCAAGGCTGCTCAGGGCCGGCTGCGCGGGTCCGTGCCAGTGCGGGGGGTGCAGTGCCGGAGCAATCACCGTGCGTGTCGTTTAGGCTTGATGCCGCTATCATGTTCGAATCTCCGGAGGCAGCGAGCTGCAGATTGACTTTGACAAACACGGCCCAGAAGCTGCATCTTGGCGGATGCAAATTATTCAGCAGCTCCCGGGAAAAACGCTCCCCGACAGCACGCCGGGGGGGTACGGGCTGTAACACCCTGTCACATCCCCTGCCAGCAGCAGCTGCGCCCGGTCTCCCCCCCCCGCCACCACCGCCACCCTCCCGGCAAGCGGCGGTGGGGGAGCAGGGCGTGGGGGGGCCGTGCATCGGTGTGGTCCCCAAAGGCAGGTGGGTGCGAGGCTGGGGAGGTGACACAGGGGGTTTGGCCAAGGGACAGAACCCCCCCGGCCATCGGAGTGGGCAGCAGACCCCCGGCAGAGCCATGGGCCGTGCGTGCACCGAGGAGCGCACGTGCATGTGTGTGCACCTCCAGCCACGCACGGGGAGACGCCTAAGCATCCCAGTTCATCCCAGTTCATCCCACTTCACCCCAGGATTGTATCTTGCTCCATGGGGCTGGGCTGGGTGAGAGATTAAGCTCCAAGAGTGGCTCCAAGCCATGTGCCGGGGCTGTTTTGAAATTGTCCGGGAGCTGATAATCGAGGAGATGAAGATCTGGAAGATGTCTCCTGGGGTCATTTTACAGATCTGATTTGCCAGACGCCAGGCAGGTAGATCTTGCAGAAAAGCCTGTTGTCAGCCGAGATTCAATTCACGCTCAGAAAATAAGCAGCAGCGAAGCCGTTCCTGGCTGTGAGCCTGGGGCAGAAACGTCCCCAGGGCTGTCCCCAAGTGGGTGACATCTGGGGTTGGACACCGCATCCTCATCAGGGTGGGCTGTTACAGTCCCAAACAGGTGCCCTTTGCATTAAGAAATGGGACTTTGCTCCTCTCCCCTCGTTGCAGAGGTGCCTGCGCCCGGCTGCATGTGCCTGGGCCAGGCAGGCTGCGGGGACACGGTGGTGTGGGAGCTCTGGGGTGGCCGGGGGATCCAGTCTGAAGCAACACATGAAGGTTTTGAGACCATCCCCTGCCCCGGCCCCAGGTAGACATGTTTTGCCTCGCTCCCAGGTCCCACAAACTCCCAAGCCCTCCCGAACTCCAAGGATCAAGCAGGCGAATCCTTAAGAGGAGGATGGGGACCAAATGACAAGGGGAGAAGGTGTTTCGAGCCAATCCCTTCTGGAGGTGGCATTTAAGCAGATGGAGGAGTGGAGCCGGTGCTGTCTGAGGAGGATGTGATGGAAATGTGAATATGGAGAGGATGCTCTGCCTGCCTCATGGGAGCGGGAGCCCTCCGAGATCTTAATAAAACAACAACCTGTGGCCACTGACCCACAACCAGCTCCTTGTATAAATGCTGCCGGCCCTTCGGAGATGGCAGGAGCCACTTTCAAGGCTTGTCAGGGCCCTGGCTGCGGGCTGGAGGCTGCGGGACTCCCTCTGCTTCCCGGGAGGTAGACGGGAGCCGGGCAGCACCAGCTGCCAGGTCCGTGCCGGCCATCGCCGCTGCATCGGCCCTCATGGCTGGACCATGCACAGGCGAGGCTCCCGTGCCGAGCCCTCCCAACACTGAGCCATGTTTTTATTCCTGGGGGTTTGGCATTAATATTTATCTATCAGCGGCTTGTAATTAGGCCTTTCAATGATACTCCTGTACTTGGTTGAAGTAGATAAATGCAGATGATCTGTGAGCGGAGCGGCAGGCTTACTTGGGTATGTGCTTCGCGTCTAGATCAATAGCGGGGCTTGGTTAAAATTTTCCATGATGCTTTTCCATGTGCCGCCGCTCCCGCTCGGCTGGCTCTGCCGGCTCTGCCGCCTCCTCGGGAAGGGGGACGCGGGGCGGGAGCCAGGGCTTGGGGGGGGAAATTTCCCCTCCAGGCGTTTTCCCACATTTTTGGAGTTTGGTGTCCTGGTGCTGCGGTGGCGGGCAGGGATGGGGATGAGCTGGGCAGGACAGAGCCGGTGCCGCGGTGCAGGGACACCGGGGCTGGCAGAGCAGGGACAGGCAGGACGGTCCCCGCCGATGCCAGCTGGGGGGGGACACCTCCATCTCTCCACCCCTGGGGTACCCACAGACCCCCCGCTAGCAGGGGGTCCTGAGGCACATCACACCGCAGCCGTACCCACGTGTGGCTATAGGATACCTTCCTCCGGTGGCCCAGCGCCGCCGGCCAGGGCTGCGGGGTGCTGGATGCGGCCGGGGCCGCTGCTCAGGAGGCACGTGGCAGGAGCCATTCAGGTTCCTCTCGGATCTCTCTCTGTGCTGCTTCCCATCTGCTGTATTATTTCAGCATTTAATTATTTACCGCGGGCTGTGTGGGCGGCTGTACAGAGGCAGTTATTGCTTAATTGAGCTACTTGACTCCAGCGCTGCCAAAATAATAACACGCACGAAAAAAAAAAGATACTCCCTCCACGAGCAGCCCGGGGTGCAGGCAGACCTGCCCGTGGTGGCGGGGGGCAGCCCCCACCCTGGGGCTAGAGCCAGGGGACCCTCGTCTTTGCTCAGCCCATCCATCACTTGACCCCGCGCTACAGCCCCCTCCTGCCAGCCCCGGGCTGGGGAACGGGCTGGCTGCGGTGGCGAGGACAGCGGGGACAGCGGGGAGTGCTGGCTGCGAGAGTCGAGTTGCAGGGGAGGTTTGGGGTGTTCACCACCCACGTCCCACCTCACCCCTCTCTCCAGCCAGCGAGGACTGCAAAACCCAGCCCCGAGGGAGAGGGATGCCCCGAGGGAGGGAGCGCTCGGTGCCTGGGGCAGTTGCTGGGGTGCAGGGGGTGGCTGAGCACGGATGCTCCTGCCCAGCTGCCCCACAAGCGTGGTGGGCTCACACGGTGGCACAGCCCTGCCAAGGAGCTGCCGGCATCCATCTGCCGAGCAGCCCGTGCCCGGGGCCAGCGTCTCCCCGGGCAGCACTGCTCTCCCCCGTCGGCACCGATGCAGAGCTCAGGGCTTCCCCTCCAGCTGAGGCTGGAAACGGGGAGATTTGCAGCATTTCCCTGTTTCCCAGAGGGAATCTGGCCCCGGGCTCTGCCTGCCCCTTCTGCCTCCAATTCCCTGTGACCTCCCTGTCTGTTGCCAGGCTCAGCGTCCCCAGGACTGCTGCGTGGGCTGCTCTGGCCGGTGGTGAAGAGGCTCCATCCATCCCTATTTCCAGAGAACGCAGAGCTCCGTGGATGAAAGCTCGGGGTAATTGATATTATTATTGAATCCAGCAGGATGCAGATTGTCACAGAGCAAACATCTGCCCACTGCTCCTCAGAGAGCCCAGAGGAGAGGAGACGGAGAGGGGATGGCCGCGGCTGCTAGCATCTTCCCCCGTAGTGGGGCCGGTGACAATGGGAGGGTGGAAGAAGTAAGGGAGAGACGAGTGTGTGTGCTGGGGTGCATGCGTGCACGTCTGTGCATGCATGTGTGCATATAGGTGTGCACGTGCGTGTGTACATCCATGTGCGTGCAGCTGGGGAACGCCTGCACCTCTGGGGTGTGTGATTTTGTGATGGGGCTCATCACGTCCGGAGACGTGCACGGAGCTGGGGACGAGGACCCAGAGCTGGCTGTCCCCAGTGCTCGCCACAGTCCCCATCTCCTGCGCTCTCTCTCCACGCTGTCACATCGGACGTGGTGATTTATCGGCCTCTAAAGGCTGCCGGGACTGCGTGTGCCTGGAGGTAACACCTTCTGATGTGTAAAGGATGGCAGCCATAAATATGCTCCCGGATGCTCCTCGCCACGGTGAAGCGACAAGGCGGGGACCTTCGTCTTTGCTCAGCCCATCCATCACTTGACCCCACGCTACAGCCTCCTCCTGCCAGCCCCGGGCTGGGGAACGGGCTGGCTGCGGTGGAGAGGACAGTGGGGACAGCGGGGACAGCGGGGACAGTGGGGGCGGCAGGGACAGCAGGGACAGGAGGGAGCACTGTCTGCAAGAGCTGAGTTGCAGCTCAGCCGTGGGCTGCCTCGTCTCCCCGCAGCGAGGCTGCTCCCCCCGGGGCTGGGTGCAGCCCTGAGCACTCCGGGGCGGCCGGAGGGGAGCCGGGCTGCGGGCTGGGGCTGGGGGATGTGCAGGTGGCCCCGGCACTGGCATCGTGGCAAGCAGCACGGCCAGTTTGGCATTTTGGAGGCTCCGGCTGTCACCGCCAGCCGCCTCGCTCCTGTTACCAGCATGGCAGGAGAAATCGTGTAATTTATAGATGCCTTTTATTTCCCTCCTGGTGTGGCATAAATACAACTCCACAGACCTCCGCAGTGCCGCTGTCCCCGTCCGTGCCCCTCACCGCCAGGCAGCCCAGGGGCTTTCGTGGCTTTGTGCCCCGCGTGGAGCGGCAGAGCGGCCGCCGGTGCCCTGTGTGCCAGGACGGCACGAGGGGTGATGCTGGCACATGGCACTGCCATTCTCGCGGGAATCTGGGGCCGTGCCCTGCAGTGACACAGCCCGCGGCGACCCCGGCTCCGTCCTGCCCTTGGCAGCGCCTTTCGCCATTGCAGGACCGGTCTCTTTTCTGACTGCGGTGGGGATGGGGAGAGACGCTTACATGAACATACGGGGAAGGACGAAGGGGTGAACAAGTGCGTAAAGGCCCTGGGCTGGGGGTGCTGGGTGCAGGCGATGCCGCAGGGGGGGTGCTGGGTGGGTGGAAGGGTCCTTTGTGGGTCCCTGACCCCTCGGTGTTTCAGGGTTGAGCCTGGGGTGGGTGAGCCCAGCATGGGGCAAGGACAGGGCCACCTTGTTGGGGACACCATGGAGCACTGAGGGGCTCATGGGTCCCTCACGAGGGTCCCTAGTGAGGACAGTAAGCGGCTGTGGGGCTGAGTGGGTAGGCAGGGGTTTCCTCCCCACCCGTGAGCCCAGCTGCGCTGCATGAGGAGGAGGATGGGGGAGGTGGAGGAGGCTCCCGCCCTGTTTGGAGAGGGTCAAGCATGGGGTGGGGAGCCTGGAGCAGCCGGGTCCCTGTGCTGGGACCCCCTGTGGGGCTGTGCACAGCTGAGCTGGGCCACCGGGCCACCAAGATCTGGGGACCGCGACTGGCAGGGCACAGACAAGGGCTGGCCAAGCCACGGGAGCCGAGGCAGGTGAGTGGTGCGTGCCGGGAGCCGGGCTGCAGCCCCTGCGTGGTGGAGGACAGCTCGGGGTCGTCCCCGGGCCCCGGTGGGGGTCACCAAGCCCGGCCGTGCTGCCTCAGGGTGTCTCCAGAGCCACCCTTGAGAAAGACACGGCTGAGCGCGTTCACCACCGGTTGGGAAGCGGTTGTGTGCGGAGAAATAAATTAATTAAACCCATCAAATAAAACAGCACAACAGCCCCAGTGGGATCCCTGCTAATGCATTCGCTGGTTGCATTTAGGTATTAATACCCTGACAGGAGGGCTTTAATTATGAGCCTTTAAGCCTGGTTTTCTCCTCCCCGCCCGAGCATCTCCCGGCGCGGGTCCCTGCATCCCGCAGGAGCCGGCTGTCAGCTCGCGTCACTCTCCAAGAGCATCCCTGCTCCTCGCCCGGCACCCGCGGCCCCATCCCAGCCTATCTCCCGCAGTCATCCTCTCGCCGCCGCTCCGCCGGGACCCCGGCAAGCGAGGATCAAACCGAATTAGCATGAAGCTCTTGCATAAAGATCCAGCAAAGCAAAGTGATTCCCGTCTGATCCGATAGTGCTGCCGTAACCCACGCCGCCGGAGAGCCGGGGATGGTGGGAGGAAGAGCGTGGCAGGGCTCGGCGTGGGGAAAAGGGCCGGCGTGTTGTGGTTTTTGATAAATTGTTGATAATCTCGGCTGCTGGAGGAGCTCGCGGGATCTCTTCTTTATTCAGAAAAAGAAGGAAACCCAAATCTGTGAGCTTAAGCAGCCCCAGTTGTCTCCGTGCAAAAGCCGGGGAGGTTTTTGCTGGGCTTGTGATGCAAACGGTGTCACCGCGCTGCCGGCAGGCAGCAGCGTGGTTAGTGCCGGTGTCGAGGTAAAGCACGGCTTTGCCTCCGTTGGGTCTCTCCATCCTGCCCGGGGCACGAGCATGTGGCCGGTCCCCTCTCGTCCCCCTGTCCGGAGCCCATGTCCGGAGCCGTCCTCAATGCCAGCTTGTGCCCCTGCACGTCCCTGGGCTTAAATCCATCTCTCGTAAATGGAAAGCTGGGATTTCCCAGGCGGGGGTCTGGAGGAAAGCATCTCTCCCTGCTCAGCCCTGGCCTCCCTCTCGCCCTCGTGGTCCCAAAGCCCCTGCCTGGGTGCTGCCGTCCCGGTGTGGTGCCGCTGTGCCCGTCCAGCCCTGGCTCTCCTGCCCGGAGCTTTGCCTCCTTGCAGGATGGGATCCAACAGAAGGACATGCACAATTTAATCGGATATTACAGGCTTAATAACACAGTCATTAGGAGTTTAGAAATTAAAAGGGAAAAAATAAGCCAGCGCTGTGCTCAACGCTCTGGGTGCAAAGGCAGAAGTGGCGGGGAGGCGCTGGGTGGGATTTAGTTAAATCTGAGCTGGGGGCAAACCTCCCCCTGGGAAGGGAAAGAGCGTGAGGTGGCGGAGTAGCTCCGGTGACAGGGGTGCAGCCGGGGCGTCCCAGCCAGCGAGGGAGCCGGTGGCCAGGAGCTGCTGGTCTTCAAACCCATCAGGAGAGGCCACCCCCCCCCAAATCAGCCCCGGCTGGGAGGGACGGGGGGTTTGTCTCCCTGCCAAAGTGTGCTCATTGCTCCCGCAAGCTAGCTTGCGCAGCTAATTGTCTTTTAATTGTAATGTAGCTGTAGTCAGTTGTGGTTTAATTAGCAGCGTACCTTATCCGGGGAGCTGCTCACAGAAGCCCAGGGCTCTGTGCTGGGGAGGGGGGCTCGTGGGGCACCCTGCGATGGAGCAGGGGGAGTCATCGGGTTTGAATGCTCGCACGGGGAGGAAGCGGTGTTCCTCCGGGATGGGTGCGATGCTGGTGGGAGGTGCAAGAAGTACTTGGGGGGGGGAAAAGTACTGGGACGGTGCTGGAACGAGCGAGGGGAGGAGAGGGTCCCTCATCGGATGCTGGGAGAGACCCCGGCTCCACCGGAGGGGTTTGGTCCTGGGCCAAATCGCAGCTGGGGGAAACGGGTGTAAGCGTGCCGGGGTGTGCTGCACCGCAAGTGTGCCGGTGCGTGCTGCGGCACATTGACGCCGTCCCCAGATCAGCGATGGGAGCTGGGAAAGAGCCCGAGCAGATCAATTTGCCACGCTGATCACTCCGCGGGCTTCCTCGCGGCCCGTAATTTATTGGGTTGTTATTTTAAATATACTTTAAAGCGTGGCGCTAGTCGGAAAGCAGCTCTCTGAAGAGCCCATCTCGGGGCTTTCTCTCTATTTCCCATCAACAAGTCGGACATAACAAATCTGCCATGTTTATAAATCAGCCTCCCATCCCTCCCGCTGCCTGCGATGCTGCGCCGGGCTATTTCTGACTCAGGCGTCAGCGTGGCAATAACGAGTCGGGCACCGGGGCTTCGCTGGCAACTTACTTGATGATGCATGAAGCGGAGCCGAGCGTGTCTCACTCGTCAGCGGCTACGGGTGCTGCTGGCTGCTAACGACGGGCTTTTGCTTATCGGTGGAATCAGCGGAGGGAGGTCGGGAGTGATGCGAGGGACGGGAGGTGCTGTCACGCCGGGCGGTGTGATGGCTCTTCCTGGCACGGCTGCCTGTCAGGCCCTGCGCTGTAGGGTTGATGCTGTCCGTGGTGAGTGGCTCCGTGCCTTGGGAAAGCCAAAGTCCTCCGAAGCCGGAGGGGAGCAATCCCGGCTGGCACCCGGCAGCGTTTCCCCTGGGATGCTCCAACCTTGACCTCGCTCCTCGTGGGACAGGACCAGGGACATCCAGCAGTGTCGGAGACACCAGCCCAAACTGCTCCCATGCTTTCATCCTTTCTCCTCTCCAGGTTTCACCCTGGCTAGCAAAAGCCTGGGCTGGAGAGGCCAGTCTGCTTTATTTGAATTTTTTCCAGCCCGCCTGCTTTGCCGGCTGTCGCTTCAGGGCAGCGTTTTGGTGGGTGCCGGACTGCTCGCAGGGTGCAGCCTCCTGCCCTGAACCCCCCCATGGCCGCAGATCACCCATCTGAGATCTTGTAATATTCAAACCTCGGTGCCTCCGTCGGAGATGGCAGCCGCCTGGCAGCGCTGGCAGGAACGGGGCCGGCCGGAAGATGAATTGATTCCAGCCGGAGGATCTATCCCTGCAGTGCATCTGCCCAAAAAATAGTTGTCAGGGCTGGTTTGTGTGCGCGTGTATTTTCCCACCAATAAACTTCTGCCACAATTACCCCATTTTTTATCTTTATGGCCTTGGACGCTGCAGGAGATATTGGATCCATATCGGAGCAAAAGAGGACATGAAAAAAGCTACTAAAAGCAGAGAGGAGATCAGTCAAACCGTCGGGTGAAACACGCTATTTTGATTAAGCATTCAGCAGGTAACCCAAACATAATTTATGGGGCTTAAACAGCTGCGTGTTGGGTTTCACTCGGCGCCGAGAGCTGGCTCCTTCGAAGAGTGCTGTTACCCGCATCTTGCCGCGGCCGATGCAGAGTGGGGACAGCCTTGGGGACCCCCGGAGACCCTCACAGCCCAACCCCGTGGGGCATTGCACCCCAGGACTGCGGCTCCGGGAGGCTGAGATCGATAAGAAGCAATCTGATCGTGCTCGGATGGAAGAAGGTGCTTTACCCGTGCAGCTGCTGACTGTCGAAGAGCAAGTGAGAGGCAGCAAAGCAGATGCTTTCCAGGAGCGGGGATTTAATTGCTGGAGCTGACAAAGCCCCGCTGAGAGCAGGACCTGCATCCTTCGGCTGGGGGAAACGCTCTCGCACCCCTGAGCAAGCCTGGCTACAGAGCCCTGTGTTTTGGGGTGCCCAGGGATGGGCTGCGGGTGGTTTTTGGGGAGCGGAGCTGATGTTCAGCCCCTGCCTTGCGCCACTGCCTCTTCAGCTGGGACCTGCGTGGCTCTGTGCCCAGCGTGCCAAGAGGGCATTTATCCTGGGGATGCTTTATAGCCCTCATCCGTCGCCCGCTCTGATCGGGGTGTTTGCAATCCCCCGTCCTGCTGCTGCCCGCAGGTGATGTGTGGGCGTCCGCCTGGCCGCGGCAGGCTGCTGCGCTGGGGGTTTATGATGTGTATTAAAAAAAAAGTCAATAGGAAAGGGCCAGGAGGGTTGACAGGGCCCATCCATCATGGGCGAGGAGCCGCCATCATTGCGGAGGCTTATCCCAGCGCGAGGAGCGTGCAGCCGGCCAGCAGCTCTGTCCGTCCAGCCCCTCGCTGGGTCGTGCCAGCACTGCGGGGGAGTTTGTCTCCCACCTTTGCTCACGCCGCTCCCTCGGCCATCCGTCACCCGGCAGAGGGGATGGCAGCAGGGCTCTGGGTTGAAGGGACAGGATTTATGGGCAGGGCTCAGCAGCAAGGCTGGGAGGCAGCCGCAGGCAAGCTGCAGGAGCGGAGGATCTTGCGGCGGCTGGGAATCGATGGGGCAGCGCAGCGGGGGCTCCCACGGCAAAAAGGGTGCTGCACCCAGCTGTGATACCCCTTCTGCTGCTGCCCCGAGGTCTCTTCTGCTGGACCACACGGGGCCGTGCCGGAGCGTGTGGGTGCTTCTTGGGTGTCGATGGATGGAGGCCGGTGCTCTGCATCCCGCGGGTGCGACCAGGAGACGAGCTTGGGTCAGCCCCGGGACCCAGTCAGCCCCGAGGCTCCTGCATCCTCTGTGCTGATGGCGGGGGGCTGCTGGGTCAGCTCCCGGGTGCCTGGGGAGGAAGAATGAGCGTTTTCATTAATTATCCTCAGAAACGAGGTATTGCAAGACCTCAGGGACTTGCAGCGGGTGATGCTGATAGGGATGTCCCAGGGACTGTGGAATTCGGGCAAAACTTGGTGTCTCCAACCTCATCGCTCTCCACTTGCTTTTGGAGAGGGACACGGTGCTCCTTGTCAGCACGGCATCGCCGGCTGCCAGACCCTGCGTTACGGCGAGGCGGTGATGGAGTTGGGGAAAATCAGACACAGCCTGGGCACGGTGCTGGGGGAGACCGGCCCCGAGTCAGACCGGCAGCCTGGCACCGCCGCCTTGGCCCAAATTCCCCCCAGGGAGCGAGAACTACTTTGAGGGTGTCTTAATGGCGGGGCTTTGCGGAGCAGGCGGGGAGAGAGGAGGTCGGCAGGTATCGCTGCCATACTCCATAGGCGGGTGCCTGTCATTTAACATCAGTTAATGAGCACTTACAGCGTTATGTAAATTTGCTCTTCACTCTCACCCCGAGGAATCAAATAAGAGCAGGTGCCTTTTTTTTTTTTTTTCCCTTTTAATCTCGCCACAGATCGTCTTTTCTTTTTCCCTTTTTCCTTTCATTTAGCAGCAAAGCAGCTGGGAGATCACACCGAATGCTGAATTCAAACCGGTGCACGCGGATTTCATAGACCGGCATTACCCGGGTACCGGTACTGCGGGGGAGCGCGCGCCGGCGCGGTGGCAGAGCAGGCGCCTTGGCCACGCTGAGAGCCCCCTGCCCAGCCTTCTCCTCGGTTTCGGTGTTTTACACCCCTCCAGAAACCCTCCGCTGTGGTCAGCACGTGGGCATGAGCATCGCGAAACGCTAGCGAAGGTTTTTGGACCTGCGGCATTAGAAGCTCCAGTAAGGAACGAGCAGCCCCAGCGCCGCTGCCGATGGGCTCTGCCGTTTGGTGATGCCCGGGCAGGGACCGGTGAGCACGGGGGCTCGGGTTGGTCTGAATTCACACGTGTTGGTTCGATCCTTCGGTAAACAGCGAAAGAAAAGACACTTGGCTTTGTACACATCCGTCTCCTGGAAGTACTTTTTAGCTCCTTTCCTTAGTAATTATTCTTGGTATGAGAAAGCAGCTCGGCAGCTCTAAGACCTGGGAGGAAATGTGTCAGTCATATAATGATTTTTCTTGATATTTTTCCCCCTTCAAATGAAAGTTGGCTAATGGTTCGTTTAGAAAAAAATAATTGCCACTGATTTCTCCAAATTGCAGAAAATGTATTAATGACACTTTTCAAGACAGAAATAACACAATTTGCATTTAAATGTGCCTAATCTTTGCAAACTCCACTTGGTATTTTCTTGCAGACACATAAAATACTGAGCGTTTCAGCACATCGTGAGAGTGCTGCAGCTCCGGCGGAGCGCTGATGAATGGTGGCAGGAGCAGGTGCCTCGCAGCCGGGGATGCTCGCGGGGACGGTGGCAGGGGACAGCTCTGGCTGCAGCCGCTCCGTCTCGGGGGCCGGCGAGCTGCAGCGTGGCACGGCCAGCTCCGGCGCTACCGGTGCAGGGGCGATGTTTAAACGGTGCCAGGTTTGCTTGTCCGTATTGACTTACCATGCTGCCAGGAGGGGAACGCCGCCTCGCCAAGCTGCTTCGCTTTATTAATAACCTGGCCCTTGATTTTTATTGCTGCCTCATTAGCGAGAGCCTGGGGGGAACTGGGAGCACAACAAGTGATTTATGCAGCGGGGCACGATTCCCCCGGGATGGGCAGGACGGGGAGCCCCGGGAGAGGCTGAATGTCCCTGTCCTGCAGGGATAACCCAGGGGTGAGGACGGCGTCGGGGTGTCCCGGGCTCTGCCCTTCCCCTCCTGGCCCAGGACAGCCTCCTGCGCTGCTGCTTCAGGTCTTGGCATCCACAAAGGCTTGGGCTGTGGGTGAGCAGATGGGAGAGTACAGGTCGTTGGGTCCCTTTGCTGCCTTTATGTCCCGCTGGCATCGCCGGTGATGGGAGGCTGGGCGAGGCAAGCGTGTAGGGCTGCGCGAGCATCCCCTGCCCGAGGAGCGGGGTCACGGCTGCAGGGGTGGGTGCTTTGCCCCCAGACCCCGGGCCGTGCACCCACGCTCCCCTCCGCCACGGCTGCTGCAGTTTAATTCTGCATTAGGCATAAATGAGTTTGGTTTTAGGAGATCAGAACGGACTCAGAGCTTCTGAAATTGGACTTTTCCCTGGTTTTAGCAGGGCAGAACTGCTGCAGAGGAGCTAAGAGCGAAATCCCACCGGTAGCTTCAGGGGAAGATCAAGAGTAGTCAAGAAATCATGATGAATCCTTGGTCTAATCTTCCTCTTCCCGAATAACGATCGTTCCCAGCTCCTCGTGCGCGGGCTGCCTGCAGAGTGCCTGGGCCCTCCCCAGCTGACGGGTGGGGAAACTGAGGCACGGGGCAGGGGAGCACCAGCCCAACGCGGGGCGGATGGGGGGGTTCGGTGGAGAATTTCCCCGGAGCCAGGAGGCAGCAGTGCAGGGTCTCCCTGGCCCCTCGGACACCTCCCTCCCACCCCTTGTTGTCGGAGTATAAATGCATTTATCTGGAGAGGGGAAACCTTTCCTTTCATCGGTGGGAAAATAATTCTGTTTCTTTCATGCAAAGAGGCGTCAATATTTGTGCCCCGTGGAGCTGAGGCTGCTCCCTGCCCCGGGCAGGCCCTTTCCAAGGGCTCATTTTTGGGGGTTTATGGCTCCGCTGTAAAAGAAAAAAAGGCTGCTGAGAAAAATAAACTGCAGACAATCCTGGATGGGTTTGTCCAGGCAGTGGAGGGGGGGGTCCTGGAGGCCTGCGGGCCCCTTCCCCTCCTGTCCGGGCAGGTTCCAGGGATGCTCTCTGCCTCTGGCCGTACTCCGTCCCAGAAGCAGCCGCCTTTCGGGTTGGGTGCTGGGGGTGCAGGGTGCTGGGGTGCTGGCTGTAACGCCGGTGTAACGCGCTGCGCTGCACAGCCCTGGGGGGCTTAACGCGCCCGGTTGTGCTTTATGTGCAACGCACTCGGATCCTCCCCGGGCCTCAGACTCCATAAAAAGCAAACGGCTGCCTTAAAAACTAAAAGGAGGAGGAAAGCGCTCGCCAGCTTTCTCCCCGCTCCGTGTCCTTTCCCATCTGGCTCCGGCTTTCCGATTGCTTTTGCTCTTCTCCCGCATGGACAGACCCTTTGCAGACCCCACAGAGACAATTCCCCCTTCGGGGCTGATTTCGGGAGCATCCCCGTCCCCCCCAGCCTGTGACACGTCCTGGGGTCAGGACTCGTCCCCTGGTGTCCCTGTTCCTCGGGGGGGGAGCGGCACGGCGAGGGGACAGGGGACAGGAGAGCGGGATCGGTGCAGGCAACGGCAGGGCCCTCGGCACGTTCCCGGCAAGGCCAGGGGCAGCGGGGACCCTCGCCAGCCCCTCTCTCCTCCTGAAGTTATTTCTCCCTTCTCCCCTTCTGTTTTCCTTGCAAACAGCTTGCCTTTGAAATTCAAATGTTGCTATAGCCCTTTCCTCACCCGCTGCAGGAATATCTCCCTTTTCATCTGAAAATAATTAACAAATGAACAAAACTCCTGTGTGAAATTAAAATTCATGCCCAGAGGTGACCGCTGAAGCCCAGCACTTGCTGCTGCTGGGTTGGGTTGGTTTCTTTTTTTCCTTTTTTTTTTTTCCCCTCATGCTCTTTTCTCCCCTGCTTCAGAAGGGCTCCTTTACACCTCCTTTTCCTCTTTCTTTTTAATTGCATTAAATTGCATTCCTCCAGAGATGCTCTCCCTCCTGCCGCCACCTCCTCCTCAGTCGGGGCTGTCCCCACAGGCTCCCAAACCTGTCCCCAGCGAGGAGCCGGGCTCAGCCCAGTGCTCCCCATGGGCTCCGGCACGGCGGGTGCAGCGTGTCAGGCTGTCTGGCAGATCAATAAGGTTATTAAATCCCCACCAGCCGGCCGTGGCCGGGCTCCATCTGGCCAGCTGGCACCCGGACACAGGGCCGAGGTCAGCCACCATGGGAGGATAATTGTTTGTAATTGGTAACGAAGAGCCTCGGGCTTCAACTTCACTGCCGGAGCCCCGCGGCCGCTCGCCTGCCCCGGCAGAGGGGACTTTCCCGCTCGATCCCCACGGGGCTGGAGATGTCTCGTTGCTGCTCATTTTAAGCTGATACTCGAGCACTCTGGATTTTCCTGCCTCGCTGCTGGCCGCTTGCAAACGCTGCGGGGTTTGCAAGGCTTTGCCCCGCCGTCGCTCCTCTTGCCGAGCAGCTGCCCGGCACGACAGACCCTTCCCACGTCCACCCATGGAGAAGCCAGCCCAAAGCCGGTTTTCTCACCAGAGCAACACGATGACCCTGAGCTGCGGCCTGGGGTGTTTCGGGGAGGAGCGTGGGAAGGCGTGTGCCATCCTGCTGCCTGCACGTCTGCCCACGCATCGGGCTCCTGCGCTGGGGGAAACCTGGTCCCCTTGGTCTGGTCTTGCTTTGCACCCCGGTTGGGGCGGAGGGTTGGGCTGGGCCGCCCCAGCGTGTGGTGGGGTTTGAAGAGCGGTGAGGGTAGGAGTGAGCATAGGAGTTTGCGTGTCCAGAGAAGGGCAACGGAGCTGGGGAAGGGTCTGGAGCACAAGGCTGATGGGGAGCGGCTGAGGGACCTGGGGTTGTTCAGCCTGGAGAAAAGGAGGCTGAGGGGAGACCTCATCGCTCTCTACAACTGCCTGAAAGGAGGCTGGAGAGAGGTGGGGTCGGTCTCTTCTCCCAAGTGACAAGCCATAGGACGAGAGGAAATGGCCTCCAGTTGCGCCAGGGGAGGTTCAGACTGGATATGAGGAAATTTTACTTCACTGAAAGGGTTGTCCAGCACTGGACCAGGCTGCCCAGGGCAGTGGTGGAGTCCCCATCCCTGGAGGTATTTAAAAGCCGTTTGGGTGAGGTGCTCAGGGACATGGTGTAGTGGTGGGCTTGGCAGTGTTAGGTTTACGGTTGGACTCGATGATCTTAAAGGTCTTTTCCAACCTATACGATTCTGTGATTCTGTGGTAGGAGTGAGCTGGGACAAGTGCTGGGAGCACTGGTGGAGGTCTTTTCCCTGCACGGGAACAGGCTCTGCTGGCTTTGCCCTGGCATCCTGATGGACCTCGTCCCCCCAGCATGGCCAACCGTGGATGGGACACCAGTGGGGCATCGACTCGGCTGCACATCAGGGTTGCTCCATGAGGATGCTCCTTTGGGGCCAGGCGAGGACCCTCTGGCTCCCGTGGGAGCTCGTGGGTTCCTGTCGGCTCCCATCCTGTAGCCCTGGCTCTGGGGAGCAGCAAACAAACAGACCCCCCCCAACCCCAACAGAGGCAGCAACCGACTCTGTAATTAAGCCAAGTAGGAAAGGTTGCCATGGCACCAAAAGCAAAGAAATGAAGCTGCACCTTTATTGCTGCTCCGGAGCCTCCGGGCATTCCAAGCCCCTCTGCCCGGGGCGGTGGGATGCTGCAGGGTGCGGAGGACCCCGGGGTTCCCCTGCCTGCCCCTGGCCTCTGCCCCATGCCTGCGGTGGGGCAGAGGTGTCGGGATGGAGCAGTTGGGCCCCAGCCCCAGGGCTGTGCTGTGTCTGTTCCCCGGGGACCTGGGGTTGGTCCCTGTGGGCTCCCTGCTCCATCCCGCTTTCCCTGTGTCCCCGCAGCGCCCCGTGCCATGGGGCCGTGTCCCCATCCCTGTGGGACCCACCAGGCTGCGCTCGGCACAGTGCAGGCAGCCCTCGGGGGCTCTCCGAGGGGCTCATGTGGACCCTAGCCTGGGGGGGCTTCCCCAGCACCCCAATCCTGCTGGCTGATTGCATCCCCCACACCCCAATGTCTCCCTGTGCCTGCGATCGTCCTGATGGAGACGGCTCCATCACATCCCGTTGTCCTGGCAACAGACAAGGATGCTGCTGAGCCAGCCCTGGCTGGTCCCCTCCGGCTATGGGGGGGCTGCCCTCACCCTGAAACATCCCCCCCGTGTCTGGACCAGAGGGTTCCGCTGCATTTCCCAGCCAGCCGGCGAGGGAGGGCACTTCTGCCCCAGGGACGGTGGGGACCGTCCCATCCTCACGGCCCCGGCTCGCTCTGCTCCCCGCGGGTGCACGCAGGATGGAGTGCCTGGTGGCATTCACGTCCCTTTGTCCCCCTCCAGTTCCTCGGCGGGTTGTGATTATTTACGGGGTGAGCAGCAAAGCAGGGCTGGTGGCGCGGCGGAGTATCAATTAGTTAATTATTGGCAGGCCGCCTGCCTGGCTGCCAGCATTAAGCCATTTACCGTAGGGCTCTTCTGGGACTTAAGAGCCCCCTGCCATGAGCAGGCAACAGGGCTGGGGCCGGGGCAGGCAGAGCCCCGGGGGGGCAAGGGGCATTTTTTGGGTCGCACCCTTCCAGCTCCTCTCAAACGCTGTGCCTGGGTTGGGATTTATTTTTTCTGCCTCTGCCCCACATTTCGAGCTTGTTCCTTGCCCTTTCTCTGGCCTTGTCCTCCTGCTGTGTTTCTGCTGTGACAAAAATAGCCAAAGAGGTGCTAAAATAGAATTAAGGTGCTTGAATATGTAAATACTATTTGTGCTCGCCCCGTTGCCTCCTTAATTTCAGCAAGAACGATGCTTTTCTTCCAATCTCAGCCCAAGGAGGTGATTTTGGACCAGGGGTAGAGAGCCGTGCCGGGGGGCAAGGAGCTGGGCTCCCTGGATTTGCAAGCTCCCCTTGGCACTGATGACCCTCTTCCCAGAAGCTCCTTATAAATACTGATTTTCCACCCAAAATTGGCAAGTGCCATCGCTAGCGTCAGGCGGCAGCATGTGAGCTCCCTTCGGCTGCCCCAGGGGACACGCGGCATCGCTGGTCCCCATCCTACCAAGGGATGCTTTGCAGTCAGCATCTTCCTGGGAGGAGGTTGGGGGCACCAGGCTCAGCCCCACGGCGTGGGGTTGGACTTCTCGTAGAGGAAGAGCTCGGCAGCCCCGAGTCGATTCCTCTTCGTGCGGCGAGGGGGGATATTTCGGGAGCGCTGCCGTGAATTTCGGCTGCTCCCGCGGCCACCGAGGGGAAGGAATTAAGCACTTTGAGAAGCTGGTAAAGGTCCCTCTGGGAGTTCTGGTGGCTTCTTCAAACCCATCGTTATTTTTCGCTCCCATCAGAAGTTACAATACATGGTTGCTGCCGATGCCGACACCTCTGATTTCCACTCCGCTCCGGTGCCGCAGCCCCCTGCTCCGCACGCTGCCCAGCTTGCAATGCCCGGGTCTGCATCGCCCCATCCGTGCACCAACCTCCCTGTGAGGCAGCTGAGAGACCTGGGGGACCCTTAAATCCCTGCCCACGGCCACGGGCTCCCATCCCACTCCTCCCCTGTGCTCCCTCTTCCCCCGGTCTGGTTTCTTTCCGCTGAGGCAGGTGATGGCATGCGGGGAGGGCTGGGTAAGGCTCGCTCCGAGACGGGGAGGCTTGGGGCCGTGGGTGTGAGCTCTGCCAGTCGGCACAGATGCTGTATTTGCTCACACAACAGCTCTGCTTCCCCCTCCAGATTTTGCCCTGAAAAACTAGGGCGCAGCCATGCTGCCCACGTCTCCTAATCCCCCCCCCCGGCATCTGCTGCTGCCGGTGCTCGGGGACAGGGAGCGGACATGGCCCTCACGGGTGCCCGGGCAAGGACTTGCCCCTGTGCCGGGTGCTGCACCCGCGGGGCCGGAGGGCTCCAGCGAGGCATTAGAGGGGTCGGATCCAGGATGAGATGCGCTGCCCCAGCCGGTCTCTGCCTGGCTTGCCGCAGCAAACCGCGGGCAAGGCGGCCTTCGATTGCGGTGCCATCCCAGGCGTGCCGGGGCCCGGTTTGGGAAGGAGCATCAGGGCATCACGGGGACCTCATGGGAGGCATCTGCTCCCGTTCCCTTCTCCCTCCCTTGGGCTCGAGCGGAGCAGCGGGTCAAGGTCCCAGCATGGCCACGCACCCAGTGGCTCCGGCTCCGCACCAGGCGGTGGCAGGGAGGCAGCAAAATCTGCATTTAAATGGGGATATTTAAAGCCCGAGCTGGGTGGGAAGCGAAGGAATCAATTTCCCAAGTGGGAGGGCGGGGTGTTATTTTTATATATTATTGGATACGCAGCTTAAATCTGGTCCTGGAAAATGAAAAGGAAACTGGGTGGGGTGGGGAAGGGAAATCACGTCCTGGCGTTATTGCTCGGCAGTCACCGGCTCCTCAGCATCTCCGGATGCTCCAGGAGAATTGCCCGTCGCTGCCAGCCCCCAGGCTGTGCCATGTCCCGCTCCTTCCCCGGCCACGGCTGGGGTGGCAGGAGGGGACAGGGACCTGAGCACACCCTCCCCGTTGGATACATCCCTGCAGCCCAGCGTGCTGCAGCGGGCGCTGGCATTTACTGGGGTGCAACATGCAAACGGTCAAAGCAAGGGAAGGCAAAGCCATCAAGTCGTCATCAGTGCCCGGGGCTGCTCCACACAAGGATCCAAAGGGCTTGCTGCCCTCGGCTCCGAGCATCCCCTCCTCTCCGAGCATCCCCTCCTCTCCGAGCATCCCCACCTACTCACGGCCGAGCGTTTTGGGACGTGGCTGGCCCTGGCCTGGATAGCGAGGTGTTTCCCATGGAGCCGTGCATGCTCCTCCAGCAGCGACGCTGGGTTTTGGAGGTGGGCAGGGGCTCCTTTTGTGCTGGTTGTTAATTAAGAGGATCATTCAGAGCCACTAGTAGTGTAGTGTGTTGTCTTATAATAGTTGCAATTCTGTCCCTGTGCCAGCTTCCATTAGCAACAAAACCCACTTATCTTGTTCTTTCCTATCTCTTCCCTTTATATTTTTATCCTTCCCTCTCTCTGCAAGTCTCTCCTCTTTTTTCAGCCCCAGCACCGCAGTAATAATTCTACCAGTCGTCATCTCGGTTGACAAAACACTGTTGATGTGACAGCTCCGAGCTATGAAATCTCCGTTACCGCTCGATAATTAATTTACTAATTGCGTGTGCTGCTTTGCCACGTGGCTCGGAGCCAGCTCCGGGGCCGGCGGTGCCATCCTGACCTCGGTGCCCGCCGGCCCGGGGATGCCTGGGGGGAGCGATGGGGTGGTCCCCTCCCCGTGCTGGGGACCACGGGGGGATGGAGGGACGTCCCTGGGGATGAGGCCACGTTGCTGCCAGCCATGCTGCTCCATGGGGGGCTTTGCCATGGGGTGCCCCCCTGGTTTGCTCCCTCCAGGAGGTCGGTGCATAGATGTGGGTCTCCTGGGGAAACTGGGATGGAGGGAAGGGGAAGAAGGGGCTGGTGTGGGATGGAGGGTGTCAGGGTGGCTGGCATGCCCCATTGCCCCCCGGCTTTCTGCCCCAGCGAGCTGCTGTCACCACCGGCCATGCCTGAATGAGCGAAGGTGTCGTCTCCATCCTCACACATCCCACCGGAGGGAAGGTTTCAAAACTGGTCCATCATTTTGAAGAAAAAAGCCCTTCCTCCCCTGTCTCCTGGCCAATAACCGTGGGTACGTGCTTCGCCCAGCTCCAGGCGTTGGACGGGACCTGCCGCTGCCTTCGCACCGTGTGAGGGGCAGGAGGTGTCCCCGGAACCCCCTCCACGCGTCCCGTCCAGCACACCGCAGCCATCTGGTTTCTTCCCCCTTGTTAAAGACCCATCCCACATCTCATGTACGACAGGAAGGTGTGACGGAGAGAGGAGGTCTCTCCTGCCCATTCCTTTTTAAACCAATTCAGAGACCGCCTGTGCCTCCTGCCCGGCTCCGTGCCGGCGACCTGGGGCTTGGTGAGAGCTGATGGTTCCCGCACAGGGATCTTGGTGGCTGTGAAATGTTTTGATTTTCTCTGATTGCAAGAGTCAAAATGAACAAAGTCTGCCGGAGCCTCCGTAACCAAGCGGCATCTCTCACTTCGACATCGCCGCTTGTTTCGTTTCTGGAGGGAAGTGTTGGGTTTTGCTTTGTTTTGTTGATTTTTGTTGGGTTTTTAATTTTCCCTTTGATGTCTCAAGCCGCAAACGATGCATTTTCATCTCCAGGAAAATTTCTTCAGGTCTCCGGCAGGACATGCAGGGCAGGACCTTGGCCCATTTGGGGTTTGGGGTTATGGACCTTGGCCCATTTGGGGTTAGCAGCATTTGGGGTTAAACCCCCCCTGTTTGGGGTTGTGCGGGGAGGAGAGACCCCCCGGTGCTCCCCAACCCATGGAGCCTCTGCTGCAGCACGGTGCCGCGGGTTGGCATCGGGGACGGACGGACCCTGCCTGCATCTCCGTGGGCTTTGCAGCCCGGGAGGTGACACGTGCTGGGATCCTTGTCAGCCTATTTTTAGGAGATGTCGCCTGAGACTTGGTATTGATTTGTCCCTACCGCCTCTACCTGCTTGGGCTCAGCTGCTGCCCACAGCGTTGGCGTGTTGTCACCCACTGCTGGTACAGAAGCGGGGACGGGGCAGCACGGGGGGACCAGCTCCGGCAAATACGGTGGCAGGAGGGGTGCTGGCGCTTGGCTGGGCTCGGCGTCCTGCAGAGCTCTGCTCTGAACACATATAGGATATAAGCAGGGAAGGGAAACTGAGGCACGGGCCGATCGTGCAAGAGGCTGCCGGTCGGGGCAGGTGCCGCTGGCACGGCACGGCACGGCACGGCCTGGCACGGCTGCCTAACAGGGGGTTAAGTGCCCTGCCCCGGTGCCATGGGACCTTCCAGGGCTGCCACCTCCTTACTGGGTAAATAACTAATGTCTCGGCTCCGAAGCCGCAGGGTGGGTTACATGGTAATGGCTTTTTGGGAGATGCAATTACCAGGCGATGTGGCGGAACGTGTCCTGCCCGTGCATTGGCACAGCCTCCTGCCAGGATCCAGCTCTGGCTGGGGGGCGGGTGCCGGTCGCGGGTGGTGCCGCCCCTGCGGGTGCTAAGGGCGTCGCTGCCGCTTTGGGTGCTGCTCGCGGGGACCACGGCACCGTCCTCGCCTGCGCTGGGCTCCCTTCCACCGCACGCTGTCGTCCCCGAGGGCAGGGGCTGGATCCAGCCTTCCCGTGTCCTTCCCCTCTCCCTGCAGCCAGAGCCCCCAAACCTGCCCTGCTTTAAGTCCTCTTCTGCTTTTTTGGGCTTTGGGGCTCCCTCCTCCCGTTGGCAGGAGTGTGGGCAGGGGGAGGCACCGTGCCATGTCCCCCCCCCCGTGTTTCGGGGCCTGCATCTGGGCTTGGCACCGTCACCCGGAGCCCGGGAAAACGCTGATTTGTGATTTGGGATGGGAGAGGAGGGGACGGTGAGGGAGGGCAGGAACCGCTGCAAGCTGAGGCTGTTTGGGTAAATGAGTGATGGTTTTGAAGCACGAAGCTGTGGCTCTCAGCAGCTTTTGAAGCCTTGGGAGATTTGTCTTTTTGATTCTCAAGGTGCTCAGGCGGGGAGGGAAATGCATTACAAGTTGAAATGCTTTGAGAGCAGAGAGGAAACGTTATGCGATTCAAGCCCCGTTCCTCCCAGCGAGAGGAACCCGGCAAACACAGTATATTGTATTCTTTGCGTTCCTTCACCTCCCTGTGCTGTGTGTGTAAATTTGCTCGTTCCCTGCCAGCTCCGGGAGCCTGGGCTGCAACCAGGAGCTGGCTGCTGCGGCACCCGCTTCCTGACGGGCTGGGCACCCATTGCATCCAGCCTGGCCCAGAGGGATGCAGGGAACACCGGGCAGGGGCCGGAGCAGAGCCCGGATGCTGGTCCAGGACAAAGCCGCTTTCCCTCCTGAGCATGCCGATGCTCCCCCAGCCTCCCCCCAGGTGGGCTTTGCCCATGGCGAGGTGGGAAAGGAGCTGGGAGGGAATGGGGGGGCCTGATGCTGAGCGTCCCGAGCATCCTGATGCTCTCCCGGCCTCTCCCCAGGTGGGCTTTGCCCATGGCCGAGGGGGGCCGTGCCTCGAGCGGGTACCGGTACCAGGCTGGGGGGGCCGGTGCTGCGCCGAGCATGCGCCGCCCCGCCGGGGAGCCTGGGAGCTCAGCATGACGTGTAAGGAGTCGAAAATAGAATCAATGCCAGTTTGTTCATGATAATAAATGGGAGCAAATCGCAAACAGTGGGTAAGCGGCTGACAAACGCTGGTATTTTAATGTCCTCACAAAAGACCCATGTGTAAGTGGGACTTTGCATGAGTAATTCCATACATTTTTAACGGTGGGCCCTGAGGGAGAATCAATCACGCTGCGCTGTTGAGTTTCCCTAACGCAAGGCACAACACAAAGCAATTTTGTTTGATAAGGCGGCACCGAGAGCGGCCGGTTCCCGCGCAGAGATGGGCGGCGTGAAGCCGCCAGCTCCTCTCCCGCTCTGACGGCAAAGTCCTCCTGGGCACCTCTCCCCGGGAAACATCCCTTTGGCAAAGCCGGCTGCTTCTCCCCAGGAGTTACTGGCTGGGCTGGGATCTCACTGGGAAGATTTCTCCGGCTTTGTGGGACTGAGCGGCTGTTACTGGAGGGGTTGTGCGTGCAAGAAATGCGCTCAGCTTGGCCCTGGGCTATCCATGGTATGGAGACTGGCCGGGAGATGCTGGCTGTTGAGGCGAGATGCTCTCCCTGGTGGCACCCAGGGACACAGGGGTCGGGTCCTGCCGTGGGATGCAGGGTCCCACCTGGGCTACCAGCCTCTCTCCAGGGCTCCTGGTTTCCAGGAGCACCCCGAGGCTCTGCTCTGGGCTCGCCCGTGACCTGGGCTGCTGCCTGCGCGTCTCTCCTCAGCCTTCCCGGAGAAGCCGGCTCGGCCGGCAGCGCGGGGGGGAGAGGCCGAGTGACCGGTACTGCCAAGAATAGCTCTTGGGGAAAAAAACGCCCTTATTGGTATTCTGGATGATCCCAGCTCCATTCATCTCTGGTGGCAGGACGCTTAATAAATATTAGCGGAGCGAGCCTGGGGCTGCGCGGGCAGAAGCACCCCTGGGTGCCGGGCAGCACCCAGTGCGTGGGAGCAGCACCTACCCAGTGCAGGGTGCTGCTCCCACAGCAGGAGGGTGTCACTTGGGGACCTGGGCCAGTTTTGGGGCAGTTTGTCCATCCTCTGTGACCCCGAGGGCTCAGCGTGGCCCCGGAGGGACACGCAGTGGCAGAGGTGGCAGGAACCTTTTCTGCAAGGGCAGGCAGCAAGCATTAGCTTTTTGTGATGGAAATGTGGCCCTGCAGGAGCAAAAGGCTAATGTGCTCTGGGTAGCTGCTAAAACTTCTGCCGGGGATATATAGCACCTCATTTACAATGATATTTTTTATGCTGAAATGGAAGAAAGCAGCTGCTATCTGTACAAACAAAATTAGGCCAAAGGAGGAAAGTAATTTTGTAAAAGAAATAGGGAGATGCAGGGGGAGATGGATAGGAGACAGATGAATAAACACAATCTACATAGAAACTGATAAAAATTCAATTTCTGCTCACACACATCCTGGTCTAGCTCACTCCCTTCCTCTCCTCTTCTCCACGCGCTCCGACGTTGTCTGCAGCCCTCGTGCATCCATCTGGGATGTGGGAGGCAAACACAATGATCCTATTCTGTCTTCAACATGCTGCAAAATTTTCTTTAATTATGGTTCTTTAATTCCTCTGACTGCGGCTTTATCTTCAATATTTTTCCCTTGCAAGCAGTGGGTGCCAGGGCGAGCGTCCCACAGGGAGAGACGGCCCCGGCGCTGGGGGATGCCTCTGGGCATGACCCCGCTCCCACCATGGTGCTTCTGTGCTGGTATGGGGTACCTGGATGGGGGATGTGGGACTGAAACCCCGCGGGGTGAAGGGGGTCGGAAGGAATCAGCAACTCCTGCGAGCGATCTGTGGTACCCATGAGTCTGGCTTTATCCCTGTTCTCAGGACCGGTGTCCCTGTAAACCTCAGCTCCCGGAGCCACGGGAGCACACCGGGCTCTCCCCGATGCTTTTCAAGGGTATTTAGTGCCTTTCACTGTGGGTTATAAAAAAAAAAAACACATCCAAAAACTTCCTGGGGCCGCCTGCGCCCCGCACGCCAGCGGCTTGTCTGCGAGCTGGGGTCGTGCGCTCTGACCGGCTGCGCAGCGGGAGCGATGCTGGGGAGGGAAGGACCTTCCTTGGGTTCATCACGGCAACCCTGGCTGGAAAATTCATCAGCATGAGCTTAATGACCGACCACAGGCCGGCCTGGAAGCTGGAGCTGGCACATACGTCAGCTTTGATCCGCTACCCACGCACCTCCGGTGGCCCCGCGCCCGTCCTGGTGCGAAGCCCACGCAGAGGCAGCGCTGCCCGGCTCGCTGCCGGCTCCTCCAAGTCCATGGCCAGCCCGGCACAGGCAGCCAATGCACAACCCCCTGCTCACACCTCTGTTCTCGGAGGAGACTTCTCCTGCCTCTTCCTTCGCCCTCTGACTGCGGGGGGAGCATCTCGCCTGCTGACGGTCCCCTTAGGTGCATTTTTTGCAGAGGCTGCGGGGGAACCAGATGCGATGGCTGTTTGACGCTAATGCTTTCCCAAATCGGGGGCTAAAAGTTCACTCAGAGGAGCAGGAGGCACATGGGTGCTTGTAAAGCGTGGGGCTGAGGCGGGGTGGGCTGACCCCCCCTCCCACCTTCCCCTTCTCCCTTCTCCCACCGCAGCCTCCCTGAGCCCAGCGCCGGGCTCTGGATGCGCCCCAAGGTACTGCACCTCCGTGCCAGACGCTGGGTTGCGTGCACACGGGAGGGTCTTGCGTGTCCCCTATAGCTGGGGACGTGGGGCACAGGGCTTTGCACCGGCGCGGTCTGTTCCCATGGAGCAAGCGACAGCTCCAGGCGAGAGGGGATCGATGAGAGCAAAGCGAGTGCACTTTTGAATCTGTTCGAAGGATAATGGAGCATGGAAACGGCCGTGCCACCGGGGAGCGGGGCGCGTGCCACCGGGGCATGGGGACAGCCAGGGCTGAGCCCTCCTCCTGCCACACACAGGCAGGCTGGACCCAATTCTGCTGGCTGCTGAGCACCCCCGGCCGGGCCGGAGGGCTGGGGCTGGTGGGGCGGCAATGGAGCATCCTCATGGTGTGGAACCTGCATCGTCCCCGGGACCATCGCTCCCCAGGGACCCTGGCTAAGGGGGCACCCAGGAGCGGGTGCTCTGCTCCATTCTGGCCCCCGCCTTGGGCGTTTTGGGAGGCTTCATGCTCTGCACCAAGGGTCACCACGCTAGCGAGAGCCAGGAGGGGAGAACGGAGGGTGTGGGGCACCCATGTCCCCGTGCACGCCCACGTCCCCCGTGCACACCCACGTCCCCCGTGCACACCCCCGTGTGCGGAGGCTGAGCCGAGCTGCAGCCTGGTTTCCCTAGGAAACCGAGCGGAGGCCAAAATCGTGCGGGGAGGTGCTGGAGGGGCTCCGAAATGTGGCTCGAAGAGCTTTGCACCCAGGGAGCCTCACTGTCCCAGCCGGTGCTCTGGGGACACCGATAGCAGCGATGGTGAGGTGGCACTCAGGCGGCTGGGGGTGCAAGAAGGGCTGCGCTGGTGGCAGCTTGGCTGCAGCGGGAGGTTTGGAGAGGGGATTTTGGTGATGAAACAGCCTCTGGGTGCTTCCCAACACTCACAAGTGACCCAGATGGGGCGGTGAGGGGCTGTCACCGGCGCTGCGGGGCTGTCACCGGCACTGCGGGGCTGTCACCGGTGCTGGGGTATGTCCTTCTCGCTGCCACGGGCTTGTGCAGGATTGGCGCAGCTCAAAGCGCACCCAGAGCATCCCCTCCTGAGCAACGGGGAATTTGGGGCTATCCAGAGCCCCCAGCACGGTGCAGCCTGTAACCCTGCTGCCACAGGGGCTGGGAGGACGCATTTCCCCGGGAAGACCCCGAGGATGAGGGGGGAGGAAGGAGGTCCTCGTTTGAAAGTCGAGGACCAGGCAGGCGTGCGAGGGAAGAGGCTCTCGCAGGCAGCAGGGTCTGCCCAGCTCCTCGGCCTCGCCAGTCACACCTTCACCCTGCGCACTGCCTTCGTGCCAGCCCTCCTACACCTCCTTCTCCTCCTCCTCCTCTTCCTACACCTTGTCTTCCTCCTCCTCCTCTCCTCCTCCTCCTCCTCCTCCATGGGCCTTTCGCAGGCTGCCAAGTGAAGATGCATTTGCTGGGCTGCACGCTCCAAAAGTTGATAATTCCCCTCCAGGCAATTAAAAGGAAGCCATTTCTCCTCAATCAGCCGTATTTGAATATGGAAATGATTTTTAATTACTCAGAGTCAATATCATTTTATCACTGAAATGTGTTTGAACGAGGTTCGCTGTATTTGCAGGGCGTCTAATAAGCTGAATGCAAATTCACTGCGATTCACCGTTTTTAAATGTTCTGATGAGCGAGGGAAGGTGCTGCCCTTTGAAGGTTTCATTCCCAGGCTCCTGACAGGGCACGAAGTGCCAGCCACCCCTCCCGCCCTGCCGGCCACCACGGCTGCAAAGGCAGGGGGGACGTGGCAGGGGCCACGAGCCTGGCGGGGACATGGGGACCGCGACTGCCCCTTCCCCGAGCGCGGCCATCCCCGGCTTGCCTGGCCCTGAACATGCCCGGGGTCAGCTCCGCACGGAGCTAATGACAGCTCAGCAGCGTTAGATCCGCGGGTATTGTCTCCTGATTAATTTGCTAATTATGTTCTGCTTTTATCCAAGGGGCCTGGCGGCAGTGCGGAAATGTCAGGCACTTGTTTATGCCCCGGGTTGCTGGCAGAGTGACAAAGGCAGGGTCCCCGAAGAGCCATGCGTAACCTGGCCCTGCTGGCTCCGGCATCACCGTGCCGCACCTCCCATGGGGCCGGGACCGAGCTGCTGCCTCTGCCACTGCCTCCCCCAGCAGCCCTGGGCCTGTCCTTTTGCCTGTGCCTCGATTTCCCCCGTAGTGGGGGCTGAAAAATAGCCAAATCCATCTCCCTGCACACTCCAGGGGTGGGGAGCGCTGGCACAGTGGCCTCAATGCCACCATGCCATGGCAGGGACCGACTCCCTGGGGCTGCGGCCCCTATACCTCTGTGGGGCTGTCACCGGGTGGGTGCAAAGCACAGAGCACCCAAGGCCAGGGTGACCGGGGCAGCTTCCCCCGGCTGCAGCTCGGCATTGCTCTTGTTTCCCGCAGCCTCCGCATCCCAGCTCACTGCTTACTGGGAGGCACTGGGGCTCCAGCACCCTGGGGGAGAGGCCCCCGGAGATGCCACCCCCCCTGCTGAGAAGGGGACAGAGGACATGGCCGAGCGGCTTCCCAACATCCAACCTCTGGGTTTTCCTGCTGTGAAAACCCATCAGGTGTTGGCATTGAACACCGCGCTCCTGCAAGACTGAGCAGCCAAGATAACATCCCCGCTGACGGCTTCAGCCGGGCTTTCTGCAGCCCTCATGTATATTAATCGAGATGAATATTTATGCAAAGTTTCTTGCTCTTGAGCGGTTGCTCATGTGCAGGCATGATCCGGCTACCGCTGCCGGTTTGGGCGGTGAAATGGCCGGTGGCTGCAGGCAGCCCTGCGGTGGGAATGGGCAGGGCTGGGGGTGGGCAGGCAGGCAGGCAGACAGGCAGGGCTGGGTGTGAGCTCGCTCCTGGCCAGGCTGCTCCGGCTCCAGGAGGATCTCCCAGCACATTGGGATGCGGAGGGATTTATCCTCGCCGAAGCCCTGGGATGGAGCAGGGCTGCTTTCTGGTGCGTGGGGACCTGGAGGTGCAAATCCCGCAGGTATCCCACGTGCTGGCTCCCCACCGATGCTCTGCTCATCCCTGGATCCCACAGGTCCAGGAGGCAGCCTCTGCACCCTCACCCGGCAGAAACTCTCCCAATTTCTTCCAGAAACTCTTCCCAGCAACCCTGGCCCAGTGCCTCGAGTCCTTCGCGTTGCCCTGCCTCGTGCCAATGCATCATCTCCGTATTGGCGCAGACGGACACGGGATCAGCCCTGGTCCATCCTTTGGTGCACAAAGTGCCTGGAAAAATCAAAGTGAAGATGCTGAGCTGAAGCCCATCTTCCTGGGCACGACGGCTGCGTCCGTAGGTCTGGGAGCCCCTTGGGATCAGCTGTTGGCTGCGCTGCCGCGGCAGCGCTCCTCGGTCCGTAACAAACCCCAAAGTGAAATTTATTTCAGAGCTTATTCATATCCTTCCTCTTCTGCTCATCACACGGGCTTCCCTTGCTCCTTTTCCTTTGCTTTTCTCCGTGCCACCACTAGCAGAAAACTTCACGTGAAGGTTCCTTGGAGGTGAGCAGCGGCCGCTTGCAGCCTGCGCGGGGCCGGTCCCTCCGTCCCGGTGATGGACACCAAGTGACTGGCGAGGGTTCCTCCGCCGGCGCTTACTGCCTCTTCCCATTAGAGCGGATTATCTTGCAAACCAAACTTTCCTGTTTATAGCTGCTTTTGTTTTTCCATGGGAGCAATTCGCAGTGAAGTTTATGGGAAGCGATTCAGGCAGGCGGCTGTGGTTACTGGCTTCTCGGGGGCTGCCTTCTGCTCCCGTCTCGCCCCGCGGTTCGAGCCGAGATGCTCCTGCTAAGCCTTTCTGAAAAGCTGCTGCTCCGTGCCCTGCTCAGGGCAGACGAGCCCTGGGGATCGGGCCCATCGGGGGCCACGGGAGCTTGGGGGCTGTTTGCAGCATTCCCACATTCCCCCCCCTGGCTGGGATCTGGACTCGCTCTCTTCCCTGAATCCTCACCCAGGGCCGGGCATGGCGTAGCTGCCACCTCCGTGACTCTCCCCGGTCGCTGATTTCTGTGCCAAATGAAGGGGAAATAAAGCCCCATGTTGGAAATGCAATAGTGCCAGGGGCCTCGGGAGCCCCCGGCTGCAGGGGGGGCTCAGTCGGTCCCTGCGTGGCGCTGGCTGTCCCGGCGGTGCCCGCGCCCGTGGCGGTGGATGCTGTTAGCCGTGGCGGCAGCGCCTGCATAATGATCGTGGCGGCACCAGAGACCTTGTGTCAACTGGCGGATTATTATTGCTTTAATGGACAGGTCTAATTCCCATCCAGCAGACAAAGCCCTGGTGTTACAACCTCCGCACACGCGGGCGCTGCTCTAATTATACCCTGCGAGCTGCTCTGCTTGCGCTGACACCCAGCCCCCCCGAATCCGCGGGCACCGGTGAGGCTGAGAGCCCTCATCAGTGTTTTCCCCGCGTCCCAGCAGTTCACGGGGGGTGAGGCGGGCGCTGGGGGCTCGGGGTGCTTGTACCCATCAGCCGAGGAGATGCTTCATTTTGGCTGGGGGGTCTCCAGCACCTTCCTGAGCGCTGCCCGGTCCAGGGGGCTGGGGGGGGCTGAGCACCCCTCTTGCCTTGCTTTGGGCTGGGGGCACAGCCAGCGGCAGAGCTCACGCTGTGGCTGGGGGAAGGTTTGCAGGGACGCAGCAGCAACAAGCAGCTTACAGAGAGCACCCAGTTGTCCTGGTAACAGTGGGTGCCTCCGGCTCCTGCAGCTTGGCCCCCCTCCCAGCACCAGAGCCCTCCAGCCCCTCTTTGCCGTGGGCAGGGTCCTACCTGGGGCAGAGGAGCCTTTTGGCGATGGTGCCGGCAGCAGTGGGGAGCCTGGGGCAGAGGAGGTGACACGGAGGCTGGAAATGACTCCCCGTATTGGCAGGACAGCAGCAGGCACAGGGTGACGTTACGTGCACGACCACGGGCCGTGGCCAGGCCTGGTGACATGGGGCTCTTTGCAGGACAGAGCGATGCAAGCCAGGCTGCGCCACAGCCGGCACCGGAGCCAGGGCAGAGGCCGCGGGCAACGTGCAGGCAGCACATCCTGCATCGCATCCTGCATCGCTTGCAGGACAGTGATAGCTGGTGACAAGCGATGCGTTTGGAAATTTCGAAGTATATCAAGCGTGCAGACCTATTCGGAGCAAATACCTCGCGGGAAGCAGAGAGTGTGACCCAGAGAGCCATGGCTTTGGGATCGCCCTTCTGCTAAGCTGCAGCCGCTGCAATGATCTGTATTTACAGAGACAGGTTCTGGAATATCCTCCAGTTACGACTGAGCTAATGATGCTTTTCTCCCTGGGATAAAGAACAGCTTGAAAAGCTGGTGTGCTTTCTTTCAGCCTTGACCCAGAGGGGATGAGTGTCTGTCTGGGGACGCCGGGTCGGGCACGGGCAGCTGCAGGGGAAGACTGGGAAAAGGGAATGCCAGGGAAGGAGGGAGCTGAATTGCACAAAGGTCTTGGGTGGATACGACCCCAGCGATGCCCGGCTGGATTAGGGCCGGCGCTGAGCTACAGGTCTCCAGGGTGCTGAGCAGCGGTCCTGGTGGTGCCTCCCGCTACCGCGTTTCTGCCTCTGTCGCATCTGGTCCTGGACGGAGGCTGCAAGGGGCCGCCCGGAGACCTGTGCATCCCCTGGGGCTGAGCACAGCGCACACAGCGCCGGGCAGGATGCAGCCAGAGGAAGTGGACAGGCGGGCAATGGGAATACGCTGCATTTCCAGCTGCGCTGCTCCCGCAGCATGGCAGCATGGCCGTGCCGCATCCTGCTGGGCGCCTTGTTGCGGGGCTGGGGCTTGGTGGCAGTGACGCCCCGTCCCCTCCAAGCCAGAGCTCCCCGTGCTCCCGGCGGGCTCTGCCCTGGGCAGGATCCGGGCTGCAGTGGAGCCTCTGTGCCAGCTGCTCTCAGTTGCCCATGGACCACCAAGACGCTCAGGTTTATCCCGTCTGTGCACGGCCTTCACATGTGAAGCTGCAGCTCCGCAGCCCCCGCCAAGCCCCACCGTGGCCCTGGGGGTCTGACATCCTCCGTGTCACACACACTCGTGCCACGTTTGTGCAGCCATGGGGTGTGCCAGCCCCGTGTCTCGCCCGGTGCTGATGCTCCAGGTCTCCCTGCATCCCGCACCCCCCGGCACCCCACAGCTCTCCCCGCAAAACCTGCCATGCCACGGCCTGCACGTGTGCGCGACAGGGCTGCTGGCAGGAGCGCGCGTATCTTGCACAGGGGTGTGCCACACGCGCGTGCGTGCACGCCCCAGCACCCACTGGTGTGCACGTGTGCACTGCCCACGCATCAGCAAGCACGAACAGACCCCTTCTGTGTCCACGCACGAACAGCCCAGCCGCGCGCACGCAGACACAGCCCACCCCTCTGCACGCACGACCCACTTCACGCGTGTGCGGGCACACGCCAGCCACACACCCGCGCGCAGCCTGCATGCACCCCCGTCCCCCCCAGTAGCACCACAACACCCGTCTGCGTGTGCACGCCACATCCACGCGTGTGCAGCCCTCCCCCACCCCCCCAGCGCTGCAGCATCCCGGGGGTCACCTTCCCCCCCCAGCCCCCCCCCGCTCCGGGGGCGGCGGGGGTGCAACGGCGGGGTGGGGGTGGGGCACACACCCCCCCCCTCCCGTTTCCCCCGTTCCCCCCTCCCCGCCCCGGCCTCCTTAAGGCGGCCCCGCCGCCGCGCAGGCTCCCGCCATGCCCGGCGCTGTCACACCGCCCCGCGCCCGGCGCATGCAGCAAGTGCCCGAGCCGCGCGCGCCGCCGCCGCCCCCGCACCCCCACCCCCCTCCCCGCCGCCGCCACCGGGGCCCGGCGCGCCGCGCGCCCGCTCCCGGCCCCGCGCGCGCCGCCGCGCTCCCCGGGGCCCGCCCGGGCACCGGCTGCTGCCGCCGCCGCCGCTGCCGCCGCTCGGGGATGGCCAGCCCGCTGCACGCCGCGCCGCGCCGGGGCTACACGCGCTGCTGACGGAGCGCAGGTAAGGGCGGCGGCGGGGGAGCGGGGACCCCCCCCCGGTGCACCGACACCCCCCCCCCCCCCGGTGTACCGGCCTCCCCGCTCCCCGGTGCACCGAGCCCCGAGGTGCGGTGCGCTCCGCTCCCCACCTCCGCGGCGCAGCGGGGGCGGCAGCTCGCCGGGGATGCGGGATGCGGCGGCCGGTGCTGCCGGTTGGCAGAGCCCCGGTTCCGCCGTGCCACACCTCCCCCCCCCCCGCTATCCCCCCGCTACCCCCGGCCAACTTTCCTGCCCCGACGGCGGGCTGTGGGGCCGGGGAGTCGCAGCCGCGCCGCGGTACCGGCGGTGCCCCGGGGCCGGTGCGGGGAGCGGCATCCCCGGGGCGGCCCCGGCCCTGCCTGGAAGTTGCGCGGGGCTGCGGCGGCGGCGGGGCGCGCTCGGCACCGGGGCTGGCTGCGAGCCGCGGGCATGCCCGGGACTGCCGGTCCTCCTCCGGGGCTGCCGGTCGTGTCGTGTCCCGTCCCCCCCCCCCCCCGCCCCTCCCCGGCGTGCCGGTCCCTCCCTGCAAGCGGTGCCAGGGCTCCGGCAGCCCCACGGTGGAGGGGCTGCACGCGTGTCGGTGGGCACATGCATGTTGCTGGGCTCACATGTGGCACCGCGGTGCCGTGGTGTGTCATACAGCAAGGCCACGGGTGCCCGGCTGCCCGCTGGCGTCCCTGCCAGCCCCGGCGTGGGCACACGTGTGCTGCCAGCCCGGCATGTGTGGGTGCTCAGCAGGTTGGTCTCCCCACGCCGGTGCTGGCCCCACACCGTCACCCCTTGGCCAGGGCTCCGGGGAATCGGCACGCATCGGGGCGTGTGGGCAGGCGTGTTGGCGGAGCCCCGGCAGCGGGCGGGCGGTTTTGCAGCTCTCCCCTGCGTGGGGCTTTGTTTGGTGCCAGCGTGGAGGGCTGCGGGGAGCCCCCGTGCCACGGCCGTGCCGCTGGGGCGAGCGGCACCCGGGGACCGTGGGCGTGCAGCGAGGGCACACGTGGGTGCCCAGCGTGTGCCGGCACGTGCGGCGTGCAGGTGGCAGCCGGCTCTGGGGGGGCGCGGGGGAGCTGCTTCCCTTCCCAGGGGACCTGCGAGCCCTGGGGTTCGTGGCAGGAGCGATGCCACGTGTGCACACGCGTGTGCCCACGCAGGTCACTTGTTGAAGCACGGGGAGATTTTCCGCAGCCCCGGCCGGTGCGGAGGGTGTGTGCGCACCACGCCTGCATGGTCGGCACCGAGGGCTCGTGGCGGCGCAGCGTGTGAACAACCCTTTGCTTTTCTAGGTCATGTCACTGCTGCCTGTGCTGGATGGCGCCTGGCAGCCGGGGCCGCCGGTGACGTGGAGAGGTGGCCCTGGGGTGGCCGGGCTGGGCTGTGGCAGAGCGTCTGGTTGGGGTTTCTGGCCGGGCGCTGCCGATGGCTGGGGCACACGTGGAGCCAGCGGCACGGGGCTGGCGCTGAGCCGTGCCGCTGGGAGAGCTCCCGGTGGGTGGCAGGGCGGTTATTTGGGACTGACCTCTCCCCTCCTCGAAGGCGGCAGCGGCGGCTGAGCCAAGGAGGGCTCGTGGGGAGGGAGCCGGCTCACGGGGCTTGCATTGGGCGCCCGTGGGGAGGAGCGGGTTGGCGCGGCTGTCGTCACCGTCACCATCACCTGGCTGCTCTCCGGCCACCCTCATCGGGGAGGCTCGATGCCCCATTTCCCAGTGGGGTTTGTTACCAGTGCAAGGACGGTGGCGGATACTGGAGTTGGCCGTGGGGCAGTGCCAGCCCCTCTGTGCCGGAGCCCAGAGCCTGGCAGCGGCTCCTCTTCGAGGCCTGCTCGGCTGCTCATCAAGCCTTGTCACCAGACCCTGCTTTGATCCGAGGAGTTTGCAAGAAGCTGGGATCTTACAAATTTGGTCTGTGCTGGAGAGAAAATGGATATGGAGCCGGCACTGCGGGCGGCTTGCTCTCCAACCGGCAGCCGCGTGGCAGAGGTGCTCTGGCGCCCGGGCTGGGATGTGCTGCCTGATCTTCCCTGCTGCCTCCTGCTCTTTTCAACGCCTCTAAGGACTCCGGCAGCGCGGCTCTGCTGCCCGGCACGACGCCTCTGCTGTGCCGGGGGGTGCTGGGGTCTTCCCGGAGAGCTGCGGTGGGCTCTGTCCTTCCCGGCGGGCTTGCGGGCTGCGGAGAGCTCTGCGCTGGCACCAACCTCCCGTGCAGAGCAGTGGGAATAGATGGGTCTTCCTTCGCCCCATCTGCCAAGTCCCCATGTCCCGGGCTGGGTGCTCTCCAGGCTGGGTGGGGGCTGCGGGACGGGCTCCCCACGTCCCCCTGCCCGGAGGAAGATGATGCTCGGCCGAATGGATGCACAAACTGTGGGACGAGCCGCTAGCCCTGGTCCAACCCCCGCCACCCCTGTACAGCCCTCGGGGCTGGGCTGCTGCAACGCCTCGACGCTTCTCCATGGGAATTTGGACTGAGGCCCTGCAAACTCGTTTCCTACCACAGAGCCGTCCTCTAATGGGGACGGGGCTGGCTCTGGGCCACCCAGCTCGGGTGCCAAACGTCAGAGGCTCCGTAGCTCCTCAGCACTTGCGAGGGCCATTGTGTCCCCCCCCGCTCTAGTCCCGTCTGTTCATTCTTGATGCCCTCCAAGAGTGGGATGGAGCCAGGCCCCTTCTCCTCCTCGGGGCACCTCGGAGGCTCCTGGCAGATCTGGGTCTGGCTGAGATGGTTACAGAAATAAGGGGGATTATTTCAGATCCTGCTGCTGCCCCCGGGACACGGATCCCCCTCTGGAGCCCTCCTGAGGCTCTCAGCCCCCCCATCCCTTTGCCCTAGGGTGCCAGGGCAGGATGAAGCTGATGGAGAAG
Source organism: Ciconia boyciana (assembly GCF_034638445.1). NCBI lineage: Eukaryota > Metazoa > Chordata > Aves > Ciconiiformes > Ciconiidae > Ciconia > Ciconia boyciana. The sequence continues at coordinate 5,901,807 of NC_132954.1, forward strand.
AGGAAGTCGCATCCCAGCGACATGGAAACTACTTGGAAGAGGCTGTGGGAGAGCGACGGGAGCAGCCGCGGCTGCTGCAGCCCCTGCGGGTGCCCTGCTGCAGGGGGGGGCTCGCCTCCAGGGACCCCCGCAGCTGCGGAGGGGGAGGCAGCACACGCTGTTCCCTGGCAGAGCGTAATCCCTAATCCCACAGGAGATTTCACTGTGCTGTCTCTCGGCCTTGCTTTTGGAGTGGAGTTTTACCAACAGCAGTTAAGTAAAATAAATAAAAAGGCCTGTGCTTGCCAGTGCTAGCGAGGCTGAGCCAGTGATTGGCAAAGCGGCACCATTAATTACAGCTCGGCGCTCCTGCCAGCCTGCCTGCTTCAGGAAAGGTGGTGGCAGCGCGCCGGGGAAGCCAGAGGGAGAGGAGGAGTGCGCGGGGAAGGGGGAGATGTGGGAGCGTGGAGCGGGGAAACGTGGTCCCGGGAGCCGGGGGGATTGTGCCACAGCGGGTGGAAGCGGCCCCGATAACCCTCTCCCCGCCGAGTGCCCGTGCGTGCATGTGCATGGGAGCCCATGCGTGCACATGCGTGTGCATGCACACGCCTTGCAGGAAGCCGCGTTTTCGGGGGGCTGTGATCTCAGTGGAGTTGCTTCAGCACTTTCGCCCGGCGATGCTCACAGCGTTAATTAGTTGGCAGGGAGGCTGTGTCGGTGCTGCCGAGTGCTGGGCAGGGGCTCGGTGCTGGGGGTCCCTCGTGCCGGCAGGATAGGCGGCAAGGGCTGAGCGTGGTGGTGGCGGAGGTGGCTTTGAAATTCCCGGATGCCTTTGAGCTGCTAGTGAAGATCCTGGAAATTGGAGGGTCGCGGACTCTCCCAGCGGGAAGAGCTCATTACGGCGCTCCGTTCGTCGGTGTCACCTCTGGGCGGGCAGGGATGTGCTCCCATGGGATGGAGCCCGTTTCGTGGCCGCATGGCCGTGCTGTGCCGTGCCACCGGCCAGCCTGCTCCTCCCCAGATGCCGTTGCCTTTCAGCAGGGAGCGAGGCCGTTCCCACCGTGGTTCAACATCAGGACTGCCTGGCCCTTCCTTATCCTCGTGCCCTTGTCCTGAGCCATCCTCGTGTTAGGAATTCTCATGGATCATATATTTTCTTCAGCCTATTAAAAAAACGCTGTCGGGTTAAAAACCGTGTCTCTTAAACCCCAAATCTCCTTTACTTTGCTATTAATCGTTTCTCAGATTATTAATGCTAGCGGGGTTTAGTGCCGCCCGTTTATCACTTTTGGGGCTGTCTGGTTGTTTCTGGCTTTGCCTGGCCGGAGAGGGGCAGCCGCAGCAGAGCAGAAGCGTGGTGGTCGGGCGCCGGCTCCTGCTGTGCCGGGAGGATGGAGCTGGACCGGGTCCCCACCGAAATCCCCATTCAGGAGAAGCATCTTCACGGAAACAACCTGTTTGTGCCGCGCGAGCAGAGCTGGTGTGGAGCAGTGCCTCCTCCTGCCGTGCCGCGGCTGCTGGCGAGGGAGAGGCGAGCCCTGGTCGGATCCTGCTGGTTACCGGAGCCGGGAGGGATGCGACGGCAGCGATGGCGAGGGGCCGTGCTCCAACTGCCGAGGATGGGGAGCCTGGGATGTCACTTCCGCACAGTCGCTTCCCGGTTCTGTGATGGCTCTTTAAAAGCTTTTAATTAAAAACCCACCCCCTTCCCTGCGCCCGGGCGGGGAACAAAGGCAAATGGAAGGGACTGGATGGCTCCGTGTGCCAGCCGTGCTCCGGGTGGCATCGCAGCAGGGCGGTTGGGTGCGGCGGGTCCCTGGGGGCAGCCGGTGTCCCCCCATCAGCGGGCTTTGCTGGTGGTGCCGGGATGCAGATGCCAGTGCCAGGCAGTTTCTTCTGCATGGACCGAGGCCGTTTCGGAGGCGGAGGAGGCGGACGGGCAGTGGGGCCGTGCCCCGGCACCCTGGCAAGGCCGGGCTCGCCCTTGCCGGAGCACACCGATGGCGATGCCGCAGAGTGCGAGGTCCTCGCCGCGGTGCCAGGTAGGGGGTGACGGTGACCCCTCCTCGAGCTGCTCAGCAGCTCCCGCCGGGTGACTCGGTGCCCCAGATGTTAAATATCTTCTCGGGCCCAGCTTGCAGCTCAATGAAATATTTTCACTGCAGCACTAACAGCAAGCGCTGCAGGGAGCGGGGCTGGTGCTGAACGAGCTGTATCAGATTTGATCTGCTCTTAACGAGCCCTGGCCTTCGGTAGCAGCTACGGTGCTGCGCTGGGCTCTCGGGCAGCCGCAGCCCCAGCCCCAGCGGGTTTTTGGGGTGGGGGGGAGGCTCCCCGTGGTCCGGAGCACCTGGGTCTTGCACGGCACCGTGTTTAAAGCCCGGGGAGCCCGGGGAGGTGCAGCAGTGGGCTGCCCGGCCGTGCCCGTCCCTGCCGAGCTTTCCAGCATGCGGTTTGCACTAGTGGCAGCTGCGCAGGCAGGCTGGGCACCGGCAGGAGCCGGGCGGGAGGGATGAGCGGATGGCAGTGCTGGAGCATTCCTCCTCGCTGCTCCCGGGCGAGGGAAGCAAGCACCATCTTGTGTCCCTGCCAGGCTGCGGGAGCCCTGGGAGCTCACTGCAGAGCGGCAGCGTGTCCCTGTCTGACCTCCTCTTCCTCCTCCTCTTCCTCCTCCTCTGCTGCCTCCTCCTCCTCCCATCCCCGGCTCTGCCGGAGCAGTGGAGGACCGCGATGGGCCCAGGTCCTTGCTGGCTGCTTGAGGAACATCAGTGGGGGATGCCTGTGGAGCTCCCTGCTCCAGCCCCCCTTGGCTCCCTCCTCCTGGGGGAGGGGGGGGGTGTCTCCTGTTGAGTTCCCCGGGGTCTCCTGGGGATGGAAGTGGCTGCAGGAAAGTGGGGTTTTCTTTTGCCCCAGATCTCCCTGCTTACATCGGGGGGTCCTGCCTGGATCCGGCCCCAGGCCTGGCTGCTCCCGCTGGCTCCGTCCCAGCCCCTTTCTCCCCGTGCCTGTGTGCCGCTGGTGGGGGCCGGCTGCCGGCACCGAGCCCCCGCACTGCTGGGGCGATGGGAGCCAGCGCCAGCCTGTTGCATGAGAGCCGGGTTATTTTTAGCTCTCTAATGTGCCCGTTGTGGCTTCAGCGCAGGCTCGGCTGAGGCTCAGGCTCCCTCCCCGATGAGCAGGGGGATGCCCCGGTTCCGGAGCCTCGGCCAGGGGTGATTTGGGAACAGCAGACATTGTTTGGGGATGGAGAAGAGCATCCCGGTGTCACGTTGAGCGCTTGACATACCCCACACGTGGCTGGGATGGAGGGGAATGGGAACCTTGGTGATTTTGGAAATCAATCTCTGGAATGGCATCTGTCCCCTGTGGCCACCTCCTGAATGTCCCCTGCTGTCCCCAGGGCTGCCTCCTCACCGCCGCTGCCCCGTGTGCAGGCTGGCCCGGCAGAACGGTGCCGACACGCGTGCGGTGGCCTCGGCCTCTGTAGAGCCACGCTCCAGTCCCACTTAATAAGGCCACCGCACGCATTATTTTATTAATGAGTTATTAAAAGGCTATCCACGGCGATGCTGCTGCGTACCCGGCACGGTGTCCAAGAAATATGTACTTTAACGATTGCTCGCCCTGTGCCGGGCTCTGACGGCAGATGCGGGGGACACCATGCTGTTGGGGTGCCCGTGCACCCTCAGCACATCACCCTGGGCTCCTCTGCTGAGCAGCCGGCCCATTGCCGTGGTGCTCCGGGGCACCAGCAATAGCTAGGAGGTTTTTATAGCCCCATCTGGGCAGAAGCTGTTTGGTGGCTCCTTGCCCAGGTTTGTGCTTGGCCGGCTCCGGCGGGTGAGCTGAGGGCAGGGGGGGGTCACTGCAGCGGGGGTCTGCTGGCTGCAGGGTGGGAGCCGGGTCTCTGCTCTGGTGGTTTCGGGGTGAAGTCCCCGGTCCATGCTGCACGCTCCCCAGCGCAGGGGCTGCCTCGGCACAGCCTGGGGGACAGGGCAGGGGGCTCTCATGGCTGTCCCCTGTCTGCAAGGTGGCAACTGGGGACATGGACCAGCTGGGATGCTGCTCCCGTGCTGGCTGGGGCTCGGTGCAGGGCGCTGACCCCCTGTACCAGCTTCGCTCCCCCGGCACAGCGGGGAGCCTGCAGTGGCGTGCCTCCTGGTAAGCATCTGTCTGTCTGTCTGTCTCTCCCCCAGGGCAAATGCCATAGGATGACAGCTGCTGGTCCCCTCTTACTGGCTGTGATATCGTCTCTCCTGTTGCTCACGCGGGGCTTCGACCCGGCTCCCAGCGCCTGCTCCGCTCTGGCCTCCGGCGTTCTCTACGGCTCTTTCTCCCTCAAGGACCTCTTCCCCACCATCTCCTCTGGCTGCTCCTGGACCCTGGAGAACCCCGATCCCACCAAGTACTCGCTCTACCTCCGCTTCAACCGGGAGGAGCAGGTCTGCACCCACTTCTCGCCCATGGTGCTGCCGCTCGACCACTACCTGGCCAACTACACCTGCGATCCCCGCGGTGAGGCCGCCAGCCCCCTGCCCGCCCGCCAGCAGCCAGAGGAGGAGGAGGAGGAAGAGGAAGCCGAGCTGGAGCTGTGCGAGGGTGCGGGGCCCTTCACCTTCCTCCATTTCGACAAGAACTTTGTGCAGCTGTGCCTGGCGGCCGAGCCCGAGGCGGCCCCCCGCCTCCTGGCCCCCCAAGCCCTGGAGTTTCGTTTCGTGGAGGTGCTGCTCATCAACAACAACAACTCCAGCCAGTTCACCTGCAGCGTGCTCTGCCGCTGGCTGGAGGAGTGTCTGCAGGCGCCCGGTGCCCGCCGCTGCGGCTTCACCCACGCCGGCTGCAGCTGCCAGGCGGAGAGCCCGCCGGCACCCCGGCGCAACGGCACGCGGCATGCCGCCCGCACGCCCGCCCCGCCACCCGCCGCCAGCGACTGCTGCCCCACCGACCTGCATTCTGCGAATGCCGACGATTTCGACCTGCCCGAGGTCCCCCACGGTGAGTGGCGCGCAGGGGGAGCCCCGAGGATGAGCCTCCTGCTCCGTGCATGCTTCCCGGAGTGCTGTGCACGGAGCAGGGAGGCCGTGCCATGGATGAATCCTGCCTGTGCACGCTCCCCAGGGCAGGAGGGTGCAAATCTGGCACCGTCCACGGAGCAGGGAAGCCGTGCAATGGATGAATCCTGCCTGTGCACACTCCCCGGGGCAGGAGGGTGCAAATCTGGCGCTGTGCACGGAGTAGGGAGGCCGTGCCATGGATGAATCCTGCCTGTGCACGCTCCCCAGGGCAGGAGGGTGCAAATCTGGCACTGTGCACGGAGCAGGGAAGCCATGCAATGGATGAATCCTGCCTGTGCACGCTCCCCGGGGCAGGAGGGTGCAAATCTGGCACCGTGCACAGAGCAGGGAGGCCGTGCCATGGATGAATCCTGCCTGTGCACGCTCCCCAGGGCAGGAGGGTGCAAATCTGGCGCTGTGCACGGAGCAGGGAGGCCGTGCCATGGATGAATCCTGCCTGTGCACGTTCCCCGGGGCAGGAAGGTGCAAATCTGGCGCTGTGCACGGAGCAGGGAGGCCGTGCAATGGATGAATCCTGCCTGTGCACGCTCCCCAGGGCAGGAGGGTGCAAATCTGGCACCGTCCACGGAGCAGGGAAGCCGTGCAATGGATGAATCCTGCCTGTGCACGTTCCCCGGGGCAGGAGGGTGCAAATCTGGCGCTGTGCACGGAGCAGGGAGGCCGTGCAAAGTGCAAATCCTGTCCGTGCTCCCAGCTCCAGGTGCACCTCGCCCGAGCGATGGCCAGGCTCAGTGGAGCTGCAGCTCGCTGTGCCCTGGCCGCGCTCCGGCTGGCCCTGTTAGCGCCGCTCCCTGCCACGCTGGCCCCGGCTGTTTGCCACGGCTGCTGTGGCACAGCCTGCGTGGCCCCGGGGCCTCGCCTGCCACCTCCTCGTGCAGGGCTGTTGCTCGCCTGACTGCGAGCCTGGAGCAGGAGCCTTGTCACTCTGCATTGGTGGAGACGTGGAAAACAATTTGCAGGTAAAATGACCCTTTCCCGTGGCAAATTACCCTTGACTGCTGCAGCCCGGGCGCTTGTTATTCCAGGCAGGATGTCACGGCACGGCGGCATGGCGTGGCCGGGCTATTAACCAGGCGGAATGAAGCCATTTGCTCGTTACGGAATTGCAGGAACCTCAAGTGAAGATAAAGCAGCCGTGCTCGCCCGTGCCCTGGGCACTGGGGTCGGGCTGCCCGTGGCAGGGAGCCGCCTCACCCAAGCGCTCCTTTCACCCGTGGGGCATCTCTGCTGAGCCTGGTGAGGTGATGCAGGGGTTTTGGGGCACATCTGGCCAGATGTTCCCACCGCGCCAGCCCCGGGCGATGCATGGGGAGGAGCAATCCCCAACTTAGCTGTGTGGGGTCTTTATCCAGCAGATTAGGTGGTGGTGACGGGCTGTGGGTATATCTATAATTTCATTGGGCTTTAGCATTTATTTCAGGAGCTAAATGTCATTACGGGCAGATCCCCCGACTAAATCCCCAGTCTGTTACAGCTGCAGGGTTATAAATCGCCTCATCCCAAGGGGAGCTGCTTGAGCTGATTTTATTTTTTTCTTCCTTTTTTTTTTTCCCCTTTAAATGCAACTCCACATGGACAATTAAGAGCTCAGTGCTGGGTTCAGGTGTCATCCCCGAGCTCAGCCTGGCCGGTTCTCTGCCCAGGGATGCCACAGGGGCTGGCGTCCGCCGTGTCCTGGGGCTGCCTGGGGAGCAGCGGGTGCTGTGGGCTGCCGGCGTGGAGCAGGGCTGGAGGATGCCCCATCCCCTTGGTTCCCAGGGGATCCTGCACCTCCCCAGGGCTGGTTTGGCAGGGGTTAGTAATGCCGAGCACGGCTCAAAGAGGGGATGCGGGGCTGGGTGTTGGAGACGGGGTCCCCGCAGACCTGGCACACTCAGGCACCGAGCCGCCTGCCACCTTTCCGCAGACCGGCACGCCGACCGGCTGCAAGGGTGAGAGCACGAACTCCCGCTCCTTCCCCAAATTACATTTGACATTCAGTTAAAACCTGAAGGCGCCCAGAGGTACAATGTTATTGCGGTGCCGGAGCCGCAACGGTAATGCACTGCCTCGGCCGCCCCGCGTGCCACGCCGCTGCCGGCCAGCGCAGCCCCCGCGCCGCGTTCCCCCCGGGGCGTTCGCCTGCGTCGCGGGGCTGCGGGGCTGGAGCACAGAGCCCCCTTCATGGCAGCGAGGGGGGGTCCCGGGCTCCCACCTGGCCTCCCCCCAGCACCCTGCGGGGTGGAGAATGGCTGCCTTTCAGGGTGGCGGTGGCAGGCGAGGCCGGGGGGCTGAATGGCGCCTGTGAGCCGAGCCTTGGCGGGCACCCAGAGCTGATCTCACCGGCTCTCCTCCGCCGAACGCCGCAGCCGCTCAGCAACGTGGGGGCTGGCACCCGCCCAGCCGCTCCCCAGGCCTCCCCGCTCCCAGCCGCGGCGGTGCCTCCGGGATCCCTGGCCCCTGCGCCGTCCCCGCCGTGGCACGGCTCTCCCGTGGGGCCGGAGGGACGTGGTTGGAGCCGGGGAGATGCAGCACCGGTGCAATGCGGTGCTGGGTCCATGTGGGCAGAAAGCGTGGATGGATGCGGGGACGAGGTTGAAACTTTGCGGGGTGACATTGGGCGCATTGCAGCCATGCGGCGGGGGGGTCTTTGGAGGGGGCACAGACCCTGCAGCGCCGGGGCTGAGCGGTTCCAGCTCTGGGCTGCGTTTCCCCTTGCCCCAAACCCATCACCCTTCAGAAACCAGCCCCCGGGGAGGTGATGCCGGGATGGGGCTGTGGCTGTGGGCTTGCGAAGACGTGACTGGCCTTGGGGGACATCTTGGGCTCCCCAAAAGACCCCCCCTGCCCTTGCAGCCCAGCAGCCGTGCTGTGGTGCGGGGCACTGGGGGACCCCCCCAGGGCAGGACTGGGCGCGGGTGCCACGGTGGAGGGTGCCGGGGATGGCTGCGGCTGCCCCGCGGTGACGGCTGGGGATTTAGTGCTCTCCGAAGGAAATTGAATTTGGTGTCTCTGTCGAACACAGCCGGGGAGAGCGCCCTCGTATATCCTCAGGATTTATGGTTTTCCCCGGGCGCTCGTCGTGACGTGCGTAATTCTGCCGTGCCGCTCACGGGAGCGGGTCGCCCTGTGGGGAGCTCGGCTCCGCAGCCGGACAGACCCCCCCAGGGCAGCCCCTCTGCCTCCCCGGCTCCCCCTGCACCCCCATGCCACATAGCGGGATGTGCCGGGAGAGGAGCTGAGGGCGTCCAGCTCCACTGGCAGCGACGGTGAGGAGCCCGCGCCGGGGACAGGCCCGGGCAGGGGTTACGCTGGATTGAAGGCAAAAGTCAGTAAATTTGGGTCTGGTTTACGGCACTAATAAGTGTCAGTGCAGGCAGCGCTCCTTGCCTGGGGCTCGTATATCACCAGTGTGCGTTGCAACGGGAACCGCAGCGTGCCCTAAGCACAATGAGGGCTACCCCGCCAATGCCAGGTGTCCCCATGTCACCTCCCCTCCGTCCCTTGGGGACATCACCGTGCTCAGCCGGCAATGCCGGGGCAGCTCAGCGAGGCGGTTGTGCCGTCCTTGGCTGCTCTCCTGGCCGGCACAGCAGCGGGGTGCCCATGGCACTTTGGGGGGCCCTGTGCCTGGGGTGGCACTGGCATTGCCCAGGGGAGCACCCGCTGTTTCCTGCGGCACACGGCATCTCCCGGCGGCAGCAGCCCCGGTGCTGCCGTGCCGTGCCCAGGGTGAGCACGCAGGAGCTCACCAGCGTCCTGCGCCGGGGCGTGGGGACAAGAGACCCTGCTGCAGGACAGGAGGGTGGCCTGGGGGTGTGGGGGAGGCCGGGGAACACATCCCCCCCCCGCGCCCACAGCCGTGCCTCCCGCCGAGCCCTCCACATGCCAGTTAATTTCACGCCAAGTGCTCTTGATGGATCTCTTGTTATTTTTGGTGAGCCGAGCCATAAATTTGTGCCACCTCACTGCAGCAAGCTGTTAAGCGGGGACGGAAGAGCACCTCTGCCCAGCACGGCAGGGCCGCGGGCACCCTGGCCGCGCTGGGGATGCGGCACCGGGGCCGTGCTCCAGCTGCAGCCCCTCTGACAGTGGGTGACGTATTTTGGGGGAGCCGTGATGTGTTTGTGGGAGGCTGTGAGTGCGCTCAGCCATGCTCAACCATCTCTAGCCCTCAGGGATGCCATGTGTGGGGCTAAGGTGTCCCCGTATCCCCCCTGCAATGTCCCTTTACCCACAGTGTCCTGTCCCCATCCCTGTCCCCATCCCCATTCCCTGCCCACTCTCACTGGAGCCCTTCTCTCTTCCAGGCAATGCGGTCGAGGAGAACCAGAAGGTGAAAACCCAGTGGCCGCGGTCAGCAGACGAGCCAGCTGTCTACATGGCCCAGACAGGTACCAGTCTTGTCCCGGCACGGGGACAGGCACAGGACACCGGCGGTGCTTGGCTCAGGTGCCCGGCCACAGGCAGGGGTGATGGAAACGGAGCGATTCCCTTTGCTTCCTGCCCACGGACCGACTTAATTTGTTCCATTTATATATTTTTCCTTTACACCTTCCTCCGAGGGTTGTAAAGCGAAAAAAAAAAAAAAAAAAAAATCCATTAATTGTTTTGTTCAAATGTATTTATTTGGCAAATCCATCTGGGTAATTTGAGCGTGCTGCTCCCCCCTCCCCAGCCCCCTCTGATTTATGGTCGGAGGGCTCGGAGGCGAGCGGGAGATGGATGAGCCCCGGCGCTGGGAGAGGAGCTCAGCTCCGTGTGCCTGGCATGCAGATCTCCTCCCAGCTGTGCTCGGGTGCTCGCGGGGGTCCTGCACCCCTGGGAGCTGCTGGGCACAGCGTGGGGTGACCCCAGTGGCCGCCCGGTCCGGCCCCAGGGTCCCCGTGTGACGCGGAGCAGCCGCGGGGCATTGTCACCTCCGTGGAAGCCCTGCTCCGGAGCCTGGGTCCTGTCTGTCTCCAGGACAAATCGTCCCCTTCGGAGCCCTCCTTCGTATATTCCTTTTTAATTTAAACTGATGGCCTTTTCTTCTGACCTGTCCAATAGCTTCAGAGACATCATCAAGCTTAATAAGAGCCGGGGTGTTGTAAATGTCAATGCTGTGTGCCTGGGTGGGGAGAGGGAGCCGTGCCAGGCTGCCTGCGCTGCCTGCGCCGTCTGCGCCGCCTGCGCTGCCTGCACCGCCCAGGCTGCCCCGGGGTGGATGCTGTCCCTCGTGCCGGGAGCGATCCTGTGCCCCAACCCCTTCTCCAGGTGCATCTGGTGCTGGGTCTGGAGGGTGGCTTGGCCTCCTTCTCCCCGCTTGTCCTCAGTGTCATCCCCGTCGCCCACGGCACCTTGTCCTCGTCCCTGCGCTCACGGGTGCTGCCCGGCCGCGTTCCCGTCCCCCCCGCGGGGGCTGCACTCACGGGACCTTCCCCGGCCCCCCCGGGCAGTCGCCAGCTCTCAGGTCCCATGTCTCCCGCAGGGGACCCGGCGGCGGAGGAATGGTCCCAGTGGAGCGTCTGCTCCCTGACGTGCGGGCAGGGCTCCCAGGTGCGGACGCGCTCCTGCGTCTCCTCGCCCTACGGGACGCTGTGCAGCGGGCTGCTCCGGGAGACGCGGACCTGCAATAACACGGCCACCTGCCCAGGTACGCCGCGGCACGGGGACACCGGGGGGGGCTTCGCTGCCGGCTGGGGGGTGCCCACCGCTGGCTGGGCTCTGGGTCCGTGCCCAAAGGGCTGAGCGGGCGGTTGGCTGGGGAGAGTGGGGACACGTTGCTGGGGGGTCTCTGGGGGTCTCTTGCAGGTGGGGGGGTGCCGGGGGTGGACGAGGAGGGCGGCTCTGCGCAGCGGCGCTGTCGTGGAAGCAGGCATTGCCCGTCCCGCACCGGGCTGCTCCGAGCAGCCCCCCGTCATCTCGCCTTCCCCACTGTGCCAGCTCTTGGGCAACCAGGTGGGGAGCAGCAAGCCGGGGAAGGCGTCTGGAATGGGTGCCCCAGTGCCCCATCCCACCCCACCGCTCCTGCTGCCGGGCGTTTTGCCTTAGGAGCAGCTCGGCCAGCGGCCCCTCTCCATCCTCCCTCCCGGCACGCTCAGGGCTTCCCCAGGCTGCCTGTGAGGCTTTGTGCTGGGGGAGAAGCGAGGGCTGGAGTCTGTGCCGGAGGACTCGGGGCTGGGCAGCTGCCTGGCCCGGTGTGGTGGGGGGTCCCCACTCATGCCGGGCAGGAGGGGGCCGAGCTGCTCAGTGCTTCGAGGCAGGTCACAGGCAGGAGCGGGCAGGCAGGATGCTGGGGGTCTCACGGGGCTGTGTACTGGCCCGTTTCTCCACGGTGGTATCCATGCGTCTCGCGTGGGACACTGGATCAGAGGGGCCTCGGGATGCTGCAGCGGCAGCCGGGCTGCCCTGTCCAAGCCTGGGATGTTTTGGAGGCTTTGCACCCCCAAAACACGCAGGTGCCTGCTCCCCTCTGTGCCGAGGAGCGCAGTTCTGTCCCGGCACTCCAGGGACGCTGCAGCTCGCAGAGGAGCATCCCTGTAGGATGCTTGTGCACCCCGCGGGTCCCCGCTCCCTTCCTGGGTGAGCTGAGCTCCCGTGGGTGTGATGTGTCCGAGGAGTGGCCGTGCCCGGTGTGTCGACATGGGTTGGGGCGAGCCGGGCTGTGCGTGGGTGCGGGGGGACGTGCGCCGCCGGTACCGGGACCCCAAAGTGGGGGCTGGAGCAGGGCAGGGAGCGGCAGCGGCACCGTTGCCTGCTCAAGGCCCTTGGGGTTAGGGCTCGGGTGTGATGGTGGGGCAGGCGGTGCCAGCGGGACGTGGAGGGGAGCCGGGGACCGTGCCCGGCTCTGCCATGGAGCCCTGGCCCAGGGCACCAGGGGTCTGCGATGGCCAGGACCCCTCGGTGCCAGGAGGAGGAGGAGGCGGCTGGAGTCCCCCCGGGGCCGGGAGCGTGCGGCGACGGCGCTGTGCTGTGTTGCAGTTCACGGCGCGTGGGAGGAGTGGTCCCCATGGAGCCTGTGCTCGGTGACCTGCGGGCGAGGGGCCAGGACCAGGACGCGGCGGTGCGTGGCCCCGCGGCGTGGAGGGAAAGCCTGCGAGGGCCCCGAGCTGCAGGCCAAGCCCTGCAATATCGCGAGCTGCCCGGGTCAGTACCTCCCTCTCCCACCGCTCCTCACTCCCCCCCGGGAACGCCTTGAGACGGCACCGGCCAAGAGCCAGGGCCGTGCTCCCGGCACAGGGCTGTGGCACTGCGAGGGATGGGTGGCACCGCCGTGGGGACCTGGGACAGCCCGGGGGCACGTGGGGGCCGTGACATGGGGTGCAGCCTCTCGTCCCCGTGGGAAACCCAGATGGAGAACCGGCTCCGTCAGCCATGCCAGGGGGCTCGAGCCCCCACCATGGGCAGGGGGGACCAGCCTGGGGACCACGGAGGAGCCGGCTCCTTCCTTCCCCTTCCCTCCCCATCTGCTGCAGGTGACTGTCCCCCGTGGCAGGCACAGCGCTGGCACCAGGGTGGCACGGGGATGTCGTGAGGCACCGGGGAGGTGGCTGGAGGTGGCAAAGGGGGGTCAGCTGCAGGGTCTGTCTGTGCGCGGGTGGCAGTGCCATCTCCGTCCCTTCCTCCTGTGTGCCAGGAGTGGCTGTGGTGGTGGCCGAGGGGTTTCTGCGGTGATGGCCAGGGATGCCATGTCAGGGCCAGCATCCCTGCGGGGACCCCATGTGCGGCACGGCGAGGCCAGCGGCGGGCTGGGAGCAGGAGGGAGCACAGGAGCTGAGGGTTGCGCAGGGTGCACCCCCCCCTACAGCAGCTCCGGGAGGGACGTGCCACCCACAGCACGTGGCTTTTGCCACGGCAGCCCCATGGAGATGCTGCTGGAGTGACGAAAGCTCACAGCAGCTCCTTCCCCGCCTGCCCTGCCCCATACAGCAATGCCGGGGCTGCTGGGTTTGGCGGGGAGCAGTGCCGGGGCTGCTGGGTTTGGCGGGGAGCGATGCCGGGCTCCCGTGAGCGTGGCCGCGCAGCAGGACTGGGCATTGCAGTGCAGCGGGGCTGCAGGAGCAGCCGCTCAGGGTGTGGGGGCCAGTCCTGGTGACAGTCCCCCCCGCTGGGGCAGGATTCGGCGCTGGCCGTTGAGGTCGGCACGGGAGGAGCCGGCACGTCCCTAGGTTGGACCCGTTGCACGGAGAGCCCGGCGCGGGTCGTGGGGAGCTGGGCCCGCGCGGCCGAGGGGCCGCCGGCCGGTGGGGGCTGACACCGCTCTCGCTTGTCCCCGCAGTGGAAGGGCAGTGGCTGGAGTGGGGCGCCTGGAGCCGCTGCTCCGTCACCTGCGCCAATGGCACGCAGCAGCGGACGCGCAAGTGCAGCGTCTCGGCCCACGGCTGGGCCGAGTGCCGGGGGGCCCATGCCGACGCCCGGGAGTGCTCCAACCCCACCTGTCCCAGTAAGGCCCCGCGCGCTGGGGGGGGAGCGGGGGAGAGGCCACGCGTGCCGCTGGCACGACGCATCGGTGCACGGCACGTCAGCACGCGGCCCAGCCGTGCGTCTGCCGTGAAGACGCTGCGGTGTCACCGCTGGTGACACGAGGATGCCGACAGCCCCCGCCGCTGCGGATGTGGGTGCGGGGGGAGCAGGAGCCAAAGGGCGATGCTGGGAATCAGCAGGTGCCCCCTCGTGCCGGTTGCTCCCTCCAGGCACATCCCAGCCAGAGGAGCTGGGGATTTGTCCCGTGCCCTCGCCCCTGTGTCACGCTGGGGGGACCCGTCCGTGCCTGGTGGCTGCAGGTCCCGGCGTGCAAGCACACGCGAGCTCTCGTGCATGCACACGGGGCAGTGCGTGGGGCTGGGGGCCAGCTCTGCGGATGGGGGGACACCAGGCAGGGGGTAGTAATGCCAAAGGACGGACCCCGTCCTCCAACCCCATCCTCGTCTTGTCCTTTGAACCCCCCGGCATCGCTCGCAGGCGCAGAGGGAGGTGGGTGCTGCGCCGTGGCCGCCGCGGCAGCTGGAGGGAGGGAGCGGCTCTGCCATGCGCCGAGGGTGCCCTTGGGCTGCTGGCAGGAGAGCGGCCGGGCGGCGACACTGGTCTCGTCTGAAAGAGATTTAAATCATTGATCCATGGATTTCACGCCCTGCGGGGCTTTCAGTTCATGGCACCGGGGGCAGCTGCCGCTGGGACCCACCAGCCCGTCCCTGTGCCCCCCCGGGTGCCGCTTGCTGTGCCGAACCAGGCGTCCCACGGTGTCCCTATCCCCGCAGCCGACAGCAAGTGGGGTCCCTGGAACCACTGGAGCCTCTGCTCCAAGACCTGCGACACCGGCTGGCAGCGCCGCTTCCGCATGTGCGAGGGCACCGGCGTGCAGGGCTACCCCTGCGAGGGCACCGGCGAGGAGGTGAAGACCTGCAACGAGAAGAAGTGCCCAGGTACGGGGCACCCCCCCACGCCCCCGGTGCCCATCGCCCTGCATCCGGCCTGCGCCTGACCCTCTCACCCCGCAGCGTACCACGAGATGTGCAAGGACGAGTACGTCATGCTGATGACCTGGAAGAAAACGCCTGCTGGGGAGATCATCTACAATAAATGTCCCCCCAACGCCACGGGTCAGTAGCACAGGGCGAGCACCCCCAAACCCCCCACGCCCTGGAGCGGGGCAGGGGGCGGTGGGTGGCATCGGGGTTCCGGGCGGTGCTGCCTGTCCTCGGGGTGCCGTTCCCGTGCCGGCGTCGAACCCGATTCTCCCACGCAGGGTCCGCCAGCCGCCGGTGCCTGCTGAGCCCCCACGGCGTCGCCTACTGGGGTGTGCCCAGCTTCGCCCGCTGCATCTCCCACGAGTACCGATACTTGCATCTCTCAGTAGGTGCACGCTCTGGCGTGGGCCCCCTCTCCCCCGTCCTCCCCTCCCCGTCGTGGAGAGTCTGTCCCCAGCCCCTGCCCCTCCCCTCCGGGGCAGGGAAACGCAGCAGCTGCCTTGCTTCACCGGCTGGCTACTGCATGGGGAAACTGAGGCAGGGCTCCCCAGGCAGGGCTGGGAAAGGGGACCCCGTCCTGGAGCTGGAGGGGGATCCCAGTCCGAGCTGTGCTCCCGTATCCTCGGGAACTGGCTTTTGGGGCGGGAAGGAACCCCCAGACCCCCGTGTCCCTCTGCTGCCCTAATTAGTGCCATTAGCTCTGCGGTGTCCCCACTGCCCAGGCTCCGGGCTTAGCGAGGGATCTGGGAACGCTGCCGGGGAAGGTGCTGGCAGCCAAGTGACACCAGTGTCCCCCCCTGTACAAGCTGCGGGAGCACCTGGCCAAGGGGCAGCGGGTGCTGGCGGGCGAGGGCATGTCGCAGGTGGTGCGGAGCCTGCTGGAGCTCATGGCCCGCAAGACCTACTACAGCGGGGACCTGCTCTTCTCCGTGGAGATCCTGCGCAACGTCACCGACACCTTCAAGAGGGCCACCTACACCCCGTCCTCTGAGGACGTGCAGGTAGCGGGCAGGGGACAACGAGGGACGCCCCCGGGGAGGTGGCGGCTGTCGGTCCCCAGACCCCAGCCCCGCTGAGCCCCGTCCCCGCAGCGCTTCTTCCAGGTGGTGAGCTACATGGTGGATGCGGAGAACCGGGACAAGTGGGAGGATGCCCAGCAGGTGAGTGGCACAGGGCACGGGTGGGTGGCCGGGGCGGCCGGGATGTCCCCGCCATGGGGACGCATCCCGGCGGCTGCGGAGCTGGTTGCTCGCCCGCAGGTCTCGCCTGGCTCCGTGCACCTGATGAAGGTGGTGGAGGACTTCATCCACCTGGTGGGGGACGCGCTGAAGGCCTTTCAGAGCTCCCTCATCGTCACCGACAACCTGGGTGAGCGGCGGGGTGGACACGGGGCCTCAGCGGGCGCAGGGAGCTGGCCGGTGACGCCCGCTCTGCCCTGCCAGTGATCAGCATCCAGAGGGAGCCCGTCTCCGCCGTCTCCAGCGACATCAACTTCCCCATGAAGGGGCGCCGGGGCATGAAGGATTGGGCCCGCAGCTCTGAGGACAAGCTCTTCATCCCCAGGGAGGTGCTCAGCCTCGCCTCTGCCGGTGAGGCAGGGCCGGGACCGCGGGAGCAAGCACGCTTTGCATGTGTGTGTGTGAGTGTGCACGTGGGGCCATGCGCGTGTGTGAGCACGGAGATGTGAGTGCAGATCTGGGGCCGTGCACGCACACGTGAGTGCAGATCTGGGGCCGTGCACGTGTGTGAGCACGCACACGTGTGTGCAGATCTGGGGCCGTGCACGTGTGTGAGCACGCACACGTGAGTGCAGATCTGGGGCCGCGCATGTGTGTGAGCACGGAGATGTGAGTGCACATCTGGGGCCGTGCACGCACACGTGAGTGCAGATCTGGGGCCATGCACATGTGAGTGCAGATCTGGGGCTGTGCACGTGTGAGAGCACGCACACCTGAGTGCAGATCTGGGGCCGTGCACGTGTGTGAGCATGCACACGTGCGTGCAGATCTGGGGCCGCACACGCACACGTGAGTGCAGATCTGGGGCCGTGCACGTGTGTGAGCACGCACACATGTGTGAGCATGTGCATCTGGGAGTGTGTGTACATGTGTGTGAGCGTGCACACGTGTGAGTGCGCATCCATGGAGCATGCACACGTGAGTGCAGATCTGGGGCCGTGCACGTGTGTGAGCACGCACACATGTGTGAGCATGTGCATCTGGGAGTGTGCGTGTGTGCACACGTGTGTGAGCGTGCACACGTGTGAGTGCGCATCCACGGAGCACGCACATGTGGTGCAGTGCACGTTTGCACACATGTATGAGCGTGCATATCCAGAAGTGTGCATGTGTGTGCATGTGAACATGTGTGAGCTTGCATGTCTGGGGCTGTGCGTGTGTGTGGGTGCACATCTGGGAGCACGGGGGGGGTGTGCACATCTGGGGGTGCACGTGTGTGAGCGTGTGGGCGGCTTCCCGCCGGCCCATGTGCCTGCGTGTGCCCGTGTGTGCTGTGCCTGTGTCGGGGAGGGAGTGCGTGTTCCCTCACGCGTGTCGGGGGCAGACGCGTGGGCTCTCACGTGTGTGCGTGTGTGCTTGCTGAGCCCACGCGTGTGCCGCTCTCCCTTCCCCTCTCTCTGCAGAAACGGATGAGTCGTCCCACTTCGTCATCGGGGCCGTGCTGTACCGCACGCTGGGGCTGATCCTGCCCCCGCCCAGGTGAGTGGGGCTGCCTGCTGTCCCCCACGCCGTGTCCCCGTCCCTGTGACAGCCGGTGCCCCTCCCTGCAGGACCCCCCTGGCCGTCACCTCCAAGGTGCTGATGGTAACGGTGCGCCCACCGACCAAGCCCGCGGAGCCCCTCGTCCTGGTGGAGCTCTCCCACATCATCAATGTGAGTGTCCCCTTCCCGTCCCATCGCCGTGTCACCACGTCACCGTGTCACCTCTCGGTCCCGTGTGGGTCCCGCCGGCCCCAGGCACTGAGAGCTGGGCAGGGGCCAGCAGCTCCCAGCCGGTGGCCACAACTACTCGTCTCCGTGCCCACGGTGGGGACTTGCCAGCGCTGGGGAAGCTGGGCAGGTCCCCAGGGGCCGATGACCCTCCTGGGGCCGGGAGCAGGGCAGGGGGCGAAGCACAGACCTGTCCCTCTGTCCGCAGGGCACGTCCCACCCGCAGTGCGTCACCTGGGACTACTCGAGGACGTGAGTGGGGCATGGGAGATGGCGGAGGGGACAGGGACACCCCGGCCATGCCCTCACTGGCGGGCGATGCTGGGCGATGGGGCCGGGCTGTCCCAGTGCCCGGTCGGTCCCTGGGGAGGTGGCGGGAGGGACGGGGAGCAGGGCCAGTCCCTTCCCGTGGCTGAGCCCCTCTGTCTGCGGGCGAACCGCGCTGCCATGGGATCGATCCTCCTCCGCGTGACGCCGGGGACGGATGCCGCCAGCCTGCCAGATGCGATTTGTTAGCGCGGAGCCTGGCGCTGTGGCAGGAGCCAGGGAAAGTAGGGCACGGCGGGGGGGCGGGTGGCACCGCGGGGCGGGGGGCGGCAGTGCCAGGTGCCCGTGGGTGCCCCACGCCTCGGGGTCACTGGTTCCAGTACATCTCCCGTGTTGACAGGGAGGCGTGTGGTTGCGACGAGCGTGGCAGGTCTCAGCCTGGCGCGGGGGAGCCGCGTCCCCAGTTGTCCCACAGACCCAGTTCCCGGTTTCCCCGCCTCTCTGGGAGCTGTGGCTGCTCTCCCGGTGCATGGCCAGCATCACCACGAGCATCCCCTCCCGGGGGGTCCCCATGGCGGGAGGGGTCCCCATGGCAGGAGGGGAGCATTGCCCGCTCCTGGGCAGGTCTGGCTTTGGGGCTAGCACGTCTCTGCTGCGTGAGCCATGGCTCCTGCGGGGGGGGACGTGGGTGGCATGGAACCCCTGGGACTGCTCCTGCCTGCCCCGGTGCTTCCTTGGCCCCCCCCCTCCATCCCCACCGCCCCCCTCCATCCCCACCTCCCCTCCTCCTGGGCCTGGCCCCCTCCCTCTGCAGTTTGCCCCCCCGGAACCTGGGTGGGATGATTAAAAATCAAGCCTTTGTGTTGCACCACTCCCCAGGGGGATCAGCACCAGGGCAGGCGGGGGGGAACCGAGCACAGGATGGCTTCGCCCCCCACGATGGGCTCAGGGGGTTAACCTGTCCCCTGGCAGAGCGCCCCCCCCCCCCGTCTGCTCCCCCCAAGCAGGGGCCAGCAAAGGGTTAACTCGGGAGAGGCGCGAGGGGCTGCCTGGGTGTTTGATGATTTCAAATTGCTCTCCCTCGCTCTTGTCCCATTAATCAGGGACGCTGGCTTGGGAAACTGGGACACGGAGAGCTGCCAAACCCTGGAGACCCTCCCAGCGCACACCAAATGCCAGTGCCGCCAGCTCGCCACCTTCGCTGTCCTCGCCCAGCTGCCCAGAGACCTGGTAGGGGACAGGACTGGGACAGGGATGAGCCTGCTGGGGACACGGGCCATGGATGGGGGGTGATCCCAGGGCTGAGGGCCCTGGGTGGGGGTCCCAGGGGAGGATGGGGATGGGCAGGGGCCGCACTGTCTGCAGACACCTCGACAGGGTGGGGTGGGTGCTGGGGGGACGAGGGGGGTGTCTCCCACCACCCGAGGGAAGGGCCCCTGGCACCCTCAGGGTGGGCTTGGGCGGGCAGGGGGCTACCGTGGTCGATAGGGGTCAATATGGGGCGTTGCTGTGTGCGAGGAGGGGAGGGGGCAGCCCCGGTCCCAGGCGTCCCCCCACCCCATTGCTATTCCGCCCGCGTCCCCCGTCGGCATGGCGATGGGCACGGGTCCCCGGGAAGGCGCCTTGGCTGCGCCACCGCCGCCACCGAGACCCCCTCTGCCACCCAGGGGTCCCCAACCGGGGGGGGGGTGGAGGGGCCCAGTGGGGGGCAGGGGGCTGGCAGGGAGCAGCCGTCGGGGGCTCAGCCGCTCCCCCCTGTCCCCCACCAGGCCATGGACCCCTCGGGCGCCCCGTCAGTGCCGCTGATGATCGGCTGTGCCGTCTCCTGCATGGCCCTGCTGACCCTGCTGGTGATCTACGCTGCCTTCTGGAGGTGACCCAGGGACAGCTGGGGATGTGGGGGGCACCTGGGGCGCGAGAACATGTGGGGAGGGGGCGGCGAAGGGGGGCACGGCGCGAGCGCCGGGCTCAGCATCAACGTGATTAAATGCAACGTGGTGGGAAGAGAATAACCCCGGTGACAGCCGGGTGGGAGAGGTGCCCGGGCTGCCTGGCACCGTCCCTGGCTCAGGACAGCGCCCACGCGCCGGGGGACGTGGGACAGGGACGTGGCACAGGCTGGCACCCCGGCCCCACGCTGCTCCTGCCTGCAGGTTCATCAAGTCAGAGCGCTCCATCATCCTGCTCAACTTCTGCGTCTCCATCCTGGCCTCCAACATCCTCATCCTCGTGGGCCAGTCCCAGATGCTCAGCAAGGTGGGTGCCACAACCGTGCCCCCCTTGCGGGGTCCCCAGGCGGGCGCGGGGGCTGCGGCAGGGTCCGAGCCTTCTCTTCCCAGCCGGTCGCCTCGTCCCCGCTGGCTCCCAGCAGCAGATTGGATTTGGATTAACTCGATCTCGGGATTAAATCCTTTGTGCTGGTGGTTTTGACACAAACCTCGCCCAGGCGTGGGAGTTTAACCGCCGCGGTGCCGGGTGCGTGCCCGCGGTGGTTCTGCGATGCCTCCCCCTGACGCGCCCGTGTCCTCGCAGGGTGTGTGCACCATGACAGCCGCCTTCCTCCACTTCTTCTTCCTCTCGTCCTTCTGCTGGGTGCTGACGGAGGCCTGGCAGTCCTACCTAGCAGTGATCGGCCGGATCCGGACACGCCTGGTCAGGAAGCGCTTCCTGTGCTTGGGATGGGGTAAGAGCCCGGCAGGGCTGGTGCCGGGACGGGGTGGAGGGGAGGCACCGTGCGCCCCTCCCTGGTACCCCCTCGGGTTATCAGAAGGGGAAACTGAGGCACAATGGAGGAAAGCAGACCCAGGTGTCTTGGTCCCTTCGACGTGCCGCCCTCTGACCATCCAGACCATGGGGAGCTGCCGGAGGGGCCCCATCCCTGTCCCCAACCATGGGGGCTGGCACGGGGTGATGCTGGGGGGGGACAGCGATGCCACCCCCTGCAGCTCCAGCCTCGTCTCCCCTCTCCAGGGTTGCCAGCCCTCGTGGTCGCAGTCTCCGTTGGCTTCACGCGGACTAAAGGCT
This sequence comes from Ciconia boyciana, assembly GCF_034638445.1. NCBI lineage: Eukaryota > Metazoa > Chordata > Aves > Ciconiiformes > Ciconiidae > Ciconia > Ciconia boyciana. Next base: position 5,922,528 of record NC_132954.1, read on the forward strand.
ACGGGACAGTGAGCTAGTACGTGGGGACGGGGGGACACAGGGCTGGGCACGGGGACCGCTCCGGGCCGGCAGCAATGCTGGGAGCAGGGGATGGGGACAGGGGATGTCCCCTCTCCGTCAGCCCCTGACACGCCACGGTCCCCCGCAGCTGCTGGCTCTCACTGGAGGGCGGTTTGCTCTACGCCTTCGTGGGACCCGCTGCTGTCATCGTGCTGGTGAGCCGACCCCAAGCCTTGGACCCCCAAAAACCACCCCGGTGCATGGCAGCTCCTGCCGGCCCCAGCTCGCGGAGGGCTCCATGCCCAGCCCTAACCCCAGTGCCGCTCTCGCCCAAGGTGAACATGCTGGTCGGCATCATCGTGTTCAACAAGCTCATGTCCCGTGATGGCATTTCAGATAAGTCCAAAAAGCAGCGAGCTGGGTAAGTGCCGTGCGCCTCGCGGGGCTGTCCCTGGGGCCGGCGTGGGGCACCCTGCCCTGCCGCGCCACGGGGCATGGCACGGGGTCTCCTCTGGGAGCGGGCTGAGGACGGGGCAGACTTCATCTCATCAGTGGGCGGTGGGGACCAAGCCCGGGGCGACTACAGCCCCTTGTTGGGGGCTGCTGGAGGGGCAGTAGCTGGGGGGGCAGTCACCCCCACACCTTCCCCTGCGGAAGGGGGAGCCGCACGCTGCAGACCCCCACCCCTGCCGCCAGCGGAGGGGGCTGAGCCCTGCCTGCCCCATCCCGCTGCCGCTTGGCCACCCCTGCTCGTCATTAACAACTGCTGCCGCCCTCGACTAACCCGTCTCTCTCTCTCTCTCTCTCTCTCTTTCCCTTCTCCCATTTGCTTTTTGCCTCTGTCTGTCCATCCATCCATCCATCTGTCTGTCCATCCATCTGTCCGATCCCCCCCCCCGCCGCCATCCTGCTCTCCCATGGCCTTGCTCCCCTCGCCCGCATCCCCGCGTGGCCCGGTCCTGGCCGCGGGGCGCCGGGGGGGTGGTGGGCACGTAGCTCCAAGCCCCCACCCTGTGGCAGCCTGCTGCTGAAATGCACCAAGTGCGGCGTGGTGTCCAGCGCGGCCATGACCTCCGCCACCGCCAGCAGCGCCATGTTAGTGCCCGCCACGCGCCCGCTTCGCCCCCCGCCCCGAGCACAGCCTTGGACCCCGGGGAGTGGGGGGGGGGGTGGGCTCTGGGCATCGCCCCGGGGAGGGGATGGGCTCTGGGTTGGGGGTCCCGTGGGCAGGGCGAAGGCTGTGTGCTCAGGGCGGCCCCGGGCGCAGGGTGCGTGTGCCCCACCGCGGCCATCACGTCTGCATGGCATGGCTTCCCGCAGGTCACGTCATCTCCGGGGTTGGGGCGCGGGGGGGGGGGGGGGGGCTCAGCTCCTCTTCCCCGGGGCAGCTTGGGAGCGGGGAGGGCACGAGGGGCACCACGCCGTGGGGCGCGGGCCAGTCCTGGCCTTGGGGGTGTCCCCGGGACCCTCTTCCTGGCACGCGAGCCCCCATGGGTGCTGGCTGGGACCTATTCAGAGGGTTGGGCTGTGACCACTGCCACCCTGGGCAGCCGAGGTCCCTGCTCCCAGGGGTTTAGTTGCAATAGAAGCAGCCCCAAAATTCACTGCTAAAAAAGAGAAATCCCCTTTCTGCTCTTCTTGCGGCTGTGGGAGGGTGACGGTGGCCCCGTGTCCCCCCAGCGCCCTCGCTGCCGGCTGCACTGGCTGTGCAGGGACAGGGACACGCATGGCCGTGCCCTGCCCGGGCCGGCTCGGTGGTGCCGATGGCTCAAACCGGGGTTGTGCCGGGGCTGCCGGGGGGAGAAGGAGCCCATGGGCCTCCATACCCTAAGGCAGGCAGTGCCCTGAGCACCCAGCCAGCGCCAGCTTGGGGACGCCGAGGAAGAGGGGACAGCAGGGAGGGAGACGTGGGGTGCTCGAGCTGGGGTCTCGTGCCATGCACGCACGGTCGGCCCCGGCCACGCTTGCGGGGCTGGGGGCGATGCTCGGGGGGGGCTGTCACGGGGCAGCCCTGGTGCAGCGGGCTCACCCCGGCCCCTCTCTCCCTGCCCCAGGGCATCGCTGTGGAGCTCCTGCGTGGTCCTGCCTCTCCTGGCGCTGACCTGGATGTCGGCCGTGCTCGCCATGACCGACCGGCGCTCCATCCTCTTCCAGGTCCTCTTCGCCGTCTTCAACTCCGTCCAGGGCTTCGTCATCATCACCGTACACGGGTTCCTGCGCCGAGAGGTGGGGTGACCCCGGAGGGGTGCCGGGGGAGGGGGGGGGGGTGACCTGTGACCGCGGGGCCGTGACCGGCTCTGTCCCCGCAGGTCCAGGATGTGGTGAAGTGTCAGATGGGGGGGTGCAGGAGCGAGGAGAATGAAAACTCACCCGACTCCTGCAAGAACGGGCAGGTGCAGATCCTGGTGAGTGCGGCAGCGCTGGCAGGGGCTGCAGCGGGCACCGGCAGGGCTGGGCAGGGCTCCTCGCCCCAGCTGGGGCAGGGTCCCACTCGCAAACCCCCCTGCCCCCGTGCTGGCCAAGATGCATTCATTTCCCCGTCTCTCTCCCTCTCTTTCTCTCCTCTCTCTCTCTCTCTCTTTCCCCTCTTTCTGTATTTTTATAGACAGATTTTGAAAAGGACGTTGACCTGGCGTGTCAGACAGGTGAGGTCTCCCCTGCTCTCTGCGCTGGGGACGGGGATGTCACCGTGCCGTACCTGGGAGGGGACAGGCAGCGTGCACCGGGGCGGGCGCGATGCCGCCGCGCAGGGGGTCGGTGCAGCCTCCCCGCCCTCCCGCGGGACCCCCGGGGCCGGCTCTGACCCTGCTCCCCGCCCGCAGTGCTGTTCAAGGAGGTGAACACCTGCAATCCCGCCACCATCACGGGCACCTTGTCCCGCATCTCCCTGGATGGGGACGAAGACCCCAAGCTCAACACCACCTCGGAGGGTGGCCTGGGCTTCTCCAGCCTGCCGGGGAACATCCCTCCCCCCAGCATCCTGGTCCAGGTCCCCAAGATGACGCCCAACGTGGTGGCAGGCTTGAGCGAGCTGGGCGACCCGCCGGCGCAGCAGCTCAGCCTGGAGGCACCGGGTCCCGTCTACCTGTGCACGGAGAGCAGCCTGCGGCCCCTGGAGTACGGCTGGCTGCGGGCCCCCGAGCCCCCGCGGGAGAGTGACTACATGGTGCTGCCCCGCCGGACCAGCAGCCTCAAGCCCTTCCCGCGGGAGGAGGCCACCCTCGGTCCCGGTGCCGAGGAGGGGGTGCCCGGTGGGACGGGGCGCCCGGCGCCCAAGGGGGACGCCTACCCCGGCTTCGTCGCGGTGGACCACGTCAACGTGAACTTGAACCAGCCCTACGGGATGGTGAAGGCTCCCTACAGCCTCCAGTTCAAGCAGCACCCCACCGTGCGGCAGATCCTGGCCTCGGAGCTGTCAGAACGCAGCCGCACCATGCCCCGCACCGTCCCCGGCTCCGCCATGAAAGTGGGGTCCCTGGAGGTGAGCGGGGGGCTGGCGTGTGAGCGTGCCCGTGGGACACGCGCATGGGGAGGGAGATGTGTGGGAGGGGGTTGGGCGAGCGTGCAAGAGCACGCGTGAGCGTGTGTGGGCGTGCAGGGTCGCACGAGTTGCCCCTGTGCTCGCTGCTCGGCATCCCACCCTTGGCTTGGGGCTGCCTTCACCCCAGCAGCGCGGTGGATAAGCTGCACGGCCCCCAGCTCGGCCGGGAGCCCCGCGTCTCCAGCCAGGCTGCTGCGAGTGGCGTGGCTTGGGGCTGGCAGGAGCTTCCCCCCCTGCCCTGCTCCCCCAACGTCCCAGACCTGCAAAGACCTTTCCCTTTTCTTCTCCATCTCCTCCCCCTGCTCCGGGCCCTGCGTGTCCCCTGCCAGAGGAAGAGGTTGCGATACTCCGATCTGGACTTCGAGGTAAGCCCCACCACGGCAGCAGGCGTCACCGGTGCCCGCCGTGGGGTCGGGTGCCATCCGGGGACCGAACCACCTTGTCCCCGGTTGCCTCTGGCTCGCTGTCAGCAACGCAGCAGCAATTTAGACCAGGCAATAACGGCTCTTGATTAAAACACCGGCGCCAAGCGGGCTCTGCCGCTCATCTGGGGTGCCCCGGGAGGGGGGCAGGGGTGGGACGGGGGGTGTGCGCCGAGGGGCGCAGGGTTGTGCCGGATGCCGGCGGCCGCAGGCTCTGCTCTTGCCCCGCAGAAGGTGATGCACACGCGGAAGCGCCACTCCGAGCTCTACCACGAGCTCAACCAGAAGTTTCACACGCTGGACCGGTACCGGGCCCCGGCTGCTGGCTCCTCCAAGGTGAGGTCCTGGGGGCCCCATCCTCCCTCACCCCTCCCTGCTCTCCCTCACCCCTCCACCTCCCCCTGCATGGACCGGGGAAGGAGACTGGGCATCCCCGGGAGGATGCTGGCGCTGAGCGCTGTGGTTATTTCTGCAGCGAGAAAAGCGGTGGAGCGTCTCGTCAGGCGGCGGGGAGAAGAGCACGGCCAATGTAAGTGCCCAAAACCCCCTGGGGCTGATCCACCCCATCCTGAATGGGTCCGGAGGGCGGAGGTGGGTGGCTGTGCCCCAGGGCTGGGTGCTGGCGGGACAGAGCCGAGCATCGCCACGCAGCCCGGCCGCTTGCCGCAGCTCCCCTTCGCCCCGCAGGATGCGGCCAGCCCCGAGGAGCAGCAGGCACCGGCCGCGCCGCCGAAGCCGTGGAGCACGTTCAAGGCGATGACGCTGGGCTCCCTGCCCAGCACCCAGCGGGACCGGCTGGAGCTGCGCTGTGCGGACTGGGAGGGCCCCTGCGCCAGCCTGGATGCGGCCGATGGCGACTTCCAGACGGAGGTGTGAGCCCCGCGCCCGCTGCCACCGCCATCGCCCCGGGGCAGGACGAGCCAAGAAGCTGGCTTTGCTCCGTCCTCCTCAGCGGCCGGGGGGGTCCCTGCCTGGCCGGAGCCGTCCCCGCGGGAGGGACCGTGCTCCCCCCCGGCCGCAGCCGCCTCCTGCCCGTCCTTGCGCGGTTTCTCCTCCCTGACACCCTCCGGATGCGGGTGCGGAGGGGACACGTGCACCCCCCCACGCTCACCCACCGATCACGCCTGCACCCCCCCCGGGGCAGGACCGGCCGTCGAGGCCGTCAGATCTTCGTTCTTTTCTACCGGGATGTTTCTTCACGCCGTGCACCGTGTGCACGCGAGCGGCTGCCCCCCGGGGCTGGGCTGCCCTCGCCCCCCCCCCCCCGGGGCCCCGTGGCCGCCCCCTCCCAGCCCTCCCCATCGTCCCCACCCCACGGGGCAGGTGCTGTCGTTGTTGGAAATAAAAGTTCACTCTCTGTGGTGCCGTGGGGCCGTGGCCGCCGCCTCGTGCTTCGTGTCGGGGGTCTGGCTGGGGAGGGGGTGACTGTCACCCAGTGGGGACCTCTGCTCTGTCTGCTCCCCCCCCCCAGCCCCCTCCCCGCTTGGGCTGTGCCCCTGCCCGCAGGATCCTGCTGGCCAGGGCCGAGCCCGCACCCACGCGCTGCCTTGCAAATGAGCGTCTTATCGCAGGAGCCAAGAGCAGTAAATTACATGGTAATTAATCTATGAGCAAATTAGTAACTTTGGAGGCAATTACCATGCAATCTGCAGAGGCACGTAACGTGGGGTGCCTCACGCTGCCAGAGCATCGCTGGCATCAGCACAGCCGGAGCAATGTGGGTGCGCTGCCCACGGCCCCGGTGCCATCGGGGTGGGGATGGGGTGTTGGGACAGAGGGGGCTGGCAGTGCAGCAGCGGGGCCAGCAGCCGTGGCCCTGAACGCTGGCCTTGTGCCGGACCAGGAGCTGTTGGGAGAGCAGGGGCTGGACTCGAGCTTGGGGCAAGGCAGGGCTGGAGGAGAGGACGTCTCGGCATCGTGGGTCTCGGCACCTTGGGAATAACGAGGTCTGCGCTAAGTGTTAGTCCATGGCGTGGATCAGGTGCCTGGGCACGTCAGCCGGACCGCGGCACCAAAACCCTCCCACCGCGGTGTGCCGTGACGCACCAGGGAGGGCTGTGCGGCCACGGTGCCGGTGGGAAGCGTGCCCTGGTCATGGCTATCGCTTCTCTCTGGAAGAAGCCGTCAGAGCTTCTCTGAGGGCTCGTTTTGGTGAGGACAGGCTCAGCCCAGGCTGCGGGCGAGCAGGCAGCACCCTCCAGCACTCGCATCTCAGGCGGGCAACGTTCCCGCAGGGATGGCGCTGGTGGGAGCCGTGGGAGCCGTGCTCCCAGTGACCCCCTGCTCCCGGGGGATGCTGGCCCTGCTGAGACCTCCGGGCAAAGGATGCTGCCCAGTTTGGACCAGTGGCCTCCGAGGTGTTGGTTCACTCCTCACCTGCACTGCGGTGCCGTGGAGGGTGCTGAGCACCCTGCAAGCCCTGGGCACGCCGAGCCCCCTGGGTGCTGGGGGTCGGGGCCCCTGCCAGCACCCACTGCCCCACGGCAGTTGCTCTTTCCCCTGCTGCAGCACCTATTAGTCCTCGTCAGCGCAGGCCCGGGGCCACGGAGACGCGATTGCGAGACGAGGCATGAAATTAGGCAGGCTAAAGGGGAGCGTCATTAACCGAACCTGCCTCGGGAGCGCGCGGAGCTGCCAGCGCCCGCAACGACTCAATCAGCGCCGATGGCTGGGCACCGGCGCGGCGCGGCAGGGACGGGCAGATGCGCGTCCTTGCTGAGGGGGGTCCCTTGCCAGGGATGAGCTGTGCCTCATCTGGGAGAGGGGACCCCAATGGGAGCGAAAAAGGGGTGCGGGAAGATCCTGGGCCAGGATGCTGCAGGAGAGGACCATGCATTTGGGGGTGCTGCATCTGGTGGGGGGGTGCAAGGCAGAGCTGAGGGAGGGGGCAGACACCTCCCACCCGGAGCCCCGGCTCAGCCTGGCAATGCCGCCAGTGCTGCGTGGCGATCCCCTCCCGGCTCCCACCGCTCTGCCCGCGCCCGGCAGTGCCAGCCAGCCCCGCGGTTTCCCACCGGCTCCCTCGGCCTCCCGGTGTCTCGCCAGAAGCTCTCTGGTTCCCGCTGGCACGGGGCCCGCGGCGGAGCTGTGCTGCAGGGGGGGTGCCCATGGGCCCCCATGGGACAGGACCGGAGAAGCTGCCTCCAGCCCCAGTGCAGCCGTGCTAGGGCACGGGGGCAGGACACGGGGCCCCCGGAGCGCGGGGTCTTGCCTTGCCCACCCCAAACTGTCCCATTAAGGTTCAAGCGCTAATTGCATAACCCAGTTCACCCCAGCACCACCCAGGGGAGAAGCGGGCTGGGGGCTGCAGCACAGTGATGGGAGCAGGGAGGGGGCGAATTCTCCCCCCCCCCCCCCCCCCAGTTAGAGCCTCCTCAAACAAAGCAGAAAGGGGAGACGAGAGGGCCCGGGCCCGGCACAGCCGCTGCTTGCCCCCGGGTTTGCCAGCGCTGGGCTGGTGCCAGCTCCAGTTGTGCAACAGACGCCGGAGCCACGGCACAGGGAGGGGGCCGGTCCCGAGCTCGGGGGGCTTCGGCTGCCCACGCCGGGGTGGGAACGGGGCTGCGGGAGAGGCTGCGGGTGGGTGGCAGTGCCGGGCGCGGCGAGGGGCTGTGGTGGGGCTTGGCCGTGGCTCCCCAGCCCCACGAAGGCTGTGGGGTGGGAGGCTGCGGCAGTGTTTTGGGGGCGATGCTGTGGGTCAGGGCACTGGCCCCTCCCTGCGGATGCTCTGGCTCGGCCTTGCTGCTAATTTTGCTAATAATAGCAGCCACGTCCTCTCGCTCCAGTTGCTGGGAGCCGCCACGCTGTGGGATCCCCCCGCCCCGCGCTTCGGGGTTCCCGGGGCCGGCTCCAGCTCCCCTCCTCTCCCTTCCCAGCCGAACGCAGCCGCAAGAGGCAGCATCAGGGTTTCCTGGGGCATCTGTTGGCAATTAGCAGCTTTTATTACTCATGGAGACGCCATATGTGGTGAGGGAACAGAGCCTGGGCGAGAGGCGCAGGCTCGCGGCGTGCTCCAGCAAGGGGGGACGGGGGGCCAGCCCCCAATCCTGCGGTGTGCAGAGGGTGTGTGGGTCTGGGCAGCGACTGAGGGGTGCAGGGGGGTCCGAGCAGGTCGGAGAGCTCTGGAGCCATTTTCCATCTGTAGCTTCCATCTGAGCCAAGCCAAAAATGTTTGGTTTGGGGGGCGGAAATGATGGAGAAACCGCTCTGAGGCTGCGCAGCCCACGGTGGCGTGGGGGGACGGCGAGCTCCGCCGCTTGGCTCCCCGGCCGCTTCTCCCTTCGTGTTTCAGCAAAGTATTTCCTCCAAAAGAGGCAAAACTGCTGCTTTAACGCTGCGGAAACAAACGGGCCTCGTCAAGCTGGAAAGAATCCCTGCAGGCTCTTTCCTTCCCAGTGAATGCTGGAATCGGGGGGTTCGTGCCTAAATCGGTGCAGAAATAAATGCTGAACCGCCGAAATCCTTGCCACAGGAATTCCCTCCCGCATGCTGCCTGGGCCAGCGTGCCGGCAGCTGCCTGTGAGCTGGCAGGATCCGGCCGGCGTTACCCCAGCCCTCACCCCTGGCAGTGGGGGACCCTGGGGGGGCCGTGCCGGCAGCGCTGGGGCTGAGCTCGGCATGGGAGGCGGGGAGCCCTGCGGTAACCCAACCGCCGCAGCCGCCACATGACGCTCATGGTCGGAGGCAAATTGTCTCCAGCCCGAAAATTGCTGGGCTCTGCTCCGGCTCGTGTTTCTTGGCAGCCAGCGCGGCTGTTTCTTGGAAGTGCAACTTGCCTCCGCTTTTTCCGTGCTGGGTCGGTGGGCAGGGGCCTCGGGATCCTGCTTTCCATCCCCCAGCTCGGCGTCGCTCCAGAGGATGTCAGCACGGGCTGGAGACAAACTGCTCCCCCCTTAGCAGAGTGCTGGGGGAGCAGGATCCGGCCTCCTCCCCCCAGAGACACCGATCCCATGCACTGACACAGCAAGGGTAAGCAGGAGCTGCATGGAGCGGTTTCCATGCCGTGGCCGTCCCCATGCTCCCGGGGCCGGCGAGGTCCCTTTGTGCCACTGGACTGGGGACAATCTACCCGTGGAAGCACCTTGGCAAACGAGGGAAACTGAGGCACGGGAAGAGCAGCAGGAGGGATAGGTGCAACCCCCCAAAGCGCTTCACAGCCGAATTTGAGGGGCCTGAGAGCTGCTGGCCCTGCTGGTGTTAGCAAGGGGTCTGGCTTGAGAGGAAGGGACGAGGCTGCCCTTCGTCCCTGCTCTGCTGCGGGGCGGGTTGTGGGGCCAGGCTGGGCTGTGGGGCTGGGTTGTGGGGCCGTGCCTCGTGCGGGGGGCGAGGGCACCCCACCCCAACTCCCCGCACCCACAAGATGCACAAACCCCACTCGTGCTCATGCACGGGGTTCGTTGCTGCTGGGTGGCCACAAAGAAAGAACAGCTCGGGGTGAATAATTGTCCAATAACCAGGAATTACAAAAGTTTCGTTATATTTCGTACCCACTTGCTTTAATTACCTTTAATTACTACAGTAGGCAACTCGCAGGAGAATCGAGTGCTCTGTCACCGCATCTCGGGGGCTGTCGGCTGAATAAATGGCAGAGTCGAGCCGCTTTTCAAAAGCGGCGTCGCTTGGTTTGCCCGCGACAGCTTATTTACTGTGGGCTGAATAAATATCAGTTGTTAATTAGAGCGCGTTTATTGAGATGCATGCGTCCCTAACACACATTTGTAAAGCTTCAGTGTAAATAGATTCATCACAATTTGGGAGGAAAGCGGCTGAGCGGGGGCCTGGCGGTGCTGTGCCACGCTGGGCATCCCTCGGAGAAGGGATGCAGGGAGGGGGACCTGGGGACACACGTGGCTGCTTTGCATCCCCCAGACCCAAACTTGTGTGGGTCAGCTGCTGCCCTGGGTGGGCCTGCTCCCTGCCTGCTCCCTGCCTGCTCCCTGCCTGTGGGGGCTCGAGGTGGCCTGGCTTGCGTGGGCAGGGGATGCTGGAGCGGAGTCAGGCAGCCAGGCCCGGGGGGCAGCGGGGTGGCATTTGGGTCTGGCACATCTCTGCGGCGCGGAGCCGGACGCCGTGCAGAGGTGGCGGGAGCCAGGACGGGTGCCGGATCCCCCCGGGGCTCGGCGGGGCTGGCAGGGCCCTGGCGCTGCTGGAGAGGCTGGTTCAGCTCTGGAAAGCTGGCAGCTCTGCTGCTGGGGACGAGGGGGGGGGCCCGGCCAGGAGCAGGCAGCGGTGCCAGGGGGAGGGATGGCGGCAGAGACCCCCCCACCCTCCCGGGGCTCTGACCCCAGGCACCTTGTCCTGGGCCGGATTGTCCCCAAGCCACCAGGCACCGGGGACGGTACATCAGCCCCGTGGCACGGTGGGGTCTGGCTGCCCCGGTGCCGCGGGGTCTGCCCGGGGCTGTGGTCCGGTGCCTGGAGCATCCCTGGAGGGACACCCGTCCTGGCCAGCCACCGGTGCCAGCGCCTGGGTCCCCTCCGGTCCCTGGGGGGAGGAAGAGCTGCTCCACAGGGATGGCAGCCAGGGGATGGGGTTCACCCCCATCCCGGGGATTGGGGCGTCCCGCTCGCCCCCTCGCAGGGGGTCCCCTCCTCCGGGCGGGGGCCCAGCCTCCGGGGGAGGGGGAAGGCGGGGTGGGGAGGGCGGTGCCGGAGGAGGCACCCGGGGGGGAGGAGGAGGAGGAGGAGGAAGAGGAGGAGGAGGGCGGCGGCGGCGGCTCGGGCCCCCCGGGCTGGGGAGGCGGAGGGCGGGCAGCCGCCGGGGGACGGCTCGGGCCCCCCCGGAGGGAGGCGGGGAAGGCGGCGGGGGCGGCGCGGCGGAGCTCCCGGTGTCCCGCGGCGCTCCCACCGCCCCGGACCGGCCGGACCCGCGGCACCGCCCGCTCCCTCCCCGCCAGCCCCGGGCAGCCCCGGGCCCCGCCGAGCACCGCGCAGGTGAGCCCCGGGCGCGGGGAGCGGGGCAGAGCCCGGCCCCGCCGTCGGGCGGGCGCGGAGCGGAGCGGAGCGGGGGATTCCCCGGAATTAATCGTAATTAATCACCGCCCCGGGGCGGGCGTCCCGGAGCCGCGGGGACCCGCCGGTGCGGAGGCTGCGGGGGTAGGAAAGGCGGGGTGCGGGCGGGGGGCAGCCCGGGGGGGCATGGGGAGCGGGGGGGGGTGCGTGGGTGGGTGCAGGGGGGAGCAGCGTGGGTGCATGGGGGCAGGGGGTGCGGGGCCAGGAGGCGGCAAAGGGGAGCCGGGAGGTGCAGGGGTCGTGCGGGAGGTGCGGGGCAGGGGAGCTGGGGTGCAGGCAGGGAAGAGCTGGGGGCTGCAGGAGAGATGAGTGCGGGCAGGGCAAAGGCAGGGCCGCTGGTCACAGGGGTCCCCGATCGCTGTGCGTGGGGACGAAGGCGCAGGGATGCGTGTCCCGCTCTTGCAGCGGCGAGCGGAGCCGAGCGTGTCCGGTCTGGGCTGTCACGACGCCCGGCTCCCGCTGCCTGCAGCCCTGCCTTGCCTCGTGGCAGGAAGCAGGCAGGAGGGAGGCCAGGTCGGGGTGACATGCAGGACCTGGGCCACCCGGGGATCCACATGGGACTGGGAGATAAAACAGGAGGGAGCGAGACCTTCCCGGGGGGTCCTGCGCAGGCGGCACCCGGTTCTGCTCTGAGGCACCCCAGCCTCCACGTTTCTGGATGTTTCGAGTAAAACTGGGTGCTGGGGTTGGACAGAACTCGTGAATGCCGGGATGCTGGGGCTTGTGCCGTGTGCTTGGGCTGGGTGCGGAGCAGATTGAGGATCCAGCAGTGGATGGGGGCCACACTGACCCCCAAAACCTGCCCAAGCCGTGGCCGAACAGGTCAGCATCAGCTCTGTGCTGGTGGCTTTACTGGCAGTGTCCCAGCCCGGGCAAGCTCACCCATCGTGTGCCTGTCCCACTGCTGCCCGATCTCTCTCCCTTGCAGGCAGCCACGTTGGCCCCGAGCCGCTGCCGCAGGCACCATGAGGGGTCTCTGGGCCCTCGCGCTCGTGTGGCTCATCAGTGCCTGCGAGGGGAAGGAGCTGCCGCCGGCAGAAGGTAAGGGGCACTGGGAGCGAGGGCTGAGGGTCCGCGCAGGAGCGGCCGCCTCCTTGCCTGTCCCTGGGGAGAGGAGGGAGAGGACGGCTGGTCAGATCCAGGGATCGCGGGGCAGAGGTGGCCAGGGGACACAGTGAGCCGTGCTGGGTCCCCACGTGCCAGGACCACACGCAGGGACACGCTGGCAGCCGGAGCGGCGGCTGCAGGCATTGGCTCCCTGCTGAGCACTGGCTGCCCCGGCTTTGGGGCTTTGCTCAGCATCCGTGCAGGCAGGGGGCCAGGGAGAGCCGAGTGAGCCCCGCCGCGGGGAGCCAGCCTGGGGACACCCCGCCATCGCCCCCGCAGCGGCCGAGTGCCGGGAACGCCCCACGGCCCAGGCCACGCTCACGCTGGCCGTGCTCTGGCCGTGGGGTGCTTGTTGCCAGCTGGCAGCGAAGGCAGCGCTGTCCGGCAGCACGTGCGGGAGCCGGGTCCGGGCGGGAGCTGCTCTATAGGTGAGCCAGGACCACGCGGGGCAGCGGCGAGGATGCACAGAGATCCTGAGGGGGGTTTTGGCCTCCGGCTGCGAGGTGGGAAGAGGTTTGGCCATGGTGTACACCAACGGTGGAGGGCTCGGGGATGTCCCCATGCAGCTGGGGACAGGGGGACGATGACTGAGCCCATGGGGGTCCCCGCCAAGGCCTCCCTGGTTGTGGGGCCGCTGTGCTTGGGTCCTGGTGTGGGGCTGGCTGCAGCTCACGGTGAGCTCGAGGCGGATGGTGGGGAGGAGCTGCTGGCAGCGAAGCCACGGTTGCATCAGTCTTTGCGGGGGTGGAGCGGTGGCTCGTCCTTGTGGGGCCCGGGGGCTGCCCGGCTTTGCCCATGGCGAGGGACTCCACGGCCGGCACCGGCACCCACTGTCCCATGCAGCATGGCCGCCTGGCTCCGGGCCCTTCGTTAGGGAAACGAGGGTTGGGGAGATGAGGATTTCCCTTAGGGACAGCGCTGGGGCCGGGAGAGGCTTCAAAGCGGATTGCGCCCGGGGTGATTTATGCCTCACTTTCCGCCCCCTGACCCGCTGCGGATGATCTCACTGCTGGCAGGAGGGAGCTCTGCCCCTGGCCACGACACGTGCCTGCGGGGCCGGCTCCAGAACCGCAGTCCCCGCTGCTGCCGCCATGCCAGGGGTCCCGAGGGCGAGGGGCACCTCCCTGCGCCGCTTCTGGCTCTGTGCGAGCCTGCGGGAGAAGCACCGTGGTGGTGTCCGGCTCTCGGGTGGAGGCGGAGGTGGGCAATGGGGCTGTGGGGGCCAGAGCCGCCCCCCAGGAACTGCCGAGGGCTGGGGAAGAGGCGGGTGAATCGTCAAGGGCCATCCCTGCTCCAGGGCTGGTGCGTGCTTGGAGACAAAACAAATTCCTCCTTCAGTACCCCCTAGTTTCTTTCTGTCTCGTGCCTCTCAACATCTGGTAGCATCCAGTGGAGGTGGATTGATGCTGCTAAAGCAATAATATATCAGCGCAGTTGCAAACAGCACCGGCATCCCCGTGATCGCGACTGACACGGCATTTCCTGCGGCTCAGCCTCTTGCCGTCCCCTGGCCCAGCCCTCGCGCCTGTCCCTTGGGGCCACCAGGTCTGAAGATATCACCACGATGGGACAGGAAGGCCAGTGGGCAGCTCTGGGTGCCATCTCCCCGCCTTGGGTGTCCGTGACACCCATCCAAGCCTCTTGATGACAATTCTAGCCACAGGGCTGTTTTGAGGCAAAACATGCGGCAACTGGGAAAATCATTTCACCTGGTGAACTTGCCGAGGGAGGCGGCCGGGGCCAGCTCTGAGCTCACCCTCCGTCCCTTCCAAGCCTGCTGCTTCGCTGCTGGTGGGCTGTTTGCAAGGAGCCGGTGCTGCCGTAGGAGCCGTATTTGCTGGATCCGTGCTGCTCTGCGGCTGCCAGCGGCCTTGGCATGCTGGGGGGCCAGGGCGAGCTCCCGGCAGCACCCCGAGACCTGCTGGGGCTTGGGGGGCTCCGCGCGGTCCAACCCTGCTTGTACAGCCCCCCCGGGGACACCGTGGTGATGTGCTGGCTTGTCTTGCAGGGGAGCCGTGCCCGCAGCTCTGGGACGAGGATCTGGTCGGGGACAAGTATAAGAACGTAACGGGTAAGGAAAGCCCTTCTCGCCCTGCAGACGGGGGCCCTGCGCAGCCCCGACTCCCCGGGGATGGGCTCTGCGCCCTGCCTGGAGAGCGTCAGCCCTCGGCACCCGTGCCAGGGCCAGGTGTCACCCGCTCCACTCTGTCCTGCAGGTTTTAACCTGATTAAAAGGTTCGACCTGCTGAAGATCTCCTCCATCAAGAAAGTCCGCAACCCAAGGGGGCCGGTGGTGCTGCGGCTGGGCGCCGTGCCGCTGGTCCAGCCCACACAGTGAGTGCGGGCGGTTCGCGGGGTGGCCCTTGGTGGCCAGGGTGCCGGTGGGCACACCATCCCCACGTGTTTTAAGGATGGGGCCCGGGCGAAGCTCGTTAGGCTTTGTCTTTAACTCATGCTGGAGAGGCCGGGCAGCTCTGCAGCACCTGGGGGGACGCAGAGGTGCTGGTGGTGCAGCCGCGGGGCTGCCCAAGCCACCTTCCTCCTAGAAAGTAAATCACGGGCGGCAGCAGCTCGGCTGGGTCTTGGCCAGCCCTTACGCAACCACGGCTCTGTGACTGCTCTGTGTCTGCTCTCTTCAGCTTGGCAGGCGCTCGCCAGGGTCTAGACAAGCTCGAAACACTGCACAGCTCGGAGCAGGCGCTGCTGGGTTTGCTGGGACCACAGGGGTTTGCTGGGGGAGGCAGATGGAGAGCAGCCCTCAGCCCCACCGCCTCCGGCCCGTCCTGCCCGGCTGCGCCCGAGGGGCCAGGGCTGGCAGGGGTGCTGGCTGCTGGCAAGGGTTCTGCAGCGTGGCAAGGTGGGAGCAGGTCCGCCTTCTCCAGAGCTGTTCCTGGAGGAAGCTGCTGCGGTTTGCACGCCTGCCGCCTCCAGCCCGACTGTCCCCACATCGCCCCGGGGCTGGCACACGGCTGTGCTGGGCATAGGGCTCTTCCAAGGGCGAAGGAGACGCAGCCTTGGCTCCTGACCTGGGCAGCCAAGTCCTTAGATGGCTTTGAGATGGGAGATGCTCCAGCCTGGTGTTGCTCTTGGCCGGGTGCCTGCGGCAGCCCAGAGCCAGCCCTGGGGAGCGCTCAGCACGGGGGTGGCCCCGGCAGCTGGGTTGAGAGCTCTGGGTGGGCACCCATGGGTGCCCCTCTGCTTGGCCCTGTTCCTCGGTGCCCCACAAGGACAGCCCCATGCCCCGCAGAGAGTGGAGGGGACTGCCGGGTCTGGCTTGCTTGCCATGCCTTGATCCCGCTCCAGAGCGGTGGTTTGGGAAATTGCTGGCGTGGTGGAGCCGAGGCCGGGAGCTGAGTGGAGCCCGAAGCACATATTTCCAGCGGTTGAGCGGGCTGCGGGCGAGCTGGGCACGGTCCCACCGGGGAATGGGTGCCCTGCTCCCTGCCCTGCGAGGGGGGACCAGGCTGCCGGCAGGAGGTGGGCACCGCGGCTGCCCGCTACCCGCCGCCTGCGTGGGAGCATCCGTCCCACCGAGCCTGTGGGGTCAGGGACATGTTTCCCGGCTGCCTGAGGACAAAATTCAATACCATGGTGATAAGTGCATGGCCCTGGGTGCTGCGGCCGCCCCAGGAGGGCCGTGTTTGGGGGTGCGTGGTGGAGATGGTGGCTGTGCTGTGGGGCAGGGATGGGGACAGCGGTTGGGGGTGCCTGGAGCAGGCTGGGCTTGGTCCCCTCCACCGCATGCGTGTCCAGCCGGTGCGAGGGATGTGGGCTTGCACTCTGGGGGGACGGTCCGAGCTCCCCATGCCGTGCCAGGACGGGAGGAACCGTCTCTGCTGTCTGCCTCGTGTTCAGCTTCTGTTGCATAAGCGCTGGCATCGCCGGCAGCCACAGCCTGCGCGTCCGGCTGAGACACAAACAGCTCCGGGTCCAGGCGCTGCCGTGTGGGGCCGGGACTGGATCCACCCCGGCGGCATCCACGGTGCCACCGATGGGGACAGACCCCGGCGGGACCCACGGGGGCTGTTGGGGTGATGCTGCCAGCAGGTGCCATGTGGGTGGGGGTGTTGGGGCCGGTGCTGCTGCCGGCCTCGGTGCAAATGCCGGCATCAGAGCTCGGTGCAGGGTCTGGCCGTCCCTGACGCCTGTCCCTGCAGGCAGGTGTTTCCCCACGGGCTGCCTCCTGCTTTCACCCTCGTCCTCACCTTGCTGCTGAAGAAGAACAGCACCGGGGAGCACTGGTACCTCTTCCAGGTCACCGATCGGCAGGGCTACCCCCAGGTATAGCCCTGGGGTGGCGGGACGTGCCGGCAGCAAGGGGGACAGCCGGAAGCCGTCCCCGAGCGCTGCGTTATCCCCTCTCTGCCCAGCTCTCCCTGGCCGTGCACGGCCCCGAGAAGAGCCTGGAGTTTCAGGCCAGGGCACCGGGAGCCACGTTCGTCAGCGCCGTCTTCGCGGGGAAGGCTGTGGCGTCCCTCTTTGACGGGCGGTGGCACAAGGTGGCGGTGGCCGTGCAGAGCCGTGCCATCTCCGTCCACCTCGACTGCACCTCCATCTCCTCCAAGCCGCTGGGACCCCGGCGGGCGCTGGCCCCGGAGGGCAACGCCTTCCTGGGGCTGGATGCCGTGCGCGGCACCCCGGTCCGGGTGAGCCCCTGTGGGGATGCGGGCACGCTCTGCCTGCGGTGCAGGGTCCGTCCCTGCCTGCCCCTGACCTGCCGCCCCTTTCCCGCTGCAGTTTGACATCCAGCAAGCCCAGATCTACTGTGATGCCGAGCTGGCCAGGCAGGAGGGGTGCTGTGAGATCTCGGCCAGCGGGGTGAGTCCCCCCGAGTCCCGTCCCCCCCCGGGCCCTGGCATTGCCCTGCATGGTCAGGGTTTTCCCCAGAGGGGAAACTGAGGCACGGTGAGGGCAGGTCTCTTAGCCAGAGCTCCCCTGTGGGTCACCTCCTGCTCGTGGTGGCTGGGGACGCAGGGCAGCTCTCCACCAGCCCTGGGACATCATTTGATGCCTGTCCCCGTGGCCAGCGCAGGGCACGGTGCAGGATGCATCCCTCTCCCAAATCGCACTGGGTGCTCGGGCAGGGCTGGGGCTCCCGGCTCTCACCCCGGCAGCCCCCCCATGACCCCCCCCCCCTCTCCTGGCAGTGCCTTGTGGAAGTGCCCAAGACCCGTCGGCAAGCAGAGCTGATGCAGAGCAGCAACCTCATCGAGATGTCGCCGCAGCCCGAGGGCCGGGTGTACACCCGCTGCTTCTGCCTGGAGGAGCCGCTGGGCGCGGTGAGTTGCCGCAGCCCTCCGGCAGCCCGGCACAGGTCCCCATCCCGGCGCGGGATGCTCCCAGCCCCATGGGGTGGGCCAGCGCTCGGCTGCCGTGCCGGGTGCCTGGTGCTGCCGAGGCGACAGCCGCGTTGATTCGGTGCCTGGAAAAGCCCTGTCTCACATTTTCCACCGCGCTGGGCTCGGTGCGAGGGGAGGGAGGGAGCTGACGGCAGCCAAACTCCAGGGAGCAAAGCAGGGGAGGGCTCCTGCAGCCCCGCTGCCGGTCTGCGCTGGCTGAGCCGCCGGCTCAGGGCTCAGCCTGAGGCAGGTCGCACCCATGGGTGCCCCAGGCAGGACAACCCCGGGGTGCATGGGGAGGTAGCATCTGGGGGTGCACAGGCAGCATAATCCAGGGTGCATGGGGAGGTATCACCCAGGGGTGCACGGGCAGGTAGCACCCATGGGTGCTCTGCTCTCTCCACAGGAGCCGGCGAGGACCTCGGGGAGGACTGGCCTGAAGGGAGATCACGGGGAGAAGGTGAGGGGAGGTGGGAGAGGGTGTCCTAGCCCGGCTGCACCCATCCCGGCACGCCTGGCTCCGCTTCCCTTCCTCCCCCCGGTGCCGGTGCTGTGCCGGGGCCCATCCGCGCCCCAGGCTGGGTCTGTCCTTGCTCCGTTCGGGAACTTTCTGCTGCTGTCAGAGCTGCAGGAACGCCTGCAGAAGCGGCTGCTCTGCTCCCCCGAGCAGGAATTGAGGCCCCACTTACTCTCCGCCGCTGCTGGAGCCATCCCAGCCGTAGCCAAGGGCCTCTTTGTTCCCTCTGAGCATCTCCGGAGCGCTGCCGGAGCTGGGAAGCGTCTCCAGCATGCTCCATGCCCCATCCTTGCATGGCTCCGTCCCCCCAGAGCTGCATCCCCGCCGTGGGATCCTGCTGGGGATCCCCAGGGTGCAAACCAGGTTCCACAGCATGGGCTGGGGGCCGTGGGGCCGTGGGGGCTAAGAGCCTGCCCAGCTTTTCTTTTCACCCTCTGCTCCGTGTGGCTTCCCCACAGGGTGACAGGGTCCCCCGGGCAGCCTGGGGACACCCAGCGAGGGGGTGAGGTGTGGGGCTGGCCCTGGCTGGGGGACGGGAGCCCGGGGGGGCTGCACTCAGCCCTGCCAGCACCAGCATGGGGGTGAGCAGCCCCATCCTGCCCAGCCCCGGTCCCGCGGGAGCACGCTGGAGTGGCTGGTTTGGCCCGGCGGAGCTGCGGTCAAGCCACAAAGCCGCGGGGAGAGCCGGGTGCCAGGCCAGCCACTCCTCGCCTCCCCAGGGCGGGGGAAACGGTCTCCTGGCTTTTTCTTTCTCTGCCCTGGCCATCTCCCTGTGCCCACGGGCACCCCGGGGCCGGTGGGGAGAGATGCTGCTGGGTGAGTCCCGGCGGGTTTGGGGGGCCCAGGGGAGCAGGGCAGTGGCCGCGGGGTTGTGGGTGCCGTGGGCGGTGCGTGGAGCCGGTGCAAGCCTCCGTCCCCGTTTCTTCCAGTGCCTGCCCTGCTCGCCGCAGACGGCTTCGGCAAACGTGAGTGTGCTGCCGGGCAGCACCGGGCTGTGCTGGCAGGAGGAGATGGGGACCCTGACCCGTATGCCAGGGCTGGGCTGTGAGCTGGGGCCAGCAAAAGCCACCGGGGTGCTGGCCCGGGGGGTGTCACCTACCCCTCTGCCAGCGCTGCCAGCGCGCTGTGACCCACGGCTCCTCCTGGCCCGGGGCCTGGCAACATCTGGCTGTGGGGAAGGTCTCTGATCCCTTCCAGATGTGGCCCCATTCTGGAGGCGTTGGGCTGACGGGGGGGGGAGGGGAGGCAGCGGATGTTTGGGACCCCGTGTGCCCCACGGGGCTCCTGGGATGGCACTTGGGGACGGGGTGATGGGACGGGGACCGCAGCGGGGATGGGGCTCTCTCCCGCTGCCGTTTGGAGGCAGTGTGCCCCTGCGGGCTCCGGGCACTGCGGGACATCTCTCTCCTCTCTCCCTAGGTCACGCTCGGTCCCCTGGGTCCAAAGGTAGGTTTGTCACCCCCCAGGACGCGCAGAGCCCAGCTCCGGCAGGGATGTGGCCACGCAGGCCCTTGGCTGTGCCCGGAGCATCCCTGCCGGGGAACCGTGGGGACACGTGTAGACGTGGGGACACCCGTTCCCCGTCTTGTCACCTGCACCTTCCCTCTCTTGCAGGGCGGGAAGGGCGAGCGTGGGCTGCCTGGCACTGCTGGCAGCAAGGGGGAGAAAGGCGACCGTGTGAGTGTCCCCAGCTGTGTCCCGGACAGGGACCCCCCCGCCCTGGGGGTGCTCCCTGCGGGGGTCCCTGGCACACGGGGGTCCCGCTGCCCTGGGGAGCGCTCCAGCCCCCCATGGGCCCCCATCCTCGGCCACGGCCGGTTCAGGCAGAGCCCCTGAGCCGCCTCCCCTCCTCCCGCAGGGTGCTGACTGCGTGCGCACCCACCCCGGTGGCCCCGTGCAGGTGAGACACCCCCCCAACTCCATGTACCCCCCACCCTCCACATACCCCCCACCCCGGCTCTGCCGCCCCCCCTCACCCCACTCCCTCCTCCTCCTCCCCAGTGTGCCGAGGGGCCGCGGGGCGAGAAGGGGCAGCGCGGAGAGGTGGTAAGTGATGCTCGGCGGATGGGGCCACAGCGTGGGGACACGGCGGTGCTCCCCCCCCACATCTTGTGCGTACCCCGGGCTGGGGCGTGGGGGTCCGTCCCCGAGGAGACGGCTCAGCGGGTGGTGGTGGGATGAAAGGAGCGGTGGTGCGAGTGGGAGGGGGGAAGCCCTGCATGAGCCCACCCGTGGGCACCCACTTTGCCCTGCTGTTCCCATGCAGGGGCTCCCGGGGGCAGCCGGCGCTGACGGGCAGAAGGTAAGTCCAGCTTGCCCACAGGTCCTGGCATCGCAGCAGGGACAACCCCCCCACGGGTCCCAGGATGCTGGCAGAGGTGCCGGGACCTGACGGTGCCAACCTGGGCAGCACGGGAGATGGCACGGGTGACGTCCATCTGTCCCGCAGGGTCAGAAGGGTGAGAAGGGCGACGGGGGACTGCAGGGCAAGCCGGGGCGCCCGGGGCGTGATGTGAGTAGTGCCGGGTGGTAGCTGGGCATCCCCTGGGGCACCCCCTGGACAGCGGGGTCCAGCCGCTGGACCAGCCCGCCCCGTGCCGTGCACGGTGCTGCACGTGCGGAGCCTTCACACCCCGCTCCCCTCCCGGCAGGGCCGGCCCGGAGAGATTTGCGTGGTGGGCCCCAAAGGCCAGAAGGTAGGTGGGGGCTCAGAGGGTGGGGGCACCTGGCAGCAGCGCTGGCACTGACACCCCCCTTTGCCTTCCAGGGTGACCCTGGCCTCGTGGGACCCGAAGGGCTGGCCGGCGAGCCGGGGCCCCCGGGGAAGCCAGGCTCTCCGGGGATCGGCTTTCCAGGGAAGCCGGTAAGGACCCCCGTGCCGTGGGGTGGCACCCGGGCAGGGTCCCTGGCTCGGCACGCGGTGGCTGCGGGTGGGCATCACCACAGGAGGGGGCGAGGTGCCCCCCCCGGTGCTCCATGGTGGGGCTGGCTGGCCGGGGTGCTCAGGCAGGGCTCACGCCATCCTCTCTCCCTTTCAGGGCGACCCTGGTGGCCCCCCGGGTCCGAAGGGGGAAAAGGTGAGTGGGGGGGAAAGGGGTCCCGACCACCCCCTGTCCTGCCCGAGGGCAGCTCGGCGCGGCAGGCGGTGGGTCGTGCCGGGGATCCCCGGCTGGAGCCGGATCTGCTGCAGCTGAGCCAGCACTGGCTCGTGGTGCCGCTGGCTGGGCAAGCCCCAGCTGGGTGGCCCAGGGCTCCTCTTGGTGGGGCAGGAAGCCCCCCTGGGGGGAGAAGGGTGCTGGGGGTGCCAAGGGCCGTGGCTTTCTCCCTTGCTGGGCTCAGGCTCTCCCATCTCTGGCTCCAGGGCAGCTCGGGAGCTCCTGGACCCGGAGGATCGCCTGGGACGCCCGTGAGTACTGTGAGCCCGGAGCCAAAGCCCGGGGTCAGGGACGGGTTTCTTGGCTAGGGACGGGGGCTGCTTGGCCAGAGCAGCAGTGGGATCCAAGCCCAGGCGTGGAGAGGGGTTTGGGAGAGCCGTCGGCCTCGTTTGGGGCTGGGACCGTCCCGTGCTATGGCTGGTGGCAGGAGTTGGGGGGTGCTGGGTGGCATTGCCAGGGCAAACCTTGGTCTCAGGGCTCCCTGAAGCAGCTTTGTCCCCTGCCTTCCTCCTGCAGGGACCCCCCGGCGTCCTGGGGCCGAAAGGAGACAAGGTAGGCACAGTGGCAGGGTGGCCTGGCAGGGGGCTGTGCCATGCCTCGTTGAGCCATGGCCACGGGCACGGCAGCCCCTGCCGGCACGCGTCCACCACGGTGCCCGTCCCCTGGGCTCGGGGCTGCCTGGGGGACCTTGGGGGCCACCCCGAGGATCCCCCAGCTCAGGGCCGCATCTCACTGTCCCCGCGGGCAGGGCGAGCCCTGCGAGGTCTGTCCCACTGTCTCCGAGGGGATGCTCGGTGCCACCGGGCTGCCCGGCAAGCCGGGACCCAGGGGAGTGCCCGGAGCACCCGGCAAGGATGGGGTCTCGGTGAGTCTGGACCTGGGGGCTTGCGGGCAGATGTGCGGGGTGGGGGGGGGGGGCAGAGCAGGGTCTTGTCTCAGCATCCCTAACGCTCCCTCTTTGTTTCCCCCTCCCCAGGACAGACCCGGCCCCATGGGACCCAAAGGGGACAGGGTAGGTGACGTGGGGCTGAGGTGTGGGCTGGTTCATCCCCAGCCGGAGCAGGGGGACACGGAGCAACCGTCCAGCCCGCGCTGGCAGCGCCTGGCCCAGCTCCTCTGTTTCTTCCCCAGGGAGATCCCGGCATCCACGGGATAAAAGGGGAGAAGGTGAGTGTCCGTTCCTCCATCCTACCCGCCCGCTCGGTGGGCAGCCCCCACGGCCCCCCTGAGCCGTGCCCGCTCCCTGCCCTCGCAGGGGGACTCCTGCCTGTCCTGCGATGCCCGCGTCCTCGCCGCGCTACTGCGGGGTCCCGCCGAGGGGCTTGAGGGTGAGCCGGCACCGCTGCAGCCGGGGATGCCGGTGAGTACGTGGGGCTGAGCCCTCCTCTCCCGTGCTGGAGCAGCACCCCGGCTGCCCCGGGGCTGCGTGGGTGCTGGGTGTGTGACCCCATGGGGTGCTCGGCAGGGCGAAGCGGGGCTCCCTGGGCTGGCTGGCATCAAGGGCGAGAAGGTGAGTGACCCCAACGCCCACCCCCCTTTCTGCACCCCCCAAAGGAGCAGTTAACGGCTGCATTGCCCCACGGGGTCGGGGCAGCCTCGGTGTCCTTCAGGGCCTGATCCTGACCCTGATGTCTTGTAGGGGGATGGCGGCCAGGAGGGACCCACGGGCAGACCAGTGAGTGGGGGTGCAGGGCCTCAGGGTGGGTGCTGGAAGGCCAGGGGTGCAGGAGCTGGGTGCTGGGGGCTGTACTCTCACCTCTGCCGTGGCTCCTTGGTGCAGGGGCTCCCGGGAGACAAAGGCGATCCAGGAGTGCGGGGGCTCAAAGGAGAGAAGGTGAGCTCTGCGACGGGGACTGCCCGGGACCCTGCTCCCTGAAGCCTCCCCAGCTGAGACCCGTGCAACTCATTGCATGGGACAGCCCTGAGATGGGGAGAGCAGCAGGGGCTGCGGGCCCCGGCCCCTTCAGTGCTCTGGCCCCCGAAGCCACGCTCCGACCGGGATGTCCCCTCCGCAGGGCGAGCCGTGCGGGCAGTGCTCTCCCACGCCACAGGCCCTTGAAGGGGCAGCGACGGTGTTGGCCGTGCCTGGACCGCCGGGGGAGAGGGGCCAGGGCGGCCCCCCGGGCAAGGCGGTGAGTGCCCCCCGCGTTTGCGGGTGCCCGTTTTGGGGGATGCGATGGCCTGACCCGTTCCTCTGTTTCCCCAGGGCAGACCTGGTGACGCTGGCCAGAAGGGACAGAAGGTGAGGGGCTGGGGAGGGGGCTCCGGCGAGGCTGGGGGTGGCAGAGGGGGCTGCGAGACCCCCGGGCTGTGGGTCTGGGGGAGTGCTGTGTGCCCCCCTGTCCCATGCCAGCCTTGTCCCCTTTCTTTGCCAGGGGGACGCAGGCAGCCCCGGGGACCCAGGCACCCCGGGCATGGCCGGTCTCCCGGGGCTGTCGGGTGAGCCCGGAATCAGCGGTCCGGCTGGCCCCAAAGGCGAGAAGGTGAGACCCCCGCGCTTGGACGGGGACCCGCATCCCGTCACCCCCGCGTCACCCGCCGCCTCCATCCCTCACCCATCCCGACCTCCTCTGCAGGGAGACGCCTGCGAGCCCAGTCCCGCTCCGCGTGGGGACTTCTCGGATGTGGCCGGCATCCCGGGAAAACCCGGGGCCAAAGGCGACCAGGGCCCCCCGGGCATCGGCCAGCCGGGCAGACCTGTGAGTGCCCCCTCCCCGCGGTGCCGTGGGTGCCCAGGGGCATCGTGCCCTCGGGCCTGACCCTGCTGTGTTTTAGGGGAAGCCGGGACTGCCGGGGGTTCAGGGTCCTGCCGGGCTGAAGGGGCTGCAGGTGAGTGGGGCCGTGGGGGGCTGGCTGCGGGGGGCGGCTTCGGGCCACTCACTGTCCCTCTGTCTCCCTAGGGCGAGCCGGGACCGCGGGGGATCGGCCAGCCCGGACCGCAGGTGGGTGTGCGGGATGCCTGTGCCGTGCCGTGCCGTGCCGTGCCGGGCAGCTCTGCCGGCTCTCACGCACTCTGTTTTTCCCAGGGAGAGCCCGGGAGCACCGGACCACCCGGGACACCCGTAAGTAGCGTTTCGGGCTGCCCAGCCCTGGGAGATGGGGCAGCCGCCAGCCCCCCGATTCCTGCAAGCGGGGGGATTGCACCCCTGCAGCATCAGCCCCCCGGTGCAGGCAGTGGCAGCGGGATCCCTGGCCAGACCACCCTGGGGACGGCGCTGTCACCGCGGCTCGCTGGGTGGGCAGGGGGGCTGGCTGGGGCTGCTGGGGGGAGCTAATGCCCTCTCCTGCCCCCAGGGCCCCCCCGGACCCCAGGGACCCCCGGGGATGGCAGCAGAGAAAGGTGCCAAGGTAAGGGAGCATCCCCCAGCCCTCCCTCCCCACCCTGCCACCCCACTCCTGCTGTCCTTCCTCTGCAGGGACCTCCGGGGCCCAAAGGTGCTGTGGGACCCCCTGGGCCACCAGGAACCAGTGTCACAGGGCCACCGGTAAGTCCTGCCCTCCAGGAAGGGCATCGCCGTCCTCCCCCGGCCCCTCAGCTCTGGCTAAAAACCGCCGTGCCGTGGTCCGAGCCTGGAGCTGAGCTTCCTCACCCTCCTCTTCCTCACAGGGCCCTGAAGGGCAGCGGGGGCTCCCCGGGGTGCCCGGGTCCAGCGGGCAGCCGGTACGTACGGAGGGCGGTGGAGGGGCCGTGCCTGCGAGCGCGGTGCTGAGCCCCCTGTGCCCCAGCGCTCGCCCGGCCGTGGGTGGGGGGCAAGCGGGTGCCGGCGGCCACCTGCTAACGCACATCTCCGGCTTTGCTCCTCGCAGGGGGAGAAGGGTGCCCAGGGCGAGAAGGTGAGTCGGGGTCGGGGTCGAGCCGTACCCCCTGCCACCCCACCGCCCTCCCTACCCTCGCCTCCTCTCTCTGCAGGGAGACCCCGGGGACTGCGCCTGTCTGCCCGGCTCCCGCCAGGACCCCAGCTACGCCGGGATGCCGGTAAGCACCACGGGCACCCATAGGCACCCCCCGGCTCCGCTTCGCCCCCGCTGAACGCTCTTCCCCTTCTCTCGGCCCCAGGGAGCCCCAGGACTGTGGACCGGGATGTCCTGGCAGCCGCAGCCGGGCCCGCAGGTGGGTGCTGCCCCCGCTGTGCTCAGCCCGCCGGCCCCCCACCCACCGCTACCTCACCCCCTGCCTCTCTCCGTTTGTGTTTTGGGGTCTCGCAGGGTCCCCCCGGGGCTCCCGGCCCCCCCGGCCCCCCCGGTGCCCCAGGCCGCCAGGTGAGCGATGGGAGACGGGAGCGGCAATGGGTGAGCGGGGACTGATCCTGCCTAGCTTTTAGCGCGGGGTTTCGATATTCAAGCTCTTTCCTCGGCTTTAGGGGATGCCAGGACACAACGGTTTACCGGGACTGCCTGGACCGGCCGGAGACCTGGTAGGTAACGGCTGTGCCCGTGGCAGCTCCCCTTGCCACCCATCCTGCTCCCCCCGGCGCGGGGACCGTCCCCTTCCCTCCTGCACCTCTTCCAGGGGCCGCTGGCCGTCATGGCCGAGAGGAACATCAAGGTGCTGAAGGTGAGAGCACGGGGATGGGCCACCTTCCCACCGTGGGTTGTGCCCGGGGGACCCCGAGTCCCTCGGGGTGCCCCTGACTCCCCGCCTCCTCCTAGACCCTCTGCGGGGACTGCGTCCAGCTGCAGGCAGCCTTCGAAGCACCCAGCGGCATCAAGGGGGAGAAGGAGGACGGGGGCATGCCGGGAGCCCCCGGCAGCGAGGGCTGTGCCCGCGTGAGTATTTGCTCTCCTCTGGGTGGGAATCCCAGTGCCCAGAAGACCCCTGGTCCTGGTGGGTCTTGGGGTGAAGTGCAGAGATGCTCCCAAGCCCCCGGGCATTGCCTCGCGCGGCAGTCGTGCAAAGCAGCGGGCGCTTGCAAGGCTGGGCACGCTCGGGCACGCTCTGGGCACGCTGTGGGCACGCTCTGGGCACGCTGGTCCCGCCCGGTGTGCAGGCAGGCTCCCACGCACAGCTCCCACCTGCCTGGATGGGGTCCCTGGGGAGGGCGATGGGCTTGTCCTGTGCAGGGGCTAGCGCAGGCTGGAGCAGCGGGTGCTGAGCGCCTGAGGGGTGCGGGATGCGGGGCTCCGAGCCCCGCTGTGCCCCGCAGCTCCTCCGGTGCATCCCTGCAGGGGATCCCCAGGTGACTCCTGGGTTTTCTTCCAGTGCTTTGCCCAGTTTCCGAGAGCGGAGGAGGCTCGGGTGAGTGAACCGTGCCACCCGGCACCCTCTCCCTGCCCCTGGGGCTGAGCTGGTACCCCGGTCTGGCCCCTCAGTCCCCAGGGTGCTGCGGGGAAGGTCCCCGCTGGGGCAGGACCCAGCACCGTACCTCCGCTGCGGGAGCAGCTCACGCTTTGGGGAGCGGAGGTTGCTTCGGGGGGCACTTGGTGGGGCTTGGCAGGGCTTGGCCGTGGGCAGCGGGCAAGAGCTGGCCCCGGTTCCTGACGCGTCCCCGCTCCCCGCAGGGTGACAGCCCTGACCTGGACTGCGCGGGTGACCCTGGGCTGCCGGGTGCCCCAGGCATCCCCGGCGAGAGAGGCGAGCAGGTGGGTGCCCTCCCCGGCCGTGGTGCTGTCCCGCTCCTCCGGCCCCCCCTGCCATCCCAGCCCTTACCAGTGGCCACCGGGACCGTGACTGGTCCCTCAGTGCCCCTCGGAGCTGGAGCGGGGCCGGGTTACGCCTAACACACCCGTCTCTCCCCAGGGCTCACCAGGACTGCGGGGACCCCCGGGGCCACCCGGGCCCATCGTAAGTACTCCTGCCCGGGGCGGGGGGGCTGCCAGGCTGCGCGGTCATCGTGTTATGGTCCTGGGGGGCTTGGAGCCCCCCACTGCAAGTTGCCAAGGGGGCCCGGTGTCCTGCCCCGAGGCCATGGTGATGGGCAGAGGGCTGGGGCCATGGCGAGGCGGAGGTGCGGCACGGCACGGCACGGCTGTCCCCCAGCGAGTCCGGAGATGGAGGCGAAGGCACTGCCAGCCCAGAGACGGAGCAGGAGCCCGGCTTGGTGGGAGGCCGAGGCCGAGCCGGCCCGTGCCCAGCCACTCTGCGGTGCCCCGAGGGCTCAGCCCAGGCTCCCGTGTGCCGTTTCCAGGCTGTGACCTCCCTGTTTCTCCCCTCAGGGCCCCCCAGGCTTTCCTGGAACGCCTGGCACACCCGGACTGCCCGTAAGGACCCAGCACGGCTCTGCTCTGTGCCCTCTGTCGCTGCCGCTTGGTTTGGCTGTGTCCCCCGTCCCTGTCCCCCCGGGAGCAGCCGCAGCCCAGCTGCCCCCCGTCCCCTTCCACCCCATCTCCATCCTCCCATTTCCACCTCCTCCATCCCCATCCGGGGGGTCTTGGCGGACCCGGGGTCTGCAGGCTTGGGAACGCTCTTCCTAAGCTCAGGGACTGGCGCTGGCACTTGCCGGCCCCGCTGCGGCTGCCCCCGGCACCCCATGCCAGGGCCCTTCACCACGGCGGGACCCGGGTGTGCCTGGGATGGCCGCAGCCCCCGGGCTGGCCTGGCTCGGCTGCCCGGCTGCGCTCGGTGTGCCGGGGACCTGCTGCCCCGACTTGGTGCCCGCGGCTCGTCGCGGCTGCCGTGGGGCGTGCTGGGTGCACCGGATGGCACCCGGCTGCCGCCGCTTCCCCGGCTGCCCCTGCAGACTCCCCTCGTGGGCGCTGGGAGGATCCCCCCGTGCAGCCGGTGCTGCCTGGGCTCATCCTCCTCCTCCCCTGGTCCCCGGTTCCTCTGGGGGTCAGCCAGCCTCCGCCACCATCTCCATCTTGATCTTCATCTCCACCTTCATCTTCATCCTCATCTTCATCTTCATCCTCCTGCTCCCACCCGTGCTCCCTCCCAGCACGAGGCGGCGGTGGGGCTGCACCGGCGGCTCTCGGAGGATCCTGCCCTCCCTCACCCACGCCAGCCGTGTGCTGCTCTTGTCCCCTCGTCCGCTAATGTCACCGTAACACCACGGTCTGTGTGGGTCTCTATGGGTCTGTGTGGGTCGTCGCTCTGTGGTGTGCCAGCGTGTCCTGTCCAGCGTCCACCGCTTCAGCACCACGTCACCCCACTAACCCGCCCCAGCAGTCCCGTGACATGGAGCCCAGGGGCTCCCGGCTGTCACCCGAGTCACCTGTGCCTGGCACAGCCTGGGAGGATGGGGAGGCAGCGGGTGGCACCAGGCTGGAGCCGTGGCCTGAAGCGTGTCCTGGGCAGCGGCCGGGGTGCTGGGAGCTGGGCACCCTGCGCAGCCCCCCCCAGGGCTGAGCTTTCCACGGCCCCGTGGCACCAGGGCTGCCCGTGGGTCCTACCCGCGGGCCACGGCATGGGGGACACGGGCAGCAGTGACCTGTGTCTGGCTGTGGGTGTACCTAGCTGTGCTTGGGCGTTGAGCCTGGTGCACCCGGCTGGTGCCGTGGGTGGAGGGAGCCCAGCTGGCTGCCAAGCGGGTCCTCCCCGGTGCCCGGAGGTGCCGGGCAGGCTGGGGCCGGCACGGGCTGGCGGAGATAACAGACCCCATGGGCCGTGCCCGGGTCCTCGGCCCCCGTGCTGTGCGTGGCTGTGCTGCCAGGTGGGCACAGCCCCGGGCAGGAGCCGCAGGAGACCCCCTGCAGCTCCTCTCTTCTCCCTCCGAAGGGTCTCCAGGGGGAACGCGGCCCCGCTGGGCTTGCCGGAGCCAAAGGGGAGCCGGTGAGTGGTGTGGGTCGAGGGGACGGGGGACACACTAGTGCCCCGTGGGCTTTGGGCACCTGGCTGGGGCATTGCAGGTGGCTCAGCATCGTCGTCCTCCTGCACAGGGCCCTCCAGGGCAGCCCGGCTACCCCGGAGCGACGGGTCCCCCCGGCCTTCCCGTGAGTATTGTGGGGAGCCAGGCAGTGTCTGCCAGCCCCCGGCCACCTCGTGCATCCCCACGTCCCTCCCTGGTGCTCGCTGGGACCCCCCCGTGCTGCCGGGGCAGGCAGTCAGGGGACCCCAGCAGACACCAAGTGCCATGTCCCTGCAAGGCTCATCCCTGTCCCACACGTTCCCAGTGCCCT
The DNA here is from genome assembly GCF_034638445.1 of Ciconia boyciana. Lineage (NCBI taxonomy): Eukaryota > Metazoa > Chordata > Aves > Ciconiiformes > Ciconiidae > Ciconia > Ciconia boyciana. The sequence continues at coordinate 5,951,674 of NC_132954.1, forward strand.
ATCCATTGCCCGTCTGTTCACTCCATCCGTGCCCCATCCGTCTGTGCCCCGTGCATGCCCCGTCTGTGCCCCATCTTTCCGCATCCATCCCCGTGCCCCATCTGTCCCCCCCACCTCCCGTCCATGCCCCATGTCCCAGCTTGTCCCCTGTCCTGCACGGGGCCGTCATCTCCTTCCTTCCCCAGGGCATCAAAGGCGAGCGAGGCTACGTGGGTCCCCCCGGGGAGAAGGGGGAACTGGTGAGTTCCTTGGGGCCATGCTGCCAGGGGCAGAGGGGCTGGGGGCTCTGCCAGGTGCCCCCCTCACCACGGGCACCAGGGCTGAGGTCCTTCCAGCCACATCCACCTGACCCCGTTCCTCCCTTTCCCAGGGACCCCCAGGTTTGGACGGCCTCCCCGGTCCCACGGGACCAGCGGTAGGTGCTCACCCTGATCGGCTCCTGGGGGGCTGGGGGGGGGAGGGTGGCTGCGGGGTCTGCGGGTGCAGCAAGGTGCTCCCCACCCACCTCACCCCCTCTCTCCACAGGGGCCGAGGGGCGAGCGCGGGCTCCCGGGCAGCGCTGGCGAGAAGGGGGACCAGGTGAGCATCCCCGAGGGGTCCGCGGGGACGGGGATCCCCGTCAGGCAGGATGCGGCCGTTGGGGTCCAGCTCAGCTCTCGTCTCTCCGCAGGGTTTCCAGGGCCAGCCCGGCTTCCCGGGGCCACCGGTGAGTACGTCCCACCGGGGCTGCGGGGAGCGATGCTCCGGCACAGTGGGGTGTCCCCAGGAGATGATGGTCAGCCCTGGCTGTGTGTCCCCATGTCCTCATGGGGCTGGGGACCCAGCCAGGGGTGGGAAGAGGGGTTTCTCCCAGACAGACACAGGCACGTCCTGCAGGACAGGGAGAGCAGCCCCAGAGCAAACCCGTTAAAATAAAATGAGTTTGGAGACGGCGGGCTGTGCGGGGCTGGGCTCTCCTGCCACGATGCCCCCCCCCCACTTCAACACCCCTCTTCTCTTTAGGGGCCCCCTGGCTTCCCGGGGAAGGTCGGTCCGGCCGGGCCACCGGGGCCCACAGCTGAGAAGGTGAGTGCCGTGGGTGAGTGCCACCGGGACGTGGCTATGTGGTGGCACCGCTCATCCCTCGGGCTGGTGGCCGGGTTTGGCACCGAGGGGTGCCCAGCCCAGGCTGCTTCCGTGAGCTTCTGTGGCTCTTGCAGGGCAGCGAGGGCATGCGTGGGCCCACGGGGATGCCAGGGCCCCCCGGACCTCCCGGACCTCCGGGCATCCAGGTAAGACCCCCCCCATGCCATCCCTGGGGGCGGAGGGGACGGGACCGCCGGTATCACGGTGCTCCTGGGGAGCGCTGCTGGCTGGACCCGCTCCCCGGGGACCTGTTCCCATGGCCCGGGGTGCCCAGAGCAGGTCCCTCGGGGACCCCCCAGAGCCCCTCGGTGCAAACCACCCTCTGACACCCCCTCCTTCTCCCCGCAGGGCCCTGCTGGCTTGGAAGGACTGGATGGCAAGGATGGCAAGCCAGGGCTGCGGGTGAGGCTCCGGGGCTCCCGGGGGGGTAGCCACCCTGCAACCCCCCCCCAGGACACCCCTAACCTCTATCATTTTCTCCCCAGGGTGACCCCGGCCCCCCTGGGCCACCAGGGATGATGGGTCCTCCGGTGAGTGACAGCCTTCCTTGTCACCCCTCCCCGGTGCTCGGTGCCTGGCATGTCCCTACAGCCAGGACCGGGTGTCCCCTGAGCTAGGACTGTCCCACCGTGTGCTCCCAGGGACGCTGAGCCCAAGGGGGTGGTCGGGGTCGCTGCAAGTCGGGGTCCCCGCCAGAGACCGGGGTCCGGGTTGCCTGCCTCGGTCTGCTCGTGGGAGCCAGGACCCCCACCCAGCTCTTTTCTTCCTCCAGGGCTTCAAGGGGAAGACGGGGCACCCAGGTCTCCCGGGACCGAAGGTGAGTGATGATGGCGCTGGGGGACACGGTGGTGACAGTCCTGGGGACCTTAGTCCTGGGCCAGGGTCTCCACGCACTGCGCTGCCCACGGTGTCCCTTCCTGCTTTTAGGGTGACTGCGGCAAACCCGGCCCCCCGGGGAGCACGGGCCGGCCGGGAGCAGAGGTGAGCAAGGGGGTGGGTGGGCACGGGAGCCCAGAGCTGGATGGGTCCCGTGCCGCCCCTCATCACGCTGCCTTCCTCAGGGTGACCCCGGACCCATGGGACCCCAAGGCCGGCAGGGACCCCCAGGGCTCATCGTAAGTGGGACCTGTCCCCCTCGGTGCACTGGGACGGTGCCCGTGGCGGGGAGCACGGCACGGCTTCCCACCAGTGCAGGGAGCAGGGGCATCGCCATGGCCCCCCCACAGCTGACACCCCTCTCTCTGCCCCCCAGGGCCCCCCTGGCACCCCGGGGCAACCGGGTCCCGCTGGCCTCGCTGGAGTGGTGAGTACCGCTTGGGGCCGGACCCTGCCCCGTCACAGCCCCAGCTGCAGGATGCGGGGGCCGGGTGGGTGCCTCGGAGGGTGGGTTTGGGGGTCGCCGTTCCCATCCTGCGCTGACTCTGACGCTCTGGGCTCCCTCCTGCCTCCCCACAGGGGCTGAAGGGTGAGCGGGGCTCTGTGGGGGAGCGAGGTCTGCCAGGGATGCCAGGAGAGCCGGGACCCCCAGGCCACCCGGGACCACCGGTGAGTACAGTGGGGTGCGTGGGGCGGGGGGGGGAGTGTGAACCCCTGCACCCCGGAGCGATGGGCACCTTGAGACCGGTACCGCACCAGTCACCCTCTCACGCTGCCCCGCTTTGATTTTGCAGGGGGAGCAGGGACCAGATGGACCCATCGGTAAAGAGGTACGAGCGGGAGCTCTGCAGCTCTCCTCCCCAGCTGGACTGCGGCATCCTCTGGCCTGGTCATGGTGTCCCCAGGGTGCCTGCGCAGGGGACATCCCTGCCACCCCGCTCCTCTGTGTCTCCCCAGGGCCCCCCAGGAAAACCTGGCATCGCCGGACCGGCTGGCCAGAAGGTGAGAGGAGAGCCCGGCCATGCCGCCATGGCCATTCTGGTGCCCCGCAGCCCCGTGTGGGTCCGGGGGTGCTGGGGCTGAGCCCTGCCTCTCCACGTCTCTGCAGGGCGAAGCTGGATCCCCCGGCGAGAGAGGCTACCCCGGGGAGAAGGGCAGAGCTGGCATGCCCGGGGGGCCGGGGAAGAGTGGCTCCATGGGCCTCGTGGGGCCACGGGGGCCCGCAGGAGAGAGGGGCCCCCCCGGCTCGCCGGGACCTGCGGGCAGCCCCGGGCTGCCGGGACCCCCGGGGATGATGGTAAGGAGGGGCGGCCGGGGCGCGGGACCCTGTCCCCCCGCAGGGCTCGATGGCGATGGCCCCATCCGTGTCCCCCCAGGGAGACGTGGTGAATTACGACGAGATCAAGAGGTTCATCCAGCAGGAGCTGAGCAAGATGTTTGACGGTAACGGGGCGGCAGGGGCGAGGGCCGGTTGCACCCCGGCATCGCCTTGTCCCCGCCAGCGCTGAGCGTGGCCGCCTCTCCCCGCAGAGCGGATGGCATACTACACCTCCCGGATGCACTTCCCGGTGGAGATGGTGGCATCCCCAGGGAGACCCGGTCCCCCAGGGAAGGACGGGCTCCCCGGCCGACCGGGACCCCCCGGCTCCCCAGGGATGCCGGGGCAGATCGGCAGAGAGGGGCGGCAGGGTGTGCCAGGCATGCGGGGTAGGTGCTGCTCCCCGGGGCATTCCCGGTGTCCCCGAGTGCCGTGCTTGTGCCACGGTCTCACCCCTCTCCATCCACCTCTCCTCCAGGTGAGCCGGGCGCCAAAGGAGAGAAAGGGGAGAAAGGTGTGGGGGTGATGGGGGACAGCGGCCCCCCGGGACCCCCAGGTGAGCCCCCTCCCTCTGCATGGCCACCAGCCCCATGCTGGGGCTCGCTGCCAGCCCTGCACCCTGCCACTTCCCTCTCTCTCTCTCCATCTCTTCCAGGTCCCCAAGGGCCACCAGGCTACGGGAAGATGGGCCCCCCGGGCCCCGTGGGACAGCAGGGCATCCCCGGCATCCCCGGCCCCCCGGGTGCCACGGGGCAGCCGGGCAAGACGGGGCACTGCAGCCCGGCGGAGTGCCTGGGTGCTGTGCCCCTGGAGCAGCCCCTCTTCCAGCCCAAAAACGTCAAGGGTCCCTTCGGCTGAGGGGGGTCAAGGGGTCCCCTCGGCCCCCGCGCCCCCCGCCTTTGCTGTTAATATTGTTTCCCCGCTGTGTCGGGGGCTGTGCCTGTCCCGCGGGGGGGACGGGGGACGGGGGGCGAGTGTTGTACAGCTCCATCGCGATCGTGAGGGCAGGTGGATCCTGCCCGGCCAAATACAGCCGTACTGGTGTCCCCACGCCTCCCCCGTCCTTGATCGGCCGCCTTGGCCCCAGCCCTGTCCCCATCCCTGTCCCCGAGGGACGGGGCTCTGCCCAGTCCTGCAGCCCCAGCCCAGCACACGGGCTGGGGGCACGGTGCCCCTGAGCCCCCTCCTGCCCTGCGGCCCTGGGCCTGATGATGGGGGGGGGGGGGGGATCCTGGGGAGATCCCAGCCCTGATCCCAGGGGATCCCAGCCCTGATCCCAGAGGATCCCAGCCCTGCCTCTGGGGGTTCCCAGCTCTGATCTTGGGGGGATCCCGGCTCTGCTCTTGGGCTGGCCCCGGCCCTGCCTCCGGGGAGATCCCGGACCTGCTCCCAGAGAGGTCCCGGGCCCGCTCCCAGGGGGATCCCCGCCCTGATCTTGGGGGGATGCCAGCCCTAACTCCCAGGCTGACCCCGGCCCTGCTCCTGGGGGATCCCAGCCCTGCTCCTGGGCTGATGCCGGACCAGCTCCCGGGGCGATCCCCACTCTGCTCCCGGGAGGGGACCCGCGGGAGGCGGTGGGCCCCACCTCGCTCCGCCCTCGTTGCCGCCTTAAGCTCCCCTGCGGCCACGCCCCTCCCGCGCGTCACCGCCCCCGCGTCCTCCCGCTCCCCGGGGGCGAGGCCTCCGCGCGGCCAAGCGCCGCAGCCAATGGGCGTGCGCGCCGCCCGTGACGCCGGCGGGGCGGGGCCAGCGGGGGCGGTAGCGCTGTCATGGCGGCGTACCCGGGGCAGGTGGGGCCGCGGCGGGGCCGGGCCGGGCCGGGCCGGGGCCGGAGCGGGGGCGGCGGGGCGGGGGGGGGCACGGAGCGGGTGCCGGGGCGAGGGGCGCGGCGGGGCGGGGGGCGGCGCGGGGCGCGGGGCTCGGTGCCGGCCGCACACCGGGCTCTGCCCCTTCCGCAGGGCTTCCCCGGCGCAGGACAGGCCCCCGGCGCGCCCCCGGCCGGCTCCTTCCCCGGGGCTCCCTACGGCGGGGGGCCGGCCCCAGCGCCCTACGGACAGCCCCCGCCCGGGGCTCCCTACGGAGGCGGCGCCCCGCCCGGAGGCCCCTACGGACAGCCTGGCAGCGGCCCCCAGGCCGGGCCCTACGGAGGGCCGGCTCCCGGAGGTGAGTGGGGCCGCGAGTCGGAGGGGTCCCTCCCGCGGCGGGTCCCCGGCCCCCTGGGTGGCCCCGGGACAAAGGTGCAGAGTCAGGGGGTGGGGGGGTGTTCCCCGGCCCGGTCCCTGCCAGGAGGGGCTGGCTCGGCGCCCCTCACCCAGCTCAGCCACATTCAGCGCATGAACGAAATCGCAAAGTCCCGGTTTATTATTTTAAAATCCGGAGGAGGAGGAGGAGGAGGAAGGTGCCGAAGAGCCCGCAGCCCTGAGGACCAGCAATACAACTTCACAGCCGTGCATCTGTCTCCCGGCGCTGCCGGGTTTACGGGTGGGAGCCCCGCGGTTCGCTCCCCAGTCCCGAGCCATGCCAGGGCGCTGATTTCCTTCTCCTTCTCTGATTTCCTTCCCCTTCTCTGCCGCCAGACGCTATGTGCCAAGCCCCGGGCCTTGCTGACCTGTTTTCCCAGGATTGTGTGGCTGTAAAAAGCTGATTAGAGCAGAAGTGCTGACTGGTCCCTGGGTGTTGGCTGCGTCTCTGTGAGCCATCCCCGGGGACGGACCAGGCAGCGGCCTCTCTCAGGGGACGTGAGAGCCGCTGATGGCCTCTCCCCGCGCAGGTAATGCCCCCCCCGGCGTGGACCCGGAGGCCTTCTGCTGGTTCCAGGCGGTCGATGCCAATCACAGCGGGTACATCTCCGTGAAGGAGCTGAAGCAGGCGCTGGTCAATTCCAACTGGTCGACGTTCAACGACGAGACCTGCCTGCTGATGATAAGTGAGTCTGGGCTCTTCCTGCTCTCCCCCTGCTTTTTATTCTGATCTTTTTGAGACGAGCCTCTGTCGGGGTGAAGCCCAGCCCAGCCTGCGTTCCCCTGTTACCAGAGCATCGCTTACCTGAGCAGCTGGTCTGTAAGCGCTCTCTGGAGCGAGAGCTGGGAAAACTGAGCAGTTCCAAGCGCCCTTTTGGTGGAGGACACGAGTCAGGGGCCCAAAACACTGCTTGGGAAAGGGAACCCCGCTCTGCACGAGGCCGAGTGAGCCCCTGCTCCCAGAGAGCCAGGGATAAAAGGGAGGGAGAGCTCCAGTAGCGAGCCAGAGTCACCCCGTTCCCCTGCTTGCCCCAGCATCGCGTTTTGGTGCAGTTTCCTACCAGCCTCTTAGGGATTGAGTGGTCCTGGTTGATCGCAGTCCTGGTGAGGGAGGGCTTTTGGGGCCAGAGCAGGGTACCGGGGAGCCATGGTGCAGATCCTGAGCTCTCTGGGCGTTTCTGCAGCGTGTCCTTGCTGCACTCCTCACTGCCCTGCTCCTGCTCTTTGTTCCTTCCTCCCCAGACATGTTTGATAAGACCAGGTCGGGACACATAGATGTGTATGGCTTCTCAGCCTTGCTGCGCTTCATCCATCAGTGGAAGAACCTCTTCCAGCAGTACGACAGGGACCAGTCGGGCTCCATCAGCTTCAGCGAGCTCCAGCAAGGTGGGCGAGGGGCAGAGACGCCAACCTGGCCCTTACCAAGCTCCTCAGGGACCGCTGTCTGGCTCTGCTTGGTGTTCATTTCCCACCCAGCCCCATGACTCCTCCTGGTGCCATCCCTGCAGCAGGGCTGGGTGCCTCTGAGCTCCTGGGGTGCCTCCCGTGCAGCCGTGGCTGCAGCCCACGCCTGTTGCTGAGCTGGGACGCGCTGGGCTGGCTAAACCGGCCGCGGCAGAGCTGGCGCTGAGCCTTCCTGTGGGGCTGGAGACGAGGAGCCGCAGCAGGGGAGTGGCATGAACTTCCTTCCTTAAGGAAACGCGGAATGCCCCCCACCCCCAAATGGCATGTGGCTAAAGCCTGTTTTCTGAGAGGAGCTTTTGGGTGCGTGTGTCTGATGGAGGGGAAAAATGTCTGGAATTCATGCCTCGGTTTGGTTCCTCCCTCCAGAGAGCCCTGCCCGCACACACCCGTCGTTGGAAGTGAACACCACGGGGTGGTGGGAGATGGGGTGCGCAGGGGAGGGAGGGCACAGTCACTGGGGAAGGTTTAATCCAAGTATTTCTTGCTCCTAGCTTTCTCCCAGATGGGCTATAACCTGAGCCCCCAGTTTAGTCAGCTGCTGCTGGCCCGCTATGCCCAGCGATCCTCCAACCCCAGCATCCAGCTCGACCGCTTCATTCAGATCTGCATGCAGCTCCAGAGCACGACCGATGCCTTCCGCGAGAAGGACACGGGGCTGGTGGGCAACGTACGGCTGAGCTACGAGGACTTCCTGACGATGGTCGTGACTCGCATGATGTGACGCCTTCGGCCGAGGGCTGCGAGCCAGCCGGGAGCTCGGCGGGGCTCTCCGGGAGCAGCAGCCATCCTCGGCCTCATGCTGGGATGTGGCCGAGCCTCCCGAAGAGCGAGCTGTTCCCCCGGGCCGGCTTTTCCACCCTGCTCTGCCCGAGGAGCCCCGAGCCCTGCTGGAGCCATCCCGGCTTCGATTCCTTGTCCCCACTCAATGGCAGTGGGTGCCTCCACGCCAAACTGGAGCCCGGTTCTGGGGCTGTGCCGTGGGGTGGGACAGCCAAAGCAGTAGTGAGCCTGTGCCGTGCCTCCCAGGGAGCGCTTAGATCTTCCCTCGCCAGACACAAAATCCTACTTAAACCCCATCCGTGCTGTCCCTCTGCTTGGCGGGATGTCTGCAGTGGAACAGCTCTGTCTCGGCACGCTTTTGGGGACTTTCTGGTGACCGAGAGCTGAGCCTTCATTTGAAAAGCAGCAAGAAGGGCACAAGCGACGGCAGCGCTTGTGGCCGGCTGCGCTCGTCCTCGCTTGCCTCGCAGACGGCCCTTCCTTGCCGGGAGCACGTCCAGCCCCTCGCTGTGCTGGAAACGCTGCAGCTTTCCGCGGGGTCTGAGCTCTGTTTCTCTCTGAGCTGCTGGAACGGGCCACGTTGCTGCCGTCACACGCAGGATCATCGTCCCCCCCCGCCTTGTTGCCAATGTCTGTTTTGATTTGTCCCCGTCTGCCAAACTCAAACGGTTTAGAGCTTATTTTTACAGCTTTTGAATAAAAGGCGATGTGCACTGGGCGATGGGTGGTTTGTGTTTGCGGAGCGGCTCACAGGGACGCTGCCCTGCCCCGTGTCACCCCCCGCGGGGCCAGCAGCAGCTCTGTGTGCAGAAGTTAACTCCCCTGACGTTAATTCTTGCACATTTCTCGTCAGCTTACAGAAAATAAGGTGCCGGGGTCTCCTGCTGAGATACAAGTAAAGATTTGACCAACGCAAAGGTTTCCTTTCCTGTGGTTTTAAAGTGATGTCCAGGCGCTGATCCTTTAATTGGCCTTGATGGGAAATCTCAGAGATGCTTTTTGAGAGATGCCTTGCTATTATATATTTGAAGGAATGTTTATAAAAGAAAATATTTAAAACGCTGAGTAACTTACCCGATGCTTTTAGAAGCAATAACCAGATGTGGGTGTTGTCCTCAGCTTCAGCCAAAGGCAGGACTTTTTGTTCCAAAGCATCGCTAATCGTCCCGACGATATTTCTTGTCTTCTGTGGAGTCAGAGCTGCCCAGCCCTTCAGAGGGGTTTAGAGCAGAGGCGGTGGGGCCTGCCCCCCCCGCGCTGTCACCCGTGCTGTCACCTGCGCTGTCACCCGCGCTGTGGCTGTCACCGCCTGGGCAGGGCTGTTGCGCAGCAGCAGGGATGACTGGGGGGTTGTCACCCCAGCTGGGGGTGAGTCAGTGTGTGTGTAGGGGTGTGTGTATATATATATATATATAATATATATAAATACCCAGGGAAGCCTGTCAGTGTGTGTGTGTGTACATAAACACCCCTGTATATATGCACACAGACACCCCTGTGCATATATAAATATACAAACACACACACTAACAGATAACCCTGTGTATATACGTATATACACAAACACCGCGCTGTGCACACACACACTGATGCCCCTCTGTGTGTGTATGTATATATATATACATACAGGGGTGTGTGTACACATATATATACACACGTATAAATATATATATATACACACAGGGGGGTGTATATGTATGCACACACACAGTTACAGCCACCCCTGTATATATATATGTATATACACACCCCATACACAGACACTAACAGGCACCCCTGTGTATATGTATATGTATATGTATATGTATATGTATATGTATATGTATATACACACCCCATACACACAGACACTAACAGGCACCCCTGTGTGTATATATATGTATATACACACCCCATGCACAGACACTAACAGGCACCCCTGTGTATATGTATATGTATATGTATATGTATATGTATATGTGTATGTATATGTATATGTATATACACACACCATACACACAGACACTAACAGGCACCCCTGTGTGTATATATATGTATATACACGCCCCATACACAGACACTTACAAGCACCCCTATGTATATGTATATGTATATGTATATGTATATGTATATGTATATGTATATGTATAGTATATACACACCCCATACACACAGGCACTAACAGGCACCCTTGTGTATATATACATATATACACCCCCATACACACAGGCACTAACAGCCACCCCTGTGTATATGTATATGTATATACACACAGGCACTAACAGGCACCCCTATGTATATATATAAGTATATACACACCCCATACACAGACGCTAACAGGCACCCCTGTGTATATCCAGATATACACACGCATACTGACTGACCCCTGTGTACGTATACATATCTACACACACTAACAGACACTGATGTTTATAGAAACACCTCACTGCATGCATGCACGTACGCACACACACAATTACTGACACCCCTATGTGTGTATATATACACCCAGTAACAGACACCCCTGCGTGTGTATATATACATACACACACTAATAGACACCCCTATGTAGGCACACACAGATACCCAAGTATATACACATATATACAGACAGTAACAGATACCACGTGTGCGTGCGTGTACAGGCACCCTTAGATACCCTTGTGCGTGTCTATACACGCACACACAGACACACTAGCAGGCACCGCAGTTCCTATACATATATACACCCCAACAGCCAGCACTGCATAGATAAGTGTATTCACAGCCAGGCACCAACAGACACCGTGTATGTATAGATATGCACACCCCTTGTCTATGCACACACAGACACCCTGTGTATGTACATATAGATATACACAGACCCCCCCGCTCTGTGTGTGTGCACACACAGACACTGCTGCTTTATATCTATATCTATATCTATATCTATATCTATATCTATATCTATATCTATATCTATATCTAATCTATATCTATCTATATCTATATCTAAATCTAATCTATCTATATCTATATCTAAATCTATATCTATATCTATATCTATATATCTATATATCTATATCTATATCTATATCTATATCTATATCTATAGCTATATCTTATCTATATCTAATCTATATCTATCTATATCTATATATCTATCTCTATCTCTATCTCTATATCTATATCTATATCTATATCTATATCTATCTATATCTATATCTATATCTATATCTATATCTATATCTATATCTATATCCACACTCACAGACACCACTGTTTAGAGATACACACACACAGACGCTGCTGTTTATATATATCTATATCTAATCTATATCTATATATCTACATCTTTATCTATATCATCTATATCTGTATCTATATACACACTCACACTGACACCACTGTTTAGAGATACACACACACACAGACACTGTTGTTTATATATATCTATATCTAATCTATATTTATATCTATATCTATATCCACACTCACACTAAGACACCACTGTTTCGAGATACACACACACACTCTGCCACTGCTGGTTTTTTACATACATATATATATATATGTATATATATAGCTGTATAGCTCTATAGCCATATAGCTGTATAGCCGTATAGCTCTATAGCTGTATAGCTCTATAGCCGTACAGCTCTATAGCTGTATAGCTCTATAGCTGTATACCTGTATAGCTCTATAGCCGTACAGCTCTATAGCCGTATAGCTCTATAGCTGTATAGCTCTATAGCCGTACAGCTCTATAGCCATATAGCCGTATAGCTCTATAGCTCTATAGCTGTATAGCTCTATAGCCGTATAGCTCTATAGCTGTATAGCTCTATAGCTGTATGGCTCTATAGCTCTATAGCTCTATAGCTCTATAGCTGTATAGCTCTATAGCTCTATAGCTCTATAGCTCTATACCTCTATAGCCGTATATCCCTGCCTGTGCCTGCGCGGGCCGGGCAGGGCTGTGCGCAGTGCAGGCTCTCACCACCAGGGGGCGCCCTACGCCCACCGACCGGGGGGCAAAGCGTCAAAAATGGTTACGGGGGAACAACCACACCCCCCACACACACACCCCTCCCCCCCATCCCCCCCCCACACCTACCCCCCACACCCACACACCTACAACCCCCACCCCCACCCCCACCCCCACCTACCCCCCACACCCACACACCTACAACCCCCACCCCCACACACCTACCCCCTCACACCCACACACCTACAACCCCCCACCCCCACACCCCCACCCCCACACACCTACAACCCCACACACACATCCCCCCACCCCCCACCCCCCAGACCCACACACACTCACACACCCCCACCCCTCCCACCCGCACCCCCCACACACCCCCCACACCCCACCCCCACACGCACACACACCCCCACACCCCCCCCCACACACCCACACTCCCCTCCCCCAAGGGCCTGCTCAGCTTCCCCACCCCTCCCGTGGCTCCCACTGTGGTGGGCAGGGTGGCTGTGGTGGCACCCCTGGCTGCAGGGCAGCTGTAGTGGCGTGGGTGGCTGCGGTGGCGGCTGCAGTGGCACCCCTGGCTGCGGTGGCACCCCTGGCTGCAATGGCACTCCTGGCTCTGGTGGCACTCCTGGCTGCGGTGGCACCCCTGGCTCTGGTGGCACTCCTGGCTGCGATGGCACCCCTGGCTGCGGTGGCAGCTGCGGTGGCCCATGTGGCTGCGCGTGCCCGTGGCGGGTCCAGCGCTGGCCGCCGGTGCTGCCGGAGGTCACGGGGAGCGGCAGGGCCGGAAGGAGCACAATGAGCGGGGCCTTATCGCGCCCCGCAGCCCTTCCCGGGGCCAAACCACACGCGAGGCCACGGCTGGGTCCACCCCGGGACGGGGCCACGGGGCCACACGTCCCCCCGCAGCTGAGCAGGGCTGGGGAAGGAGCAGACCCTCCTAGCACTGAGGATTCGGTACGTTTATTACAAATAATAAAAAGCAAAATAAATACAAAAACTCTTAAAATTACAGCCCTAGGGGTGAAGGGGCTGGGGGGACCCGGGCTGTGCTGCTGCGTGGTCCCCGATTGTGGCCCCACCAGGACAGGGACACCGTGGGGTGGGCTCATTCCCTGTCCCCACAGTCCCCGGGAAGGGGGTGGCAGGAGCCATAGCACCATAGGGACGGGCAGGGGAGCATGGTGGGGACCCCATCCTGATCCCCAGCTGGCAACACCCAGCCTCGGGGCTCCTCCAGCCCTGGGGGCACGGACGAACCCCCTGGGCACCTCTGGGTTATTGAACCCCCCCGGGCTCCAGGGCTGCCCAGGGCAAGGGAACCTGGGGGCGGGGGGGGCAGATATGGGGGTGCAGGAGCAGCGGGGATCCCGCTGCAGCGCTCCCCCACCCCATGCATGTGCCCACCGGCACTGGGGGGAGGACGGTGAAGCTGCCTCTGAAGAGCCCCCGGCTGCCACCGAAGCCCCGCTGAGCCCGGGGCAGGGGGATTAGCGGGTAAATCCTACGGGACACGGGACGGGGCCCCGGGGCACCCCCGGCCGCGTGCCCCGTGCACGCACCACCGCGCCCAGCCGCTGCGTCAGCACAGCGGGGACACGCGGCCCCCCTGGCGATGGGGACCCAGAGGACAGCCCCATCCCCCTGCCCGGCAGCACGGGGCTGCGTGGGGGTCCCACCCCATGGGTGCCCTCAGGAGGGGACGGAGGGGCTGCAAGTGCTGGGCAGGGCCGTCGTGGGGACAAGGACATCTGCGGGGCCGGGGGGGCCCCGGGGTGGGGGGGGCCGTGGGCGGCATGGCGTTTCACTTGTGGGGCATGTCCTCCATGCTGACGCGGCCCCAGACGCCCACCACGAAGGTCTCCACCTCGCACTCGTTGACGCCGCGGGCGATGCGGAAGTGGCCGCCCTCGCCCCACGCCGTGCCCCAGGAGTTGGCCGCAGTCTGTGGAGAGGACACGGGACACGGCTCAGCGCTGGGTGGCCCAGCTGAACCCCCCCATCCCCAAACTGGATCCCACCTGGGCACGGGAAAGCAGCACTTGCACCCACCCACCCCAGTGACTGAGCCCCAGCAAACTTGTGACACCCACCAACACTCACCCAGTATTTTTGGGTCTGGCCATCAGGCAGCTGCTCTTCTCCCCACCTGTGTTGGAAAGGCAAGGGCAGTGAGCGGGGGTCCCGGGACACCCCCTTGGGCTGCACCCCGTACTGCGGGCATCACCCCACCCGGCACTGCGATAGCGGGGTGCTGTGTTGACCCCACTGGTTCCCTGGCCCCGGCACCTCCCCAGGGGCCAGGCCGAGGTGTTTACGTCCACTCCCAAAATACAGGCAGGTATATTCAGCCGTGGGGAGGAGGAAGCAAGCTGCTGGTACAGGGCAGCCGGCCCCGCTCCCTTCTTTGGGCTCTGCACCTCCAACCTGCCTCCCTCCACTGGGGGGCTGAGCACCACGCACTCGTGTCACTTGTGGCTGCAGCCCCGGGGTGAGCATTGCCCCCCGGCAGGGCTCCCTGCCCTCACTCCCCGCACCCTCCTTCCCTCCCCGCTTCCTCTCCCTGCCCGGAGGAAGGGGACGCCTCTCCTCCCCCAAAAAAACCGCTTCTCCTCCCTGCAGCGGGGGTCTCCGCACTCCCCTGAGCCCCCCACGCCACCCCCCACCTACCCGGTGATTTTGACCGAGTGGGTCCCGTGTCTCTGGTGCTTCGGCCCCTTCCCCTCAGCCACCGGCGTGTGCCGATAGATCCCACTCTTGTACATGAAGAAATCCTCGTGCACCTCCAGGATGGCTGCGGGCAGAGGGAGAGGGTCTGGGAACGCCGGCCATGCCCCGGGCGACGGGGCACCGAGCTCCCAGGGCCCCTCGTCCCCCACAGCGGAGGATACGGGCACCGGGGACACGTGGCATCGCCCAGGAGGGGTAAGGTGGCAGCCAGATTCTCCTCCAGGCGATGTGACAAAACTCAGATGAGGATTTAAAATAATAAAATAAAACAAAACCAACTGCCGAGACGGAGATTAAATCTCAGGAGTTAATGAGCAACAAGTGCCCGCTGGTGTGGGCAGCGTGACGGGCACCCGGGGGCTGGTGACAGCACGGCGCTGCCCGGGCACGTGGCTAAATATTAAGCAGGGTTAGCAGCCGAGGTGGGGGGGTCTGGGCTCCCACGCCGGCCCCCGCCAGGGTAGCTTCCCCCACCCACCTCGTCCCCCCCGCCCACTGCAGCACCCAGCTTCGGGGTACGCGGGTGGGGTGCCCACGCCGGTTCCCTACCTTGCACGGGGCCGTTCTCCATCAGCTCCTTCATGATCTCCTTCTCCTGCAAGCACAGAGCTGGGTGGTACCAGGGCCGGGACCCCCAGCACTGCCGTCCCCACACCCCGGGGATGCAGGCACCCACGTTTTGGCACCCACGGGTGGGTGTTGCGGAGATGCCGGGTGGAGAAGCAGCTCCCCTGGGGGCTCCGTGGCGGGTTTTTCCCAGCTTCATTTCCAAACTTGGCTCTCCCAGGCAAACCACCCCGAGCCAAGCCCCTTCCCGCTCCCCACACCAAACGGCTCCTGCTTCGCCCACGCTGGCGGCTCTGCCCGGCCCGGCCCCGGCCCGCAGGCACTCACGCTGGAGGAGAGGCGGTAGGCGGGGGTGGACTGGTAGATCTCGTTGGCATGGGTCTGGGGGTTGGGGCAGCGTGCCGTCGCCTGCCGCTTGCCCCTGCCCGTGGAGCGGCTGTGCATCATGCAGGGCTGCGCCGCCGGCTGGCTCTCCTGGCTGGTGAAGGGGTAGCACTCGTCCGTCACCACCCTGGCCCGAGGGACAAGGACATGAGGAGGGGAAGGACCACCTGGCTCCATCCCCAAACCCCCCTCTCCAAAACCCTACTCTCCAAAACCCCACTCTCCATCCCACCGGGGCCGGCACCCCTCGGTCCCCGCCTGCCCAAGGGACAGCCCTGGGGACAGGATGCGCACAGGGCACCGGGGGTGCCAATTCCGGGCTCTCCCTGGGTAACCACAGCCTTGAACCCCCTTATCCCACCCCAGCACTGGGGCAGCCTCTACCCCAGGGGTCCCGTCCCATCCCCACTCACCCTCGCCTGCGGAGGTACCACCAGGCGCCGTCCAGCCGGCCCCCGCTGCAGCCCCGCTGGTTGCGGGTGTCGCAGGACAGGAGGTTTTGGGGCGACAGGGCGGGCGTCATGTGCCCCATGGAGTGGATGGAGATGCGGTCCGAGGCGACAGCTGGGAGCGAGCAGGGAGTCAGGGAGCAGTGGCTGCTCCCCCGGGTCCTGCCCCGCTCCCCAGCCCTGCGGCAGCAGGTTTAGTCCCCGTCCCCACCAGCCACCCCATCCCGTCCTGTCCCATCTCACCCGCCGTGGAGAAAGCCCAGGAACCAGCACAGTTGCCCTGGTCCAAGGGCTCGTGGATCATCCCAGGCCACTTCGCGGCTGCGTCGAAGTGGCGGGGCAGCACCTCGTTGGAGTCCATGTTCATCTGCAGAGGCAGAGCCGAGGCATGAGGGGTGCTTGCTGCGCGGGGACCCCCTGCTCCTTCACCCCCCGCCCACAGCAGCCCATCCCCAGCAGCTCCCGGGGCATCCTCGGAGCTGTGGTCCCCAGCCAGCGTTATCACTCCCAGCCCCACTGCAGGGCCCCTTGGGATGGGGACGCCCGTAGCCCTGGCTGAGCTACCAGAATTCGGGTGCCCCCTTGTCTCAGAGGAGCTGGATCCCTCAACCTTCCCTAAATTTAGGCTCCAGCGGTTCCTTAGGCAATGACAACACCAAGTGCCCGGTCTCAGACACCAGCAAGGGCGGCGCTGCCCGGTCACAAGTGCACAAGTGCCTCGAGACCCTCATCCTGGCCTCTGGCCGGCTCTCGCCCGGCCGCTGACTCACGTCCAGGCTTTCCGCTTTGGGGGGGGATGGTGCCGCCGCCCCGGCCGCACACAGCTCAGCCTTCCTGGGGAGGACACGGCCACGACACCAGCTTATCCCAGCGCAGGAAGCGCCTCTAAAATTAAACCTCGCTGGGAGTCAAGGCCGTGGCGCTGGGCGTGCACCGCGCGCAACGCTCGCTCCCCGCCAGCACCCATGGGACCCCCGGCCGCTGCCCAGCCCGAATGGGGGCTGGTTTCGGGTGCAGCCCAGGGGCAGGCGGAGGCACCCCGCTCGCAAAGCGCTGGCGCAGCTGGCTCTGCCGACTCAGCAGCTGCGGGGCCGGCTTTCCGATGGGAAACGGGCACAAGAGAACGGGGAAAAAACAACACTGGCAGCCCGGGGATTGTCAGGGGGAATTTGCTGAGCTGCTGTCTCCAAACACAAGGGCTGCCTGCGGCACCCACCCGGCACAGCCCCTTCCCTGCCTCCCCCTGGCTGCAGAGCCCCTTCCCGGGGTCAGGGACACTGCGGGGACATCACTAGCCGAGGGGATGGCGAAGCATTGGGTGAAGCCATGGGACAGGCAGGCTCAACCCTCGGAGTGCCTCAGTTTCCCCTTGTGGCCGAGGGGCCTGGAGGGCTGGGGGGGGGTGACTCACGTGCATCTCGTTCATGTTCATGACGGTGGGAGAGGGCCAGAAGGTGCCCAGGCGGTGCCGGATCCCATCCTCCAGCGTCATGCCCCAAAACTGGCTGTAGTTGGCAGCTCTCCAGCTGTGCAGCGGAGGGGACACAAGGTCAGGGGTGCTCCAAAAAGCACCGAGGGGCGAAGGATCCCTTCCCCGCCCTCCCGGTGCCCGGTCCTTACCCGTAATCACCCCTGTTGATGGCGTCGATCAGCTCCCCATCCATCAGGCAGGCGTGGTCCTCGCACTGCCACTGCCCGCCAGGGCTGCAGGTGCTGCAGGGGGGACGGCACCGGAGGGGACAGTCAGCTGGAGAGGGACGGTGTCCCTGGGGTGACCAGGGGGACCCTGGGTGGGTATTGCCCCCACCCAGCCGGGGACCCGCTGCCATCGTGGGCAGCCAGTGAGGGGCTGGGGCTGCTTCTGCACCGGGGTCTGGGGGTTGCACCGGGGTCTGGGGGTTGCACCGGGGCTCAGCAGCTTGGGACAGGGTGAAGCTGGGCCAGGAGCCAGCGGAGAGCCCTCTGCATGGCCCTCGGGGCTGTCGTCCCCCCGCCCTGGTCCCCGCAGGAGCCCGGAGGGCAGACGGAGCATGGGACAGAAAATTAGCTGAAAAGCAGCCAGGCCTGCAGACATCAGAGCGGGGCTTGGACACCAGCCCAGGGAGGGGATTCGGGGCTGGCTGTGTCCCCCCCTGGGCCAAGCCGCTCTGGCCAGGTTAGCTGAGAGCCCTGTGGCACCCATGGGGAGAGCCAGGGCAAGGTGTGGCTGGTGGGGATGTGCCAGGTCTGGGTCCCACCGGGGAGCCCTGGGCTGTGCTCCCCCTGCATGGCGAGCAATGCTTGGCATGCTCTCTCCTGCCCGCAGGCCGAGCTCCCGGCACGCTCTTCCCTTTTAAGGAGCCATGCGAGGCTGGAGCCGTGTTCCGCCAGCCCGGCCCTGATCCTGCCCGTGGCACCTGCACCCCTGGGCACTCGCCCCGTCCCCATCCCCGAGCGCTCCCGGTGCTGCGCTGGTGACCCCACGTGTGGCTGTTAACTCCTCGGGGACTCCCACGGGACCACCTCGGGGTGCAGCCAGCTGGGTGCCCGCAGCAGCCCGCTCTGCTTCACCCAGGCATTGCATTTGCCCCCTGCCAACCCCCCCCCGCCAGACCCTGGGGGAGCCAGGCAGGGACAAGGTCTGGGGTGAAGCCCTGCAGGAATTGCTGCTCTCCAGGCGCCGAGTGCGGGGGAAAGAGCGTTTTGGCAGAAGAGCCTCGGCCCCGAGGGCCAGCGCTGTTGGGGAAGGGATGCTTTCCCAGCAGCAGGGACCAGTCATCCAAGTGCACAGCTTGGGGACCTCGACCTTCCCCTGGGGCTCGGGGACTTCCTCCAGCCCCACGTGCCTCCGCGCCACAGTCCTGGAGAAACGCCATGCAGCATCGGGGCTTCGGGGAGGGGTCGGGCTGGCTTTTCACCTCCAGCTCCAGCGCACACGCCTGCACACACGTGCACACACATGTGCTCATGCCCTTGCACACACCCCAGACGGAGCCTTTGATTTCCCTTATCTGCCACATCGTTGCGAGCCAGCCAGCCCTGCTGTGTTTGCTCCTTGTCTACGGGCACATCTGCGCCCGCAGGTTCCCCTATCCCCCACCTCCGGGATGCCATTAATACCACCGCAGCCGTTTCCAGATAAACCCCATGCTGCTCGCTAACGCAAACAGCAAACTCTTGGCCTGCAGCGCAGACGGGCTGCTTGCACCAAAGCAGGCAGCAGGGCCGGACTCCGGTCGCCTGGCATGGAGCCGTGGCGGCTGCCAGCTGCAGACGCGTCCCGTCAGGCTTGGGCAAGCTGGGCTTGGACCGGCGCGGCCAGAAAAATCCCGGCGCGCTAACCCGGCAGAGCGAGCGGCTCCCACAAAGGCATGTGCTGAAACTCGGGAGTGGCTCAAGGCCCCGGGCTCCGTGCTCCGAATATGCCAGAGCAAAGGCATTTGGCACCGGCTCCCGCCACCCAGCTCGGGCCCTGGGCTCCCGCTCCCGCCGAGCCGGCCGCGGGCAGCCCTGGCACTCACAGGCCCCCCGATGCCCTTCCTCCGGGCAGGCAGCACACCAGCGCCGTGCCGGCAGTGCCTGCGTGGCACGGGGAGCGCGGAGGCACTCACCACAGGTTGCAGTTCTCCCGGTACGTGGCTCCGGTGGGGTAGCTGCGGCCGGCGCGGGCACAGCCTGGATGGGAGACGGGAGAGCCCCGGTGAGCGCCCAGCTGTATCGGGGGTCCCATCAGCACCCCCATGGCTTCAGGGGGTAAATACCAAGGGGAAAATAAATGCAGTCCTTAAAGCCAGGCAGGTGCCCAGCTGCAGCTCGGCACCTCCAGACCTGCGTGCCCGTCCAGCTGGGGCACGATGGGGACCAGCTTGTGCCCCACGGCGCAGGGTGGGAGCAGGGCTGGCTCAGCGCTGGGAGGGTTAACCGTGGGGCTGCGCGTGGGGCTGCCAAGCAGAGCCAGCCTCGCACGCACAGGCTGGCGGGACCGGGATAAAGGGGCCAGTTGTACCCAGGAGCTGGCTCCGCTCTGCAGGGACTTCTTAGAGAGCCTTGTGCTGCGCGGCGGGGGCCGCCCGTGCCCCCTGTTCGCCCCCGTCCGCCCTGCCCGCCCCAGCTGCCGGGCGGGTTAAGTCAGGGCCAGCATCCGCCTGCCCCAGACGTGACCGGAGAAGCCAGGATGGAGCACCATCCACCCCTGCTCTGCCCCACAGGTACGGGCCGCTGGAGCTGCCCCTCTGCCCTCCTGCCCTCGGCAGCCCTGCTCGTGGGGAGGTGCAGGGGACGGGGCTGTGGGGCTGTGGGCTGCTCCCAGCCCTGTTTTTGGGAGCCCGGTCCCAGCTCAGCCACTTTGCACGAGTTTCCGCAGCTCCGAGGGGTCCAGAGCAGCTCTGCAGCGAGGGCAGGGCTGTGGGGTGTCGTGTCCAGCTGCACCCATTATCCAGAGGGGCACCGGCAGCATCACGCAAGCATGTCGGGCACCCCAAGGCTGGCCCCTGGCACCCATGGACCCCTGCCCAGCTGGGCTGGGGGGCTGCCTCACCTGGGGCTTTGGGGAAAGGGGCCGGGATGCCCAGACAATATTCCCAGAAGTCAGGGCAGCAGTCGGAGATGGTGCGGTTGCAGAAGAGGTCGCAGTAGCAGAGGGTGTCGTGGTAGGGCACGGTGCAGCCGTCGTCACGGCCGTGGCAGCAGACGTCCCCTCGCTGGCAGTAGGACCCGCCGGCATCATAGACCCCATGCTCATACAAGCCGGGGCCCAGCTCCCGGCGGGCGCGCACCCGGGAAGCCAGGGCCGCCTGGGCCAGCGGCCAGAGGCAGAGCAGGGCCCACAGCAGGCGCATGTTGTCAGCAATGTCCCCAGACCCGCAGCCGCTGCAGAGGGAGGGCAGTGAGCGGGCGGGGGGCAGCCTGGGGTCCTGCGGGCACACGGCAGCTCCACACCCCACACCAGCCCCATCCCGCTGGGTCGCCCACCCAAGCCAGCACCCAGCACGCCGCGCACCCAGCACGCCGCCTGCCGAGCCCTGGGCCACGTCCCGGGGCACCTCGCTCCCTCCCTGCCCTCCCCTTCCCGGGGACGCTCAATATCTTCAGGTTTCTTAACTCTCCTTGTGCCCACCCTGGCTCCGGGGACCCGCAGCGCCATGCCCCGAAACACCGGGGTGCTCTCCCCTGGGTGCCCGCTCCCCGGGCGGCCGAGAGGCCCCGTGCCCACCCACACCTTACCCCCCTGCTCCAGGAGCAAAACCCCAGCGGGACGGCCCCCCCCATACCCGGGGCACCCGGGGCGGGGGGCTGCCCGGGGCCCGATCCCGGCCCCGGTCCCGGTCCGCACCGCCGCGGAGGCGCGGGCAGTGCGATGAGCTCCCAGGTCTCAGCCCGCGGGGCCGGGGGGTGCTGGGGAGGGCGGGAGAAGGGGAGGCGGGGGGGGGGTGGTCCGGGGAACCCACGGGGCACGACCCCCTCCCGTCCCCCCCTGCCCCGTACCTGCCGCGCCCGCCGCTCCGCGCCGCGCCGCCGCCCAGCGCCTCCCCCGGCCCCGCCGCTCCTTATAGCCGCGATCCGGCCGGGCCGCGCTGCCCCTCCCCGGGCGGAGCGCAGCGCCGCGGGGCGGGGGTCGGGCCCGGGGCTGCCGTCGGGGCGGGCGGGAGAACCGCGGCCCCGGCACCCCCCGGTCGGCGGGTCCCCGGCGGCACCTCCTCCCCCGCGGGGCCGGGGGTCTCCCCGGCTCCCGTGCCCCCCCCACCCGTGCCCTCGCAAACTGGGGGGTGCCGGCAGCCCTGCCAGCACACCCCCCCCCCCCGCTCCATCCAGGGGGTTCCCCGCTGCTGCCCGGGGCAGGGTGGAGGGAGAGGAGAGGGAGGGGGAGAGGGAGAGGAGGAGGGGAGAGGCAGAGGGGGAGGGGAGAGGAGAGGGAGAGGGGGGGAAGAGGAGGGGGAGAAGGAGGAGGGAGAGGAGAGGGAGAGGAGAGGGAGAGGGAGAGGGAGAGGGAGAGGAGAGGGAGAGGGAGAGGGAGAGGAGAGGGAGAGGGAGAGGGAGAGGGAGAGGAGAGGGAGAGGGAGAGGGAGAGGGAGAGGGAGAGGGAGAGGGAGAGGGAGAGGGAGAGGGAGAGGGAGAGGGAGAGGGAGAGGAGGGGAGGGGAGAGGGAGAGGGAGAGGAGAGGGAGAGGGAGAGGAGAGGGAGAGGGAGAGGGAGAGGGAGAGGGGGGGAGGGGGAGAGGGAGAGGGAGAGGAGAGGAAGAGGGAGGGGGAGGGGAGGGGAAGGGAGAGGGAGAGGAGAGGGAGAGGGAGAGGGAGAGGGAGAGGGAGAGGGAGGGAGGGAGAGGGAGAGGAGGAGAGGGGAGAGGGAGGGGAAGAGGGAGAGGGAGAGGAGGAGGGAAAGGGAGAGGAGAGGGAGAGGGAGAGGAGGGGAGGGGAAAGGGAGAGGAGAGGGAGAGGGAGAGGAGGGGAGAGGGAGAGGGAGAGGGAGAGGGAGAGGGAGAGGGAGAGGGAGAGGAGAGGGAGAGGGAGAGGGAGAGGAGGGGAGGGGAGAGGAGAGAGAGGAGAGGGAGAGGAGGGGAGAGGGAGAGGGAGGGAGAGGAGAGGAAGAGGGAGAGGGAGAGGGAGAGGGAGAGGGAGAGGGAGAGGGAGAGGGAGAGGAGGGGAGGGGAGAGGGAGAGGAGGGGAGAGGGAGAGGGAGAGGGAGAGGGAGAGGGAGAGGAGGGAGAGGAGGCAGAGGGAGAGGAGGGGAGGGAGAGGGAGAGGAAGAGGGAGAGGGAGAGGAGGGGAGGGGAAAGGGAGAGGAGATGGAGATGGAGAGGAGGGAGGGGAGAGGGAGAGGAGGGGAGGGGAGAGGGAGAGGAGAGGGAGAGGGAGAGAAGGGGAGGGGAGAGGGAGAGGAGAAGAGAAGAGAGGGAGGGGAGAGGGAGAGGGAGAGGGAGAGGGAGAGGGAGAGGGAGAGGGAGAGGGAGAGGGAGAGGGAGAGGGAGAGGGAGAGGAGAAGAGAAGAGAGGGAGGGGAGAGGGAGAGGAGAGAGGGGCTGTGTGACTCCCCCCTCCCAGCACCCCAGCTGCAGTGTGCGCAGCTGGACGCAAGTGAGACAGGGACATCCCATCACAGCCCGGGACACGGAGCCACCGTCACTTGGAGTCGGCCCCATGTCCCCGCTGCCAGTGCCAGTGTCCAGCCAGGCGCTCAGGACCCGGGGAAGGGGGCCTGGATGCCCCGCAGGCTCCGGTTCCCCCTGCAGCACCAGGACTCGCTGTAGGGCTTCGGCTGCCAGCCCCGGGGGCTCCTGCCTGCCTCTGGCCTGCACGGAGCATCTCCGGGCCACTGCCAAAGGATTCCTCAAAGATTCCTCACGGCAGCCAGGATGGGAAGCGCTGCGGGCGGAGGGAGGGAGCAGGGTTCCCCGGGTGGCCGTGGGAGCTGGTGCAGGGGCTGAGCCCGGGGCCACGGGCTGGAGGGCTCCCGGCTCTCGGCTGCAGCCCGTGGGGAGGATGCTGCGGCCCGTCGGGGTGTGCTTGCACCCCGATGCCTGCGAGCAGGGAGCACCGCAGCCCACCGGGCATAAGGACTGTCTGCTCCCTGGGACCCCAAGGCGCTCTGGGTGCCCAAACGAGGGTCCGGCAAGAGCCCCATCTGCTGGGACCCCCGCCCGGCTGCTCAGCCAGCGCTCTCGGAAGGGCCTTTTCCTGCAAGCGTGGCCTTGGGCAGAGCACACCTAGCTGAAGGGCTGCTGAGTGCCTCAGGAAGGAACTGGGTCGAGCCCGGAGTCCGATTGTCTCCAATGACACATACTTTGTACTTTCTCCATAACGGGACTGACAGGAATCCAGAGTGAGTCACAAATTCCCCGAGACCCTCAGGGGACAAAGCAAAGCCACTGGTGAAAAGGGCATCCCCAGCTTCTGCTCCCAGTCCTTGTGCTCCTGCCAGGCAGCTCCCTGGCAGCGGCTGAGGATGCCACGGGCCGCTGCCGGCAGATCTGGCCCATTCCCGTTCCGCTGCAGCCCCCGGCCCCCCCAGCCGATAAGGGCTCACGTACGGAGGCGGGAGCGGCGGCAGCCCAAGCGATTGCAAGCTCCCCCCCCCTTCACCCCCTTCCTGTGGCTGTGCTCGGCGTGCCAAGCGTAGCTCTCGGCGTGACGCGGTGAGCCGGAGCTGGGGGGTCATGGCTCATTGCGTCCCTCTGACATTGGCATGTCGTGTCCCCCCCCACCGTGTGTCCCCAGCGGCCAGGCGTGTCCCCATCCGGGGAGTGGCAGCCTCTCGCACACGTGGGGGAGCCAAGGTAGAGTGGGGCAAAGTCCAGCCGGGACATCTTGGGCCCACGTGAACATGGGAAGTAGAGCCAAGTGCCGCGGGCTGGCACGCACGCCTGCCCTGCCCTCGCTGCCACCGCCTGCGGCTGCTCTGGGGGAGGGAGAAGGTCCCGGTGTCCCTGAGCCCCACTGCACCGAGTCCTGCAAAGAGCCCAGACCCAGGTGGGTCATCCCCGGATGCACCCAGCGCAGCAGGGACACGCACGGGCTCTGCCAAGCTGCACCTTGCACAGTGCTGCCATCCCCGTGGGGTGCAGGGTGAGCACCCCTGGCGATGCACAGCCCCATGGCAGGGTGAAGACCCTGCTGTTGCGGAGATGCATCCCTCCAAACCCACCCCGGAAAGCCACCCAGCCGGCCGGGGGAGCCGGGCAGCGGCCGGTGCAGTGCCGCCCTGGCACAGCTCGCTCACACGGGGCTTTCTGGGTGCTGCCGTGTCCTGGCTTCCCCTTCAAAGCCTCTGCTTCGAAGTAGTACGTGAGCCAGATGTGAGCAGTGCCGGGGGTGGCCGAGGCTCCCCAGGGATCACACCCCGCACACCAGGCACTTGGTGGGGCCGGGGGACCGGAGTCACCCTAAGACCCCCGTCCCAGCAGGCTGGGGCAGCCCTGGGGCAGCGGGGCCGGCGCAGCTGGGGCAGGGAGGTGCTGACCCCCGCGGTGCTCGGCACAGCCCAGCGCTCCGGGACAAGCCAGGAACGGGTTTGTTGGCGAGAGGCAGCCAGGAAAGGCAGGGACCGACCTACGCCGAGCCCTGGCTTCCTCCCCAGCCAGTGCTGGGCCAGGGCGGTGCAAAAAGGGGCCACCCCCGGCCCCCCGACATTCGCAGGCTGGGGGACACATCATCCCCGCGGGGTGCTGGCACACGGGGCTGGGATGAAGGCTTTGCCATCCCTTGAGGGGTTGTGGTCTCCTGGGGAAGGGGGCTCACACCCCCACCTTCCCTGGGATGGCCCCAGGGCCATCGCAGTGTCATCTCCGCTTGGGGACACACCGTGACACTGCTAAAGAGGCAGATGGGGCACGGCCCTTCCCGGGGCAGCGACCCTCCCCGCCAGCCCTGGGCTCCAAACGCAGGGCATGAGCCCTTCTGCAGTGGCATCAGGCCTGCAGCCCCCGAGGCACACGGCACCATGGAGGTGGGTGATCGAGCCGGAGCTGGGACCCTGCTCCCATGCCGGGGGGGGACACACGACTATGGCTCGAGGGGAGCCTGGGGGGGCTGGCAGGGAGGTGGCCGGACGCCTGGGTCCCCTGGCCGGACGCCTGGTCCTCCAGCCGCCGCGCTCGGCAGCAGGGCTGGAGTGCCACCTCTCGGGAGAGCCGGGAGAGAGAGAGCAGGCAGGCAGGCAGCCTCTACTCCAAATTTTAATGAAACAAATAAGTTAATAAGTTAATCAAGTGAGGTAACTACTGCTGGCTGGGGAGGTCTGCGGGGACCAGCCAGCCTTGGGGAGGGTCCTACGAGTTAGTTCCTGCGTGCGGCTGCGGGCAAAGCTCTCGCATGCACCCTCGCCCCGCGTCCGGGCACCCACGGCACCCACGCGCCGACCCACCGCCTGCCCACCCACGGCACCCGGCAGCACCGCTGCCCCACGGCCCGGCGGGGGGAACGGGCGGGGGGGAGGCTGCGAGCGGCTCTGGCACGGCCCGTGCTGGCCCATGCACCAACAAGGCAAGAAAAACAAGCAGGGCTGGGGGTCCCCGCTGCCGGGAGCAGAGGCCCAGGGGGGCTTGGGAAAGGGGGGTGCAAATCCCACGGTCCGAAGCCCAGAGAGGGGCCGTGCCGGCAGCGAGGGGCTCGGTGGGTCCTCGCCAGCCCAGGTCAGATCCCGGCACCACGGCCACGCAGGTGTCGCTGCCGAACCCCGCAGGGCACCGAGACCCCCGGGACCCCCCAGCTTGGCAAACTTTGGCACTACCACGATCGCTTCCAGCCTGGCTCAGCCCAGCGCTGCGGGACTGGAAACCGGCCCCAGGGCTGGGGTCGGGGCAGCAAAGGGGAGTGGGGCAGCGTGGGAGCTGCCATGGCTCTGCCACGAGTGGCATGTAAGGAGGCACGGCCCCTCTCTGTCCCCACCAGGCAGTCACCCTCCGGGCCCAGCCCGTGGTCCCTGGGCCGCGGAGGGGACAGGGACATGGGGAGGGACAAACTGAGCACCGCAGGACCT
Source organism: Ciconia boyciana (assembly GCF_034638445.1). Lineage (NCBI taxonomy): Eukaryota > Metazoa > Chordata > Aves > Ciconiiformes > Ciconiidae > Ciconia > Ciconia boyciana. The sequence continues at coordinate 5,978,004 of NC_132954.1, forward strand.
GGCAGGGAAGGAGTCCTCTAAGCAAGAGCAGGGGCTGGGACACGAGAGGGAGGGATGCTCCTTGGCAACCACTGTCCCCATCGCCTGTGCCTGCATCCCTCCCTCCTCCGCAGCCCCTGCCCAGCCCCACGGCCCCAGGGCCACCCTCGGGCAGAGGTTTGTCACCCAGCCCCGAGCCCCCGGGGCACCCAGGCGGGCCCCCATGGGCAGCAGGATCCAGCCCTGTATGCTGGTAGGGGGGTTGCTTATTGCCTATGTCCCCATGGGTTGCTCTTCCCAGGGGTGTTGCATATTAAGACATTATTGCATAAATACATATATATATATATCTCCTATATATATATTGCCCTGGGAGCATGCATGGGCAGGCAGAAGGCTCTGCTGTGCTTCTAGAGGTGCAGCCACGGCTGCAGCGCTGCAGCCCTGCGAGCAGGGAAACAACCTGGGCAGAGGAGGGTGAGGGGAGACAGACCCCTGCTCCCCTGCCCGGGGGGGGCCCTGCTGCTGCCCTGACCTGGAGCGACGCAGGTAAAACCACACTGGGCTGTGCGCCAATGCCCCCGCTCGGCACTGGCAGCAGAAGGGAGATGGAGCCTTGCATAGCTGGCGGTGGCCCCGGCTCAGCTCCGGGGGACCGGGCAGGACCCTGCTGGGGAGCTGGACGTGTCCTGAGGGCTGGGGCTGGGGGTACGAGCCAAACCTCAGGGGACGGGGCCAGCCTGGAGCGTCCCCACCATGGCTGGGGAGCAGTCAAGGCCCCAGGAGCTGGGGAGGGTCTCACCCCCCGGGAAGGGCAGGAGCATCCCAGAGGAGCGTGGTCTGGCCATGCCACAGTGCCACGGGCTCCCACCCCATCCCCGAAGCGGGCACCCTGGTGCAGCCGCGTCCCCACGAAGAAAGACTGGGTTCAAGTAACAGGGCGAGGGACACGGCTAGACGGGGCCAGGCGATGCCACGCTGCTCCCACGTCCTGGCATCCCGTCCCACCGGCTGCACGCTGGCAGGATCCGTCCCGCTGCCTCCCCACTCAGTCCATGTTGGTGCTGGCCGACCTGGAGATGTTCAGGGTCTGGGCAGAGACCGAGATGTCCTCGTGGTCCACGGGGCTGTGGTAGTCAGAGGTGATGTCGGGCTCGCAGGGGGGCACCTGCACGGCGGCCAGGCTGAAGGAGTTCGTGGAACCCTTGCGGAGGCACTGGGAGTAGAGGCCAAGCAGCAGATCCAGCTTGTGCTCGATGGACTGCACCTGCAAGGGCAGGCAGGGCTGAGCCGGTCCCTCCCCCCGGGGAGGGGACCCGGGGGTCCTGGCTCCCCCATCCTGCAGGCACCGAAGGGACGGTGACATGATCCCCGGTGGCCGTCCCCTCCTGACCTGCCTCTCCACTTTGACCACGCGACCCATCATGCTGAGCTCGTCCACCAGCTCCGTCTCCAGCGCCAGCTTCTCCCCCTTCTCCCGCATCTTCTTGTCTGCAGTGAGGGCCCCCCTGCCCACAATCTGGTCCACGCTGGCAGGGAGGGAAGGGACACGGCCCATCACTCCCAGTGGACCAGAGGGCATGTGAGACCACAAGGGATGGGGACAGGGCTCTGGGAACGTGTCCCACCCATCGCGACAGGCCAGCACCCCTCCCAGCGGGCATGGCTAGCGGTAGGAGACCCAGGGGAGCCCGGAGCCCCCCGCCACCTTTGGAGCAGCTCACCGCATCTGCAGGCTCTTGATCCTGCCCAGCATGTCCAGGTGGCCGGCTGAGTACTGCTCGATGACATCCTTGACGTCGTAGGGACGCAAGGTCTCCTTGAACTTCCTCTTGGCCACCAGGAACTTCAGGATCCTGCGGGGAGACCTGCACTGGCTGCAGGGCACTGGGGAGGACCGGGGGTGCCCAGGGGCTCCGTGCCGGGGGGCGAGGGGGGGTGCATGCAAAGCACCAAGGTCCTGATCACTGTCCCCACGGGGGGGCTGAGCCGGGAGCCATCCCTGCTCCCTGCCTGGTTTGGCCACCGCTATGGGCTGGACCGGGGACCAGGGCTCTCCGGACATGTCCTCTCGTTGCCAAGGGCTGAGAGCTGGGGACAGGAGCACGTACGTTGGGGCACGCAGGAGGGGATGGTCTCACCTGACAGCCCGGATGAGGGTCTTCACCGCTGGCATGATGTCCTCAAAGGTCAGGTCGCAGTGGGAGCTCTTCTCCTCACCGCTGTCCTCCGGCAGGCAGTCGGCTGTGGGTGCAAGAGTGGGTGGGTGGCAGAGATCAAGGGCTGCCCCCCTGTGTCCCCTAAAATGCCTGCAGGCCCCCAGCATGACCCCTCCGCCAGACCCAGACCCCACTGGTCCCTGGGGCTTACCCTCGACTGGGGTCCGTGGCTTGAGCCTCAGGGATGCACGGAAGCGGGTCCGGTCGTTGAAGCTCCAGCTCTTCTGCACCTTGGTGGGACTGGAGGCCTCGGGGACGTCCTCAGTGCTGGGGGAGCGGTGCAGGGGGGGCCCCAGGTGCTGCCTGCACCGCGTGCCCTGCCGCTGCGAGTTGCTCAGCCGGATGCGGTCCTTGATGCCCATCTTGTTGCTGTGCGGGAGAGCGATGTGGGCAGCGTCAGAGGTGAGCGGACACCGGGGGGGGGGGACAGGGATGGGGACAGGGAGGGGACTGGGTCCCTGCTGCGGATGCAGACGGTGCCTACTGGGGTGGGGGTGAGGACGGGGGTGGCTGTGCCAAGCTCACGGCGAGGCTCCGGCACGCGATGGGCACGAGGCAGCCAGGCCAGGAGCAGGCGGTACCGCATGCCCGTGCAGGAGCAGCTCTCTGGTTACTCCTTTAAACACCTCCCCCCCCCCCCCCCCCCCCACCCGAGAGCAAAGAAAGGAGGAGACAGACGGACAGGGAGAGCAGGGAGGGACAGGTTTGGCGGCGGGGAGGACACGCAGCAGAGCCGCTGGCAGAGCAACTGGCCCCAGCCCCGCGGGGAGCAGCCCTGCTCCTGCCCCATCCCCGCTGGCACGGGGTGTCCTGGGGCCAGGCCCCTTCATCATCCTCCTCGTCCTCCTCCAGGCTGCACCACCTAATCCAGGCTCTGCTCCGGCGGGCAAGTGGAGCAGCCCCCCTCCTCCCTAACACGAGCTCTGCTCCTCAAACCAGCTGCTCCGCTGGGTTGGGAGGGGAAACAACAGGCATAGTTTATGTAGGACCTTCACAAAAACACCGTCTCGTGCTGCCTTTCGTGTGATGCGGGACCACAGGCACACCTTGGGACATGCAAGGAGGCCAAGCAGACGCATGGCCCCGTGAGCGGAGGAAGCCAAAGCCGCAGAGGACGCAGAGCAAACCCCACACCTGCTGCACAACAGGCTCCACAAAACCCCGGCATTTGGGGAGCCTCCTGGATGTCCTGGGCCAGGAGCCCCCAGGCAAGGCAGGGGTACAGGCAGGGGTACAGGCAGGGCACCGGGCTTCCAGCCCCTCCCCATGCAGGCTGCTGGCGAGCTGGTCCTGGGCCGGCAGGGCTGACACAAGCCCCTGCAGCCAGCGGCACGCGGTGCTGCCGGGCTGTGCTGGAGGACTGGGAATGGCTGCGCCCAGCGGGGTACCAGCCCGCAGGACAGACGTGGGATGGGATTCATCCAAGTGCCTCAGTTTGCCGTTGTCGGACTCGACACGGCCAGCACAGCAAAGGCACCAGGCTCATCCGTGCTGCACGGAGGGGGAAACTGAGGCAGGGCCCACCGTGGGAGCCGGTGAGGGGCAGCGGGGCCAGCTGGCTCAGCCCGGGCCATGCACAGACCCCCCTGCCCTGCGGAAGGACCACCCTTCGGCCTCTCCCCCCTCTGCCTTGCCCACCCCCCCCCGACCCCCTCCGCCCCGCAGCCAGCAGGCAGCCCGGCACGGAGCACCATGCACCCCCAGTGCTCCCTGGCCCTGCGCGGCCGCCCAGCGCAGGCAGCCAGGACGCAGTACCTCCGTCTCCACGTGCCCCACGTCCGCAAGAGCCTCCTCTTACCACTAAAGATGGGGCTGGAGGGTCAGGGCAGAGACACAGGAGAAAACGAGAGTTAGCCTGTAGCCGGGAGGGAGCGGAGCATCTGGGACCACCGCGTCCCCGACCCCCCAGGCATGCCCGCACCCCAGCGTGTGGGCGCAGGGTCCCTGCCCACCGCCGGTGAGCATCTCCCACTGCACCGGACCCGACCACCGTAGCCCCTCTCTGCTGCGGAGGCAAGAAGCACGAGCAAGGAAGTTGTTTGCGTAGGTCCTGCATAAACACTTAACGCCTGCCCCGCAGAGCAAAGTCTGGTTTCTCAGCGGTGGAGCTCTGCAAAAAAGCGATTTGGTGACGGCACACGGTGCCGAGCAGCTGAACGGTGGCGACCCTGCAAACACTGCTGGGGCTCTGCGGACCCCCGGCCCCTGCCCGCTCGCTGCGGGAGGACGGGACAGGCGGCGAGTGACGGCCGGGGGCAAACGTTACCTGAGGCGTAAGCACTTGTGGGGCTGCACGTCCTCCTCCTTCCAGCTTGGGGGTGAATGGGGGGCACAGAAGGTTTGGGGGGAGGTTGGGGGGGAATGGAGAGGAGGAGGGTGAACAGGAGAGGGGAGGAGAGAGAGAAGATGAGATGTTATGAGAGGTGATGCTCGCGGAGGAGACGGGGGGAGGCTTGGGCCCCCCTGGGTGGGATGGCCAGGGGGCTGCAGTCCCTGCCCTGCCCGCTCCTGGCCATTCACTGGGAAACCGGGTGAGCACAGGCCGGTGCTGCCACAGGGAGGAGCCCCCCAAGCCCATACTCACCTCGGGGCCGGTGCAGGGAGCAGGTCCCCCTCGGCCCCACGCCTGCAGCCCCACGGCTCGGCACAGCCCCACGCCCTGCCAGACCTCCCGCAGCCCCATCACAGGGGAAACTGAGGCACGATGCAAAGGAGCAGCGCTCCTTCTCCCCACCTAAGCCTGACACTGGCCCAGGGCCCCGCACCGTGCTGATGTCCTGGGTGGCAGGCCAGCAGCCACGGTGGCCACACCGGGGTCTCTGGGATGCTCTTCAGCCAGAGGGGACCGGGGACACGGTGCAGAAGTAGCCACCACCAGCAGTATGGCAGCCCCGCACGGAGCGGCCGAACCCTCTTGTCTCTTCTTGGCAGCACTGGGGAGGCTCAGCATTGCTGCTCCCCACTGCCACGGGCACGGGAAGCCCATCTCGGACCGCAGGAACTGGGTTTTGTTCCTCGCCCAGCTCTGCGGCAGGGCTGTGCAGCTCCAGCCCTGCCAGGCTTGCAACGCTGCCTTCACGGGGTAGTTTTCAGCCACGCTTGGTTCCCCCGTGCAAAGTCCCGGTGCCGTACCCACATCGAAATGGGCAACACGTTAGAGCTGAACGTTGCAAGAGGCTTCATGCTGGTACAACAGCCCAGAGTCCATCCACGGGGACCAAACGTGTCCCCTCCGGAGCTGCAAGCTGGGAGCGGTGCTGGTAGCCAGCAGCAGAGCGGGACGGGTGCCCCATCACAGCGCTGGGTGGGGAGCGGGGCCAGGGGCTGCTCCCCTGGGGTCCGGGCTGGCGGTGACGGGCACCGCGGGTGGACACAGACGAGCAGAGGAGAGAGGGCTGAGAGGAGGGAGAACGCGGTGCCGTGGGGCTGCACCCTCCTACCTTTCCCCTGAACAAGCGGCAGGGCTGATGCTTTTCTGGCCAGGGGTGAAGGAGTGATAAGGCGGTGGGGCTCCGTCGGGCAATTTTTTCACCTCTGAATTCCTAAATCCTCCGTTGCGGACTCGGTGCAAATGCTCAAACACTAGGACCAGCTCTCTGGGGTTGGGGTTAAATAAAAACATGGAGAAATTAAACTTTCCAAAGCAAACGAGATGAGCAAACCAAGGCTGAGCAGAGCCGGGTCCTTCTCTGTGCAAACCAAAGCAAAATCAGAGCAAAACAAGAAGCAAAAAACAGGACTTTCTTTCAAAAGACAGTTTCTTAACAGCTCTGACCAGTGCTGCCGGCAGCAGGTTGAGCCAGCAGCGGGTGCTGCCGGCACGTGGGTGACAGTGCTGGGGAGGGGGGTGCTGGGAAAGGGTCCCACGGAGGCTGGCCACCGGCAGAGGGGTTGGTCAGGCAGGGGACAGGCAGGACGGCCACCCTTGCTGCAGAGTGGGGACACGGGGACCTGCCACATTCTGATCTGGGGGTCTGGGCACTGCTGGAGCAAGGGGGAAGCTCAGACCCGGCAGAGATGGAGCCTGCCCCTATCTCAGCTCCCCGCTGCAGGAGACACGGCTCCCGGCACAGCAGGAGGGGCCAGCGGAGCCCCCCATGATGCCCACGCTGGGATTGCCCAGTGCCATGCTCAGCGGCGATGCACAGGAAGCCGGATCTCCTCAGGGACCAGAGGGACTTGCTGCCACGGCTGTTAAGAGCCCTGTCTTTGAAAAAATAAAGAGTGAAACGGAACGGTGAATTTGCAATCAAAGAAACACATGGCCGGAGCGGGGACAGGACGCACAGGCAGCGGCAGGCAGGAGGGCAGGGCTGCGGCAGGCCACGCTGCCGGCCCGGGGACCACACGGCAGACGCCGGTGCGCTTGGTGTGATGGGAACGCACAAGGGATCTGGAAAAGCTTCGGAGAGTCCTTGATCCACCCGAGGCGGCAACATCCCAGAGGCCACGGGAGGGAAGAGTGCTGCAGGGACAGGGCACGGGGCTCCGCACCGGACCCCCCGGGTCCATCCGCTCTGCTGCCGCGCTCGGAGCCGGCTCCCGGCCGGCTGCAGCTCCATCGCCCCAGCCACGAGGTCCCCGTGGCCAGCGGCACCATCCTCTTCCCGTGGCGGTGCTGGAGGAAGGCTATGGATGGGGCGAGTGGGGACAGGGTGGGATGGGCACTGCGGGCTGCAGGGATGGTGAGGATGGAGGAGGGTGTTGGGCATTTCGGCAGATGCTGTGCTGGGGCTCCGGCGTCCTGGGGCTGAGCAAGGCGTCCGTGCTGCTTGTCCACCGAGCCATCGGTGGCTCCACATGGCCCCTCGTGGCAGGGGCTGCCCAGGTCGCTCATCAGCCGGGGGCCCCGCAAGGACCCCCGCAAGGACCCTGCCTACCTGAAGGAGGGCAGGAGGCTGTCGTAGTAACACCACGTGGCTGTCAGGTACACCCGGCTGATGTCCGTCGCGTACAGCCGCCAGGCAGCCTGGACGGGAGCGAGAGCCCATGGGCATCGGGATCAGCCCCTGTGGGGTGAGGAGGCGAGATCCCCCCCCCCCCCGCGCTGGCCCCCTCCATCCCCTTTGGCCACCACAGGCAGAGTCTGGCCCAAAGGAGACAGCTGCCAGATTTGGGGTCGCGCGTTTGGGTCCTGCCTGCGGCAGGCAGGGACAGGCAGAGCAGACGGGGGGACAGCAGAGCATCCCCGGGGAGGGATGGGGCAGGATGCGCCAGCCCTGGGCTACCTGGATCAGGTTTGCCGCCGGAGTCCGCCTCTTCTCAAAGTGCTTCTGCCGATGCTGCTCCTGCACTTTGAGGGCGAAGCCGGAGCCCAGGATCCCCTGGGGATGGGAGGGGACAGGGTCCGTCGGTGCCGGCCACACCACCACCGCCAGGCAGCAGAGACGGGGACCCTCCCACCGCAGGGGTGGATCTGGCCCCTTTCTCCCCGATTTCTGCGGGGCAGGAAGCGCAGGGACCCTCTCCCCGGCCCTACTCACGGCGGGCAGCGCGAAGAAGGAGATGCCGAGCAGGGCGAAGCCGGCCGCCAGCATGCGTCCCAGCCACGTCTGCGGCGTCTTGTCCCCATAGCCGATGGTGGTGAGGGTGACCTGCCCAGGGGCAGAGCAGGGGGAGGCCTGGAGGGAGCTCCCCCCCCGCGGCCCCGTCCCACCCTCCTCGTCCCCTCCCGGGGCTGGGGGGCCGCGGTGGCCGAGCTTACCGTGCCCCACCATAGGGAGTCAGCGTAGGTGGCAAACTGGGCGTTGGCATCCTTCTCAGCCAGGTAGACGAGGAAGGAGGCGAAGATGAGCACCAGGAAGCCGATGTACCAGGCGGTGATGAGCTCCTGCCGGGGCAGGCAGAGTGAGAGGGGCTTGGGGGGGGGGCGTTGGGGGCCGTGCCGGGACCCCGCGTCCTCACCTTGCTGTGGGCATAGACGACGGAGCCCAGCAGCTTCCAGGTGCCGCCGCGACGGTCCATGCGCACCATGCGCAGGATCTGCAGGAAGCGCATGCTGCGCAGCGCCGAGGTGGCAAAGATGTTGCCCTGGGTGCCAGCGGCGATGACGGCCACCGAGGCGATGAAGACGATGAAATCTAGGGGACAGCGAGGGTCAGGGGCGCGGGCTTTTCTCGAACATCCATGGCGTGGGTGACAGCGCAAGTCCCCAGACGGCTGTGCTCCTCCCAACCCTCCCCAGTACCTATAACGCAGAAGGGTTTCCTGGCAAAGCGGAAGCGTCCCCTCCAGCCCCGGTAGCGGCAGCAGCAGCCGGCCGCCCAGACGCGGATGATGTACTCCATGCCGAACACCACGATCATGACGAACTCCTGCCGGGGGGAGAGGAGGGGCAGGAGGGTGAGGTGGGGAGGGCAGGGGCAGGACGGTGTGGGGGGGGGCTCAGCTGGGTGGGAGGCTTTGGGGGGGGGCAAAATGAAATGCCGGTGCTGAGGAGGGTGCAGGGGGAAGCGTGGTGTCCCCCCAAGGCCACCCCCTGACACAGCCCCGGCTGGAGCCATCCTGGGGGAATCAGGGCAGCGAGACGGGAGCCGCGGCCGTTGAGCCTGTCTGAGCAGCCCGGCTCTCCTACCTGTGCCAAGCTCACACCGAGCTGGGTCCTTTTCCTCCGCCGTCAGCATTGTCCTCCTACCTCTCGCACAAACAAGCCCCCGTTCTGCTTACTTGCGGGAAAGTCACAAGGACCTTCCCAATTTAGTCTCCATCACTCAGAAGAACTCCAGCGTCAGCCGTTTCTGACAGTTTGGGGGAAAGTTGCCTTTTTTAGCCCCTCCTGCCCTGCCTTTCCCAGCGGTTTATGCCTCCCTGCACCGCAGAGGTCCAGCTGCGGTGACGGGCCACCCCGAGCCACGGGGACGCCCGCAGCGGCAAGGCCACCCTGCAGCTTCTCCCCAACATGCCGGAGAGGCTGCCATCATTAACACCGATGATCAATAGTGACATCTGGGCTGGGGAAGGGGTCGGGGGGGGTTTGTCCATGATCTTGTCCGAGTGTCTTAGGGTGTAACGTGGGGAGGGGGGAGTCCGAGCGCCAGCCCTGCTCCCCACTTACCAGGATGAAGAGGCACTGGTTGGCCAATTTCTGGTGCTCCTGGATGGTGGAGAAGACCGACAGCACCAGGCAGCTGAAGACCAGGAGGAATCTGGAACGAGAGCGTGTCGGCGCGGGCGTCGGGGCCGGCCGGGGGGAGCCCAGCCTGCAGTGCTGGCCCCCACTCGCAGCCTGACCCCCCCCAGTCGAGGCCTCCACGGCCGTGGCTGAGCCACCGGGGACACGGTTTGCCCCTAGATGGTGGCATGGAGCAATTCGGGAGCCCACCAGCAGCTGCCCGTGGGTGCAGAGGCAGGGCTGTGCCTCAAGCCTGCCCACGCCGAGGCTGCCCGTGGCAGTGGGATGCCCAGTGCAGGCAGCACCTCCCCGGGCCAGGGCACCGAGCCCACGGCGGGACCCCTCCGTTCCCTGTGCATCTCTCCGGCACACCCGGGAGCCTCGGGCAGGGCCTGGGGTCGCGTGGGGTCCCCCAAGCCCTGTGCCCAGAGGGGACATCGCTCCCGCTAGTCCCCTCCCTGTGATGAGGACCAGCCCCGCACAGCAGCCGTGTGCCAGCCTGGGCTGGTGGCACAGCACGTCCCCAGGCTGCCCCGCAGGCACTGAGGAGGAGGACCAGGCTCCAGCAGCCATGGGGCTCAGTGCCAGGCTCTGCCGCAGCCCTGCAGCCTCTGCCCGGGCAAAACAACTGCTAGTTAAAGGCAGGGAGGGAGGTGGGGGGTCCCGCACCGCGGCAGGGTGCTGCTGCTGCAGAAAGGGGACCAGAGGTTCTCCTGCCTATCCCCAGCATCACTGTCACCGTGGGGACCTGCCGGGGACACGGGGGCCGCCTGGGAACAGCCGACCCGGGGGAAGAGTTAACAGGGAGCTGCTCTGGGGCTATTTGTCCCCAAGAGCTGGGTTAAGACACAAGGGGCTTTGGCCCATTTAAAATAAGGAGGGGAAAAAAAAAATAGACTCTGAAGCTGAAGCAAATGAAACTCCAAAAATACATTTTTTCCCCTGATCCAGCGATTCTAAAAATGGAAATTGGAGGGCTTGTGCCACCGGCCCACGTGACGGCGTGCAAAGGGCCACCGCTCTGCCGGAGCCGGCTCCGTAATGGCACGGGGGGCTCCGGGCACCCACTGGGCACGCAGCCTCACGGCACTGCGGGGAGGCACCGCCAGCAGCACCGGGACGGCCAGGCTGAGGCCAGCAGCGCAAGCGAGGTGGCCCTGGCACCCCGTCCCCACGCTGGTGGGCATCCATCTCGCCCCCCCAGCACCATCTCCCCACGGTGGGCAATGTCCGTGGGACACATCAGTGGTGCTCCAGAGAGCACAGGGGACTTGGCTCAGGGAGATGCTGCCTGACACCCGCTCAGGAGCACTTTCCCATCTCCTCTTGCTGCTGACATGGAGCTTTAGAGCTGAACTGGCTGCCCGGGGCGGTCGAGGGGTGAAACCAGACCTGACCAACCTGCACGCCCGCCCCAGTGCCAGCGGACAGGTACCGGGTGACGTGGGGGAGAAGGGACGATGCTCTGTGCCCTCTGCGGGACCACCCGGGCCAAGGGGACCTGGGGCAGACACTGAGGACTGGGGCTGGGGGGAGCCGAGTGCCCCCCCAAGGCTGAGCATGGCCCGGGGACACACCCCCCCACTCACGGAACCCACAGTTTGTGCCGTGTAGGGCTGGGGGGCTCTGCAAACCTGGGCATGGCATGAGGGGGCTGCCGAGCACCCCATGCCCACAGTGGGGCAAGGGGGGTAGCACCCAGCTCAAAGCCCAGCCTAAAGGGGACAGGCAGGTCCCCTTCCCCAAAAGCACCACGAGGGGAAACTGGAGATGGGATAGAGAAACCACAGGGAACGGGAGAAGGGCTGGATGCAGAGTACGGGGAAGGGAGAGCTGGAGCGACCCACCACCTGCCAGCTACCGGAATGAAGGGGCCGGGGCTGTTGCAGCCTCGACACCGCCCTGCCCTCACTGCGGAGGACGATGCTCCTCTCCCAGACACTCCCCATCTGCAAGGCAGAAGGCTGGAGCCAGTTCCTTCTCCCTTTGAATTATTAATTGAGCCCCTTTCCTCCGGCACAGCAGTTCTGCCGTTAACTCCTGGCACAGCCGGGCACAGCGGTACCCCCATCCTGCCGTGCCGGCACAGAGGGCAGCGATGCCGTGGGCAGGGAGCACCGAGCGGGTCACTGGCCTCCTTGCCACAGTGCTTGGTCTGAGGAGCAAAACAAGACCTGGCTGAGCAGCCCAGGGCAGAGCCTTTCTGCTTTGTGCATCATCAGCAATAAAGATTATACAATCAGGATTTAGCAGGCAATTACATGGGCAGCGAAGCACAAAGCAGAAGAGAAGGCAGAAATCTCCCAGCCTGCGAAGATCTGTGCCTCTCGCCCTGGCTGGGGAGCGGGGAGGGGGGTCTCCGGTGCCTGGGCACACGCTGCTCCCACGGGGACGCGCTGTGGGTGGCCCTGCCTCGGGCGGTGGCCAGTCACGGTGCCTTTGCACCGAGCCGGAGCCCCACTCGTCACCCATCCCCAAAGCAGCACCGCGAGCAATGGGGCCGGTCAGTAAAGCCGTGCCGCAGGAGCGGTGATGGAAACCTGCACCCCCAGGGTGGGGACGCCTCCCGCCTGGCCCCCTGGCATCCCACAGGATTCGGTGAAGGATACGGGCATGCGAGGCCCCACAGAACCAGCTGGGAAAGAAACTTTCTGGGAACACATCACCTGCTAGGAATTAACTTGCAAAGCCTGGGCAAACGTCCCATCCTGGCTGCCGGCAGCGCCTAAGCGGCTTAGGGAAAGGGTCAGATGCCTGAAGGCAGCTCGGTGAGCCAGGAACCGGGGCTCAGCCGACCGCTCCATCAAATGCTGCACGGTGCCGGCAGTGCCAGGCTCCCCGCCAGCACGCTCCCCCTCCCGAATTCACTGCTCTTCCCACCCGCCAAGTGGGGCCAAAACAAAAGGAGTGCTGCCAGGGCAAGTGGGGATGGGGCAGAGCCGGCAGGGCAGGAGCCGGCAGCAGCCTCGCTGCCTCCCGCTCCCCTGCGCCAGGGTCCTGGGGGATGGAGGGAGCAGATGCTGTTGTTGCTGAGCTGGTGCATCAGCTCTCCCCAGTAAACTTTCCATTGCCAGCCCCCACCACCCGGCAGCCTTCTCCCCCGGGGGCTCCTGCCGCTGCCCGCACCCCTCCCTGCCGACACGCGTCCCTGCGCAGGAGGGGACACGCTGCCGGCAGCCTGGGCGCAGTTACGGGGCCCCTCCAGCTGCTCTCACCCCTGCGGGAGCAAAGCCTGTCCACGGGAACACTCCTCCCCAAAGTAATAATTAAAACCCGGTGGGGGTCCAGGTTGGAGAAGGTGAATCTCCTCACATTAATCTTCATTAGAGCGGACTTTGCCATATGCTCCTGCCCACGCCAGCAGCGCGGTGCTGGCGGACGAACAGGTGAGTCGGGAAAGCTGCTGAGCTCAGGGGGAGCAGGGCCAGGTCGGCCCCGGCCGGCGAGGAGCAGCGCCGGGCAAGGGGCCACCAGCCAGCACCCAGTGCCTGCCTGAACACCCCCGGGCAAACGGGCTGCACCCCGGTATAGCCTGGGCAAAGCTGCGCTGCGGCACCCCGGTGCAGCCGGAGCCAACGGGACCGTGATGCTCAGAGCCTGTGCAGCGGCATGGCACCGCCCGGCCAGGCTGCGTCCCCCAGCCCCAGCAAGCAGCCGGTGTCCAGGCTTGGAGGGGGGGGGGGATGCTGGGGGACCCCCGTGCCCCAGCAGGGCTGGCCCAGACCCCGCTTCGCCCTCCCCCGGTGAGGAAGCCCCGAGCCGGGGGCGCAGGCAGCGTCAGGGAGGCTCGTGCCGACAGCCCGGCAATAACTCAGCGGAAGGAAAATACCACGCGCTGTAGGATAAACAGCTCGGCCAGGGGACGAGCGAGCAAACAGCCTCTGCCGAATGGCACGGCTCCCTTCCCCGTCCAAGCCTGGCCCCATCGCGACGCTGCCAGGTCCCCGCAGCGCTGGGCAGTCCCCCCAGGCTGTGCCACCACCGCAAGAAACGGCTGTTTGGGCCAAAACTGCCCAAGCCCAGCTCCAGCGGGGATGGGGACAGGGACGGGGACGGTGCTTCGCTCTCCAGCCTCCCCAGCCCACGAAGTTCAGCTCCTCGAGCACCGTCTGCAGCTGTATAAACAGCGTGTCTTATAAATCCTCTGTCCCTCGCCCCAGCAGCCCTTTAGGAGAGGTGGAGCAGGCAGCCTGTCTGCTCCGGGAGATATAAATAACCAGGGCTGTAGCGGGCCTGTTTGTGCCCGTAACCATGGCAGGGTCCGTCCCGCACTGCGCTTCTGCCCGTGCCGCAGAGAAGAGGAGCAGAAAAGCACCGAGCGTTTCCCCACGGTCAGGGAAACCGGAGCTGGAGCCAGGAGCTGGCCAGCCCCGCCACGGCACCGGCACTGCAAACCCCAGCACTTGCTCAGAGCCTGGCCCCGACCCGGTTATCAGTGCCAGGAGAGGAAAGACGCTGCTCCGAGAGCCCTCCTTGCCCCCAGACCCAGGGGTACCAGGGGGTAAGGCAGGACGGGGTGTTTCCAGCACCCTGACGCAGACTGCAAGCAGGGCTGGGACGAGGAGCCCATCTGCAGGCTGCGCACCTCCTCCTGCAGCCTGGTGGCACCCACGGCAGGGACCCGGCAGCACCCACGGCAGCAGCTCCAGATGACGTCCCACACCGCACAGGAGCCGATGGCCCCAACACCTTTGTGCTTCGGGAGCCGAAGCCTGCAGACGGCATCGTCCATCACCCCTGCATCACCCACCGTCCCCCAGCACCTCGGCCCCGCAGTCCCCACAGGGAGCACGGTCACAAGGCTCCTGTGGACGGTGCCAAGACGCTCACATGGAGCAGCCAAGATAGTTTTGCTCTTGAATCATCTGGCAAGGAGTTGGCTTAAGGGGAGGAAAAGAAAACGAGCACGTTTTCAGATGCACCCCCTGTGCCCGATGGGCCTTGCACCCCAGGAGTGGGATCGGGGCCACCCCCACCCCTCCAGCTCCTCAGGGCACGGGGACCTTTGGGGCACAGGGACACGAGTGGCCCTGAGAAGGCAAGGCAGGCTGGGACCCCAAACGTGTTGCATGGGGGGCAGCAGCGCCCAGAGGCAGAGGGTCAGGTCCGGGCGCTCGCTCAGCCCCACTCCGACCCCCACCCCAGGGGTGGCTGCTTTGAGGGACAAATAACCGAAGCCTCTCAGGGCAGCCGAGCATCATCCCTGCCCCCCTGGCAGTGGGGCTTCCCTCCGTGTCCTTGCCATCGGGGCCGGCCAGCCTCAGGCACCCAAACTGGCACCTCCTGCTCTGGGCTGAGGGGTCCGATGGGAGCGGCAAGAGGGGAAAGGGGGGAAAAAAAAAAAAAAAAGAAGAAGAAAAATCAATGCAGAGTTTCACGTTGCACCGAAGTCGCTTAATTTTATGCCCCGGTGACAACGTATCAGGCTGGGGAAACTGCTGTGCCGGCTTCTCTTCCCACTGGCATTTCCCGCAAACGCAGCTCCCGTTTCAAGCCCGAGCAAGGCGAGCCCTTGGCCCGGGAGCAGAGCCCCCTGCTCAATGGGCACGGCTCCGGCAGGGGACAGCCTCCCCGGCCCCTTTTATTTTGGCCACGCAAGCGTAGCAGCCGGATAGGAAACCACCACACCAGCCCCTGTGGGAGATGCCAGTGACAGCAAATTAAAACCCCGGAGCTTAATACAAGAGGTTTTTACCAAGCAGGCAGTGGAGAGCCAGCTCCGAGCAGGGGATGAAGCAATTTCCCTGCAAACCCCCCGGGGCTCCAGCCCATCGAACAGCCCCGGTGGGTTGGCAAGGGCTTGGGCTGGAGCGGCTGCAGGCGCCCACCACGGTGGCAATCCCCAGCATGGCAGGGAAAGCGCTTTCCCGCTTGCCAAGTGGGGATGGAGGGATGCGGCGAGATAGGGGAGCAGGGCAGAGCCACCCGCCCTGCAGCGGGGGCAGGATGCAGCGGGGATGGCAGACCCATCCTGCCACCACAGCCCTCTTCTGTAACAGGATCGGAGCACAGCGAAACTCCGGGAGAGCCCGGCTGTCAGCAGCCTGGTCCCTGGCCAGGAGCTGGCCAGTGCACGGGGGGACCCGCCAGCTGCTGCCCTGTGCCCATCACACCCCCACCACCCCGCTGCCCCGAGCCAGCGGGGATTTCCCGTGGCCCCGAGGCGCCTGGCCCGCCCCGAGCCGAGGAGAGCCCGTGCCTGGCATCGCTCACCCAGCGCCAGGGTTGCCCCGGGGCTCTGCTGGGAGCTGCCACCCCTTTGTCCCCCCAACGTACGTGGGGACCCAACGGCACGGCAAGAGTGCCATGGGACAGCCGCCCTACATGCCCTAGGGACAGGCACCCTCCAAGCTCTGTGCTCCCGTCTTCTCCTTGCCCCAGGCACAGGGCGACACTTTTGCAAGGTAAATAAAGCCCCATCGACTCAAGAGTACCCAGGTGAGATGCTGCCAAGAGCAGCAGGCCAGGGAGATGCCTGGCTGGGCCGGCACAGGGGATGGTGTTTCAGGCAGGGGGCTGCAGGTTGTTACTGGTGCTGCCAGCTCAGTCTTCCCTAATTTGCTCCAGGTCAAACTGTTCTTTATTAAAGCATTCCTCTAGGAAATGGAAAAAAGTGCTGAGCTGAGCTTCTGGTGCACCCAGCAGTTTCATAACCATTGATAAGAGCTCCCCGGTTTCCATCGGGGCAGCAGGACTGAGCCACTGGCCCTGTGGAGGGGCTGGCAGATGGGGAGGAATGGCCTGAACTGGAAACCTCCGCAGTGCAGGTCCAGGCTGCAGGAGACCCCTCGGGGGGCAGCCCCCGAGCTGAGCTGGGCTGGGCTGGCAGCAGTGCCTGTGCCAAGGGCAGAAGCCGCAGCAGCTCTACCCAGGAGCAGGGCAGTCCGACGCCATATACAAGCAAAGGCACGAGCTGGGTAGGAGAACAGCCCTCCTGTTTGCTTAAGAGGTGAAGATTGGAAAAGGAAGTTTTTATTTGCCTTCTAGCTGTAAAGCCTTTAGGTTAACACTCTGGTCGCACTCCCAGATTTGCTCTGTAAAGCTCCAGGGCTAGAAACTCTCATTTCAAGACAGCAAGGCAAAGCTTTGCAAGCCCAGCAAGCCGGCCGAGTCCAAGCACATGCCTCCACAGTCCTGCCATGGTCAGCACGGGCTTAGAGGGGATGGGGTCAGCCAGCCAACACCACACGCCTCAGCCCTGGCTTTACACCTGCACAGGCACCCACTTTCACACCATCCCCTTCCTGCAAGCACTGGAGCACAGGAACCCATGGGGACACCCAGCACAGGGGGTTCCAAGGGGCTGCAAACCCTGGCAGAGCCCAACGGCGGCTCCGAGCCCCCGCAGCCCGTCGGGCAGGGCTGCAGGCCCGTGCCCGGCACAGCTTGGGGGCTGCAGACGGTGCAGCCACCAAACCATCCTGCAAGGTGGAGCAGCACCAGCCCAGCCCAGAGCGGGCGCTGGGGACGGGAAGCTATTTGGGATCAATTTGACGAGAAAGAGAGACTGAACTTGTCCAATAAATGGTATCAGCTCAGCCCTGCTACGTGCTCCCAGACACTAAACTGCTCAGGGGAGGGAAGCGAGGGAAGCGCTGCGCTTCTCAGCGTGTATTTCCATTTTAGCAGTTTTCAGCCCTGTCTCGGAGCCAGGCTGCTCGGGGGGAGGCAGCGCACAGCCGTGACTCAGAGGATGGGTCCTGTGACCAGCACTGCCCCAACCTTGGGGCATCTCCCTCATGCTTCAGTCTCCCCCAAAACGGGGGTAACTCCTTCCTCCTCTTATTTAAAAACCAGTCCTCAGCTACTGAGGCACACAAATCATTCCCGAGAACTTCAATATCCAGCACTGCAACAGCTTAGCAGGTCCCATCTGCTGCAGGAGAGAAGAAAAAAAAAAACAACCAACTTTGAAGAAGCCAGAAAGGAGCAACATTTACAGGAAAGGCTTCACAGAACAGACGTCCACACCTTGCACCCACTGCGGCATTTTCCCCGCAAGCTTCGGGGGGGTCCCTGGCAGGACTGACTGCCCTGCAGCATACCTCAGCCGTAAAACTAAGTGAGCAAATGGACACAAACCCTCCCCATCCCGCTAAATGCTTAAAACGTTTCACTCCTGCTATCGACTGCTGCACGTCTTGCCCATATGGGACAAAGCCATATGTATGGGACATCTCCCAGGAGCTGGAGGCCAGGCATGGCTGGGGTGGCAGAGGAGGGACCCGGGGCTTGGTGGGCTCTGCAAGGGGAGCTGCTTGGTCCGACGCGGTTGTTTCTGGGGCAAAACACAGGCAGGTCAGGAGGAAGAACTGGTGGAGGACACTCGGGCACACACGTCTCAGCCGTGAGATGAGCGGAGGCATCTCTCTTCCAGAGCCCAGCGAGTACCTACACAAAAAAGCCTGATCCCCTTCCCCTAGCAGCAGGTTTGGGCTGCCATCGTTAATTCCCTGCAGGAAAAGCTCTTTCGAGGGCAGTATTTGCAACGTAGGTATTATTGCCGAAGCACGCTGCGGAGGTGTCGGCAGGCGATACAAATGGGCCCCGGGCTCCTCTCCCGGCTCCCCAGGGAGCTCAGGTGCCCTCTTATCCAGTGACAAATTCATCCTGCCATCTCAATGTGCTAACTTAGGCAAGACCCACTTTCCTGCCTCTTAACGAGCTCCAGCTCGCATGCCCGGCTAGCGACTCAGCACCGTGTTACTGATACAGAATCATATAGGTTGGAAAAGACCTTTAAGATCATCGAGTCCAACCGTAAACCTAACACTGCCAAGCCCACCACTGCACCATGTCCCTGAGCACCTCATCCACACGGCTTTTAAATACCTCCAGGGATGGGGACTCCACCACTGCCCTGGGCAGCCTCTGCCAATGCTTGATACAGAATCACAGAATCGTATAGATTGGAAAAGACCTTTAAGATCATTGAATCACCTTTAAGATCATCGATCATACTGCTCCTGAAAGCAGAGGGAGAGGAGGTTTTTCAGCTCGTGCTCTCAGAGGGGGCCTGTGCCCAGCTGGGCCATGGGACACAGTGCACAGGCCTGGCATGCAGGAGGCACATGGGGAAACCACCTCCTTCCCCATGGCTACAGCTGGGTGGGGAGCGGCAGTGTCCCGGCAGTGCAGCCACAGCAGAGCGGGGGTCCTGGGTCGGGGCAGCCAGAAACAACAACCCCCCGGCACGGAGCCTCCTCTCTCCCCGCAGCCTCTGGGTGCGTTACGGGCACCCCAGCTCTGCAGCCCCGTTACAGCCCTCTGAGCAAACAACCCCAAGGGGCTGAATTTGTTACTCGGCCCCGAGCTGAGCCCGCACATCTCGGAGAAGCTTCTGCTTTGCAAAAGCCGTCGGACACCCAGGTCCAGCGAGGAAAGCCGGAGCAGCATCACACTGCTCAGAAACTGCGTTGAGCCAGGGCAGGGAGGAGCCGTGCTCCTGGGAGCATCCCGGGCTCCGTCTCTGGAGAGGAGTGCTGGGGATCAACAGCAGCCGTGACCCAGGAATGGGCACAGCTCTTGGGGTACAGCAGTTGCTGCCGGCTTGCAGGGACAAGAACACCCATCCCCACCTTCCCCCATCCCATCCGGGCCCAGCTCCGGGGGTGCTGGCCTGGGACCGCTGCTACGTCCCGACACTGCTACAGGTACCCCAGGGGAGCGGCCCTGTCGCTCCTGCAGGGGACTCCTGCCTTTGGGGCTCTCCAGGGGCTCGGAGACCCCGGCCGGGGCCCCGTGTGCCAGGCGCAGACAGCGAGGGGACAGCGGCGGAGCGGGACGGTGTCCCAGGCTCCGTGCGGGTGCCACCAGCAAGGGGCTCGCTGCACCCCGGCCACCCGGGGACCGAGTCCCATCCCCCGGGGACGCGCTCGCCTCCTCGCACCGCAGCCGCTGGCACGAATCCGCCGCTGGACTCAGCCCCGCCGCTCGCCCCCCCCCCCCCGGGCTCCCCGCTCGCCCCCCTCGGCCCAGCCGGTGGCGGAGCTCCCCCAGCGCGCTGCGCCCATCGCACCGGCCCCGCCGCCGGGCCGGGACCGGGAGCGGGAGCGGCGGCGGGAGCGGGCACCGCCGTCGCGTCCGTGTCCCCCGTCCCCCCCCCCGCCAAACGCTCACGGAGAAACTTCTCCGGCGGAGCTGCCCCGCGGCTCCTCGTCACTTCGAGCGCGCTCCCTCCCCCGCGGGCACCGGCAGCGCCCGGCCCCCGCCGCCCCACCGGGACCAGCCGCCCCGGGACCCCCGGCAGCGGCCCCGGGGCGGCGGGACGCTGCAGCCGGCCCGCTCCCCCCCGCCCCGGGCCGCCGGTACTCACATGAAGACGTGGTAGACGAAGGCCCCCCGGCGGGGCCGCTCCAGCACGTTGTAGAGGCAGTTCGGCAGGCGGCGGCGGCAGCAGCGCGGGGGCCCGGCGGGGCAGGCGGGGCCCCGGGGGCGCGCTCCCGCCAGCAGCCCCCGGCGGCGGGGCGGGGGGGTCCCGCCGGGCGGCCCCGCGCCCTCGGTGCGCACCGCCGTCAGCGCCGCCGCCGCCCGCCGCTCCCCGCCGCCCGCCGCCGCCCCGGCCATGGCGCGCCGCCCCGCTCAGGGCGCCGCCGCCCGCCGCATGGCCCCGCCGCCCGCCGCGGGACCCCCGCGCCTGCTCCGCCCGCCCCGGGCAGCCCGGTACCGCTCCCCGCCGCCACCTGCCTTTAGCTGCCCGCCGCCGCCGCCGGGCCCTCCCCCGCCGCCGCCCCGCCGGGGCCGGCCCGCCCCGCCGTACCTGGCCCCCGCCCCCGGGGCTCCGCCGGGACGGGGCGGGTGGGGAAGGGGAGGGGGGCGGGGGGCGCGGGGCCGCCCGCAGCAGCAGCAGCAGCAGCAGCAGAGGGGGACGGGGGACTGGGGACCTCCTGCTGCCCACAGCACCGGGCAGAGAGCGTCCTGGCCACGGGGCGTGGAGCATCCCGCGAGCGAGCATCCCAAACCACGGGGGTGTGGAGCACCCCACGAGCGAGCATCGCAAAACACGAGAGTGTGGAGCACCCCACGAGCGAGCATCCCAAACCACGGGGGTGTGGAGCACCCCACGAGCGAGCATCGCAAAACACGAGAGTGTGGAGCGTCCCACAAGTAAGCATTGCAAACCACGAGAGTGTGGAGCACCCCACGAGCGAGCATCCCAAAACACGAGAGTGTGGAGTGTCCCACAAGTAAGCATTGCAAACCACGAGAGTGTGGAGCACCCCATGAGCGAGCATCCCAAACCACGGGGGTGTGGAGCACCCCACGAGCGAGCATTGCAAACCACGAGAGTGTGGAGCACCCCACGAGTGAGCATCCCAAACCACGGGGCGTGGAGCATCCCAGGCTGCCAAGCATGGAGCATCCTGTGAGTGAGCATCCCACACCACATGGCGTCAAGCACCCTCAGCTACCAAGCACGGAGCAGCTCTGGAGGGAGCATCCCTGGCCACCAGGCACGGAGCATCCCAGGCACGGGCTTCCCAAGCCAGCCAGCATCCAACCCCCCAGGCCATCTGGCAGCGAGCACCCCAGGCCAGGGCATTCCCCTTCCTCTCCTTTGCTCTAGGTCCAGGAGTTACTCAAGGCACCGAGGTTTAGAGGGACACCAAATACCTACAGAGAGACTTCACGGTGCTTGGGAAGAGACGGGCATGTCCTCGTCCTCCCCCTGCTAGGCCAGGAGCCCTGCCGGAGCCCGTTCTCCGTGGGGTCCTGCAGCAGGCACAGCTCACCCACGCCTGTACCTCCCCATCCTCTGCAAACTCAGCTTTGAGCTGGGCCCCAAACGTGTTTCCCAGCCAACACCCACAGCTTTTTGCTCTTCCACCTTATTCCCCTCAGCTCCACGCAACCTCCCACTAACAGACTGGGAAACTGAGGCATGCTGCTGGGAATCCCCTTTCCCAAGGTCAGAGGTGCCCCATCCCAGCTGCAACCACACGCTCTCCGCACCGTTGCAGAAGCCGGGTCCCACCACCCCGCTCGGGTGCCCAGAGCCTGTGCTCCTGGAGAGGAGAGCAAGTTAAAGGCTTTGGTCAGTGAATTATTTAACGTGGTGGCTGGAGATCCTGGCACCGGCCTGGGCCCTCGTGAGCACTGCGGTATTTGGTAGGTCTCGGGAAACACACACAATAAATAGACAATTTTATTTACTCGGGCACGGGGGAAATGGTAAAACCCACCTCAGGAGCCAGCCTGCAACCCCCCCCTCCGAGAATGCCTCTCCCTCCAGCCGCCACGCAAACCCCACAGCAGCGAGACAGGGACGAGAGCCGTGTCCGTGGAGGCTGAAATCCTGTAAATCTGAACCAAATTCTCCCCAGTGAATCTGCGGTGTCTCCTCCACGCTCCCCTCCAGCCCTATCCCCTGCAGCCCCTCTGCATGTGCTCCCCAAGGGGACGCGGCCCCTGGAGCGTGGCCCCGGCTGCGCACAGGGTCCCCCCAGCACATCTCGCCCCCCCCGGCAGATGCTCCCTGCAGCCGAGCCACCGCGGCAGGAGCACCCTGACCTTCATCCGGCTGCCGTTTGGTTCAGCGTATTCCCCTCGGTCGCAAGGTTTAGGTTTCACCTGGTAATTGATTAAAGCCTCCGGGCTGCGGAGGGGGCAGAGTTAAGGTGACCTGGAAAGGACTTTGGCCAAGGTGGGTGCTCGCTTGAGAGGAGTCAGGGGAGGTGGGGAGTTTTTATTCCTGCGGCTGCTTCGCAGCTGGATCGGGAATATCTGGGCTGATGTCCCGGGCTTGCCAGGGAAGCCTCGGCAGAGCTGTGTTTGTAAGTGATGAAGAACTGCTGATTTTTTTTAAACAAAGACATGACTTCTCTAAATTGTTTGCTGGAATCGACGAGCTGCTAATAAATTAGGGGAGAAGGTGTGCTACCATCACCCACCAGCCGTTCTCTCCGCTTTCTGGCCTCCTGCAGTTTTGCTTTTGCGGGTTAGACCCCGACCAGCCCCCTGGTAGCGAACGAAAGTTTGCAAGGTTGCAGGCGCAGCCGTCCGGGGCCGGCGATGCCAGTCGCTCCCGGCTGGGCTGAGTGCCTGGGCACGGGTTAACGGGGACACGGAGCTGGCGCTGAGCTGGTGCTGTGGGTCACTGCATGCGGGGATGGGGCAGGTCCCATCTGCGCCTTGTCACCGGCCCGGACCCTGAGAACCTGCATTGATCCTGGAGCTGGGAGGTTTTGGGATGGAGGCAGGGAGTCTGAATCAACACGGTGCTGACCCATCCATCAGAACCAGCAGAGGTTTCAGGCAGCCGTCCCGAGCTCTGCCGGCTTCGCCCCCCGGCCGTGGGAGTCCCACAGAGCCACTCGCGTCCTCTGGCCCTGATGAAACTTTAAAGAGGATTTCCAAGGCCAGGTGATGGCGAGCGGGGAGGCCTGCGTGCTTGGAGCCTGCTGCCCTCTTGGGATTGCAGCTCAAGCTCCTAGCACGGACAGGAGGCCAGGATTTGCATCTACAGGATTTCCAGTAAGTTTTGCAGCCCTGGTACGCAGCTGCAGGGCTGTGGGCTGGGGAGAGGGGCAGGCGGGACCGGGGGCAGCCGGGACTCCTTGCCCAGGCACGGGGACCGGGGGGAGCCGGGACTCCTTGCCCAGGCACGGGGACCGGAGCAAAGTCCCAGCCTGGCCCCCTGGCTGGGGGGATGCTGGGGAGTCCTGGGCAGAGCTGGGCGGCATCACGGAGGGGAGGATGCAACCAGCCCCCTCTGTGCAAGGGAGCCTGATTTGGTGCTCGGTGGCCGGGAGGGGCAGAGCTGGGGGCAGGTGGCCTCGGGGGATCCAGGGCTGGCATCGCCCTGGGAGCTGGGCGAGCACTGGGGACATCCGGCAGCGCCGGCAGCGGCACAGGGAGAGCTGCAGAGCACCTGCTTCTGCTGAAGGCTTGGCCTGGGCCCAGGGCAATTAGCTCCTGGCTTCGCTGCTCGCACACGCTCTGACAAACAAGTGGCTGGGACGCCCTGGCCTCGCTTCCGAGGGCTCCCTCCCTCTCGCTGCCGGGCGCGGGATGGGGACCCCTCTGGGCCGGGGGCTGTGGGGCTGCTGCGGAGCTGCGTCAGTGCTCACCTGCCCTGACCCTGGGCTTGGAGCAATGCCAGCATTGCTGGAAGCTGCGACGCGTCCCGGAGCGGCCCCGTGGGAGGAACAGGGATGCTTCCGCCCCGCTCTGCTGCAACGCCGCCTGCGCGGGGAGCAGGGCAGGTCAGGGACCCGGCTCCTTTTCCCACCTCTGAAAGCGAGGAAGAAAGAACAGACAAGGACTTCAAGAGAGCTGTGCGTCCCTGGGCTCTCTGGTGCTGGCTCCGCAGCCTCAGGATGGTTCACAACCAAATCCCTCCAGCAGCGTCCGCGTCCCTGCGAAGACAGAGGAGAGTCCCACAGCAGTGGCAGGGGAGAATAGCCACCACCGCTGCCCGAGGAAACAGGGTTTGCCAGCGCTCACTGCAGGTGGTGGACTCAGAGCCCGCGCCGGGAGAGGCTGCACATGGGGCAGCTTCACCCGAGCACTTTTCCCTACGTGCCCGGTGGCTCTCACACCTGGTGGCCCTCGGGGCTCCCGGTCCCCCCGGCAGCAGCGTGACCTTCACTGCAGCGAATTTTTCCTTGGAAGAGGGTGGCTGGAAGCAGCAGCCCTGGGGAAGGGCGGCCGTCAGCAGCAAACCCCGCAGTAAACCGAGCGCGCCAGTTCCCGAGCATCAGCGGCCCGTGCTTGCCCACACGGGGGTTGTGCTTAGCTCATCACCCCCGAGGAAAAATGGAAACTGAAACCGCTCCTTGGGAGGAAAGGGCTGCTTCCTCATGGGCTTTCATCCCCCGGGTCCCTAGAGGTGTGATTACCTCTGCCACCTTCATACATTGTCACCCGCAGCACTTGCTGCACAGCCCGGTGGCACTTGCCGAGCTGCCCGCAGAGGGTCTGGTGTCCCTCCCCAGAGGTGCCGCAGCTCGCCGAGCCTCTCGGGTAACGTGTGTTTCCTCTGCATCGCCTCACGCTGCTCCATTTGTCATCACGCTGCCTCGGAAGATCAAACGAAGGCGCGTGTCCTTATACGGAAGATTTGGCTCTTATTAATGCCTGAGGTTTATAGTACCTGTGACAGACAAACGATGTCGGCTCTCCTCAAAATACCTTTCCTGTTCGAGTCAGCTAGGGCGCTCCTCTGGGAGCGCAGACAGAGTCTTATCTCCATTATTAGGTAAATACTAACATGACCAGCTTCAGTATTAACTGTCCTTTAAGTGCCTGGATGAGATCAGGCTTTGGACGACCATCGAGATGACACTGAGTGTGTCGAAACCAGCATCGCCTTCAGTTAGAGGTAGAGGCTTCCGCTGGAAACTGCTCTTCTTTCAGGAGCAGCACCTCACTCTCGTTTTCTGTCCTTTAAGCAATTTATTGCCATTCAAATTTAAACTATTTCAAGCAAACACAACCGCTTTGGATAAAGAGCTTTCCTTCGGAAGCGCCTCGCTTGCTACCCCTGCCAGCGGCAGATAAGGCGAGGCAGCTGCCTGCTCCGGCTGCCCCTTCCAGGAGCCGCACGTCTCTCTCCGTCCTTGCAAGGCGATTCCCCGGCTCTGCTCCCCGCCGTAAGCACAAATGCTGCTTTGCCAACAGAGCTGCTTGGGAGGCAACCCATCTCTTCTCGCTGCGGCGCGGAGGGCCGGTGGGAAGCCCCAGCCCGGCCACGGCACCTTTGCTGGGCTGGGATCAGGCTGCTGGGAACCGGCGGCAGCTTGGACCAGAGGACAGGCAGGATCAGGCTGCCGGGGACCAGAGCCACCGGCCGCACGCTGGCCCCTGGCTCCGGGGGAAGGTCCCTCGACCCCCCCAGCCCTGCCCTCCCCGGCAGCAGCCGCCCACGGGTGCCCTCTCGTGGCCGGTCCCACACCCGGAGCTGTCACGCAAGGCACTTTTTCTCCCCGACTTTCCCTTTCCCGTGCACAGGAGAGGCTCCTCCAGGGGTCCGCCAGCGACCCCGCACTCCGCCCGCACAAGGCTGCGCTACCGGAGGGCCGATGCGCAGGAAGGCACCGGGCTGCATCGCTCCGCTGCTGCAGTGCGCTGCTGGCTCCCAGGCACTGCAGGATTGGAAAAATTAAAAAAAAAACCATAAGAAAATTGACATTTAGAAAGCCCAGGAGGTGCAGGTAATGCAGCAAGCTCCCTTGCCTGCCTGGAACAAGCTGGCCCAGATTGCGCAGCTTGCACCAGCCAAGTGCTGAAGTGGAGTTTTCCTTCCCCAGCAGCAGCTACTGCCCGCAGCTCTCATGCGGGCAGGCACCCGCAGCAGGGTGCTTCTCACCCTGCGTCCCGCACAGCTGGGCTGGGCACTGCCAGGGAAAGCACATACAAACTAAGCAGCCCGCACGTGGGCACCGGGTTACATGCCCTGCGTGGGAGCCGTCAGCCTCTCCTCATTGGGAAACTGTGGAAACTCCGTGCTTCTGCCAGTGAAAAACAAGTGGCAGCGCTGGCGCTGTCACCCGGCTCTGCCAAGCACTGCACAAAGCCACAGAGCCTCTCCCGGACAAAGTGCCAACTATGTCGAACTCATTGATAGTGGACGCACAAAGGTGCTCGGTTACAAACTCGCACCCTCTTTTAGCTAAGACTTAAACTTGGCCTAACACGGCCAGGATCCTTGCGGCACGTTCAGTTAAACCTGACCTCTGGAGTTCGCTCAAACTCCTCGCTGCTGGTTCAGCTGGACCCGGGACACAGAAGCTGCAGGGAGAGGCGGTGCAGCCCTGGTACGCGCAGTTGAAGGGCTCTGTGGAAGTAACCGCTGTACGACACCTGCCCTTGGCGTGGCAGGCACCCACAGAGCTCCAGCCTCACCACTCGTGTCACTCGTCCCAACCCCTTCCCCAGGCCACCCTTAAGCCCCGTTGCTAGTTTCACTACTTCAGGTGTAATACTTTTTCAGGGATTCAGGATGCTCTTTGCTCGGCAGGTTGAGACGGGGCATTGGATCTCAAAGAAAGTGCACACGTTATCTTACAAAGGAAATTTATTTCATTTTATGAAGCTTATATTACATGCATCGACTGAAGCTAGTACAACAGTTAACAGCAGGGCTGGGGTTTGTCCAGACTTCCATTAGTGTTTCTGGAATAAACCAGGCCAAATTAAAGAATCTTTTGCCCTTAGAAAATACAGTCATCATACAAGGAATGTTTTTTTTTGTTTTCACTTTAATTACTCCTCCCCTGCTCCCTGCCCTTGAGCTGCATATAGCCAATGCTCTGGCTTACCAAAAAAGGAGGCAGGAGAGCAAAATCTAACACACACACACACTCCCCCCATACACCCCTAATAAACCATTGAGATGGGAGGACTGAATCTAGCTCTATTCAGAGAAAAAAATACAAACAGAATACCAGGAATAAAGCTCTTACAACAAACTGGATGCAGTACCCTTTAATAATTTTACTAGATAAAAACGTTTTCCATATTGTTCCATGAGATGCTACAAATTCCTTTTGATTAGTTCTCTTTCAGTTTTATGGGTTTGAACAAGCAGCTGCATACACTGAAATATTGATTTCTAAAAATAAAAATATTGCATTCTTGTCAGTGTCTGTTGGATATACTCTCATACCCACCAGAGGAAGGTGTATAGTGCACCGGAGATTGCAGCCTACTATAGGCTTAATATCAAGTACAGATACACAGAAGCAGATGTATTCATCAGACCAGGTTGGTACGGCAAACGTCAAGCTGGTACGTGTTCGTTTCCACGCAGAGAGGAGACTTGCTACAACGTCCCCGTTCAGTCCCCTGTCACTTGTGTGGCTTGGCCGTCTGAGGTTTGGTTGGTGGACTGAATGAACATGGGCTGGGTGATGTCCTGGCCTGCAGGCATGGTCACTTGCTGGATCTGATAAAGTTGCTGGCAGAGACAGAAGCAGGGGAAAGAAACGACTGTCAGTTCTCATCACGCTCAGCACCAGCCGCCTCTGAGCGGAGCGCCGTACATCAACCCTACAAGTTTCGTGGTGGTGGTAACAGCAACTCTCAGGTCCAAACAAAATCTGTCCCAAAACCAGACCACAAATTGCCACTACACATTTGTTGCTAAAGAGTAACTAAGTAATTTTGTGAATTTCTGATGCCCAAATTGAGCTCAGGCTACCTATGCAACAGTCAACGGCTACATGTTAAGACCTTTTTATTCCTAAACTGGTTAGGACTAAAATGGATCCCACCCAGAGTGCAAGGGACTGGATTAATTTGGAGTGAGCGCAGCAGAACACAAAGAATCCTCCTGAATTAAAAGCACACAACATCCACTTATCGTGCTCCTGGTTAAGGTTTAGTAGCAGTGTTTTATCGGGAGGAGCAGATTTGCTAGAAGAGGCAGACTTTAAGACGTTCTCTCTAGCCCTTGACTTCAAAGGGATGCAGCACCAACGAACTCCAAGTTCTTACCTGTCCATCTGTGAATTGGCTGAACTGCTGCTGTCCTTGCTGGACTTCTGTCTGCGTTATCTACAAGGATAAAAGAAGGATGATCACTGGCAGCACTCTGGAGAGGGTCAGAAGCCCACTAACAATATTCTGCTGCTGCCTTTCAAGAGCTTTTAGACTCTTTCAAACTTCATTACCCCACCACGTGGTAAGATACGGCTTACGCCGCCAGCCCACAGTCATGCTGGTGCTAACCGCACGTCAGGAACAAAGGACACGGGATTCAGCCGTTCCAAATCAAACACAAGTGTGTCCTCCCTGACTTTCACGAGGAGAACGCGGCCTCCAGGATCACAGAAAAGCAGCAGCCTTCCTATCCTCTGAAGGCAGAGAAGAATCCCTTAGCGACCAGTCTCAACAAGAACATGAGACAACCTGCTGGCAGCAACGCTGGTCTTGATGTTTCACCTCCGCAACAGCTTTCCTGAGAGGTTGCACGGCTGCTCCTCCCTCACACCCAGCCAGAAGGAGCAGAAGTAAAGAGAAGGTTGATGAACTGAAGTTTTACCTGCAGTCAGCTCAGAAGCAGCATGAGCTTTATACAGCGAGACACACACACACACACATATGCATGCACCTTTCACATATAGGTAAAGGAGGCTTCCGCTATGCTCCTTGCTTTATTATTCTGATGAAAGTAACAGGAAGAAAAGAAATGCAGGAATCCTAGCCCAAGAGTTGGTAAATTCGACTGGAATTTGCAGTTTCAGGAGCTAGGGAACAACACTTTACCAGTTAATGTCAGCCCTGCTGTTATAGTGCATACCTGCTGTGCATTGGTTGCAAGCGTCTGGATCTGCCCCTGGACTACCTGGGTGCCTGACACAGGTTGGGCTAAGCGGATATACTGCAGCTGGCCAGCATTCAACTGAACCTGGAGACAAGCGGAGGGGGCAGGGAAAGAAAATTAAACAGGTAACTGTGTAACCTGAAACACACAAACTTGCCTTCTTGTTTCCACAACAGAAGCCAGAGTAATAGATGACACCGGGAAGCTTCAGTTGATTACCGGCTGAGATGAGTAACTATCACAGACCCTGCCAAAGCAAGAACGAAGTCCACAGAACTCCTGCAGGTTCTTGAAGTAAAACCCCGAGGAAGCACAACATTACTTCTTTCTCCAGAACAGGAGTGGTCAGTTAGTAGCTCAAGCATATTAATTGCTAAATTTCAGGGAGCTTTGACAACACTTATTTTTCTTTTGGGTTACGAGAATCGAGTTACTGCTTTGACGTATCATTTCACATAAAGAAAATTCTTATGAGCTAGCTGCACATAATGACACTCCTATTATATCCTGCCAAAAAATATAAAAGAATATATGGGAAATTTTCACATAAAGACAGCAGAGATGACAAACCCCAGGAATATTGCAAGATAACATTTGGAAGCTTTTAATGCAGCTCTCTGCCAATATATGTCAACCCCCACCTGGCAAAGGCCAATACTTTCTGTGTCAATACTTCGTGTATAATATTCAAATGCAAATTTATTTCCTACAACCCTGATCTTGCAAGGTTAGATGCTTGGGGGTGTGGGATAGGAAGACAATGTCATCATTGTAACCTGTGATATAACAGCTAATACTGCTAATATACATCTGAGAAGCAATAAAAAGGTCACAGTATGATTGATACTACTGTTGAATTTTTCATTTTGTGTTATTTAAAACGTTTAGAGTCACAGTCTTAAGGTTAATTATATGAAAAAAATGTTTTGAGTTTTCTTCTCTTTGAAAAGGGGAAAGGAGGACATACAAAATACTTTAAAAACTGCTCACTGACAAAGGTTCAAGTGCCTAGAACATGGTCTTGGCATTTACACAAACGCTGCTGACTTCACCAGCTGTGTCTAAAAGCTCCAATATTATTTCAAGAGCAAATAAACTCCACATGAGCATAAACATTTCAATAAAGAATTTGTTTCTGCACTGAGATCTGCCAGCAGATCGCATTTTCCACACTGGGGGCTTCCTGCTTAGATTTTAACTACACTACTAACTGAAAGGGTGAAAGCGATTTAGAAAGAGCATTCTTCCAGAAATGAGAGTAAGCTCCAAAGAATCTGCCCAATGAGGTCTAGCTAAGACACAGATTAAATTTAACACAAAATTAATATGGACAAACAAGCAATTACCATTTAATCGACGTATACACTTCCTTCCAGTTTTTCCTCAGTTTCTAAAAAATAAAAGCCACCTTTCTACAGGCAACCCGTGGTCATAGAGTAAACAGTAAATCACAGTGGAGGAGCGTACACAGTATCAGGAGCATGTGGAAAAACAGCAGAGAACATCAGTAAGATCCTCTCAACACTCCTGCAATTGCCAGAGGCACTACCAGTTTTATGAGAGTGTTTCAAACTGTCATATTCGTGCTATGAAAGTGTCTTTGCTGAACCCTAACAGATACCAGAGCGAAAAGGAACGATCAGACGACAGCACTAACTATATCAAGAGAGAAAGGAAACTCAAGGGAAAAATAATAAAAGCACAGCAGAAAGAGAGCAGAACGGACAGCAGCACTGAAGAGACCAAGGATTGTAATTCTGTGAAACTAAACAAAAAGTGCTTTCCAGCTTAGGGCACCAGAAAGCTCTCGCAGCGAGTGCATGGCTCCATGTCCTATTTTACTTCACTTGCTGGAAGCGAGCAAGGGGAAAGAAAGATGCTTCCTTCAGCACGAACTGTGATTCTTCAACACACCGTGATTAAGAAGAATCCTCTTAATTACAGTCAAAACAGTATCTCTGCTAGATACAGAAGTGTGAACTGTGACTATTTCATTAAAACACTGCTCCTAAGTTGCTCTGTTTTGCAGTCTTACAACTGCTAGAGACCCAAGTGCTCCCAAAGACAAAAGACACCACGCTCCGGCACTTGGCACTTCCTGTCTTACATCTGCAGCATAAGAAGCTTCTGAGGAGCGGTCACAGCTACCTGTTCTTAGATGCTCCCAGGCAAGAGGAAGGTAGAAGCATATGCTTGGCCAAAACCAGACACTCATTAAAAAGCCTCCAGTCTCACACTCCTAAAACACGGGACCACTTGCAACAGGATCCACCTATGTGGAGAACAGTACTTTCTGCAGAAGGTTATGGCCCCTTCACAGCTACTTTATAAAGAATTCTTTCTCCTAGCAGATCTCCAGGCCTCCTTCTTGTAGGGAGTTACAGCGTTCGCTGCAGACAATGGAGAACAAGTCTGAACTGTTCTTTTATTGCTGAACCAAAGGAGGATGCTGCAACATTCAGTACTGTTGTAATGGATTCACTCAGGCTGGAGGTGGAGATCGCCTTCCAAAATGCTTTGAAGACCAAGTACCTTGGAGAGACTTTCATAAGGAAAGGAAGGGGGGGGGGGGGGGGGGGAAGAACGTAAAAGAAAGGTAGTGGAGAATGCAGAGAGAAAAAAAAGTTGCTTGTAGTAAAACACTGTATTTGGCAAGCAATTCAATTCCTTTCTGACCAACACCTTAAGTCTTCAGCTGATTCCTACCGCTTGGCTTAAGAGATGAAAAGAATTTGGAAGTGAATTGGAAAAATCTGGCAACACCCACAATCTAAACCTTTTTCAAGATGCTATGGCAAAGCACAAACATTTGCCAGACATACAGAGGGAAGCTCAGCAAATCTTGAAAAGCAAAACTTGCGTGAAAGATCAGTTTTGGCACAGCCGTAGGTACACTTCTTAATAAGAGAAATCAAAGACAAAGTGAAATGCTTGTCTTGGTCACTTGGTCTGACCTTTGGGTTGCTGGTTAAGTACACAGAACTGGACAGATTTTTTTCTTCTTTAAGAGGTGTGAAATTTTCCAGATGGGAACCAAAAGACCCAGCTTTGTTACGGGGGGGGGAGGTGACATTTTTTTGGCCCACGTGTTTACCTAGGACACGTGCCAGAACATTACTGCTGAGGCTGGGTACTCAAAATCCCATTCTTAAGGCCACAGCAGGTCTATACTGATGTGAAAGCGAGGAGATATTTTCTGGTTCTGCAAAGCCATTCCTCCAACCAGATCGAAGTATTTTGTAGAAATGTTTCTTATAACATAAAAGTTTATTAATAATTCACAGATGGCACTTTTCCCACTCAGTCTGCCAGGTCATGACTTCAGATTGCAGAGGCAGAACCAAGTAAAGGCAAAAGAAATTAATTATGCTTTATTGAAACCATGCTGGAGTAAAGACCTAAGGTTTATCCAGGAAATATTTTATTTATTGCTTCCTAATCATAACTATTTCACTCAGGGGAAAGTGTTGGGGGTGGGCAATGAGTCTACACTAGATGGGTTAGATTTATTTCCTCCTTCATGTCACACCTAGTTAGTTTTTCTCTCGAAGTGCAGGAAACACACCACTCAATCCAAACTTCTTCTTACAGTTAAAAAAGCATACATATACAGTCTCATGCCAGAACACCAGCAGACAGTTTGCTCACAAGACTGTTACACATTTCTACTGGTAAAGTCTTACCGGTATTTGCTGGATTTCTCCTGTATTGGTGATGATCTGCTGCATGACTTGCATGGTCTGCCCAGTTCCACTTTGAGCCTGCTGGGTCTGTCCTTGCGGCTGGGCCTGCACTATCTGTACCTGCTGGCCTTCTCCAACCTGCATCGTCACAGGGGTGCTCTGCATTCAAAACGGGGATAAGGACCAAGCAAGGACTGAACACAGGCGAAACAGCCACAAGATACAAAGATTGTAATAGACAGACTGCTTCCTAGACCCACTGTTACCTGTTGATGCTAGATAACCCTTCTCACTAAGGTATCTGAACACCTGGTCATGACCAGAAAACACATTTCTATATTGTTATTGACTGTTCTGAGCCATGAGAACAGGATACTGCAATACATTACACATGGGCGAGTTGAGGGTTTCACTGGCTCCACTGAACTTCAAAGCCGCTAAATGCTGCTCGTCGCTCACCTGCCCTTGCTGAGGCTGGGCGATGATGATCTGTCCTGGCTGGATAGTGGTTGTAGACGTGGTGGTCTGTTGTCCTTGCTGTTGCCCCTGAACCTGCACTGCAGCAGGCTGCTGAGCAAGTGTGAAATAATACTGTACAGGCTCAGCTGGGGTCACAGCCTGACGCACCTCTTCCTGCAGCACACGTAAAAGACAGGTAAACGGGGAGGGAACAGATCAACATCCAAACACCCCAACCGCAGCTGAAACATCCCCCCCATAAGCAGTATCTTTAATACCTCGTTCATAACAGTTTAAGTAAATCTGAAATGATAAATCAAAACGGGTTTCCTCATTTATTCAGCTATATGGAAATAAAAAACATTTCCAATACCCTACATATAATAATGTAGTCACCAATTTCATTATAAGAAGCAAATGAATAAAATTACTGTAGCTGAAAACCACGCAACTCCTCATCAGTAAATTCCATCATCACCTGTTATCTTAACACAGAATGAATTGCAAATGCACCAGGAAGACTTACAAAGCCTTATCTGTCAAGAAAACCCTCTTCTTAGCCTACATGCCCAACACAAATCTCAACCTAGCTCCAATGTTAAACCCCTGGGCATAAAAGTCTCAGACTTGATGTATACTGTCGCGCCTTTATTTATTTATTTAAATCCAGCTTTTCTGGAATTATAACAATTTCATCTGGTACCGTGGCTTAACAGCCTGATTCTACTGGTAGCAGGAATATCTCAACAGTGTGAAGAAACAAAAGGCTCTGCTCTAGCTCACTGTCAGAAGCACAGGCTGTAATACTGCTGTTTTGCTTTATCTAAGCATGTCTTTAGGAAAGAAAAGCCCCTTATGATTAACAATATTTTAGGCAAAGAAGTAGATTTGCAGAGATTACGTTAAGTGGCAAGCCATTAACACTCAAGAATCAAAATTCTTAAGCTCCCCAGAGGAGCAGTTGGATCTTGCACCTTACGGAAGATGCAGCTCACCAGATGTTCACTCCATGGCAGAAGGCGTAAACAATCCTCTCCCAGCCACCTCGAGTTCACAGCTGAGAGTGTAGGATGTTTACACGTGCTACAACATGGTAGATTCCCACTTACACAAGTCTGCTTGACTGCCCTGCATTAAATGAGGCATGCTCATGGATTACCTTCAGTGCATCCAACTGAACAGGAGAAGAAAAATTCACATTAAACAAGATCAATGTATGTTGTCTAGATGGGCATCGGGCTTCAGTAAGAGAGCCCTTTCGCTTAGATACTAGTCTCTCAGAGGGACAGCAACTAAAGACTTACTATTGGGAGGTTTCTCAACAGCCTACCAGAAAGTTATCCCCCAAAGATTAAGCTGTTCACAGTTGGCTGTAATCAAGAAGCAACTAGAAGTTGCCTGGCTCTCAGAGCAAACCTTAGCACTATCCCATGGTACTGCAAACCACTGCAATCAAATACTTACAATACTTCCTACACATGGTAGTTCACTGATTATTCCTACTTGCTTCATCAAATCCTTTGGGGGAGGGATTAATAACAAATTTAAAATACATATTGAACAGGACATGTCTTCAGTTAACCATAAAACCGCACGTGTAGAAGAGCTGTGTCTGTTTCTGTAAAGCCTGGTCCTTAGATATGTTATTCCCAGAGCACTCCAATCCCCAACTCCTAGCTGAATCCTGAAACAATTAAGGCGAGTACTTCCGTAAGTATCTATTCCACGTTAAGTTGCATTTGCTACAGGCAAAAATGGCTTTAAATCCAAATGTGCTTGAACTAGGTTATATCACACCGTTTGCCATCTTTCATTTTCAAGCCATAGCTTTAGTTACCAGAGCAACATAACAGTCATGGTTTCATTCCCAGCTCTTCCATGTAACCACCACTAACTTGTCAAACAGTCTTTTCCGTGGTAGAGAGAAAATACAGCCAAAAAGTGCAGGCTGTCAGCCTACAGGCAGCCACTTTTCAACACTGTTGAATCAAGGGAGTATTTTCCACTGCAAAGTCCTAACCTATGTTTTTATCGGGCAGCTACTTCTCCACTAAACTTCTCTTGCCATGAGAAGTATTTCTAGTGATTCAGCAGTGTTCACAGGCAGTGGATGTATTGGAGAGACAGATCTCTAAAGCCTATTTCAAACCAAAAAGCAACAGGGTTTCACTGCTGATGCTTTGCAATCTGAAAGACACAGCCTCTGGTGTGATCTATCATCAAGACATGTTAACCTAGCAACCTATATGCATGTAACACACCATTAAAGTCCTTCAGGCATTCATTTGATTATAGAACTTGAATGTTCCGTAATCAGAACATGCCGATGTGAATCAAAAGGCTCCAGCAAGGAAAAGATAGGGGCAATGTTCTCCCTCTCAAACATAGAGTATGTCTAAAAATAGCATTACAAAGTAGAATAACTGAATGAGGCACCTAAAAGAAAAAGAACTGAATTTGCAATGCCAGAATTAACATGTATTACTTCAGGCTGCAGCCAACTCGTTTCAGCTTATCAAGCTGAACAAACTGAAACGTGGGTTTTCCTTCCCCCAGTTAAGCAAAGCACGGAGAGCGGCTGTGCAGGCTGCTGCTTTGCCTTTTTATTTAATACTGAACTAAAGATCTTTGGACAAATCATCTCCGCTGCACTGCTGCAGGAATAAAGCAGGGAACTCAGTGAAGGAATGGAAGGAGCTGTGCCACGCTCCCACATGTGATGCTCACCATGTCTACAGAATACAGAGTTCCCAGCACACCTGTAATGAAGCCTTGGGATGCTGCTCATTTTAACCATAGCTGCCTGCAGCAGTAGGATGGACTCTCCTGCATATGTTGTGACACATAAAGGTATTTTCCTCATTTTCTAGAAAGTCATGCTGTTTCTGGAAATCAGAATGCGAGGTTAAACTCAACTCAGGACATAATCAGAAAGGATAAAGCATGTATTTCCTCCCTTTGGCCGTCACTTCAGTAGCACCACGAGGACTTCAAGACAAAAAGTAAAATAGCAACCTCCAAAATCCAGGTCCACACTGGAACCGCTGGTCTCTACACTCAAAGCAGGTATCTTTTTGCATGTTATCCAGATTCATATTGGAATACAAAAAAAAGACTATGTCAAACTTCCAAGCAAAACACTTGCCAGAAAGATGTTTTAAAGTATGCCAGCCTCTCCAGTAGCACTCACTAGAGAAGCTATTTTAAGGACCACCTTGGATTTTTTCAAAGGCTAAGAGACCGCAAACCTTCAAAAGTATCGGAAAACCAGTTGAAGGAATTGTTATAAATTGTTATAAACTACTGAAATTTACTGTTCAGAGAAGAAATTGGTCCAGTTGAGTCCTGGGCAACGATTCCAGGAGTTGCTGAACAAGGTGCAGCACCGCGCGAACAGAGCTGTTCCCTAGAAGAGGTGTACTGATGGTAGCCCAGCCATTTCATCTACCAGGCAACTTGTAACAGAGATGAGCAAATACTGAACTGGTGAACTTTTAGCAGCAAAACGCCAAGCATTTAGGTGAAGGAGATAAATTAGTCTACCAGGAGCTGGATCTGTTTCTTTGTGCGTTTGAAGCAGCAAGACTGAGCTTCAACCCCACCTCATTGCATTTTCAGCACCATCTCAAACATGGAGGGAAACAAGTGCTTCGTAAAACACAAGCCTGTTAAGTTTCAAAGATCTTGTGCTCAGATGACTGCAGCAGCCTGCTGCTGTAAACATCCGACTGAAAGCTCTTTTTAAAACCTTACAGCTTCCAGTCAAGGATGTTTACAGTAGCAATGACTGCCCCAAAGGATGCAGGAGGTGGTACTTCTAAGCAAAGAAGTCTGTTTCTCCTTTTACAAGGCAAAGGATGCAGACTCAGCACACTTTTTAAAGTGCATTTAACATGCAAAAGAGAGAGGCACAAACCTCATGTTTAAATCTGACTCTGCATTGCTTTGTCAACTCTCTGTCAATTAGAGACTGAAATCACACCAAGGAAAGGACAGGCAATAAGGATCATTTTTAGGTCTCACCTGCCGCTTTGGAGGCTTCAGTTCATCTCTTGGAACAATATCGATAAGAAAGTCAAATTGATCAAACTTTGTAATTGCCATGGCAATGTCATTCCTCTGTAACAACAAAAAGAGAAAACCATTCTTCAGCTTTATTTATCCAGTGACAAAGCAGACTTCTGAAGTTAGAGGTTTTTAATTGAGTCAAGTGAGAGTGCCTTCTCCAGATCCCAAGTGGTCAAGCCAGGCGGCGAAAACTTCTGTTTCAGTACCAACAACCCTGTCTTGTGCCGAGTGAAGCCCCCGAGATGGGCAATAAGAAGGTGCTTATCAAACTCAGGCTTTTACAGTTATCTACTCACCCACCAGGCCTAATCAGGCTCTCCACAACGGTACCGCTGTAATCCACTACAAAGTGCTCATGACAAAGACCATAAGCCTTTTAGCACATTAAAAAAAAGGGGGGGAATTATTTTAAAAAATAATTTAAAAATCCCAATGATAGCTGAAAAGCAGCTTTGCAGAAAGACCAGGATGACTGCTCCATGTACGAGTAGCAACGTATGCAGAATCTATGAGTTGGGGATGGGATTAAAAAAAAAAAAAAGAAAAAATAAATTATCACAGGATCTTATTCAGGGCAGGGGAATCCCAAGAGGTGTTGAGAGAACAAGCTTCGGCATGTGGAAGGGCAAAATGGTTAAAAGAAAGCATGAAGATTAAAACATATAGTCAGCAAACTGGCCAAGCATGTATCAGAAAAAGGATGTGCAAGAGCCAACGAGCTTCTACGAAAAACTGGCAAGGTAAGTATCTTCTCAAAACGGCTTATAACTTTACTTTTGTACCTTGCCTGAAAAAGAAATGCAAAGAGTAGCATTAGGTCAAAGCATTAAAGACCTGAATAAAGAGCTACCCAGCAATAAGTCATCACACTTAAATGTATTTGCTTAAGATTTGAAACAACACCTAAGATAAGAAAGCTGAATTTCTGGGAGGGGAGGGGAGCGGGGGGAAGTACTCTGTCATTTTAAAATTCTTGCAAGCCATCATAAAAAGTAGAGCTAATTCAAGAAGCTATTAAAAGTCTCATTCTCATTAGTTGAAGATAAATTTGTAAAGCATATATATGAACTAGATTTGAGACAAAGATGCCTATGCTGCCTAATGAGTAGGTAAAAATTAAAAAGACTATCAATCCTCTCATTTCAGGCTAGTTGACATTTCTAAACCTTATACTGTCTTGGCATTTAATTGCCAAACAATGATCATGTAGAAAGCACAAGAGGGACATTTCTTTTGTTCTGCAGGCAGCATACATTATAAAAGTATCTTCACCAGGAAGAAAACTTTTACTGAACAGATGTATCTCATATTTCATTCTCCATGCTGAGGATTGGGTTCAATCCAATTTCCTCAGGAATAGACTTCCATAACTCAGACCTCTCCGCTCGAAATTTTCTTCCCAAATACTTGATAAGCAGAGACTGCATTTCTCCAGCTGCACTGTCCATGCAGAGAGCAGCTGTTCCAGGATGGCAGCTGCTGTGGAAGGCAAGGCAGTCAGAAATAAAACCTGAGTCAATTCAAGGTCTTATCCATTAGGATCAGGATTTAAGTACGATTCTGAAATAAACGGATCCATCCAAGCCTTAAAACTGTTAACGGGACATGCCTGAGTCAGCACTTGTGCTTATGAAACATCTTGTTCATGGTACGTATATCAAATACATCCTTCCCGCAGTACCTGCATGAAAACCTGGGTTAAGCAAGTAGCATCAGCCCGACTGAGTGGCGACTGAGTGGCTGGATGCCCATTCAATAGGACAGCTTTGGACTGAAACCAGACCTCTCCTTGCCCCTAGAGCAATCTCTGCGGCAGGGTACAGGAGAGCTGACGTAGTCCTAAATATCACAGTCTTTCACCTCTGATTTGAGGGCCTGAACTGATGGTTATTGCAGTTTCAAGTAGTTCTGGTCAACATGTCAGACTGAATGTGAACGCCAATTCCCCCCCCCCCCGCCCCTAAAAAGACCCTAAAGAGTTACAGTTTACTCTTGAATCACTAAAATATGACTATTATTGAGGGCCTCTCAATCCAGAATAAACAGTAACCTGTTCGGGAGGAGGGTATTTTTGTTTTCATCTCTACACATTTATTGACACAAACTAACATCTACAAGCTCACATTAGAACTCCTACTGAAAAACAAATCAGCTAGAAGTTCAACAGCTACAGCTATCCTGAGTCCTTACAGCAGGTCACAATTAGCTGACAGCTGCAGCTTTATTTTTTGGGTTTTGTTGTTGGTGTTGTTTTAAAACAAATTAAGAAAAAAGCATTTCAGTTGCACAGTTGTGCTGTGCTTTGTACACAGGTTTGTAGCGATAAATACAGGTACTAAAGTTGCCATCTACAAACCATGCCTCCTATTATGGAAACAAAGAGTTGGAAATGGTTTATGAAGCAGCTGAAGGCTAGGTAGGAGCAGCTCCGTTACCTGCAGAGTCCTGCGCTTGTTATCTTCTGTGTGTATCCATGCTCGCAAAGTCAATTCTGTTATGAATATCTGAGCTGCCTTGGCGAACAACACGGGAGCTTCTGCGCTAATCATCTGCAATTACATTTACAATTTTTTTTTTTTTAAAGTTTACCATTAGTATTCCAATACTGCAAAGTGGTATTCAGAGTAACTTTATCATGTTAGTCAAATCTGAATGGTTGCATTGTTTAACAGTGAAGTTGGGGGAACTTCCACATCAGAATATCTATGGCTCTGACACTCCAAAGAGTTACCGGCCTCAAGTTAAACGCGGCGTTAAGAGTACTGGGCATCTAAAATTTGTCTCAGAAGCCTGTTTCCTCCATGACTAGTCAGACGTCAACTCCACCTTGTGCTGGATTATGGCAGGCCAGCAAATGGCATCAGTGCATATTCACCGAGAGGGTGTCAACCCGCAGCTCCTCCTGGCAGTGCCTTGGCATAAACAACTTGGAAACTGAACAGGACAGGTTGAGGGCTCATTTTAAAATCTGGCCCTTACTTTATAGTTATAACATTTATATAATTTGAAATGAATGCTGAAAAAAATGCTGAAATTGCAAAAGAGGTTTGGAGGCCTGAGTAAAGACTCTGCCTCACCAAATTCCTTTTCCTTAAAAAAGTATCTAGCTCAAATTTTACTCAAATTAAGCAGTTTCATTATTAGCTGGCTTGGCATTAATGCTTACTCCCTAGTACAGCCTTCTTGTTAAATAATATTCCAGGCAGGCCAGAGACTTCCCGCCCTGGCCCTGCCCTAAAGTCTCATCCTCCCCTTCTCATCATCGAAAATTTGGCACTCATCTGGTTCAGACACTGCACCGGGACCTTGGAGGCCTGGGTTCATTCCCTTTCCAGGCTGAATGAATAGCTCCCTTGTATAGGAAGACAACACATACCTGTTTCAGGGTCTCATTTAAATGTTAAAGGTTGCCCTAACAGAACGATGGTGTCACATTGAGAAAAGCAAGAAGAAAGCGCAAACCATTCTCTTTTCTCTTAGAAGTTAAGCGTCTGACAGTTTTCCAACTTAAAAAACAGGGAGGACTGGAGCAGCGCAAGAGCCAAACCCTGCAGGTGA
This sequence comes from Ciconia boyciana, assembly GCF_034638445.1. Classification (NCBI taxonomy): domain Eukaryota; kingdom Metazoa; phylum Chordata; class Aves; order Ciconiiformes; family Ciconiidae; genus Ciconia; species Ciconia boyciana. The sequence goes on from NC_132954.1 coordinate 6,018,348, forward strand.
TTCCTTTCTCCTCCCTTTTATGTCAGTAAGTCTTCATCAGTCAATTCACGTGTTATCGTCATCAGTCACACGTCAAGTGTTCAGCTCAAATACTGGTATCAAACCCATGTTATCCACCTAAATTATTATTTATTTTCCCATAAAACTTGAAACAGCGTAGCACACATTTAGGTGATACCACTCCTCATACTCAACACTCTATAGCTTTGTGAAAGGAAGGGTCGAGAGAAACAAGGAGGAAACATGAGAAAAGACAGTTAAGCGCTAGAAAAAACAGGAAATACCCAGAATTATACAGTAGACTGGTATTTACCAGAAGAAAGCAAAACTGCAAAAGTCTTCAGCAAAGATCCCAAATGATTTTGCTTTCCCCGCTCAGTTTAATTATACAAGGCCAGCTAATATTGCATTCAAGGCAACTGTTAAAATGTGCTTTAAAAATAATAATAAATAGCAATAATAAGAAGTAATTAATAGCAAGGAATTATAGCTACAATATCCACCAAAAGGATCATAAATACTTAAGAAAAAACCCATGAGTGTACCTTCACATCTTCATCTAGTTTCATTATCTTCTTAATACGAGCCAGAGGGAGTTCCTGAACTCTGAAGTCTTTCTGCAGAGAGATTCACATTTGAGAGACTCTTTACTGATACTTAACTGAAAACATAGGTCAGATAAGAAATGTTAAAACAAATCTGTATTGTCTAGAACTAAACTGGCTAAAATTAGATTTATAAAAATAACATTTTCTATGAGGCATGGCAGCTTATCCTCAGGCCTGAGAATTCTCGGCCACTTTTCTGTATTTTATACTGATATAATTCTACATAAATCTTCTGTCAGACACTTGTATCTACTATCTCACCTCAAAGTTGAAGTCATTCTGCAGAACAGAATGTTTCTAATGTTACGCATTTCTGCATCTCTTTATATTTGAAGCAACTAATTTAACTAGGTGTCTCGGAACCCAGAAACCATTGGAATTTATAAAAAGTCACAAGAGAAAATGAAGGCAAATGAGTTATGTGGGGCCACAGGATGAAATCTTCTTTGCTTTATTCGTACTTCCCTGTTGCCCAATACCTATTTTGGTGTTAAAAACCTTGCAAGAATCTTGTTCAAAAAAATCTCTTCTATTCCTGTTTTTAGATGGATTTCTCGCTACTTTCCTGCAAAGAGAACTGCTGACTCTAAATGGTGTAATGATGGTTTAGGGGACAGAGAGTGAGCGCTGTCACGGTACCGACTCAGCTGTACCCACCGTGAGCAGCAGCAGAGACAGCACCAAGCCACTCTCTGCGTGAGAGCAGGCACTAACGTGTCCCTTGGAGAGATCCTCTCTGCAGAGAGCTCTTGGGGTTAGGGAAACCGCTGAGCTTCACTACAAACAGTGGTCTCCCTTCTCTGAAGACAGAAAGAGGAATTAAAAAAAAATAAAATCCACAGTGTGTTTTTTAAGAGGCTACCAGGAGCCTCTTAAAAAGGGAGAAAGGCTGAGGCTACGTACCACTGCATCAGGAATGCAGAATCCCTACCCACAAAGGGCTTCTAAAAAAATGTGTTCCCTTCTTAACAAAAATGTCATAGAAAATCAAAGGAAATTCATTTCTCTAGGGAAGAAGGCACTGCAAGATGTGTTAGTGAAACAAAAGGGGGGAAAAAACCGCTGAAAATGCTGTTTTCTATTGAAGCAAAACATGGAGGTTGAGCGTGGTCCAGCCAGCACTCCAGGAGGGAGCATTATTTAATTTTTATATAAAAATTGTATGTATGTTTATATACATTATTTTATATGCATATATATTAAAGCATTCTGTGCCCTCATTCTGGAAACGTGAATGTGGTGCTCCTAGTAATATGCTGCAAATCAGAACTAATTTGGGGTGCGGGGGTGTCCTCGCGAGGAGTGCCGACGGCCGTTGCATCCCGCTGGTAAACGCGGTATTTTGGGCAATGGGAGAAGAGGGCAGCCAGGGTTGGGACCTGTGCTTGAGCACACAATGCGCTCAGGGTGGCATTTTCAACCAGTAACTGCCACATAAACAAGTTAAGGGGTTGCTAGGGCATGGAAAAATATCCCAAAGGTTTTTCTGAGTTGGTTTTTTTGTTGTTTTTTGGGGTTTTTTTGTTGTTTGGTTGTGTTTTTTTTTTAAAGCTCATTTCTTTTTAAAGAGCCTCATGAGCTTTGAGAGCAAGCCTCAAAGAAAGACAAGGACAAAATGCCCAATTTGTGAAACTCTTAAGAGTCTTAAGCGTATTAACTCCTATGAGCAGCAGAACTGCAAGTAGACATGCATAGGTACAATGCTACTAAAATCTTTAGAGAAGAGAGACAGTGGGAGAAATTAGAAAAAAATTAAAGCTCCTTTATTCCTTTAAGGCAGACAGGCAAATGTCACATAAATCAAAATTAATACGCAAGTACCATGGTGAAGGGAAGCATGACCACTACTGGCTACTACCCAGCAGAACAAACTTTAGACACCAATTCTTCATCTTTTCTTTTTTCCAAATTAGGTCTCAATGTTTTCACAGGCCTCTTCTAACTCACTGTGGAGCTGAAACGCAAGTTCCAGCCTAGTCCTGTTTCCTACTTCTCCAAGACCAGGCTACAGTCCTTTCTGTTATACGGGGCAGAAAACAGGGAGCTCTGGTTTGTTCCTCTAAAGCAGCTCCCTTGTTTTTTCCCCTGAATTTTAGCTACTGGTGGCACATGGCAAACACACAAAACCAGGCAGAGATAGCCCCGAAAAGCAGGCAAGCAAAGCAGGCTTTCCATCAATCAGCTGCTCTGACCTCTGCTATGCAGTACATGCAGATGAGCTTTAAGTTTACTTACGTCCACATCCATGGGAGCACTTTCAATAAGACGCACAATAAATTTCAGGATTTGATTGCGCAGGGGACAACCGCATAGGAATGTGTTGCAATTATGCCTTTTCCTTTCCAACTCCCCTGTCCTCAGTTAAATTTTCAATGACTTACTAGCTTGCAATGCAATAAATAGATTCATACGACAGTTAAAAATTAAGCTGCCCATACTTGATAAGCTGCAGAATAAACCCCTTTCATGTGGAGATGAAGACAAACTACAGCTCTTGAACACAAGAATTCACTGCGCTGAAAGAGGAAAGTAATTAATTCTGGTTATGCATACAAATTTCTACATCTGTTTCTTTAATCAACTATCTGCACATAGGCTGAAAAAAGAAGCTTATCTTCAGACTACTGGATTAGGGTTTTCACTTTGAACAGCCCGACTTTGACTGGAGTTCTTTTGTTTTCAGTTACACTAAAAGCACAGGAGTGTGCTTTCAGGACCACTGTATCACAGTAATCTATCAATCTCTCTTGAAAAGTCATTTTTATTATATGCCCTTGTTCTCAGGCATATCTCTTCTGGGGATGGAAAAAAATTAGAAGCTACTTAGTCCAATTCTTATTCTCAGTCTATGCATGATTTTTTTAATCAAATGTCTTTAAATTAATAAAGCATGTGATAACGATGCACTTGGCATTCAAGTGATTTTCAAAACTTCAGGCTTGTCAAAGGAGATGGTCCTGAAAGAGGGCATAATAGTTCTACACAAAAGCCTAAACCCAAAAATTCATTCACAAAATTGTAACTGTCTGCCAATAGCCAGGTGTTTGGATTTATGAAGGGGGGGAGGGGGGAAGACTAAGAGTCGCATTTTGAACAGTAACATCTCCCAGGGGTACTGATGTGGCCTGTCCTTTGGTGTGGATAAGGGTTCCCTCACATGCTGGTCACCCGTTTTATGTTACAGAATTTAAACAGTAGTTAAACAGTCCGTGAAGTACAATGTGAGGTATATTCTCAAATCCCTCAATCTTCTCTTAGCTAAAACAGCTTACGGCAGCTACACTTATACCTGTAGCTATTTTAAAATCACTTCCCTTTCTCCCCCAAACGGAAGATAATTCCCCTGCAATTCTCTAGAAAGCAGCCACGGTGATCATTTAGCCTGTTAAAATAACTTTTGAGTCAACTTTGCCATCTTGTTTAGTCCAGAAAGAGCTGATGGTATGACTATTACATCTCATTATGCTATGAATCAGCTGCATTCAATTTGTATCTCAAGTTCTGGCAGTTGTAACCACTAGTCAAAACCCTGGCTGAATGGTTATTTATCAGCTCTTCAGGCCACCTTGCAGTGTGTAAATAGCCAACTCTACTGGCTCCCATAAGCAGCAGGAATATGTTCAAGCTGAGGTTTATCTTGCTACCAGACATTACCAGGCACTTTTCACTGTCAGTTCTGCAGAAATAACACAACCAATGAGGACACTCACCACTGTGAGATTGCGTATCTCCTCCATGACTCGTGGCCAGAAGGACTGGAGGCTTTGCTGGGCATCGCTATTGCTAGCTGTGCCGAAGCCACCATCCGTGGACATTCTCGTAGCTGGAAGAAAACAAGCGTTAGCAGGGAGGGAGGCAGGAGTCAAGGGCTCCCAGAGATTCTCTCCAAGTCTCAGGAATACAGGAAGGGGCCAGCCTGGCTAATTGCTCTGGAAAACTGTCAAAATAAGAAATGCCAGTCCAGGTCTCACAGCAACAATGTAGAGGTACTCACAGCTTCTCGAATTGTTTTTTTAAAATTTTATTTATTTTGCCACAGATTGAAAAAGAACATAAAGAAAAAAAAAACAAACAAAAATGAACTGAAAGCACAAATAGTCTCCCTATTCCCCTATTAGAGCTCTGCCTTTTCACAAGGAGTTACAAAACGTAACTGATGCCTGGTCACAGCTCACATTCCAGTGCGTGCCTATTATAAAATAATTTTTTCTCTTGCTTGTTACAGCCAACAACTGTGCAGGATATGGCAGCAAACCTCCCTCAAGTTGAAACCAGAGTGTCAATGTCAGCCTGATATTATTTCTAAAAAGTGTAATGAAACAGTTGCTTCTGTGCCTATTTGAAAGGTGTCAGGTTTTGTGGCTTTATACTATTTTTAAAATACCTCTTCTCCTTGGGTATAATCAACAGGAGAAATTAACAGTCTGTATAATGCAGAACGTCAAAAGCACAAAGTAAGATTTAAAATTCAAATCTTTTAATTGAAACAACTTTTAAAAAGCCTCATGCCTGTCATTTAGTATTCTGCAACCGCAGGATGTTAAGCAAGTCTGGCATTCACCAAGACTTGTATCTTTGCAAACAGTTTTATTTACATGTATGTATCCGTAGTCATCAGGAACTTGTAAGGAGAAAATGAAGGGACAATAACCGGGTTCAGACTTTCCTATATAGCCACGCTGCGCTGCAGTGAAGACGATGAAGAGGTCAGGACATGCCGCATCGATCAACCTTGTCCTCGGGTGACCGAGACAGGGCCAGCCTGCATGGCACTGTCCAGGCACATTTTGAGTTCCAGCTGACACAATTCTTTCCTCCCTCATAAACTCCTGGTTCAAGTCCTGCCTTTTTGATAAGGAACTCTTAAAACAGTTCTAGTTAATATTAAAATGAAGTCAGAGGCACAACTTGCTAATCCCTTGGAACACCAAGACCAGCCTTGCTGGCTTCCTGTGCGCAACAGGAGCGTGCGGCTCCGGCAGGATTCCCAACAGGGATCGCAGCCTGGAAGGATGAGGGAGACGCACCAAAAGCACGTGCATGTGTAGGACCTGCTGAGACACAACTTGCAGGACAGGACTCGGTGCTTCCCATGCACCGAAAGCATCTTGGTAAAGGCCAGAAGAGTCACTGCTCACTTCTCAAGCGAGCAAAGCAAGAGGACGCCAGTGAGTTACTGACGTTAAACACTCCCCGGGTCACCCAGAGCAGCTTTGAAGTTTCCATGAATGACATGCACACACCATGTACAAAGAATAAGTCTTTGTGTCTCTCAACTTACAGCAAGAGAGAAAGGGTGTAACATTTTCTATAGGGAAAGATCTCAAGACACACAGATATTTGTGCGTTGCCATGTAATGGAAAAAGACACAAGAGTAGCTTTAGCTCTGACACAGACAGGCACAATCCCCGCTTGCTTTTGATCCGCATGTAAAGGTTTACTTCAGTCCCTCCTCAAGCTGAAGGGAAGCACAGTAACGCTGTACACAACACACCAAAATACCGATGGGAGGCAGCGGCCAATTGCCAGTACTTTCAAAATCTACTATTCCAAAGCAGTGACGATCCATAAAAATCTTACTAACAGATCAAAGAGATGAACGTCAGACAATTAGTTCGTTACCTCCTGCAGCCTACGCTTTCCACGCCAGACTCTGTGAACAGTCGTATTTTTCTTTCATCAACCTGAGAAGGGGACACGGGAGGCGTGGGAAGAGCTGAAGGGGATTTTGACAGGGGATGACAAAGAGGAGGTCAGAGGATCGTATTTTCAGTCTCAAAGCAAGAGTTCAAGACAGGAAGAACTCCAGGTAAGGAACCTATGGAAATAAGTGACTGACAAGTTAGTTGTTGAAGACTAACTAAGTATGTGCATTATAATACTATCCGCCTACAAACTAAGATATTTCAAGTATTTATAAGAAAATACAGAGAAAGAAATTTTCTAATGAGAGTCTTAAATTGGCATTCGATTCTCCCTCCCTTGATCTGCATTGTCAAACATAGACAAAAAAAATAGTTTAGGCACATAAATAAAAGCTAATCCTTGAAATCTGCGCTGTACTGGCAATATTTCAGCACTAACACTAAACGGGGTCTTTTCTACAACTGGAGATGCAACTCATCTCGAAGACAAGCCAAATCACTTTTCAAGGCTTTATTTAAAGATAGAAATTACCTGCATTCAACCCACTTAAATGCTGTACTGGAATATAATGCTCTACATAACCCCAAGAAACAATAGGGTTTTTAAAAAAAAAAAAAAGCTGAAGGAACAAAGAATAAGAAAATTCCACCACCACCGCTTTACCCCCTGCTGCACGCAAAAGTAAATTCCTCGCATTAAATATATGCCTCTGTGGTATTCATCCAAATTTCAGGAAGAGCTAGAAATGGTTTACTCCAGCCATCTAGAATTTAAAAAGTCCTGTTGATGAATACAAAAAATTTCCTATCTTCAAGGTAAACACAGGACTGATTTCAGAATACAAAATGAACAGCCTGACACTCCACCCAAGGGACAACTGCTGCTTTAAGCAACTGTTTAGGATAATTGTTAGGAAATTGGGACGAGTAGAAAAAAAGAGTCACCAACAGGCTGATTTTCTGAAAAACTTATAGAATATAATCACTGTAAACTCAAAAATAAAAGCCTAAGCAGGTTAAAACTGCTCAGAACATTACTACTGTAATTTCTTCCCATTAAAATATAGATATATAAGCAGCATTGAAGGTGCTTGCAAGCATTAGAGGAGGATTGTAAGGAAAAGAGAAAAAACCCAAACTGTCACACAAACCTAGGCGCCGGCTCTGCGAGACAAACTAACGAAACCGTTCCTGTGCAATTAGGTGAGTTCCTTCACCCAAGGGGAAGCTGTGTCCTCTTCTTTTAAGAATACCTCATATCAGGATTAGTGCCAACAAAAAAAATACCAAAGCACACAACGGAAGGTAAGCCCACCAAAGCTAACAGGGAGGCAGTTCCTCTGATTTCTCAGTATCGGCGTCTAAACCTGTTTGTCTTTTTTGACATGCAGTTTGCAGGGAAATTTTAGAGCTTCATTATACTCCATCTTTCCTCCTCTAAAGATTTCCTTCACAGCCCGGTGCAGAAGGGGAGAGGTGCTCTGAGCATCCCCATGCTCCCCGCATTGCACTCACGTAACGCAGGGTAGGGTCTCTCAGGAGTTTTAAGAGTAAACTGGCTACTCCGACACCATCTTGTTGCTGAATAATAGAAGTTAAAGTCCATCTCCCGTGTCACCTGGTCGCCACAAAGCGTAACCGCAACCAGAGAGAACTTGCCAATTCCAGCAATGCTGCGTCTCCGTACAGAAGCTGGGCAAGTGCCTTGCAAGCTTGACACGCTTCTGCTCTGCGCAACGCTTACTTCACAAAAGCCGTCATCTCACCGGTGCACCTGATGCTGCATGAAAGCAAGCAGGGGTGCTACACTGAGCTCGGATTAGCTAAACTACCCGCGTGAGTCCCAGGAACCTGCAACCTAAAAACCAGGCTATGCAAAGATGCTATTCCGAGATGCTCTTGCAGAAGAATCTAGATGAGGTTCACGCACACAAAACGCACTAACTCACAACATGGACATATTACTGAATTAGATACAAGCAAGCAGACAACCCCTCCAAAAAACCCCAGAGAAGCAAGAAAGAAGGGTGTAAGAACAGGAGACGTTGGGATACACCTGCTTCACAACAGCCAATCCAGTCCACACAGCCTGGAACATGCTCCATGAAGGCAAACATTTTGTTTCCAGACTAAGGGAAAAAGAAACTGAAGGCCAAAAAGCTGAGGCCTACGCATAAAATGCCTGGAGGTGATTACAGAGCAGATTAGCAAGCACATCTTGAGAACCACGACATCAACACTTCGCAATTAGAGCTTTTCTGCTCACAGGGGCAGAACACCTTTTACAAACATTAAACTTACAAAATCCTGTGACAGCTGACAAACACTCAACAGCTTCACTTCACAGGAGCACAAAGCAAGCACGAAGACTCCTCTAGTGTCTGTGGTTGGGGTTTTTTTGTTGTTGTTGCTTGTTTGGTTTTTTTTAAACAGATGTTAGCGTGCTCTTTCTTTAATGCTATGGGAAGGGGGAAGCAGTCAAATGAAGCTGTCTCACCCTGGATGCCTACAATCTGCACGCTTGAGCAAGAACCTGCTATTGAAAACACAAGCTCCAGTATAATCACAAATAAACCCAAGATCTCTGATCCTGCAATTCCACCCAGAGCAGGTACCCAGAGCTCTTTGGCTGGAAAACCAACGGCCAGGAACAGCCCACCAGACCCAGCAGAGCAGCAGCTGCCAGCCACAGGACATTCCCAGGCATCGCTGGTGCCGCTTGCCAAGCGGGCTTGGGAATGGGAACTGGAGGACAACCTCCCCGGCCAGCGAGGCTCGTGTCACGGCTCCTGACGTGCCTACTTTTAAGTTACTCCTAAGCTGGCCTTGACTAAGAAGTCAACCAAACAAAGTCAGCTAGGTGGAGAGCAGGTCTAAATGAAATTTATCCAAATATCTGAAGGGATATGCAAACAGCGAATGCCGGAGGGAAACGCTGAGAAGCCTTGAGGCTCTCGACGAAGGAGGCACGAACTCAGCAACATCATCAAGGACCACAGACCCTGGTGATATCAGAAACGTCAGGTTCTTTGCATATTGTACAGTCATATCCCCATGACTTACGTTATGGGAAAGAGCCTGTTTTACACAGCGTCGTAGTACATGACAGTAGAAGCATATTCCACTCAAACATCTTAAAAAGCTACATCTGAAGTAAGATGGAGGCTAAAAAGAAATTGGACAGAAGCTCAGGCAAACGTTTTGCCTCAACATCCTTAGATTATAGCTACAAATAAGGATAACACACAAATATTCCTGAACACTGCCACAGCAAAACCAAATTCCCCTGCCAGATTCTACCACCATACAAATACAGATTTAACACCTCCACATCGACAGTGTTTAGAAGACACCTCCCAACTCTTAAGATGCTGTTGGTTTTACAACATCCATTATCCCACAAAACTCCTAAGTTAATTATTAGGAAGTAGTGTTACAGAAAAGGAGAAAACAAGCAATGCAGTTCCTCTTTTTTAAAAAACAAAAACAAAACCGTCTTTACTAGCAAAGAATAAAAACCAATGCCACAGCATCTAGCAAAAACTCTGGAAGTCTGAAGAATTAAAAATAGATCCATAGAGCTGAAAAGTGAGTATTTAGAATAAATACTAATCCCAGCATTCTGCGATACTTCCACTCTGATGCACTAACTCTCAAAACTGTAGCGTTCTGTTTTGGGAGCCTGTCCTTTGATTTAAAAGTAAAATGTGCAGAGCCACACTTGCATATCTAAAGAATGAGCTCTGTGTAGCAATAAGCGCCAGACACCTGATCCTGCCAGAATCAGAAGGAACAATCTAGCAACCAAGAACTCGCTTCACAAGAATAAAAAAATACTGTTTTATATGAATTTAGTAACAGATTTCTTTAAATGCGAGCAAAGGAGGAGTCTTCGACGTATGAGAGAAAGCCACACACCAGCACCCTTTGCGAGACGCTGCTCTCATTACGTCAATTAGAGCAATTTGCAGTACTGTCTTGAAGGAGCGGCAGAATACCAAATGCAGAATATACACCGAGTCTGAAATGGACTACGACAGCAATCTTTGGCCTCAGAAGCAATCGCAGTGGTTGGAGCCATACTGAAAGGTCGTCTCTGTGCTGCAGATCAACAGCACCTGTTTTGCATGACATTATGCCCTATGCTATCTTATTTTAAAACAAACCTTTGGGAAGTCACGTTAATGGTCTAAAATTGCTTCCAGAGAGATGCCATGCCTCAATTCACTGTACGTTTTCTCTGCTTCAAGATCTACTCAAGTCAACATAGATGTATTTTCATCCGAGTCTCCTTTCATGAAATAATATCAAATTTATTTCAATTACAGTTCCAAACTACATGTTCACTAGGTGAAGGCCAAGTAACACGAGTGCACAGCACGGCTGGAAATACAAAGGTGCCAGAACCACAGCCAAGAATTACTTTTACTTGCTTTGGGGGGTGGCAGCGGTGGTATAAAAATAGTTCTTAATTGTGTTTGAGATCAATGGTTTCTTCTTCTACCTTAATATTCAGGCCTTGCCCACTCAATTACGTAAAATTTTTAAACCAGTAATGCAATTCAGAAACTTGAGTCATGTTGGCCGTAGAGCTGGCACTACAAACGGATATTCTTCCAAACCAGCGCCACGGACTTTGTGTTGTATCCGTTTTCTGCACCTGCTGTTCACCACAGCTCTAGCTTTGACCAGGAAAGCAGTAAGAACTACTCAGCCTTGCCAAGGGAACCCACCCCACTTCTGACACTGCAACAAGAGAGCACGTGAAGAAGGTCTCCACATGGCCACCGGGAACACGGTCTTAGATGGGCACACAACTAGCGTATCATCCTCTACAGAAGGTTTCCTAGCTATGAAATGAGGCACCCCAGTTACAAGTCCCATCGAAACCATACACAAACCCCATCTCCACGGCACATTTCTGACCCGATGAAGAATCAGTAGCTGTCACCAGCAGCAAGAGTTGAACAAACCAAGTTTGAAATAACACTATAGAGGTCTAAAAAAATAAGATGTTGCCACAGCGTGGCACAAAGCACCGTGGCAGATGGATTAACCACTAAGATTTGTGCCTGGCCCTGCCAAAGCAAAAGGAAAGATGCAAGCCGTAGCACGCAAGGATTCGGGCTTACGACACACCAGACTTTGGCTCTTGATGTTTTGAACGATTCCATGAGAAAACCCAGTGAATGGGAATGGGGCTTGGAAAGAGCCAGGCTGGCATGTGCTGCCATCGCTACACGTGCCAAACGCCTTCCGAAAGGAGGAGTCACTGCAGTGTACACATCCCGCTGAGACTCATTTCCAGTTTTGGTATGTCAACAAGACAGCACAGAAAAGGCTTCGCCTATAAAACATCACCTGAACAAGCACCGGGGGGAGGAGGGGGAACACCGCAGTTAAAGAGATTTATACGATGGTTTTTTGGACACAAGATCAGCTTTGAACAAAACCCAATAGTCATAATAAAAGGGAAGCAGGAACACTTTAAAGATTAAACATAATTGACTATATAATCCATAGCATTACATATACAGCACAATTATTTCAGCACATCACAGCAGTAATGATGCTGTTATTATTAAAGCATAAAAACGTCTATAATTATTCATAATTTGTTGCCTGTATGTAAAGTTATAACTAAACCATAAGCCAAAACCAGAAGTCTTAGACTTTAAGTTTAACACTAGATTTATTTATCCAAAAGATATGGGAAGTCTCTTCCATTTCTATAAAACAGTACTATAAAATCTAAGGCAGCGTTTCAGGCAGCGGAAAAAGGTGATGATCACAACCTTAGGAAAGTCTGAAGTTCTGCTCTTGATAAGAACACAACCTTCAACTTTTTAAAAAGAATTTCAAGAGGCTTTCAGTAAAACCAACATAATTCAAAACACAAGCGCTTCCTTCCAATGTGCTATTATAAGAAACTTTTGCAATTCCTCAGTTTTATTTTTATCCGTTCCCTCTTGCAGTATTACATACACACAATCCTCTAAGCATATAGCTGGCACCATAAATGGTTGATTTCGGCTGATGGAAGAATCATTCTAGGTTGTTGGATAAGGTGCGTATTTGCAGATTTCTCTTGTTTGATAAAATTAAAATTGAACATAATAGTCAGGCTAGTTAAATGCTGCACTAAATTACCTGTGGAGGATATTGATTACTTATTGTTAAAGGTTTTTAAGAGAAGGTTGCAAAACAGTGTTTAAGTTGAGTTGATCTTGCCTTAGGGCAGAAAAAATAAACAAGATGACCTCTTCAGGTGCCTTCTAGCCCTTTTTTCTATGAATATTTAGCAGTAGATTATTCTATCTTCAAAGCACCGTTTGAACATTAGCTCCCTAATACCTCTAATGCATTACTTCTGTTTTCATTCATGCAAGGTACAGCATTTGGTTTAAGCCCAAATCAGCTGCAAAGTCAGAGAGAGGGATCTGGATCACCGCTTCCAACAACAGACAACTCGTTAAACCAGCAAAGTTTGCTTTCAGTAGCTAGCAGGGCCAAATCTGCTTTGCACCACTCCCATTGCTGATCTCCTGCTAAGAGCACTGCAATCGATGTTTTGCTGGATCACACGCACAGGCATGCCTCCTACTCTCCCCCTCTCTACCCCAGTACCTAAGGCAGGAATTCTGCTCCTCCCTTCTCCCATCCCTGGACACTCGGCAGCTGGGTTTCAGCACACTGGGATAAGAGCTGCCTCTCCACTTACCCACTCAACAGGGAGAGAGTGGAAGCAGCAGACCTGATCCCAGCTCCTCTGGAGGGGAGGTGGCAGGGCCAGAGTAACCACCCCGACTTCATTCATGCAAAGCAGAAATTGGCCAGATAACTTTCCTGATACTGAGTCTGTTATGAAATTACAGCCCTGATCTTGCAGAGAGCTGCACAAAATTGCAAGCAAGCCAGTACCTTCCACTGGACACTGAGCTGGGAATGGCCTCACAGGAAGGCATGTGCTACACGCTCGGCAGGAACGAGAACTGAGTCTCCAAAGCTGCTTCAGTTGCACAGGACAAGAGAATATCCTACAGCACAGACAATGCACAGCAAAGGCGTTTTACTGAACACACACACACACACACAAGCACTCAGAGAAACCGTGTTGAGTTTCATACCTTAATACAGAAGACAGTGTGACCTAGCAGTTAAAGGCAATTGCTAGTGCAGACAATGGTATGCTGCAGGCTCTGGCAGATGATTGTCAGTTGGCTTTACTCCTTCAGGAGAAAAAAGATCTTGAATAATACCTACTTTTACAGAAGCATTGAGTTTCTGTACCTAATAGCACTGTTAAAAGTTCTCTGTCCAGGAGCAGTCCTCGTTAGTTTGTGCACAGAAAGACTGAAGATACACACAGACTATATTTAACACTGGGCAGGGTTTTGGGAGCGCACATAAATACGCAAGAGGCTGGTATCAGAAATCCACCAGAAGCACGGTGTGGTACCAGAAACCATGCTACAGAATAGAGAACTGACCTCCCCTCAGTGCAGCACCAAGTAAAAAATGAGGCTGCAAATATTAGAACACCACAAAAAAAAAAGCACAGGACTAGTTTTTTTAAAAAGGTAAAGCAAACAAAGTAATCTGAATTGTTGTTTGTACTGGTTATTTTACTTTCCTTTCTTCTTTGAATGAAAGAGCACAAGGGTCACACTTGATATTTGGTGTTTCAACAGTTAAACATTATTAAATAGTGGCTCTCTGCAGTGCAATTTTGGCAGGCAAGCACACCGACTAAGAAGTAGAGGAAGAAAATTCCCAGACAAACAACAACAAGTGTCTAAGATGAATCGTGCTGCCTCTCCAGCTCCTAAATTAAACACCCAGCAGAAATGGAAAAGCTCTTTTAAGTAGTGTGTTCAAGTTAGTCAAGTCTACTTCACACGATAAAACAGTTGGCACATAACAAAAAAATACTGCATAGTGTGTACTTCACCTTTCAAACTTTGATCTCAACCAACCTAGCCTAAAATTGATGTTATGTATTGCAGCTTTATAAATTTAAAAGAAATTACAAGCTACGCACCTCACAATGTATTTCCCAGTCCTGCCATACGTGCATTTTACTCGCTTCCCTTTAACAGTAGCCTAAATTAGGGTAACAAGAAAGAAAAGTGATACCAAACTCACCTTAACAAAATTACATGGTCTCAGTCTTGAATAGTTGTGTGCTTGCAATTTTATAGGAAAAAAAAAAAATCTAGTGAGAAACATTAAGGCGGTGCCTTGCTTGCAGAGGCAGGAGGCATCTCACCCAGACTTGTGCCATATGGGAATGAAATTTCACAACTGTAGGGATATCAGCTACTCATAAACCAAAAGTACTTGTCACATGCCCTGAACGTATACAATACGCAAACCATATGGTATATTAGTAAGTCAAAGTTGAAATCCGACAAAAATCTTTCCAGGCCCATAGGCACTATTTTGGCATCAACAAGCGGCAGCGTTAACCAAGTGATAGGCTTCATTTATTCAGAAAGTGCTTCAAATATTTCAAAACCCAATGACAGTTCAACACCCAGGCACCCATCGCGGAGACCACCTCGGACTGCTGTCCCCAGCAGCTCGGAAAAGCAAGAGGGGTATTGCAAGAGGGGTCTGACCAGCATTTGGGTCGGTTTGCCCATTTCTCTTATTTTGTGTTTTAGGCAGCAGAAGTTCTGATCATGCAACATACACGTTTACTGCTCTGGAGTAGAAGCACAAACAAAATGCCTGTTAAGACAATATGGATTAAACAGACATTCCGCCTGCAGCGGATTTTTTTTTTTTAATATGTTAGTTGATATTTTTGAGTTATTTATAAATAATTCTGCATTACATTAAGAGTTTCTATATAAAAAGTCCGATGAGTGCGCTCAGATTTTCTCGTCCTTCTGATAGCCACACAATTTTACTGTCTGAAAAAGCTAAATTGGGTGCTTGCTATTAACCTCCTGGCTACACCGGGACCCGGGCAGCAGCTGGAGCAGACAGCCGTCATATGATCCTGCACTAACACACAGATGCTGCAGCACATTTAGGGCAAAGTTATGCTTTAATTTTAATGCAGCCTTAAGTGTTGTGTCTTTCTTTGCTCTTCTGCTGCATTTTTATGCTCAACCACCACCGTGCTGCTAGAGAGGGAAGAGGGGAAGGCAGAAAGAATGATTCAAACCACAGCAGGACAGCAGCAGATACAACCTAGAAAACCGTGAATGACAAATTTGAGTTATTCACAAGAACTTGTGATGGTTTTAAAGCAGAATGAAAGGCCATACCAGTCTATAACTGGTTGTTCTGGGTAGAAAAGTCAAATAAATGTACTGCTTTTAAGGGGCTGCAGGGTTATTTTTCTCTAGGGATTAGTCTAATATTCCATGTTCCTATTACTGTCTTTACTCACTTTAAGTTAAATTATCAAATGACATCTTGCAAAAGTTAAAAATAATTCTTCTCATAGAAACATCGATAAGCCTTTTGCCTCCTGAGATCAGCAGATCTTACTTAAATGAAGCATGACCTGCACTGCTCAAGAGGCAAACAGGATGGTCTAATCAGGCCTTTCTCTTTTTTCTTTTCTTCTCTTCTATTTTAAAAGAGTAATCCTGTATTATAAACATGCAAATCTATACTCTTCTGGGTCACCTTCAGTGAATGAAAAAAGACAAGTGAAAGTGACCCATTTTGATTTATCAGGAAGTGACCAAGTAGCAGAGCAAGTTATAAACAGACAGCGGAAGAAAATGCCCCCAGTGAGATCTCAGCATGTAGAAAATCTTAAGTTTTTGAGAACTTCTTGGAACTCCTGGGAAGCTTTGGCAGGTATCCTGAAGTTTGATCTTGCTGTCAGCGCCCCTTGTAACAGTTGCTGCGCTTTTTGACCCTCTGAAACATAAGGTAAACTGTCTTCTTTATCAAAACATAATAATTAAAGAGTTTACATTAACAACCATACAATTTTAATTCACTTACAACATGGGCAGACCACTAAGCCCTGAAATTAAGAAACTGCTTCATGTGCCCACACTATTAAAATACAGATGTCACGCTACATTATATAAGTGCAAGTTACTAGTCCGATTAAAAAAAAAAAACAAACCACCACAAATACACTGGCTTGAAAGGTGACCTCTTGCAGGCATCCACCACCCTCACAGCGAGGTGCACACGCATCCTCCTCCTCCTCCCTCCAGCCACCGTGGTTCTCAACCCAGGGCCAGCAATTTCCCACAATAAACTTGTCCTTTACGCCTTCACTGCTTGCACTGCCAGTTAAGTTAGTACAAGAAACAAGCATGGAAAAGTTCCTTAAACAAAAATACAAGCCTGTTTCCTGAGCCTGCGTTTCCAGCAGGTAAAACTACTAGGAAAGCCCAGGGGACTTTTGGGGCACAGAGAACACAACTAACTTCACTGAGCAGCGTAAATTGGGACCCAAGAACCTTCCTTTCCCTTACGGTGCTGCAAGAAAAAGTCAGGAACTGGTATAATTTGTTAATAAATCCCTTTACAGTGCTACCAAAAGCTTTTGGTTTTTCCTGCTGTTCTTGACCTAGAAAGATCAAGCAGCACACATTCTTACACAGCTACAACCTCTTGCAAGCTGAAGCAATGAAATATGATAAACATCGGGTGTAGCGAAGACCTCTGCAGGATTTCTTACTTCATCTTACAGTCGCTGCAGATTCCCTCACCTTCTTCCACCCCTCAAAAGCATGTAGCAGCTGAACGTATCCTAATTTCGAGGCAAAAATAATCTTAAAATGTCTCATTTTTGCTTAAAGATGCTAACAATGACCTTCACACTCACAGTAAATCCGCCGATTCTGGCCGACAGCCTGCTACAGAAGTTACTGCTATTCCACTAACATACCAGAGCAGCCACCATTATTAATAGATGACTTATGGTGACGTTTCTCATTCTGCCCCCTTCTTGGATTGAAAACTAGTATGACACGCCAGACGCCACAGAAAGTTGAATAAGCTTTGCCCGAGACAAGGTGATGCTATTCACCAGTCTTAATTTAAATTAAAATACCCAAAATAATACTTGAAGGCTGTAACAATTCAAAGACCGTTCAGCTTGAAGTTCAACCCCAAGACGCAGTCCTTTGTTAGCAGCTGACACCGACGTGCAGATCAGGTTCATGTGCCAGGGCCCACTTTTCTAACATCCCTACAAAAATAAGTTGCACAATGTAATTACCTCTAATTTTCAAAACAGTACTTTTAAGGTCAACAATTAGCAATCAGGGGAAAAAAAAAAAAAAAAAAAAAGGATAAGATGAGGACTGAGAACACTCGAGCCGTGTCACGCAGTTCACCCCTGAGAAGGCAAGGACAGTAATAGCAACATTTAGCATCTCTTGGTAGGAGCGGAGGAGAAGGAATGTCTGCAATGTGATTCGACTCCTCGCTGAAAACTAACTTTAATTCTAATCTACAAATTATTTTCCGTGTCCTCGATGCCCTCGGCCATCGGGAGCAGCTTCGTTTTTCAACTTTGATTCTTTTTTTCAGTGCAAAGTGCTGTAAAAAAACCCCAACTTTGTCCTTCATTCTCGAAACTCGGAGCAGTGGTATTTCAAGGTCACTCGTGCTAGCGAAGGAAGGCCTAGCTCCAGCAACTTTAGCTGCAGCACCGCTCTGACGGGGAGAGCTGCGCGAGAGCCCAGCCCAGCCGGAGCTGGGGGTGTCACTGGGACAGCCGAGAAAGCCCTTTACGCTGGAAAACTTCTAGGCTCAGAGGCACTCTCACCCCGTTCCTCCGCCTGTCACCGCTGGGCTGCGGGGCTCCGATGACCTTCAGTGCTTATTTGCAAATAAAAACAAAGGGCTGCTTATACTTGTCAGGAGTTTGCCTGGCGGTTCGGGGGTGATGGGGGCTCCGTTGCCCCCCAGGAGCCGCGTTTCTGACCGGGGCCCGCGGGCCAGCTCCCAGCCAGCCGGGCAGCCCCGCCAAGGGCAGCCGGGGGAGACACCCCCCCCCCGCGGCTCGGCGGCAGCCCCGGGGGGGGGAGGGGGAAGAGGCGCTGCCATTTTCTGCCCCCCCCTCCCCGCCGCCGTTACCGGCCCCGGCGCGGCGCCCCGTGCAGGGCGCGGCCCCGCGGTGCCCCCAGCCGTACCCGCCGCCCCAGGCCCCAACCGCCGCCGCGACCCGGGCGCCTCCCGCCGCCCCCTGGAGCCCCCGGGCTGCCCCCGCCCCGCCGCCTCCCCCTCCTCCCGCCCCGCAAGGCCGGGACACCCCGAGGACGGGCGGGCAGCCCCCCGCCGCCGGGGCCTTGCTCCCCCGTCACCGGGCCGGGCCGCAGTCGCCCCACCGCCCCCCGCCCCAGCCAGCGCGGCTCCGGCCGCCGCGATCAACTTACCGGGCCGCGGCCGCCGCAGGCCCTGCCCGCCGGTCGGGGGACGGCTGCGGCGGGAGGGCGGCGGCCCCCGGGCCTCCCCGCCATCCCTTTGTCTTTGAGCTGACCGCTGCCTGCCGGGACTCCGCGTCCCCGCCGGACCGGGCCGCCTGCCCCTTTAACAGCCGCCGCTCAGCCTACCCTGCTGCGCCCGCTCGGCCCGGCCCGCCCGCGCCTATTGGCTGCGCGCCGCCGGAGTGGGGGAGAGGGGGGCGCGGCCCCGCGCGCCCATTGGCTGCCGCCGGCGGCGCAACCTCGCCGTCCACTTCCTGTTTTAAAGTTACCTTGAGAGGCGGCGCAGGGGTCAGAGCGGCGCCCGCCCGCCCCGCTCCCCGCCCGCGGGCCCCTCCGCAGCGCGGCGGCCGGGCCCTCTTCGCCCGCCCCGGCGGCTCCGATTGGCCGCTCCGTTCCTATTCAAACAGACAGAGGAGTCGTGGGGCGGCTGCCGATTGGCCCGCGCGCCTGTCACTCCAGCAGCACACCCCCGCGCCTCCCCCCTCTCCACGCCGCCGCGTCACGGGGCGCCGAGCGCACCGGCGGGTCACGGGGCTGCGCGCGGGCTGCGCCCCGGCCGCACGTGCGCACAGACGGGGGCGCGTGCACGCGGGGCGGCCGTGCTCGCACACGAGGGGGGGGACACACGCACGGCGAGCACCGGCGGCGGGACCGGGCCGGTGCCTCCCGCCTGCAAGAGGCCGTTATCCCCGCGGTGCGGGGGAAGGCCCGCGGAGCACGGCCCGGCACGGGAAGGAGCGCGGAGGTCCCCGGGCAGGCAGTGCGACGGGGCCGGGAGACATCTCTCCCTCCGCCCGGCGTGCAGGCAGCTGAGCGCTCTGTGGGCACCGGCTGACGGGACTGCTGCAGGCCCGCTCCCAGCAAAGGGCTCGGTGCCCGCCGGGCCCGGGCCCACCCCACGCACGGGGACGGCACCTTCGGGGACAGGCGCACCCCGAGAGACCCGGCAGTTAACATCGGGTGGCACTTCCCACCTCACATCCACCGAGAACGTTCGTGCGGCGGCACAGTGACCGGCTTCAAACACACGCAGGCGCGCTCTGATGGCTAGGTAGAGACTAAAAAAATAATCCAGGGGTTGGAGAAAAGACGGGCTCTTTTCGGGCAGATAAACTCCCCGGTTTAGCGGGTGGCCGCCCAAACAGACGCCCTCCGGGTGCAGACCCCCACCCCTCTCCGTAGGCCGAATACCTCCGACGACATTCCTCCTTGCGGGACGCCCCGGGAAGCGAAGCGAAGCGGAGCGAGCGCTGGCAGAGCTTTCACCTCTCGGCCACGTTCCCCTTTGCAGCTTTAACCACGCACGCAACATCCCGCCAGCCTCGCTTCGTCCGTGACGCGGTTCTCGGAGCCTCCGAGAACGCTGCGGTAGCTCTCGGATCGGACTGAAAGTTGGGAACGGCGCGTTGACGTAGCACAGATGATATTTTAACCTGTGCAGACACACAACTTCCAGCAAGTTATCAACAACACCCGAAGGGATTTCGAGCTGCGTTCCAAGATACAGCTTCGAAACGCTGTATCTGCTTGATTACAACGTGCTGAAATTACAGCTTGACAAGAATGTGCTTACAGGATTATATACAGAGCAGCAGAGGGAAAAAATATTACGAAGCACAGCCAACGCTTTACTAGCCTTGCGATTAAATCAGTTTGAATCAGATAGCAAGGAGAGATTAATTTAAAAATAGATCTTCCTGGTGATTTATTAAATATAATTGGTTAAAACATGTCTTTAAAAAAAATAAAATAATACTTTGCAATGCTTTGTTCTCTTCCTGTGTCATTCCTCAGATAAAAGCTGCGGTATGCTTACTATTAGAGGTATGCAAGGTACTTCCAGGCAGTATGCAAAACAAACCCACAACAGCCCACCGCCTTTCCTGCAGAGAAGAGGAATGTCTCGCTGGTATTTCGAGAGGTAACGACCGCCCAGACACATCCCCACGTGCCTTCTCGCACCGTGACGTGACGCGACCCCGTCACCTACGGACCGAGAGCCCCTCTCCTGCGCGTGGGTACAACCCAGCACGGCCACGGGACCAGCTACGGCTCTCCCAGTATTTAATAATTCTTCATGACAGTGAAAAAAAAACAAATTAATTTTGGGTACCCCTGCAGTAAAGGGTTTATTTCAATCATTGCAGCTGTTCCTGCTCTGAAATCAGGCAGGGCAGTTGAGCTAACACTCAGGAATTGCCGAAATCCCGCTTGCAAGACTTAACTACAAAGCTCCTGGGAAGACATCAGGAGAAAGGAATGCTCTTAACCCACTAACTGTCATCTGTCGCTGCGGTTTGCAGGTTGCGGTTCTTCTAAGAAAGCGTCACTGCACATCACTCACGTACGGCATGAGAACGTACACTGACAAATACGACTTATCTTTATAAAGTACAAAATAATGGGAGGGACCGGGTTGGCCATGCAGGATAAATGACTGGCTCAAGGTCACCCAGCCAACCCGCAGCGACCTGAGAACCGGCGGGATTACACCCGATTCTCAGTCCGCGCTCAGAGCGAGCAGCTCGCTCTGCTGCGCGGGGGTTTCAAAGGTCCAGCTCAAGGCACCGCTTTTTGCTTTGACCACGAACTCGGTGTTTATCCCAAAACCTGCCCGAATCCTCCACTCGGTGTGGTCGTAGTGGCCCAAAGGCCACAAGCCCCCGCACCAGCCAGCGTCTCAAACGAGCCCTTGTAACATTGACACGAAAACCAACGTGGTTATGATGGAGCGTGTGATGCCGGAAATGAGATTACATCAGGTTGTCACCACGATGACCAATGCCGAAGGGACGGTAAGCGGGGCCCAGGTAAGTTTAGGCTGGTACCAGGACACGGCTCAACTGAAGACAAACACGGATCCAGCAGGAATAGCCTAGTCCAAAAACGTAACCTAATTTAAGAAGGACACGGGTAAGCCTAAGAAAAGACATGCGACGTTGCCAAGGGCAACAGCAGCAAATGATGCTTGATGACCCAGGAGGTCTATTTTCTGGATGTAGGACTAGAGGAAAAGTTAACCACATGCTTGCGGACTGTTTGCTCTGCATCGCAAGTGAAGCCAGTGGAGACTTTCCTTTTAATTGCACGTACTCAGACAGCTATTGAGACAGACAAGAAGTATTTATTCATAAGTACGTGAAGAATACTTCACTCAACAAGACAAGTGTCTCAAAAGGCAATATGAAGAGTCACATTCCAAAAGAAGTGGCCAGAGTTACTGTTTTTTTCTTCTGTGAGCAACCTGAAGTCTGCCAGAGCTCCGGGTTCAGGAGCCAGCCCTGGGACGCAGCTCAGTCAACACGAAGCATAAGCCGGCCCTGCCACCAAAGAGCTCTCCTGGCACCCTGCCGGTCCTGCGCCCACCCCTCAGCCCTGACCCCCCGAACACCCGCACAGCTAACGATGCGGCCGGAGAATGAACTGACTGAATAAAATCCAACCCAGCCAAAAAGAATTAGCTTTCATCCGTGCCATAGCCATGCTGCTTTTAACATACAGTGCTTTACCAGTTACTGGGGGGCATTCCTGTCATCTTCTCAGCTCAGGAAAAAGCAGAATCTAGGGAGACCACATTTACACGCAGATATTTTCAGAGCTCTCGGTGCCCTTGGGTTTCGAGCAGAGATTAAACAATCCCTCAGATATTTACCAGGGACTCACAAATTATCTCCGACCACTTCACAGCCTGCCTCGGGTCCTGCCCCTCTTCCCACCAAGCGCTGGGGCAGACTCTGGAGAAGCCCCTTAACGCTCGGGCGGAAAAAAACCCCAAAGACCGGTAAAATATAGCATCACCGGTACATGAAACTGAACTCTCCCAAAGCAAATCCCTTACCGGGGCCCGGCAGCTCGGGCCTGCCGCCGCCCGGGACGGCACCGGGCGCCCCGGGAAGGCCTCCGCGCCCTGCCCTGCCCGCCGGCCGTCAGGCAGCACCTGCCCCGGGCGCTGCCCGCGGGTCTCAGACGCTCCGCCAGCCCCGGGACCGCACGGGCCTCGCTCGCTCGCTCGCTCCCTCCCGGCTGGGCCCGGCCGCCCCCCCTGCCCCCCCGCGGGCGAGACTCGAGCGCGCCCCTCCCCCACCCCCGGGCCGCGCGGGGAAACGGTTCGGTTTCCTGTCCTCTCCCCGGTCCGCTCCCCGACGGCCAATCAGCGCGCAGCTCCCCTCGCCCGCCTCCCCCGGCGCGGGCCAATCGGCGGGTGCGGTGCGGCTCTGCCAATCGGAGCGGAGCTGCCGGGGGCGGGGGGGGAACCCCTCGGGCCGCCCCCGCCCCGCGCCCCCTCACGGGCCGCCGATTCCCCCCGCCGCGCTCCGCCCGCTCCCCGCGCACTCACCGGGGCGGCCGGCGCCGCGACCTCCGCCTCCTCCGCCCGGCGCCCGCGCTGCCTCCGGCCCGACCGGCGGGAAGCGGGAAGGAGGGGGAGGGGGGTGGCCAGAGCAGAGCGAGCGCCCAGCGGCCGAGAAACAAGATGGCGGCGGATCCGTGAGGCGGCGGTGCGGAGGCTCCGCCCCTTTCCCCTGGGCCGCGGCACTGCGCAGGCGTATGACCCGGGGCTGATCTCGCGAGACCTGCGCTGGGGAGAGGCGGGGAAGGACGCGCCTTGAGCCGAGGCGGGGGAGGATCCACCGGGCGGGGGCTCGGTGGGCCGGAGCGGGGGCCCAGGCCTCGGCGTGAGGGGCCGCGGGTGCCAGCCGTGCCTGGAGGGGAAGCCAAGCCCCTGGGTGCAGCAGGGCCTGGCCCAGGTGGTCCCCGGCCTAGGCCTGTGCGGACCTGGGCTCCAGCAGGGCCGAGGCCTTAGGCCGAGGTGGGCAGGCCCCTGGGCAGGCAGCCCGCTGCCTCGCTCCCTGTTCCTCACCTGAGGCGTTGAAGGAAGCTGTCGCTGCTGGTCACCATGCCCGAGGTCCTGGCTCTTCCCCAGGCAGCTGCCTGGCAGCACAGGGAGCGTAACCGAGGGTCCTCCCAGGCCCCTGCTGCTGGGGCTGACAGGTAGAGCTCTGCATCCCTCAGCCCAGCCACGGTGGAGGAGTTGCTCCTCCGTAGCTTGTTGGCTCATCCAGGGAAGTTTCCAGCCCTGCCTGTCATGGCTCTGAGAGCTGTCCAAATTAAACGTCACTGAGCTGTCCAACACTCTTCACGCAGGCCTCGGATCTATCATCACAGGGTAACTTTCTGCTACTATCCTACCCGAGCTGGAGCCAATTCAAGCAAAAGTCTGTGCTCCAGTTCAGCCAGCTAACGCATTTCCCAGGGCCTGCTTTTCTGGCTCGGGGACATGTTACACTGAAGCATGACTCATGCTGCTTCAGTATTTTTCCCATGAAAAAGTGCATCCTGAAAAGCGGCTCCATCTTTGCTTCCGTACTGTCTTTCTGGTGCCCAAATCATTTGCATCCCATTTACAACTAGAAAGAGGTTTTGCCTGTCTGGTGCTTTAAATGTCATTTGAGGTGGAAAAGGAAAGTCGGGTCCTGTGTGGCTGCTGCGCTTCCCCTCACCCTTTCCACGGAGTTTCCAAAATAGGTGATGTCTGCTGGTGAAGCTGCTAGTACGGTCTTTTGCTGCGTGGGCTCTGCACCCTGTGCAAGAGAGGAGAAAAATCTCTCCTGCATCCTGCAAACACAGAGAGTTGGGATCTGTGGTTGCTGTTGCGTGACATTTGCCCAAATGTAGGAAATAGGACAAATTTCTGCATATGCTGCCGTTTCAGAACTTGGCTGCCCTGAAAACTACGTGTTGGCACTGAAGTGGGAGATATCTTGCAGCAAATTCCTGCGATTTTATTGAAAGTCTTGCAACTTTGTGACCTCGGGGCACTTGCAAGGCAGCCAAGAGAAATAAAAGTCGTGCTAGTTGTTTTTCCTTTTATTAATTCTCACAATTTCTAAGCTAGCCTCCTTTTGTTGTAACGTTTCAGGGTGAGGATATGCGATGCTATACGGTCCCTCTTCAGAATGACTCATTTATAAATCAATTAACCGGCACTGCTGCTGACTTTGCTGCCAGGCACAGCTGTCAAACCAACCAGCTGTTTTTCCTGCCAGGGACCAGGCCCCGCTCGAGGGGTTTCTGCACAATACCCCGCTCCTCCTCCCGCTGAATCCTTTTGTGTGCCGTTGCACTGCGCCCGTGATGCTCCGTTTCCTCCCCACCTGCTCTCTCGGCAGCAATGGATGCATTGTCTGGAGCTGCTCGGCTTCCCCAAGAAGGATCGCAGCCATCTGCAAACACAGAGGTCTCTGTGTCAGCCTGCCCAAAACGTGGAGGAGCCAAGAAAAACAAGAAAGAAAGAAAAAAAAAAAGGAAAAAAAAAAAAAAAAAAGCACTTTTCCACTCTCTGCTTTATCGGTGCTTGCATAAATCTGTTGGTGGTTTGTTGATTTCGCACTTAACCAACATCTGCTACCTGCTCAGCCGATTCCCTCCCGCGCCGGCAATGGGGCCCTGAGGAGCTGCGCCGCAGTGACGGCACCCCGGGGCTGGATTTTGGAAGGGCTGAAGTTGTTTGACACTTAGGAAAAGCGGCTCTTAGAGCAGAGGTGACATGGCGCACCCTTCTCCTCGGCTCAGCCCCCTCCCGTCCCCCGCGACTCCCGTTACAGCAGTCCTCTGGACTCATCCCAAATAAGCTGTTGCTTTGGGGCAGTTATCCCCAAGCAAAGAAAAGTGTGGAAAAGAAAAACCTGGGTATAAATTATGTATGGACATGGACACGCTGCCTTGTAGATTTGGGGAAAAAAAGAGGCTGTTTAGGGCCAGATTTTGGGGCCTGTCAGTCCAGCAGGCTGCCCCGTTGTCTCGCATCTCGGTTCACGCTTGATGCCGGGCTGCAAACCTGGCTCCTAACCCAGCTTGCAAGTGCCGCATCCCACCTGGTACACGTCCCAGTTGGGAACCATCTATATGATATTTAAGTATATTTAAGTTAAGAGTATGTATCAACATGCCTGTATGCGTACACACATTTCTGGAGGCCCTGTAGAAACCTTGTCTTCTGCATTGAAAGGAAAACCCAGAAAGATAATCTGACACAGGAGAGATGATGGTTTGGGTGTTGCCAGAGGATTCCTCGGGAGACCAGCAGACCTGAAGGACAATCTAGTGGCAGCCCCGGTGCTGTGGGTCACCTGCAGCTTTGGTACTCGGGTAGTTTGAGGTTTAAACTTGGCTCCCAGAACAGCAAGGCGCTTTTACCTTCTCCGGCCCAGACAGGAGCCCCCAACCAACCATCGCACTCTCCCTAGTTCTCCCAGCCCTCCATCCCAGGGCAGAGAGGATAGGAGTCATTAAAACCCCCCCGAGTTATGAAATCTAGAAACCTTAACTCAAGAGCTGCAGATGAGCCGCTCTGAACCGAGACGCTCAGCCCAGCTCTAACTGGGAGACCCCATTTCCAGGGGAGCACTTTCATCTTGCCAGCAGCGGGGAGGAGATGCAGCTCCCAGCTCGGAGCTGGGATTGGGTTCGGCTTGCTTGGTCCCGCTGCAGGACAGCGGGTTTCCCAGTGCCTGCAGCATCCCGAGGAGAAGCAGATGGTGTGCCAGTGCCTCTCGCCTGGCTGGTGCCCAGCACAGATCAACCACGCTGGCTTTCCCAGTAGGATACTGGTGAGCCCACGTGACCCGGTTGCTCCCTGCAGAACGGCAAAAGGAGATTTTACAGCATCTCAGCGTAGCTCCTTCTCCCGCAAGAAGTGGGACACGGCGCAGGAGCGAGAGAGCAGGCTGCAGAGCTGACGCAGCACCGACGGCCTCCCCGAGCACCAGCAGCAACGTGCTCATCCCTGTGGGCAAGGGCTCCAGCGACGCCAAGGGGACAAGCCCTCTGCCCACCCCACAGCCTGGCTTTCTGAACTAGCGACTGACCAGGGGCAGCGTTATTCTGGAAAACACTCTGCAAAACACGCCAGGTTTGCCCAGTCCCAGCGTAAACCATCCTCTCCCCATAACCCTTCACAAGGTGCAGCCCTCTCCCTCCCCGAACGCCCAGCCCCAGAGCCCCCAGGGCAGCCCCAGTCTCCCGGCATTTCTGCCCCCTTCTTTGTGTTTTTTGCTGCCCGGGAACATCCATCTCTCGCTGGGACGAGCAGCAGCCATGCCACGGGCCGATCTCTGCCCTGCAGAGGCAGGGTAGGGGCAGCACACGGCACCCACAGGGTCTGCAGAATCCTGGGGGTCACCCGTCCAGGGACACCACGGTTTGGGGTGCCTATGGTGGAGCTTGTAAAACCTCTTCTGCGCTTTCCATTAACCCACGGCCGGCACGCTCATCCCCCTGTGCCACACACTGCTGATAGCCCCTGCAGTACCGTAAAGCCAAGCCCCACAAATCCTCTTACGTGGACTTTACCGGTGTAATCACATTAAACCACCCCCTTTTCGCGGGCACAAAACCAAAACGTAAAGGAGAAGGTGGTGAGGAGCCGACAAACCGGAGAGCTGAGCTCCTTAACGAATTAAGAGACATTCGAGACGGGAAAGCCCCGATGGGATCCCAGCACAAGACCAAGTCCGAGGCTTTTGTCCATCCTGCTCCGGGGAAGCGCTTCCCAGGGGATCGGCCGCAGGGGCTGTCGGTGCCGCACACCCCCAGCCCCGAGCGCACGGGGACGAGCCCCCGAGTCTCTCCTGGCGGGCCGTCAGCGAGGGATCCCGGAGCAACCTGTCAAGGGAAGCAGAAACCCAGAGTCGGTCAGAAAGTTTCCTAGCAATCAAACTGAAAACTTTGCCATTATTACATTATTATTGCCATGAAAGTTCATGTTTTATCATCGAAATGCGGCAGGTGAAGAAAAATGTTAGGAGAGGCTTTTCACCGTGGAGGAACGTGTTTGCACTATCTCTTCCCCTGAAACAATATGTTCCCAGGACTGACACTTTCCCTACAAAGCTGGAAGTTTGCTTTGATGAAATAGCCTTCCCTACCGAGATATTTTCAGCTAGTTTTTCTAAATATTGCTCATAAAGGCCCCCTCCAGACAACCTCTCTCCCTCCCTGAGTTTGTTTATATGCTTCGAATTCTGTTAGGAAACCATCTCCCTACTTCAGCGATGTTTTATCCAAGTTTCCATATTTAGTTCTTTCAGCTATTCCTGCTCCTTAACCAGCTTTCCCGTGCACAACGCCGGGACCCGCCACATCCCAGCTCTCTCCGGCATCCCCTTCCCCTCCAGCAGCTGCCGCAGGGGGAATTTTCCCCTCATCCTCCCTGCACCGATGGATGCCCGTTGGGCACCGTACTCACCAACCCACTCTGGGGACGCGGTCCCAAATCACCCCCCAGGCCCTGACCCCAATAGGGGGAACCCAGCGGAGGCTTTCCCCACGAGGGTGGGGTGGTTCCCTGCAGCCCGGGATGCCGGTGGCAGCCCCGGGACCCCCGGCATGGCGAGGATGGAGAGCCCACCCACCGGGAAATCCAAGCCCAGCATTATTTTCGGGAGGGACAGAGTTAAAGTTGGCGAAGGAAGGTTTCCTCCTGGCACACGGCTCCGTGTCAGCCACGGTGCGCAGCCTGCAGAGGCAACGCAGGGAAAGCACTGGAGGAATTTACCATGAGTAAAAAGAGACGCTGCTTAGAGTTTGTATTAGTGTTTGTATTCAGGGAGCCAAGGTGAGTCCAAGGGCAGCGCAGGAACTGGGGCTGCCTCTCCGCTCAAACTTTCTCCTTCAGAAGGAACCAGGGCACAAGAAGTGTCCCCTCGGTCCCCGTCCCCCCGCGAGGGCCACACTCACACTCTGGTGGCAGCCGAATGGGATCGGAGGCGGGAAGTTTATGTGTTCCCGAAGGAGCAGACACCGCGGCCACCCAGGCTGAGCAGGGACTGGCTGGCAGCGCTTCAGGTCTGGCTGGAGGCTCCCGCAGTCCCGTGGGCAGCCCTGGGGTCTGGCTGATGGGTGTGGGGTCTGGCTGGTGACTCTTGGGGTCCGGCTGGCAGTAGTGGGGTCTGGCCAGTAGCTCTTGGGGTCCAGCTGGTGGGAGAAGGGTCAGGTCCGCAGCTCTTGGAGTCCAACTGATGGCTGTCAGGTCCGGCTGGTGAGTTTTGGGGCCTGTCTGGCAGGTGTCGGGTCCTCCTTGAGGCTCTTGGGGTCCAGTTGTTGGGTGTCGGGTCCGGCTGGTGAGTTTTGGGGTCTGGCTGGCAGATGTCGGGTCCTGCTTGAGGCTCTTGGGGTCTGGTCGATGGGTGTCGGGTCTGGTTGGTGAGTTTTGGGGTCTGGCCGGCAGGTGTAGGGTGCAGCCAGCAGCCCTTAGGATCCGACTGATGGGTGCAGGGTCCGGCCGGTGGCTTTCGGGGCACAGCTGCCAGCTCTCGGCGTGCAGCCGCCGGGAGCGGGACGCAGCCGGCAGCTTTCGGGGGGCACCCGGCAGCCGCGGGTTGGACCCCCGGGGGGAGGCCGGCCCCTCTCCGCGGCAGCCCGGGCCGTCGGGGCCGGGCCCGGGCCCGGGGCTCCCCCGCCCGCCGCTCCCAGCAGCCCGCCGGGGCCGAGGGGAGGAGCGGGCACGGGCGGCGGCGGCGGCGGCGGCGGCAGCGGCGGCGGTGAGTGCCCGCGGCGGCGGCGCGGGGTGGGGCGCTCCCGGGCGCCCGGGACGGCGACCGCCTCGGTCTCCGCGGCCACCGGCGGGGAGCGGGGCCGCACCTGCCCCGGAGCATCCCCCGCCGACGGCAGGGTGGGGGGGGCGGTGGTTTTGGGGGATGCCCGTCGCGGATGCGGTGCCCGGTAGGAGCGGGACGGGCGCTCCGGCAGCCCCGGGGCGGGGGGGAAGGGGGAAGAAGGAGGACGGGTGGGGGTGGGGTGGGGGGGGGGTGTGTGTGTGTGTCCCGATCCCCGGTGGGACAGCCCCGGTGCTCCCCCCGCACCCCACGGCTGCCAACGAGGTGCGCCTGGCACCCCTAAAACATACCCCAGGCTCCGAGCAGAGACGTGAACACCCCAAAAACACCCACGCTGCATCGCAAGCGTGGGGGCTGCGGCCGTGCTCCCCCGTCCCCGAGGGCTCCCCGGCCGGGCGACTGCCGGGGCCGGTTTACCGGAGCCCTCCCTGGCTCGGGGTGGCGGGGCAGCCTTTCCCAGCCAGCGGCTCGGGAACGGGAGCGTTTTCCCGTGCCATCCATCATCCCCGCTGAAAGCCCGTTGACGTCAACCCCGTCCCGTGCACGCTGGTCCCCGCCGCCGGGAAAACGGGGGGTAGGGAGCGGGGAGAGCGGGGGGTCCTGCCCGGGGAGGGCTTGCCTCGGGGCCTCATCCTCGCACCGAGCGGCCCACCTAATGCCAGCGGTCGCCTCACCCCGAGCTTCCCGGTGTCTCCGGCCTGTGCTTCGTACATCGATTTGACTCCGCTCCATCTGGAGAGCCCGCTCTGCCCTCCGTGGCGTTTTGGGCAGGTGCTGTGGCTGGTCCTGTAGGGAAATCTGTTAAAGAACTGGTGAGGAGGAGTGAAACGATGCCCCAGGACGGGCAGAGGCCCCTGCGCGGCTCCCTGCTTACTATAGCTGGGGCTACAGCAAGTGGGGAGAAGCCCGAGGGCAGCGTGGGCATTGCTTATCCCCCGCAGGAGTGAAACACCGGAATGGGCATAGGCCTGGCCAGCCACCGCATCCGCTGAGCTGCTGCGGAGCGATGGCTGCTCTGTGCCTCAAAATGGTCCCCAGAGCCAGGGCCACCGTGTGGGTGCTCACACTGAGCTGCAGAATTGTCCCCGAGGGAGGTGGCGGCCGTGCCGGGCTCTGCGATGGCCGGTGCCTGCTCCCGGGGGTCCGGGAAGCATCGCGAGGGGTCTTTCGAGGCCGAGCAAAACAATTAGCCCTGGGCTGAATTGCATTACTTGGCGCACAGGGAACATCCCGTGGGGCTGCGCTGCTTGTTTCATTAATGTGCTGAGAGCAGGAGCCTGCGGATCCCCTCGGGCCAGCGGCACGGGGATGGGCTTCACCTGCAGCACAAACCCAGCGGCTTTGCTGCCCGGCACAGCAGCCCAGGGTCGTCCCTGTGCCACAGGACGAGGGGCCACCTGCCCGAACCGGCCCTGGCACGGCCGGCTGCGTTGCGTAGCCCCTTCCTCGAGCAGTGGAGCGGCTGCTCCCACGCCTCTCACCTCCAGCCCCGGTTTAGACGTGTGCCCGTTTCTTTCTACATCAACACCTCTTGAAAGCCAGCCCTTCTGCTGTGCTTACACATCTCTCCCAAAGAGCTGTGTAAGAAGGCAAACAGCCTTCTGACATCCTTTTGTGAGGGCAAACTCCTGCCGCCTACCACGTCCCAGCACTCCTCTCGGCGGGCACAGCGCTCCTGGACTCTCGCTTCATCCCCGTTTCAGCCCCATCCTTGCAGCACCGGTCGCAATAGCTTTTGTGGGCCACGGACAGAGGATCGGATCATGGCATCTTGGTCTGCCCCTTGCTTGGCCCCTTGCACCCCAAATTAGGACACAAATCCCCACCGGCTTCCCCCGCACACCCCGAGGTCCGTCCTCCCACAGGTTCTGCTCCCCCTTGAGCTCAGCCGAGTCAGCCCATGTGGATCGGGCCCTTTGTGGGCTTACGCCTGCTCTCGCTGTGCCACAGCCCTACGGGAAGCATCACATTGATGCAAGATGCAGTTTAAGGTTATGAAAACGCCCAATTTTCCTGCTTATTAAAACCCAAGCCGTGCGACACCATCTCCTTGCATCCATTTCAATGCACTTAAAATGTTTTGTCACAGCATCTCAACTAGCAGGGAAACAGGCTCATTTAGTAATTATTTTAAAGTGAATTAGCGCAGGACTGACAGCCCTGCTGACACACCGTGCTCGCTGCCTGCCGCGTTCAGGGGCTCCCCACCTGCCCTGGGATGCTGTGTTGGACCGCAGAGGGATCGCAGTGGGAGCCTTCCCGGGCCCCGCATCCTTCCCACAGACGGTGGCAAAAGGACTCCCGGAGCCAGAGGTCTCTCAGCCTGCAAATAGTGAATTGCACCTATTTTAGTTGCTGGGTGGTGGAGCAATGCGAGAGCATTTCGCCTTCGCCCTGGCACGCTTGTGCATCGCCCCTCTCCCCGGCCGCGGCATGTGTGCTCCGGTGAGCAGCATCTTGCCGGGAGCAGCTGCCCCATCGGCCCGTCCTCCCGCTCTGCTGGGGGTGCGGGTGCCGGTGCCGGCCCAGGAGAGCTGCCCTGGCTTCTCTCACCAGGTCGGGTGCAGACTGTGGCAGAGCGATGGGTGTTTGCCATGGGCAGTGCCAGGCTCCTGCTGTCTCTTGGCATCACTCCGGCTCACAGAAGTCTTCCTACGGCAAGCAAGTTTTCTGCTGATTCCTTAGGAAGCTTTGCTATCATAGTGCAGTCTTAGCATTTAAAAAGCAACTTTTTCTGCAAACAGCCTGCCTTACCCCCTGCCTCCCGCTGGGCTCTGGAGCGAGCTGGGACCTGCGGGCTGGATTTGGCCAGGCAGGGCAGATCGGACCCAGTCCGATGGGGTCTGGGCTGCTGGCACCAAGCTGTCACGGGGCCACGTTCACCAACCTGCTGCTGGACGCAGAGCTGGGGGGGCCACGGGCGGGTTTGGTCACCCATCCTGGAGCTGCGGGGCCGTCAGCTTGGTCCTGGGGAGCCCAACGCAGGGCTGTAGCATTGGGCACCTCTGCTGCGGGCAGGCTGAAGCGACCAGGGGCAGAATATGGTCAGTACTTTGATTTGAACCCAAGGGGACTTCAGAGCTCTTGGCCCATGCGGGATACGGAGCCCCTGAAAGGCAAAGCAGTATTTGCTAATGCAGAAAGGGGGGGCTGTTGGGTGCTGGCTGCCGGTGGAAGGAAATCAGATGTTCTCTGCAAGAAGAGGAGCGCTGGTAGGAGCAGCAGAAAGCCAGAGCTGATAGCAGTCCTTCCCCTGGAGGAAGCAGCTCCATGAAATATTGATGGGATTCACACGCAGCAGACGAGCGGTGTGAGCTGCATTGCAGAGCTTGGAGCCGTGCAGCCGGGAAGGCAGCGGCTGCTGGGTGATGGGAAAAGCTCCTTCCACAGCCCCTCCGTGCCGGTGGAGATGGGTACCAGCCCCAGCCCCATTGCAGCGGTGCAAGCCCTCGGTGCCCAAGCATGAGGCGAGGGGTTGGGGTCTGAGCACGGATGATCCCGTCCCCAACCCATCCCAGGGACCACCAAAGGCCCTGGGCTGGTTTCTTACCTCCCCGCTGCCTCCCCATGGAAGTGGCCCAGTTTTCAGGGCCGCATGGCTGCAGCATCACGCTAGCCAAGGCGGCTGCTGGCAGTGGCCACGCACCTGCCCATGCACGTCCCCAGTGAGGTCTTGCTCCCTCCCAAGCTTCCCATCGTGGCCAAAACCAGCACCGGGGTGCAGCCAACGCAGAGGCACCGAGCTCTGCCCTGCGGGAGCCTGGTCCAGGCAGCATGTCTACGGGATGAGACCGGACCATCAGGGATGCCCCGGTGCTTGCCGCAGTGCCACGAGCCCTCGTCTGCCAGGCAGCTCACCCAGCCGGCGGGGCTCAGCGGGAGCTGGCCATCCCCCAGCCGCAGCCCCGCTGTGGCTTTTGCTCCTCTGATTCTTTTATGTTGCCTAGGAAACGACGGGATTCAGCATAGATCTGATTTAACCGAGTGGCAGACGTCACACAGGGACATGGGGGAAAGGGACGGCGTGGTCAGGGCACTGGCCCTGGGCTCCTGGTGTCTTGGAGGGGGCTTAGCCCAAGATCAGGCCACCAGGCAGGGGCGGACATGGGTGTCCCCGGCTCCCACACTCGTCCCCCCATGAAAGATGTCCACGAGGTGGGTGTGGGAAGATGCCGTGTTCCTGCCTGTCCCTCCTGGAGATACTCGGTTCCCTGTCCTGGTGCTCCCGGACGGATCCCGTCTGCCAGGAGCATCACTTCTGCTGGAGCTGCGGCACCCAGGCTGGCTGGAGATGGACACGTGCTTTGTGCACGGGCATGGCAAGGAAGTCACCGTGGCCGAGGCGCGTGTGGACACAGCCGGGACCGAGGAAGATGTGTGCTCCAGCATGGGACAGTCGATTCTCGCGTGTCACGCTGTCCCTGCCGGGGCTGTGCTGGAGACCGCCAGGCAGGGCTGCAGCTCCGGTTATCTATCGCTCCCGGTCCATCCCTGTGTACAGGAGCACGGAGGAGCGTGCCCGCAGCAGAAAGGCTGTTCAGACCCGGCCTGCTCCCAGGCTTGAGGCATACCATCCCACCGCTTATCCCAGGAGAGATGCAATGCGTCCCTTGGGTCACTGGAGGAGCTGGTCTCCATGAAGCCATCTCTCAGCCCGTAGGGATGTCCCCAGGCCACAGCATCGGCCACTGTCACCACCATCCCATCGGCAGGTCTGTGCAGGGGACCGTCCTCTTCACCCACACCACGACCACCAGCACCGCCCGTCCCGGCAGAAAGCCTCCGGCTGCCACAGACAGACCGGGCTGCACAGTCGCCTTCTCGGCAAAGCCCCGCGTGCCGGGACACTGCTAACACAAGTAGCTCCCGGTGCTGCCCTGCCGTCCCTCCAGAGAGCAGCTCCAGCGCCAGATGGAGTGGCTGAACGGCTCCAGTGTTTTGTCCTCCCGCTCCCACCCGGACCGGAGCAATCTGGCAGGAGCATGCCGCAGGGTTTGCCCCGTGGCCCTCCTCCTCCTCCCTGGCGCAGGCTTGCTAAACCTCGTCGTACAACAGTCAGGCCGTTGTCCAGGGGCACGGGCAGGGGCTGGAGCACCCTCGGGCAGGGGCTGCTCCCACCGGATCCCCGAGCACAGCCCTGGCTCGGCCCCGTCCGAACTGCTCCCCTCTAAGCTCCGCTTTTCCCGCAAATGGAGCGCATTCAGACCCATCCTTTCATTTCAAGGTTTCTATTTCCCATGGAGATTGTGCAGGAGGATTAATGCTGTGCCTCCAGCCTGTTTCAGCCAGAACATGACTTTTATAGCCTGCCTGAGCAATGAGATGCGTAACTCCAGTAGCTGGAGTTACTTGCAAGTTCTCAGCTCATGTGCAGTGAATTATACCTCTTGCTGGGCAATTAAATTTATATGAGCAACTGCCTATCAAACCTGAAGCAATTAATTAGAATTAAGTACTTTTAGGGGAAATAAGCCCTTGCCTTACTTCCCAATACAAGGAGGAGCACATGCTTGCGAGCTGCGCTGCTGTGGCTTGCCCCGGCGTGTTGTGCCCTGCCCAGGACTGGCAGGGCCTTGTAGCGGCAGCTCTAGCAAGCTTTTCTTTTCCCTAAAAGTGCTGATTTTAGGGCCTACCCGTTCCAGACGTCAGCAGCATTTCAGTGCTCTCCCTCCAGGCTGGAGGCAGCCCCAGCATGGGGAGGGTCCGGAGGCTGCAGGGGCAGCCCGGGGGCGAGAGGACCTGCTGCCCCACTGCTGGGGCTTTCCAACCCCATGTCTCCCTGGAGACACCCACCTTGGGGGCTTTAGGGAGCAGACAGCCCCCAAAATCCCTCTACCCCCCTTCCCCGGCAAGGCAGCATCACAGCCAGCCCCACCTCCGGGTGCTCATTTATCACCTCCCTCCTCCTCGTCTCCCCACCCGCCATCAAGGGCCATTCCCCACCTGCAGGGGGGCACCCACCGGGCTCCTCCCTCCTTCCCCAGAGCCTTTGTCAAAGCACCCAATTTTTCCCATCAATATTTTGCCCCCCATTTCTATCTCAGTGGGATATTTGGGGCCAGAGCTCCCTGGCAGCCCCAGGTTGTTCCTCGCCGTGTGCAGTCCCTGACACCGTCCGGTCACGGGGATGCACCAGCAGTGGGACCGTACAGTCCTGTTGGCTCCCTGGCATCGCCCGTGATCCCCCACCCTCTGTGCTACCCTCGCTCCCCACTTTTCCCGGCCCTGCCATCCCCTGGCAGGTCCGTGACGCCCGGCTGGGGGGACCCAGCGGGGTCATCGGGCGCCCGAAGCCCGGCACAGGGATGTCCCCAGCCCTGCTGAGACACATCCCACCCCGCTGGACCGCTCTGCCCCTGCTTGGGGCTGGGAGGAGAACTGGGTCAGCGATGTAACCATGGAGATGCTGAAGGAGATGCTGAAGCAGCGCCGGCACAGCCCCGCTCTCCAGAACCCTTTAAAGATTAACCAGACCCGTCACCCTCCGTCTCCAGCCAGGGATGGGGCTGGGGGGCTGAGCATCCTCGGCGGGGAGAGCGGGGCAGGCGCTGCCCAGTCCTCCTCCACCTGCGCAGGGCGGTAAGATGCCTCCGTCTCCTCTTTTCCTTTGGGGTGTGAGCGCAGGGAGGGCTCGGCCCCGGTAGGGTAGCCTCACCGGGGCTCCTGCACCGCGGCGGCGATCGAAACGCAACAGGGAACCTGTTTTTCTGCCGGTCGTGCTTGTCTGCGTGTTGTGCATCGGTGCTGGGCGCTGGCTGCGTGTCTGCCAAGCGGCGGAGCAGCCGGGGGGATGCTACAGCCATGACACCTCTCCCGGCTGCTCAGCTGGTGCCCGGTGGCTCCGTGCATCCCACAGCCATCCCAGCCTGCGGGGGAACCGGGGCTGGTTCACCGGAGAACTTCTCGGTGCTCGCGGCGGTTGTTGTCGTTTCCTGCGAGGACGGTGCGTGGTGGCGGTAAGCGCTGGCGGGGGCTGCAGGCGCTGTCCCCCACCCCGGTGGCTTGGGGACGTGTCTCCACGGCAGGGAAGGAGGGGGCTTGCATGCGATCCAGCCGCTGCTGGAGCGGTGTGTTGGTTTGTTCTGAGAATCCCGGTGTTTTGCAATATAGAGAAGAAATAAAATACAGAGCGGGGGGGAGGCGGTGAAGGGAAACCTGGTGCTGTTCCCTGCATCCCCCACCCACTGCTGGGGAAGGGGAGCCGGGAAAGGGAGAGGCAGCATCAGGGCTGCCAGTGCCGGCCGAGGATGCTGTCGCGGTGCTGAGGCCGGCTCGGCGGTGGGAGCCGCGGGCTCCGGTGATCTTGGTGCTTGGGCACAGTCTCTGGCCGAGCTTGTCTCGGCAGCCAGTGCTGGGCACCTCCCCGATCTCCCCGTCCGGCACCTGCTCCCGCAGAGGCCAGAAGCAGGTTGTGAAAAGAGATGAGGGGTAAAATCACGGGCAGGGTAAAGAAAATCCTTCCTTTGGGCTGAGGAGCGTGCGCTCCCCTTCCTTTGCAGTGGATTATCCTTGTGTGTGTTGCGTTGGAAATGATCCCGTGAGCACTGTGCTCTCCTGATCTAATTTGCTTCCACCAGAGCCCGGTGCTCTCCTGACGGCTGAAGCGCCGAGCGGGGAAAACAGCAGCGGGAGCCTTTTGTGTTTTCCTGGCCGTAGAAATAACGGGGCTTGGTTGTGCCACAGCTCTTCTTGCCCATAATGCCGCGTGGAGAGGCCTGAGCTGGGCGCTGCGCCCGGCTGAGCCCTCGTGCAAAGGGACCTGCGTTTGTTTAGGCACAGTCTAATGCCAGGTTTGCAGGTGGGGAAACTGAGGCACGGGGAAGGGAAGTGGCGTGCGACCGAGGGTGCGCTGGGGCTGCGTTTGGGGAAGCGGTTGGGATCCGTTCCTTGCGGCAGCCACTTCCAAAGAGAAACCCCGGCCCTTGCGAGTGGCCGCAGCGGGTTTGGAGCCCGGAGGGTGCCTGGAGAGCGGCGGGTGGCATCCGAAAATGCTCGTCCCAAAGGTCCCAAAGGTCGCGGCTCAGCCCCAACCCCTCCTCGAGCAGACACTGAGTGCAGGGCGAGCGCTGCTGGCTGCTCTCGCCTGTCTCAGCTTCCCGTCAGCACGTGGCCACGGAGCTGGTGCTCACCCAGTGCCGACAGCTTTATCCCAGGGGCTCAAGCCCTCGTGCAAGCGTCTCCTCAGCAGCGAAGGCAGAAAATCCCACGGGCACACGCGCGCACGAGGGGAAGCACGGGCTACAGTCGTGGTGTACCCCAAATCTTGCCGAAAGCAGGTGGCCGTGCCAGGATCCCGCTCAGCGACAAGCACCGCCGGGCACGAGGAGCGGAAGGTGAAATCGGTGGGTCGCTGCCACGCGCTGAGGGAGCCTGGGCAGAGCAGGAGAGGAAACCACCAGCCAGAAGGGAAACGTGGGACGGCTGCTGCTCTCTGGGAGCTCATTAATGATATTAATGACTAATCGCCCACTTGCCCCTGTTTGTATCCCTTCTGTAATTGATAAATCCGCCAGCACAGCAGCGCTGGAGCCGAGCCCGCGGCTCCCATCGCGTCTCAGCCTGACCGTGCCTCTGCGAAGCTCGTTCCCCGATGGCAATGGGCAGTGAAGCCCCCTGCCTTGCCCCGCTCCCCCGTTCCCGGCCATAACTTATCCTCTACGTTTGTGGCTGTCTCTCTTGAAAAAGAAATATTTTTCCAGGCGCTGCCTCCATCCATTACCATAAAGTGGCTTCACTTGGCCCGGAGTTAATAATTCACCTTTCCTTGGAAGATGGATGCTCTCGTCCCGCTGGAGTTTAAATATTCATGGGGAAGGGAAGGCAGCGACTGCCGCTCCACGCGGGAGGTCTGGCAGCCGCGTCGCGGCCTCTGCCGCTGGCAAACGCCCCGGTCCCCGGCAGCGCGGCACCCCGGCACCCTCGGCGCACCTGCGGGGCCCCTCCAGGCAGCGTCTGCTGCCAGGGCTTGGCGGTGGACCCCAGCAGCAGCCCGGCGTGGTTTCCTGGGCCGGGGTCAGATCCAGCCCCCGTGGCAGGCAGCCATCTCGGGGTGGAGCGGAGGCATGCCCGGAGCAGCACGTAGGGATGCTGCAGCTGCGGTTCGGAGAGGGAGACGCGCGGGAGGAACTCTGCTAGTTGTGATTTCGCCTGGACACCTTCAGCGGGGGCGGACGGGGCTGTCCCCAAGCTTCAGGGTCCCCTCCTGCTCCCAAGCCAGGCGGGTTGGTGATGCACCGAGCCCTCTGCCCACCGATGGGTCTCTCCTGGCCGTCAGGGACTGCCCGGGTCCCCGCCGGGTGCTGGGGCAGGGCTGGTGGGTCCACCCTGTGAGCCGGCTGCACGGGGGGGTCCCGCACCCCTTCCTTCGCCGCACCCTGAGCCAGCCCCTGCCCCCACGGGTGGGGAAAAATGGTCCCGATGGGTTGTGCCACCTGAATTTCACGGCTTTGTAAGTGCCTCGGGGGACCGTCCATCCCCGTGGGGCTCTTCTGGGTGGGAGCACGGTGACACGGCCGGTGCCCCCGCCCAGCGGGTGCCGGCCTTGACACATCCCCTGGCTTCCCCCCCGCAGCTGATCCCACCCAGCAGAGCCGGGGCCGGCGAGCGCGCGAGCGGCTGACCATGTTCAACGGGGATGCCAGCTCCTCGGCGGCCAGGAATGTCATCCGCAGCTCCAGCATCAGCGGTGAGATGTACAACATCGAGAAGAGCGCGCGGGGCAGCGCCGACTCCGTCACCATCACTGCCAGCAAGAAGAGGCGCTCCAGCCTGGGCGCCAAGATGGTGGCCATCGTGGGGCTGTCCCAGTGGAGCAAGAGCACGCTGCAGCTCAACCAGACCGGTGAGCTGCCGCGGGCCCCCCAGCGCTGCCGGGCCCCCCAGCTCGGCCCTTTGCTTTTAGGAGAAGTGCACGCTCCCGGCTACCCAAAGCAATGCTCTAGCTGCCCGTGTCTGATGAAGACACCTAAAAAAGCCCGTTGTAAATCCCCCCTGGCACACCGGCACTTCTCCACGTGCCAAAACCATTTGTAAACCCGCAGCGGGGACGTTGCTGGAGCTCTGCCAGCACGGGGGGTCTGGGCTCAGCGTCCCCCCCAGTAACGGCCAGTCCCGGCTGTGGACAGGGAGGGAGGGAGGGAACTCAGAGAAAGGACTTGTCAAACGGTCTGCCTCTGGGAAATATTTAAATGCTTAAAATAGCTTTTTAAAGGGCGGGGGAAGCAAAAAGTTCATTTTAGTGCAGCCTTTTTTTCTAGTTATTGCTTTTTTATTCTGGTTCTTGTTGGCATTTTGTGATTTGGGAGATGTTCTATAAAGAGAGGAGTTAATTTGGAGCCCTCCAGCCCTGCACATCCGAGGTGTTGCTGAAGGGGTATAATTATCCCCCAAAGCCAAGCAAAAAGTGCCGGAGCCGGGCAGAACCGCACCCGGGGACGGCAGGACCGGGACCGTCCCGGCTGCCGGTGCCCAGGTGAGCAGCACCCGCTCTGGGGGGGCTGCCAGGATGAGGCAGACGCTTCCACGGGGACAGCCCCGAATTAGCAAGCCCAACCTGACTCCCCCAGGAGCAGCCGTGGCGCGGTGCCGGCACACACGTGCTCACGCGGCAGGAGCGGGGCTGCCGGCGAAGCCAGGGCTGCCGGCAGTGCCAGGGGTGGATGCTTGGGCCACACTCCTCCTTCTGCCATCTGCCACCGCCTGGGACGTGCGGTGGCAGGGACGGCGTAACCGCATGGAGAAAGGGAGACTTCGCTGATCGGTCAGCGTCGGGGCTGTGCCCGCTTGCGGCACTGGGGGTGCCCACGGAGGGACCGTCCCCTGTGGCATGGGGACATCGGCACGTGTCGATGGGGCCCTGGGGATTTTGGAGGCTGGGGGGTGGCTCTGCAGCAGCACAGGCCAGGCGGCGGGCTGGGATGGTGGCAGCACGTGTGAGCTGAGTCTGGCAGGTCTCAGCACACGAGGGAGGTGACTGAGGTGCAGGTGGGGCTCTCAGCCATGCAAAGGCACGACGACACCAGCGCTGAGCGAGGGCTGCGGGAGACGAGGCTGGGACGCGGGGAGCGTGGGCAGCCCGTGGCTCTCCAGCACGCGGGAGCGGCACCGGGACACGTGCCCGTGCGGGGTCCTGCAGGGCTTCATCCCAGGGAAAGGTTGCATAAATCACAATGAATAACGTACCGAAGGTGGGGAGCAGCACACGGGGAGGCTCTGGCTGTGCCTGGCACCCCGGTTCTTCCGTCTGGTTTGACGCCCGTCCCGCGGGAGGGTCCAGGGGCAGCGAGCGCTTCCCGGGCTCACCCCCCCCCCCCATCTTGGCTTCCAGAGGGCGGCCCCAAAAAGCTGCGCAGCAACATCCGGAGGAGCACGGAGACCGGCATCGCGGTGGAGATGAGGACCAGGGTCACCCGGCAAGGCAGCCGGGAATCCACCGACGGCAGCACCAACAGCAACAGCTCCGACGGCACGTAAGGCACCGCGGGGCGGCATGGGGGGACAGGAGCTGGGGCCGGGCACCCTCCCTGTGCTCCCGGAGGATCTCGCTTGCGACCCGGCAGCCCGATGCTCCACAAAGGGCCTTTGCTCTCCCCGGGCAGGTTCATCTTCCCCACGACCCGGCTGGGTGCCGAGAGCCAGTTCAGCGACTTCCTCGACGGGCTGGGGCCGGGCCAGCTGGTGGGACGGCAGACGCTGGCCACCCCGCCGATGGGTGAGTGCCGGCCGAGGGGGTCCCTGCCCGGGGAGGGGGATGCCGTCACCAGCCCCGCAGAGCAAGGGCTGCGGCTTGCCTGGTGCGGGGCTGGGCGGTGCAGGAAGATGCTCCAGCGAGAGGAAAGGGGCTGCGGGGTGGAAAGTGGCCGCACGCTCCTCCGCAGGGCACCGGCTCTGGGGACTGGATCCCGGCAGCGGCCCTTGCTGCTGCGCGTGTGCCGGGTTGGTGCATGGCTTGGAGATGCTCTGGCCTTCCCCTGCTGCTCCCGCTGCCGGCTCCGCGAGGGGAGGGAACGTCCCATGCAGGGCTCAGGGCAGGACACCGCAGGGGAAGCAGCCGCTCTGCCTTTTCCCGAGGTCTCTTCTGCCCGTGTGCTGTGCACAGCAGCTCCTCCGAGCATCCCGCTGCAGAGGGGAGCCAACAAAACTGGCGTGTGTTCCGTTTTTCCCTTTTAAACCCAAAATGGCTGTAGAAAGTTGCGCCCTAAGTCTGAATTTCCAGCCAGCAGCAGCGTGTCCCCGGCTGCTCCCAGGGCACGCCGGGGTGTCTGCCCCATGTCCTGCTGAGGGGCCGGAGCTGCCAGGAGCGGGGAGAGCTGCCCCGGGGGGTCACAGTAACCGGGGTACCCCGTCCTGCCCCCAGTCCCTGCAGCACAGGGACCTGGTCCTGCTGGCCCTGCATAAACCCCCGGTGGGAGGGAAGGGAAGGGGGCAGTTGCACCCCTCTGGGCTTGCCCACCTTCCCCGGGAGGGGACACCACCGGCTTCCCTTGGCGCAAGGTCCCGCAGAGCCCGTGGCGCGCCGAATCCCTACGGCTCCTGCCGTTCCCCCACCGCGGCATCAGCTCGTTCCTCTCCCACCGGCCGGTTCCTCGCGCAGCCCCCGGCGCTGGCCCTGACTTGCTGTTGAAATGCCAAGTGTGTTTTGAGAACATCCAGGTTCATCTCGCTCCTATTAAACCCCGCTGGGACATCAGCTCACCCCTTCCCCATCCCCACTCCCCTCGCCGGGGCCACAAGGCAGCGAGCGACGGGGACCCGCCAGCCAAGGGACATATGTACGTACGAGCAGGACAGCGTAAGTGGGAGAACAACTTCACACCGAGCTCAAGAGGCGCCCGGCCATGTTTTTTCCTGCAGATGCCCCTCCGCAGGGAGCGGGGAAGGACCCCAGTGAAGTGCCCCGGGGAGACGGGGGCTGGTGGGTGCCGGCCCCAGGGGGGTGCGCAGCCACTGACCCCTCCTGCCCCAGCCTCTCCTGCTCTTGCCGGAATGTTGCCTGCCCCCGGCTGAGGGCATCGCCCGGCCAAGGCGCAGCCCTGGTTAATCCCAGCCCCTTTTCCCATCACGAGGGAAAAAAATCCCCCTGCAAGGCTGCCGTGGGATGGAGCTGGCAGGGGGGGTGGGGAGGAGGGGAGGAGGTGGCTGTTACCCTGTTCTCTCCTCGCTGCTCAAATCCAAGCGTCTGCACATCAGCTCGGCTTTGTCCTTCCTCCAAATTCCCAATAAATCACGCACCCGGTGGCGGGATGCTCGGTGTGCTTGAGCGCTGGGTGCTGAGGATGGGGAGCAGGCGGCGGTGTGGGGGTGCCGAGGCTGCCAGCCCCGGAGATGACATCTCTCCCCTGCTTTTTGGCAGCACCAAAAGGGAGAGCTGGTGGGGACCAGCCCAGCCCAGGGCTGCGGCCGTCCCCGGTGGGAGGTGGCCATCGGGGAGGCCGCTGAGCGCGTCTCGTTCCTCCGCCTAGGCGATGTCCACGTCGGCATGGCTGACCGGAACGGGCAGCTGGAGGTGGAGGTGATCCAGGCAAGGGGACTTATCCCGAAGATGGGCTCCAAAAGCATCCCTGGTAGGTGGCTGGAGAGGGAGGGGGTCAGGGACGGAGCGGGAGTGATGGGGACGGGCGCTGTGCCGGGACCATCGCAGGAGCCTGCTCCGAGTCAGTGTTTCTCACCCGTTTTCCAAACGCAGCCACCTATGTGAAAGTTTACCTGTTGGAGAACGGCGTCTGCCTGGCCAAGAAGAAGACCAAGGTGGTGAAGAAAACCTGCGACCCATCGTACCAGCAGCCTCTGCTCTTCGAGGAGAGCCCCCAGGGCAAAGTCCTGCAGGTGACGTACTCCCCGCACAGATACCTGGGGACAGGGAGGGATTAGGGGAGCAAGGACAGGGCACAGAAACCCAGCGTCCCCACCGCTCTCCTTTAGACTGCAGCCTCCCCGTCCTGATCACGGCGGGTCCTTCCCAGCCGGGCACACCGAGTCTGCCGAGTTTTCCCCAAAACTCCCAACCAGCGAGCGGGGCAGCTCCCCTAACCCCTTCTCTTCCCCCCAGGTGATCGTCTGGGGAGATTACGGGCGCATGGACCACAAGTGCTTCATGGGGATGGCCCAGATCGTCTTGGAGGAGCTCGATCTCTCCAGCACGGTCATGGGCTGGTACAAACTCTTCCCCACCTCCTCGCTGGCCGACTCCAGCATCGGACCTCTGACG
Source organism: Ciconia boyciana (assembly GCF_034638445.1). Taxonomy (NCBI): domain Eukaryota; kingdom Metazoa; phylum Chordata; class Aves; order Ciconiiformes; family Ciconiidae; genus Ciconia; species Ciconia boyciana. Next base: position 6,061,840 of record NC_132954.1, read on the forward strand.
CGCCGCCTCTCCCAGTCCTCCCTGGAGAGCTCCACCAGCCCCTCCTGCCCGTAGGCGGCAGGTTGGTGGGAGAGGCCGGGAGGGGAAAGATGTCCTGACCTACCAAAACTGTTAGTGGATAGCTGTAAATATCCTGTCCTTCCCCCCGCCCCCCCCCTTTTTTTTTTTTAAAAAATCTCCTTCCCGAAACAAACCCACTCCTGACACGCTCCTCCCCGAGCACATGTCCCGGCGCGCAGAGGGGGACGTCGGAGAGGGAGCGAGGGCTGTGTGTTTTGAGGGAGGGGGAAAGAGAAGCAAAAAAAACCCAAACCCCCTATGAGGCAGACCGAGGGCTGCGACTGCCGACCGATCCCGAGACTGTTACCGCACCTCGTCCCGTCACCCCGTCGGAAAGGAATCGAAGCGACGCGTTTCTCTCCTGACCACCCGGCGAGAGCATCTCGGGCTGATTCATTCAGCGCCGCTGGAAGCAGCATGTTGACGAGGTTTCTTTTCCTCCGATTTTGTTTCCTTGCCTCTGAGGAAAAGGTAGCTTTTCAAAGAAAAAAAACTCAGAAAAAAAATCCAACTCAGCACTACTATTTTTTTTTTTTCCAAGGAATGTAGCATCTTCTATTATGTAGCTTGCCACGTACTAACACCACACTCACTCTCTTCAGTATCTAAGAGACTCCGGATTGACCGGAAACATCTGCCAGTCACTTCCTGTTTGTTCGTTTTCCGACACAAATCTTGCCGCACTGAGCAAGCACTTCTGGTGGCCATTTTTCTTCTTTTTTTATTTTTTTTTTTGGTAGCATGTAGCCTGTGACCAGTGACATTGCCAAAGCGAGAGAGAACAGAAAAAGGTGCACTCGCCTCACCTACGCATACGCTGGTCTTCTCCTCATGTTTCACCACTGACCGTGGTCTTGTACAGCCAAAGCAAGACCCAAAATATAAACTCTGTGATGCCTCACATGAAAATTCGAGTCAGGAGAAGGTGACCCGATGGAGCGGGAGTACCGTGATGCTGGTTGATCGTCTGGCTCCCAGCCCCTTCCTCCCACGAGGGCCAGCTCGAGGTCTGGGATGCTCTCCTCGGGTCTGGGATGCTCTCCTCGGGTCTGGGATGCTCTCCTCGGGTCTGGGATGCTCTCCTCGATACCTGAATTTCAAGGAGGAGCAGAGGGTTTGCCAGACCCGGCGGCTGGACGCACCTTTCTCCAACTCTCGACTTGTTGGTACGCTACAGGGGAACATCTCAACAGCATCTTCTGCTGATCTGGAATTAGGGTGACTGAGAGGTTACGAACAAAGGACTAGATGCTTGGAATTTATTATCAGGATGAGTGTTTTGGGTTTTTTGTTTGTATGTTTTGTTTGTTTGTTTTTAAAGCAGCATTTTGGTTCCCCCCGAGGGACCAGTTCTTGTAGCAAAACCGAGAATTACGGAAGCTTTTTTTGAAGGTGCCTAATGAAATTTGCTGAAAATACTCAGGGGAGACACCACTAGAAACTCTGGTTTCTTCATAAAATATACTTAACGCAATGACTGTCCTAAAGGATCAGTTTCCAAAAGAGAGAAAAAAACCCAACACAGCAAAAGATGAGCAGTCTTGAGACTGGAAGAGGACAAAAGGTTAGTGGGGAATTTTTACTGACCAGATGGCTCTGACCTTCAGTCTTTAACGCAAATCACCCCACAGCACAGTTGGGATTTTTTACAATTATTTATTGGCAAAGCAGATAATTTCACAATGCACAGAGCACAACAAAACCAACCTGCCGTTCTCCTGGTGACGCCAGGAACGATGAACCAGCTCGAACCTGTTGCCACAACGGAACAAAACCCAACGTGAAGGAAAAGACTGTTGCGATGAAGCTGTCCCCTCCACAAACCCAAAACTCCAGCGCTCGGCGGCTGGTTTACCCGACACCGCCACGATTTTAGCAACATCGTGACAAGGAGTTTCAGCTGCTATCGTGGACTTTGGATCTTTACCAGACGAAAATCACTGTAGACCTCTGAGGAAGAGAGTGGGCTGGATGCTGCTGATGGGGGATGGAGAGGGGTCTGCTTCGAGACCCCAATGCCTGCCTCGTAAAAGATGAAATCCTCGTCTGCTAGAGCGGTAAGTGCTTTTTCAAGCAATAGGCACCGATTTCTGAGCTCGTGCTGAATGGCGACGCATAGGACGGCGGGATGCCCTAACCCTCTCCAGCGGTTTGAGGAAGCAAACTCAGCGCCCTGACTGCTGAAACAGGAATAAACAAGGTTTGAACACGACGTTCCTTCCAGAGCACGAAGCAGTTATACGAGGTCAACGACGCCCGGACGAGGCTAAACTTTCTCTGCCCCGGCGTGCTGGCTTTTTGAATATACGTGAGGGAAGGCATCTTAAGAGGAAAAGCCTTTTGCTCCTTTAAGCTAACATTATTTGCTTTTGCTTTACCAGCTCTATTGCAATGGCAAAAATGACAAATCTGCCTGTGGTGGGACAATAACCACGTCCACAGGGAAATGGAATAGCAGCGTGGGCAGAGCAGGGAGCTCTGCAGGTATTTTCTGCTCACTGGTGTGGACACAGCATCCCACCCCCTTCCCCTTCCAGCACAGAGCTCGCTGGCTGTAAATTTCTCCAGCGAGTTTTACTGCAGAGCTTTACTGCTCCCTCTCTCCGCGAGCAACGTAACGCTTTTCTTGAGACAGAGAACAGAAGGGGATGAAGAGCAGCAGGAACACCGGGACAGCCGGGCACGTACCCACAGCAGCAGACGCCTGAGGTCTAGCAAAAGGCTCCCTGGTTCTGCACCAGCTGAAAAACCTGCCCTTGCTGGCACGTGGAAAATCCAGAGAAAAGAAGTGTCCTCTAGAAGGCACACCTGGGCACTCCAGGGACCATGGAAAACCCAAATACTTTGGCTTATTTTTTATCATTGATAGACTGAGGATGCATTGGAGGATAACGGCGTAGCTAACATCAGAACAAGCTGCACCCCAGTTCTTAGTGGTGTAATTCTCCTTCGCTGCAACGCGACACGTTCGTGGGAACGATTCCTCCTGCTCGTTGAGAGACTGGCAAGGTGGAGCCACCGTGCCGGTGACTTCAAATGACTGTCACTCACTAGACAAACTGCAATCCATCAAAACCTTAACTTCTTCACTTTCAGCACTACGCGTCCGGTCCCCCCAGGGAGCTGGTACTCACTTCTCTGGGGAAGCATCTGGGTGAGGACCCACCTTACACGTGCGTGGAAAAACTAAAATGGGAGAAGAGACCCAAGTGTGCCACGTTTACATTGCAACATCAGCTCCTTCTCGTTTCTGAATGCGTGAGACCACGTGTCAGATGTTCTCCCTCCTCGAACAACAAGAACAAAAAAGCCAAGACACCCAGTTGCTTTCTACACGCGACACACCACAAAAACCACAAGCTTCTGGACTCCAGGTTTTTTCCTGGGGGAATGTTTTATTGCAAAGGGCATTTATTTTTTTTTTTAGATATACTATATGATTTGCAAAAGATGGCTGCACTGACTAGGTATGACGCGTTAGATTATTTCCTCCCTTTCCTCCACCTTCCATCAGGAAAGGAAATTCAAACCATTCAACTTCCCAGATATTTTCTCCTAGAAAGAATAATTAATATTAAACTGAATCAGCTTTGCAGCCCATTTTATAGCCAGCACCCCCAGCAGTAAGCGAGGAGCAAGTAGCACGCAGCACCCACCTGAGACACAGAAGACCTTGTATAGCACAGCTGCCAGTAGATGCCGGTGTCAGAATCAAGGCGCCCTACTTGAGTAACAGGGATGGATTTTGCCAAAATAGCCTTGAAATGATACTTAAAACATCCCCTAAACTCCAGTAAAAAAAGTCACGTCCACACAGCAAAGCACAGAAAACGCTACATGATTCTATGCCCAAGCCTAAGTTATCCCTGGGTTTTCTACAAGCCTGGGACGGGCTTTATTTGCCAAAGGCGAGTGAAAATTTCCTAGGGCACCAGAAGGTGGGCCAGGCTTCTGGGCTCAGTCAGAAATTAGCTCCTGTTTCATCAGTGTCACAGCATGTTGAAAGCATGGGGAGAGGATGCTTAGACATAGTTTTCCTGAAACCAAGTGAGACAGAGAACCAATTACCTGGCCAGCAATCAGAAAACTAATTCAGTGGCTTTGGAAAATGCCACGGAGCAACTGAGACAATGGGAAGTATTCCCTGCACAGCCACCTTTTCCAACTCTTAAAACCTTTTCTCCAGAAGCAGTTACAGAGGTAGCTCTCGGCTGCAAATACGAGACCAGAAATTCCTACAGGAGCGGGATCAGGATTCCCTTCGCTGGTAGGGAATCACTTCTGTTCACTGTCTTACACGACTGCGATGAGACTTGAAAAGTCAAGCCTGTATTTGTACGTGTTTGCGCACATCGGTGCACGTGAGAGGAGTTAACGCATTTAAACACCTTTGCTTGTTTAAGTGGGCCTGCAACTACTCAGCAGCAGTGAGTACAATTTAAGGGTCTTTACTGATATAAGACCGTTTATAAAACCAGCACCGGTGATGTTTTTTCAGGCATAAAGAGTCCACCTTCTATTTTCTTCCAGTTGACTCAGACACTTCTTCCCAGATTGATGTGAAACGCTTGGACAATGCACATCTGTAAACTTCCTTAGGGGTGTGCATTTAGTTACTGATTTGGAAAATAACTGCATTTTAAAGGTCAAGGAACAGTGTTCAGGCACCGTTGTTCTTGATGGCTGAATTCAAAGTCTAAATGTGTTTTGCATCACAGATGGAAAAAGATATTAAGAGCTGTCTCTGCTTTCCTTTGGGATTTCATGCCTCCAGACAGATCTATAAAATTCCCTTCAGTAAAAGCAAGGTTTGCATCCTCTGATGTGCCAAAGGCATGACGGCCCGCTCCAATGTTTCTCTAGCAAAGCTGTTTCAACTGGAAGTCTTCCTTCTACTTCACGTTCACAAGCATAGAAAACACCCCAACCCTTGGCTGGTTGTTAGAGGTGCAAGAGTTATGCTTATGAGCTAAAAAGAAGGTTGAAAGGCTGCAGAAAAGACTTCCAATGGAAAAAGAAGTGTCTGCAATAAGCATGTTTGGAATTGGTGGGGTAAAGACGTGCTACGCGTAACACAGCTGAAGTTGTACAAAACAGACTCAGTGACCAGATGTGACAATAACACTCAACTGAGCTGGTCCGTATTTGGGGAAGATGTAGGTTTTAAAAGTAGACTTGGAAAAATGTACAGTAAAGGGCCTAAGTGTTTGTCTTGCTGTCTGAATAACCGCCACACTGTTTAACCCCGATCATCTGCCTCGGGCACAGACACCAGAACGGAGCACAGTAGCATCTCGGAATCCAGGAGAAAGCAGCTGCCGCCAAGACCCAAGAGCTGGTGTGACCACTGTGCCTGTCTGCAGCTCCGATTATTGGTATACCTCATTTCCCCCCCGCCCCTTCTTTTTCTCGTTTTTTTAAGAACCAGAGCTTAGTGCACTCTATCACATTCAGGTTATTTTTTGTTGTAACTGTGCAATGAAGAGCAATTTTACGGGGTGTGCATTTACCACCTGCTCCCACGCTGGCTCCTGCGAGCCCAACCTCTGCTTCGTTTAGCACTTGCACTATTGATTGCTGAGCTAAAGGGCAAGGGAAGCAAGAGGCCAGAGTGCTTCTCTGGAGGGAGGGATGATTTGGCCGGACAGTAGGTACCCCCTCATCTCTCCTGTTCAAAAGCATGTAGATAAACAGTGCTCCAAAGGCTGCCCCTTAGCCTGGCACGGGCGGGTGTTCGCAGTCCTGCTCCCCTGACAGTCCTCCCCTCCCACAAAGGAGGGGAGCACCTCGGATGCGACGAGCCGAGGACAGCGCTGCTGCTCTTGGAGGAGCAGTAAACCCTCGCTACAGCTTTTGCCTGTAGCGTGGATGGAGAGCGGGAGCGTCAGAAATAAGCGGAAAGGGCGTTCCTCCGGCGGGAGGACAGGTACTGAACGCCGACCCCATTCCTAACAGGATCGCTGTCTGTATATATCTGCTAGATCCCAGTACTCGCTAAAAAAAGGGAATTTTGCCCTAACGCTTGCAGTGAGAACTGTGAAGCAATGCTTGATGTCAGAGGGCCTCTGGACGGAGCAGCACCCCCCTCCTTGTACCCAACTGGCCAGGGACCCTGGCAGCGGATGCCTCTTGAATGTTAGCACTTTGAAGTTGGTGGCCTTGTTTTCTTAAAAGGGCTTGATCTTTTCATGCAGTTAAAACTAAATAATCTTCCCCATCATGTTGTCCTACTCCCCACCTCAAAATTAAGCGATGAACAAGCACCTGGACCATCTAAGATAGTGTCCAGGACTCAAGAATCTGTCATTAATCTCAGAAGTTTATACCTCAAATATAAAAACATATACATCTGTCTTAGTAACAACACTTGGTAAAGCAGCAGCTCCAAGTTTGAATTGAACTTTGTCCTTGAATTTGATTACTAACGGCACCAGTAAAAAACCAAAACCAAACCCACATAAGCACACAGAGAAAAGCACCAATGAATTTTTTTTTAGAAGCATCCAAACTGAAGCATTCATCCTATCAAAAAATTCAGAATTTATATTCCCAAACAAGACACCTGAGGGATTTTACCTATACCTTACAAATCTTTAAACACAGCCTATGCCTTTTAAACTGCATTAGCCCCCCAAAAAGTAGGAGGGGGCAGAATACTAACACACACTGGCAAGGAAAATTTACATAAAAGGGTCCAAGATCCTTAAAGGTACGAGGCAATGAGAGATGCACCCAGCACAACTCAGCCAGCCAGCCACTTCTAACCACAGCCTTTCTCCTCCCAGTAGCTGCTTCAGAAGGCTCAGACGAGTGTCTTGGGAGGGCTGCATCACAGGAAAGCGATACAGCCATGCGAGGACACGAATCTGTGCTACTTCACATTTTCCATCCTTAAGTCCCCAACAAGTTGCATTGAAGAGACTTACCTAAACCAAGAGGGCCCCATGAGACTGGGAAATGGTCAGAACTCCATTAGCCACAAGTGAATTGCTACTACGAGCTTAGCCTTCCACCTCTAAGGAAAAAAGGTAGCAGACACCTCGCCATTTGAGTGGCACACGTCAACCTTACATCTTTCTGTGTGCATCCGTTACCTGAGGGGAAAGGAGAGTTAGGTGCAGAACTCGTACAGGACTGACACGCTCACCCTGGGTAGCTTTGTACTTTTGGCAGCCAGGATGTAATTGCATTAGTGAACAAATGTGGCTGCCTTCACTAGCCCACTCGTATTTTGTGATAAACTTTGCTTTGATGACAGATTCGTACGTTTTAACAACTCCACCTTAAAATAAATGCCGCAGAAGGGTGAACTAGGGGGTCCTTTAAGCCCCAGTTCCATGTTCAAGACAAGGGGATGGGCTTGTGATGGATACTTGAGAATGGTAATAGATTTAAAAAAGCAAATGGCAATTTTATACCTGTGTTATGTAATGTTTTATATGTGTGTGGTCTTTCTTAATGTAAAACTCTTGTATTTTTGTGGTTTATATGCAGCAGGACTGATGGCTGTGAGGGTGCACGCTATTTTGTAAAATATTCTTAGCCAGTTTTCCCAAGGAGGAAAAAACTGAAGTATTCACATTTTCATTGGCTTGTACCTGCATGTACAGTATTGGGGCAGCAAGTGAAGATGATTAAAGCCAGCTTGAAAACTTTTTTCTGTGCTTGAGTTGAGCTTCTCAAAGCATCCAGCCCAAAACCACATGTGTAGCTCAAAAAAAAGCCAACCTTCCCCCCCAACTGATATGCTGGGGAAGAGGGGAAAAGGAAGAAACCCTCTTTTTTCTGAGAAGAGCAGGTTTTGACTTGAGGAAAGAAATACCATAATTAGTATGCAAGCAGAGTACCATCAACTCAAGGCTCACACAAATAGCTGAGCTCTCTCCCCTGCAGCTGCACATAGCCACCCACAAGCCTAAGGAAAACTGGCCTTCATATCTGATCTTTAGGCAACTCCTAAATCCCCCCAGCTTTTCATATTCTCACTGTTACCACATTTTGTAAAAGCTTAAAAATTTACCTTTTGAATAGGCCTTGGTCAGGTTTTGTTGAACATCAGTGTAAAGTTCCAGTCCTAATAATTTAAGTTCTCCCTGCAGCCACAGCTGCAGGAATGCTGCGTTCACCCACACCCCTACGCTGTGAGTCTCCCTTGTATATAAAAGTGTCAACTGACCTGATTCTGCCTCTGCTGAGCCTGGTTCTTTGCACGCTGCTAGTCCTTAGCTTTCAGGCAAACACTATTCTCGCCTGACATTTGGGACACAGCCCTGCTACAAAGCAGATGGAGTTAGTCCGATTTGGATGAAAAGCTCCAAATCCCCACACCCCTGAAGCGAACAACTCGCACCAGTGACAGTAGTGTTTAACACAATCTGTTACGCTGTTTAAAAACAAGGTAAGTCAGCTGAGGTTTCACTGCAATATTTTATTTGGGAATTTACATATACACAGGATAAAGTAGACCGCAGAAGTCTGACTTCTTGCTCACGCCGATGAGTTTAAGCAGTTGTGTTCTACTGAAGATGAGAAAGGAAATCTGACCCACCCACTTTTTATGCCTAGATTAAAATGTCAAAAGCTAGCCAGGAAAGGGTACCAGGATTACACAGGAACAAAAAAATATGAAAAAACGTATAAATTAGGATGCCATAGTAATTTTAAAAGTGTAAGAAAACTTGCAGTGGGCTCTCAGCCCTTGATAAGTTAACTCTGTTAGATTGTTAAAAGTTAAATACATCAATACCACATATTAGACAGAAAAGCCACTCTGAAGTGCAAGTTTCACATTCCAAACAGCTTGCCCCCACACTGTGCGAGAATCCTGCTTGCTCATGGGGGGAGGGAGAGGGTCTTCAAAATGACTTTGGTTCCAATGAGGGTTGGCGAGCCAAGCACAGCGAGGCCTCAGCTCCGGAGAACTCCACTCAAGGGAAGAGGTAGCAAGGCTTGCTTGCCCCTGGGCTTGGGTTAAAATCCAGTTCCTCAGCACCAAACAAGGTTTCCACCCCTCTGCTAACCAAAACCCCTACTAATACTAGAGTTTAAGTGGTTCTTAAAAGGCCTGACATTACAGGCAGTATGAAGTACAGATTTCCCAAGTTCCTCAGTCACACCTCTGCTAAGATACCCAGCAGGACATTAAGTGCTACCCAGAAGCATTAGTGGAGGTTTGTGCAAGGAGGGGGTCCACCCCAGAAGTGTGCATTGACTGTGCTAAATACAGGGGAGCTCATGTTCTGGTCACTGAGGTTTCACCGTGTCTGACAGTGAAAAGGCAGAGATGGGTCTCAGTTATGGAAAGAGGTTCAGGCTGGGCAGCCAGCCAGAAAGAAAAACCCTGAATGTCTCATGGAGCAGTTTTGAAGAACAGAACAGAAGGCAAAAATGGTCACAACGCAAGGGATCATTTCCACATCTGAGTGCTGACGGAC